>NW_026521845.1:7200000-7825000 GCF_021234435.1 Artibeus jamaicensis | reverse complement strand
TGAGTGGAGCAAGCATAAAACCTGTTAACCCAAAGGTCAGATCTGTGCATTGTTTATTTATCAGCAGGTGAGAGAGCTCGATCGGCAGCCTCTGTCACAAGCACAGTCCAAAATCGCCGATAATATTAACAGGGGGTAGATAAATCACAAAACGCAGATGGGAATGATAAGCAGAACGGGGTGGACTATGGAGTAAGGAATGAACGATTCGGAAGGAGTTTACTGAGCTGGAAACCGTGCGGGTTTGTTATGATAGTGTTATTGATTATAATTAGTTACTGGGGCTCTTGAAAAACAAGGTGGCAGAGGCTGGAGCTTTGGCTAGAACTGCCCTTGTGTCTATTTCTCTTCTGATATCTTGATTTCCAAAGAGTCCTCGTGGTATTTTGTAGGCATTAGCTTGAAGGACAGGAAATGATTTTGATGGAGCCATTCAAGAAAAGAAAATCACAGTTTAAGTCGGTGATACTCAATATGCCCTGCACATTTAGGTGCAGAGTAGTCATAGGCACATGTATATTTACTTCCTGGCTTTTACTGAGGGTTCAATTTCATATCCCAATAGGAGAGTCATTCCTGGTTTTAGCTTTATTTTGAGGAGATGTGGGGAGTTTTCGAGCAGTCTCACTTTTCGGATTTATTCAACTCTCTAGGACCTGGACCTATCGACCCTCCAATTCTTCTGGATGTGAGATCGAGAACGATATCAGTCACCTGGCAGCATCCTTTAAAGCGCAACGGCATTCTTACCCATTATCACATCTACCAACATGGCCGTCTCCTTTTGACAACTTCTGGGAATATCACCAATTGCACGGTGATCCATTTGCGCCCATTCACCGCCTATGCGTTTCAGGTGGAAGCCTGTACTTCGAAAGGGTGTTCCCTCTCACCAGAGTCCCAGACCATGTGGACACTCCCAGCTGCACCCGAAGGCATCCCAAGCCCAGAACTGTTCTCTGATACCCCAACATCCGTGATCATATCTTGGCAACCTCCCAGCCACCCCAATGGCTTGGTGGAGAACGTCACAATCGAGAGAAGACTCCAGGGCAAGGAGGAAGTTACTACCCTTGTGACTCTCCCGAGAAATCATTCCACGCGGTACATTGACAAGACAGCTGCCCTCAGCCCATGGACAAAATATGAGTACCGGGTGCTGATGAGCACTCATAATGGGGGTACGAACAGCAGCGCGTGGACCAGAGTAACCACAAGACCCTCACGCCCTGCTGGGGTGCAGCCGCCCACGGTGCATGTGCTGGGACCTGATGCAGCCGAGGTGAGATCCTGAGTGTCCTGTCTTCCTCGCAGACTTAGGTTTTTACCCTGGGCTGACTCTGTGTGGAACAGAGCCATCTACTGACAAAATCCACACATTCATTGTCTTAGGCATTTACTAGAGAAACCGGGTTTTGGCCTTTGGCCCAAACTCTCTTGAATTCGATGTCAGTTTTTCATTTCTCCCTGTATCCCCTTAATTATATTGTTGAGACGCTTCCCTCTGCCTCACACACCTGGAATATTTTGAATGCCACAATGGGATGCTTAGCTTAACCACCATGTCAGATTTAAACAGATCAGCAAACGAAAAGGAATGGGGAAATACGAAGGAATGGATTAGCATGTTAACACAAGTTCCAATTACCAAAATTCAGATTTCTTTTTAATGATCAAGGAATCAAACTGATGGGGAAAGAAATCAAAATCACCTGTTACTGGGCGATCTGGAAAGAGTTCCGTCATTCACCTCGTCCTACAGGGAATGAGCTCCCGAGGCCAGGATAACTACCATTGTTTTGGCTTGCATACAAACTTCATTCAAGGGAAATTAGTGTAACCAAACAGGAGGGAGTTTTGTAGCTTAGAAGCCTCTTTTGTGTAAATACACACATGCTTCCATGGCTTCGGTCTTGTACTGCTGCCAAAAGCATCGGTACAGTAGCTTGCTCACCAGAGCACAAAACAAAGGACATTTGCATAACAGCAAAGTTCATCTGTTGAATTGATGGCTTGGATCCACGTGGGACTCTCCTTCTCCCTCATCCGAAGGCAAACACTAGGCGATGCTAAATAGGGGAAATCGCGGAGGAAGTTTAATTTAACCTATAGACTGAATTCTGTTTTTAAAAGTCTTCATTAATTTTTTGCAATAGGAGACTGTTCAAAGCAACACCCCTTTTTGATAGAAATATCAAATGTGTATAGACTCCTGTGGATAAAAGGCTCAAAAGAAGTTAATTGGAAGTACATGATGTACAGTGTGTATTATATGAAGTGGGTAATCTTAAGAATTGTTCTTCATTCAAAGTAAAAACAAAACAAAAGAAAACCCCAAACAAACCTGGAGTGATTAATCATTCCAGGAATGACTTTTTGTTTTAATCCTGAGGGAATTTTGCAAAACTTCGGTGGCAGAACCAATCAATAGGCTGCTGCGTAAACACAGTCCTTTCAGCAAAGGCAAAGCTGTATGACGGACATTATTCTGGATTCTGTCTAAGAAACACATAACAGGCAGATTTGAAAAAAAGAACAGACCCTTTTAGAAGAACGGAGGCTCAATGCACAGTTCTATTTGATTGAGAAAATGGCGAACAAACGTCTCCAAAATGTCACCCGGCCTTTTCTTTCTTTAAATGCCTTCTTTTGATCTTGTGGCCTCATCCGGGAAGGAAACAATGTGTGTGGCTTGTCAGCTTGCTAGAGACAAGTATAGACCAACTTGGCTAGGGAAGGGCACCTCACAGCTGTCACCAGGGGCAATAGTGTCACCAGGATTGTGTCCAGACGTAGCTTTACAATGGGCTGTGCTTTAACCAAAGTAAAAGGAATTGAGTCTTCACCATCATTCTCAGCTATGTTTAAAGATGGGGCAGTCTTTGATGTTTGCTTAAAGCAAACCATCAGGAAAAAATTGGAAAAACACACTATAAAGTCTTATGGAAGGAAATCATAATGACAACTAATATTTATTGAGTTTATATTAAGTTCCAGGAATTGTTTTCATTGACTCCTTGCCCCAACCGTATCAGCTAGATGCTATTATTATCCCCATTGCACAGGCATGGAAAACTGAGAATTGAGAGATTAAGTGATCTGCCTAAATTTACAGAAGGAGCAAGAGTTGGGATTCACATGGGTGCACTGTGGTTCCAAGGGTCCTTGCCAGACTTCTTCTCATTGGAGCAGAAGGAAAATGCACCCTCTTTCTGGACGGTGTCGGCCTCCGTGACCAGGCAGCCTCCCAGAGTTGATACACACGCCCAGCACCAATCAAACCGGGACGCTAGCCAGGTTTCCATTTGGTCGTGTTTTACACTGGATAAAGTGATTTTAATTTTAAAAAGAAGACCAGATGGTAGATATATCCTAGAAAACTGGAAAGGCCAATTTAGGGAGGTAACATCCTCCTTAGCATGTACATTTCCTGTAAAGTGACTGAGTCACAACAGTGCGTGTGGTATTGGCATAAAAATGGACAAGCGGTCATTGGAACAGACTGGAGAGTTTAGATACAGATACAAGTACGTGTGGCAACTTTACTCATTGGAGAAGTGACATTTTATGGGGACAGAATGGCTTGCTTTTACAGTCATACCGACTAACTGACCATTCATCTGTAAGAATAAAAAATAAACCTCTCATATTCTATGATAACTAAATTTAAATAAATAAAACCTTCAATATTAAAAACGGCAAGTGTGGAAGAATATGAAGAAGAATTTTATGTAATTTAAAGTTTGGGAGCAAGGCTTTTTCTAAGTTATTTTTTTTAAGTTTAGCAGCTTTAAAAGGGAAAGATAGTTTTATTTAGCTAGAAAAGAATTTGATTGTTTTCTGCAAGATGTAAGACCCCTCCAAAGACAGTTAAACTTCAAAAGACACATTGGGAAAATACATTTGTAACACCTACCATAGAAAAACAGATGATTTCCCCATAATAGACAAAGGACTTTAATGATTTAATTCTTTGAAGTAGCTCCAAACCTTGACTGAACTCTCAGAATATTCGGGTTCAAGAAGCGGAGAAGTGGTGTTCCACATATCAGTTAGATTGACTTTTGCTGTGATAACCCTTTTGTTTTTCATTTATGTTATACGTAAGTACCAAGAAGCCCCTTGAGTTTGAACTTGACTCATTTTTCCAGTCCACAGAGAGTATGGCACCACCCTCTCCCCAAACAAATAGAAGCCTATGTCTGTTCTACAGCCTTTGCTTGCTTTAGGTTTCTTTGACCTTTTCTTTTTTTAATACCCAGACAAATCCTCTATTGGGCCATTGTTACTAATTAAGACAGTTATCAAGCAACTGCCCCACCGGCACTGGGTTAGAGGGGCGGAGATGTTATCGCCACTTTTTGTAACTGTTCCCCATGACAATCTCAGACGGGATTCCTTCTGCAGGAAATTTTTTCTCTTTGATTTAATATAGAGCCTTTTGGTTAGTCCTCTGTTCTAAGTTTTTTATTCTTTTTTCAGTCTGATTTTGTAGAGGTTACAAATGGAGATATTAACATGTCCATTTGTAAAAGTTTGTCCTTCAGAGTTTCGAAGTATAATGACTGCATGCTACGGCAAAAATGCATTTTAATCAGCCATGATTCTGATTGCTTCCTGAACTCCATCTCTGTGAGCCTGGCAGCACATGGGTATAAAATTTCGGCCTGGCTTCTGAGAAGCTCACCCTCTGTTTGGGAGATGAAATATATACTCTAATATGTAAGGGACTTTGCAAAGTGACAATAAAAGAGATGAACCAGGATGGCGTATAAACAAGTGAATGTTTTTATAGACTGTACATTTTTTCTAGGGTCCTTTTTGCCCAATAGCACAAATGTATTACCACTGAGCTCTTACAGAATTTACCCGCAAGAGGAAAAGAATGTGAAATGTGGTGCTTCGTTTTAAAATGCTGTTGTTTCAGCTGATGCTCAAGTCCATGAGCCAAAGATCACCATCCTGTCTTGCCTTTGAAAAAGCCTTCTGTGTGTCTCTTTGAGGATAGGAGGTGTTGCTGCTTGACTTCCCACAACATGCAGAAGTGACATGTAGGGACTTAATTGTACACCCTCAAAAATGCAACTAATGAGCCCCCATCGCCATCCTTCCCCCCACAAAAAAAAAGTTGTTATACCTTTAGAATGCACACTAATGACGCAAAGCAAGAAGTTCTGATGTTTTGTTTAATTGAGTTATGAACGAGAAAACTATCAACTCCCCTCTCGCTGCTGGCTGCCCCATGGATGTGCACAGATGTGTGAATTTTCTCCGCATGTGGGCACTGTGTCCTTCAGATCCCCCACATTAGAGATGGGTCGCCAAGGTGTGTATTAGCCTGACAGGCCTGGGAAGTATCAAGACTGAACGCCAAGCCCAGCAAACAGCATGACATTTAGGTCCTGGGGTGCTGCTAATTGATCCCTAACCCTTCATTACGGTCTCCAGCAAAAGCAGGCATTTAGAAAGTGACTTCCCTAAGAACCAGAGCGACCGAGTGAAGTTCTAGGCCTTGCGAACCGCCGTTGCTCTGTGCTGTGTTTTCACACTGATTCTGAGTTTATCCATCCTTCCAGGTCACCTGGCAGCCCCCGCTCATCCAGAATGGAGACGTGCTCAGCTACGAGATCCGTATGCCTGACCCTTCCATCCCAATCACCAATGTCACTCCTTTGGCCTTAAGTCACATGATCACTCACCTGATTCCTTTCACGAATTACTCTGTCACCATCGTGGCTTGCACTGGGGGTGGTGGGTATCTGGGAGGGTGCACAGAGAGTTTGCCCACCCATGTCACCACCCACCCCAGCCTGCCTGAGGGCGTCCGCCCGTTGTCTGCGGTCCCACTAAGTGAATCGTATGTCGGGATTTCCTGGCAGCCACCCTCCAGGCCAAATGGACCCAATTTAAGGTGAGACAAAGTGATTGTGCTTCTGGATTTTGCTGTGGTCTCATCTCCCCAGGTGGGAAAGGGGTCTTTATTCACATGTGAACATAGAAGTAATTCCTTATTGAGGGTCCCACGCTCAACATCATCTATAATTTCATATTGAGTATCTTGTCGTATGTGGAACCCACACAAATTCATCATGGCAGAATTTATCATGCCTTAGTGAAAAACTAAGAGCCCTGAACAACAACCACAGTTCTCTAAGAATTCTTGACATAACCCTTCCCTTGATTTTCAAAGTGCACCTTTAATATATGTCAGGAAAACGTAATGCTTGTTCTAACTGATACATTTGCACAAACAGGTCTCAAAATACCAAAGCTAACACATAATTTGGGGGCTTTTTTTTTTCTTTCTGCAAACTTCTAAAGAACGTGGTCAGGGATACAGATAAGAAAGGAAAGCATTATGATTCTGAAATGGCTTTATAACAGCCCAAACCTGATCCTTAGCCATGACCACGGAGTTGATAATGTTATCATTGTTTGTACAGTATTGGTGGTCAAAATCTTAGAAAATCATTAACTTAATAAGCATTTTGTATTTCTGCTTTGGATGGACCTGACAAGAAAGTATTAGCAAGCCTGGCATAGAAAAACACAAGAAATCTAAAATGTTATCATTCTCCCTGATAGCAGGAAAATGTGAATATAGTTGATGATTTCAAAATAATTGAATGTTGGGAAACTTGAGTCAGGATAAAATAACCTGGAAAAGCATTGTAATCATAAATTAATATGTTTCCTTTCCATTTACATATCACATACTCATCCCACAACACAGCCTGAATGTTGGTAATAACATTAGTTGAGATAATCCCAATGTTTCTACTCATCTTTTGCTTCAGATATGAGCTTCTGAGACGTAAAATCCGGCAGCCACTTGCATCAAATCCCCCAGAAGATTTAAATCGGTGGCACAATATTTATTCAGGAACTCAGTGGTTTTATGAAGATAAGGGTCTTAGCAGGTGAGATTACACAAACTATTAAAAAACAAATGCTGGCATTTATTTCGGGGCATGTTGAATAGTTCAGAATAACCAAGTGTCTTCATTGTGTGAGCATGTTATCGGTTATGCAAGAAAATGTGTCTGGTTATTATCAGTGGCGTTAATCATGGAGCTGAAACAGCGTGTTTAATGTTTGCCATCTTAACATAAGCCTTTGCACTCGAACTTGTATATGTTTGAGCCTCAACTTGCTGCCTCTGTTACAGTTCTAGAAAGATAGGAAAACTTACTAGAGAAGTTTGGAAATCTTGAACATGTAGAAAACTGGGGAAAAGCCGGGTCAAATGCTTGCCATTTATGAGAAATAATTGTTATAAGTCATTTCTACCGTCTGCAAAAATTAGGTAATGAACAAGCCTGATTGATACTCAGAAGAATTCCATCTAGAGTTCAAAGAAAGCGAGGAACAAGGCAATGGCAGAGGAGTATTGCATGGGTGAACTTGGAGATGTAGGTGCCGTTTCATCCTCTGCTAGAGAACTGGCTTTGAGACCTTAGATAAGTCACTCAAGTTCTCTGAGGGGATTGAATGGGATTCAGTGCCTTCTACTCATTCATGAGTCTGAGCCACGTCATCAAATTTCAACACACCACCAGGATTATTTTATGAGAACTTTTCAGACAACTGTTCTATCAGGTTATTTCTATAGACTCACCACCACCGACTAGGTCCACTTAGGATACTGGTCACAGCTCTGGCCTTGTCCCCCACCCCTTCCTCTCCTGGCCCCTGTGTTGGAGCCTTATCAGCAGCATTCCTTCCAGTGCCTCTCATGCACACCCCTTCATCACCCAGCTGCTCCCATTACCGTGATCTCCCCCCTTCTGATTGGCCGTCCGTCAAGCTTCCACTAGAAGTTTCCTATTGGGCTTCCCCGCTCTCTTTCTTCCTGGTCTGAATCAGCTGCCCCTCTATTGCATTTCCTTGCACGCCGCCCCCCCCACCCCTTATTACCATCATCACTGTAACATCCTGGCCTGGCTACTTGTCTGGACACCCCACTGTATTGTCAGTTGCACCAGGAGCCAGGGCTCCATCGTCATGACCTCTGATCCCCAGTCCCTAGCGCAGTGTCCATGGCACAATATGGCCCTTGAATAGTTGTTGAAGCGGAAGGCTAGCGTAAGCCAGTGAAGGGTGGGCTACTGAATTCCTCTGCGCTTTAGGAATAGTAATTGGAGAGCTGCTATCTTTGGGGAATGGGTGGAGCTTCAGTTCTCTGTTCATCGAAAAAGGCGTGCAGTGGGAGAACGTGACAGATACTGTAAGGTTCTTGGAGGGAGGCAGCCGTAAGTCTAATGAACCAGTGGAGTGAGCCGCGTGAAACTGCCATTTTTGTAAGTCAGTAATGACCAATTAGCATTCCTTTTTGTTCAGCCGAAATTACCATGGTCATTAGACTGTTCTCCACGATTTTCAGTTCCCTAGTTACTTAATCTGGCATCACTTAGAACGGTCACTTGGTGGAAGAAATTCATGTATTCAACCATTTTTATTTTTTGCTTACCGTATGCCGAGAGGCATGGCGATGGGAACAGATGACGAATGGAGCAGAGCCCTTCCCTCAGAGAGCTCACAGTCTAGAAGAGGAAAGCACACACACACGTGCACACGTGTCCGTGTCAGTCGCTGTCACCAGCAGCCACCAACACTGCCTGAGGCACTCGTGGAAAAGTAGCTTTCTATGGCCTGTGACCTCCAAGGGCTTGAAGTATAGCTTTCTCCAAAGTGGCAGACTTTCTCTAGTTAACATCAACTGAAGCCGATTTTCAGCCATCAGATGTTTGGCAGAAAGACAGAATCACTCTCAGAAAGCTAATGCTGTTTCCTCATGTAAGTGAGAACTTATTAAAGATTGGAACCAAGGCCAACTATATTTACTATGGAATTTTTGAGTGATGCCTCTAAGGGTTTTTAATGAAAAGTCCAAATTGAAGATGGAAAGAAAGAAAGTTAAATCTCCATAGATTAAGTTGAAACACAGGTCACCACCAACACTGGGATGACGGCTGCTTCCAAGAAGGAAGCGTACATGTAACAGAATGTGCTGAGCTGGTATTTTGATGAACCTCATAATGCTAAATGCCAAGGGATTTTTTTCCCCCTGCTAGGACCAGCCAAATTTCTTTCAAGTAACTGTTATAACCCATATAACCAGCTTGTGATGAGTAAAAAAAAAAACCCAGTATGCATTTCTATTTAATATTCAGAATAAATGGCAGGGGTCTTCCTATTGTGAGAAGGATTTTTTTCTTAGCCCTGTACCCTCTATGTCAAAACATGTTAGGGGCCCCTTGAGCCCAAGGTGGGATTCCCTGACAGTTCTGAGAAGAACCTGGAAATTAGTCCACTGGGGGGCGCTATGTACTGCACCAGTTTTTCTATAAAGAAGTGATCTGGTTTGGTGGATGCCCTCATTCCCCACTTGACTGCCAGCAGCGGCCAGACCTCACCCTGTGCTGGCAGGATAGCTGTCTCTCCAATCCTCCAGCTCACTTCTCTTCCCATTTACACTGCAGCCCCTTCATAACCCTGCCCTTTGCTTTGCCTTTATCTCGTTGACTTGTTGGTTTGGTTGGCTATCTTTTAGTGGGCGGAGGTGAGAATGGGTGATGGAATGCAGGTGCCTGTAAGAGGAATATGTAATTTCCCATTCTCCCCAGAATCCACCATTCCTTAATGTCTTCCAAAGTTGCATAGATGGGAAGGGAACTTGTAGTTTCTCCTCACCTTGACCCAATTTTACCACAGCTACCTCCAGAATGAGCTTTCAGAATGGCACTTCTCTTGCCATAGAATGTCATTTTAACTTAAGATTCCTGGACATCCCTGTACGAATATATTTGTGAGACTACATATAAATTGAAGTCACTATGCATGGTCAAGCAGTCTATTTTCATAAGCTAAATGTTTGTGATATATAGAATTACACCCATTTAATCTAAAAATGTTAACGTAACTCTGAAATTCTAGGCATTCTAGTCATTCTTTTTGTTCCCGTATACCTCCGTATACAAAGTAGAATAGTGGACCAATTATTCAGATACCTTAAATACAACTATGATTCTAACACCATCTTAGGTAAGGGGTGATTCTGTCAAATTCACACAGCTAGTCACCTCCGTATTGAACTTTGCTCTGTGTGCATTAACACAAATTCAGTATCACTATAGGTTTATAGTCAGTTGCTGACTTTTCTGCCTTTATAATTCTGTGCTAAATGGCCAAGTTATGGTTGTTAGGGGAACCATAACTTTGGGTGTCCTGACACTGTCATCACTTGGAAAATCTGGTGACCACGCGGTTGTCATCTGCCATGGGGAGTCAGGCGGGGGTTGACAAGAGGACAGTGACTTCCTTCAGTTTAAGCCTCTGTGCCCTGGTGATAATTTTCAGCATGTCCAGATGCCTTGGTTCTGAAGTGACCAGATAAAATCCCTGAGAATGAAGTGAGAGCATGTTCTCCTTTCTGTTCTGGATTTGACAAATGAATAAGAGGGTATAAGAAATAACAGGTTCTGCTTTCTATCTTGGAAAACATTGAAGATTTTAAGAACTTAGCTGCCACTAAGTTTATAAAGAGAGGTATGTTCTAATTCCTATCCCTTTCAATTATTGTAAATTCCTAAAAAGTATTATTTTGCAGTAACAGTCTGAAAAGAAAGCTCCACTTGACTGCTCAAGAATCCGCTAACTGAATTATCTTTCAATGAAAGCACAGTTGACTCCTAAACAATGTGGGGGTTAGGGGCACCTTTGAACTTCTGCAGGGTCACAAGTCCATCTATAACTTTTGACTCTCCCAAAACTTAACTAATAGCCTATGTTGACCAAAAGCTTCACCAACAGCATAAAATTAATTATCACATATTTTGCATGTTATATGTATTATATACTATTTTCTTACAATAAATTAGAGACAAATGTGATTATGAAAACCATAAAGAACAGAAAATACGTGTATAGTACTATACTGTGTTTATTCATCCTGTTAAGTTTACAGTATTGTACTATGTTTATTGATACCATAAGTTTACAAGGTGAAACAGTTTGCATGTAGAAAGAACCTCGCAGTTAAAACCCATGTCATTCAAGGGTCAACTGTATTAAAAATCAATAAATATTCATCTTACTTTCAAAGACTGATTGGACTTGATTGCTTTAAAACTAAATACTTAAACTAAATATACCATAGTATCTAAGCTTCATTTTTTAAATTCTAATTTTTAAAACCCTCTAAAGTGAAATGTTTTAAGCCCTAAAAGAGGATATAGTTTGGGGGATAATAATACTCCAAAGATTATCTGTTTGGTCTCCCTCCTTCATAACGAGATTAAATGTACCCAGATGATACTTCCTGCTGGGCTTCCTAACAGCGGGTCAGTTCTCTGACACATGTCCTCTGTGAGAGAGCATTTAAGTTGAGAGCACATTTAAGTTGTAAGAGCATTTAGGTTGCAGCTCTGCAGTAAAGTATTTGACTTTGCACTTAGGAAGGGTGAGAGGAAGGAAGGACATTCTCCCGTGACCAGCGACGTGGAGTAAATCCTGTGGGTTGCTTCCTTAACATTAGCAAAAGTTGGGTTTGGGGATGAAAGCCAACTTCTTTCGGCATCAGTGTGCCATCTCTGAGCATCCTGCTTACTTCAGAATAAGCAAAAATGTATCTACTTCACATTTAAAGTAAATTACTGGCGTCTTGGTCCTCTTCATCATGGGGATCTTTTTTTATGGCTCTAAATTGATGCCACACTCTCCTGAGTGTCGTCATGTGAAACCTTACCTCATGAAAAATGAGCCTCCAAATGGGCGAGGATGCATTTCTGTCCTAGGAGATTTTTTTCCCCCTAATGTTTTCTTCAAGAAAAAAATCTAGCTTCTCCGTGCAACTTTATTTCTACTATTGATGACATAGTAGAACAAAGATGGGAAGTACAGCCAAATTATTTTCAGTGTGACATTTTCCAGTAGCCTATATATAGAGACCCTCAGTAATGTGACATCCCGCATCTGGTAGTCACAATCTGAAAAATAGATTATAAAAATGTCCCAGGGTGATAAGCACTCCTCTTCCACTTCAAAGGCAACAATCTTCAGTGGAATTTTTAGTTGTGTAAAGAAGAGGTAGATAGATACCTTCCATGGAGAATTCAGTAATTGCAGTGGAAAGAGTGTTGCATGTGTCCTTGTTTGCTTTGTCACCGGTCCCCACAAAGGATGGGAGGCTGCCTGGTGCCCTCACAGGCATCCTGTGTGTGTGATGTGCCGTACTCTTGCACACATGGGTTGTGCAAACATTGGGAAGCAAACTGAATAGCCTGCCTTTTCCGAAGCATGATTTATACTGGTGACAATATTGACACGAGAATTCTGTCAGGACATCAATAATGCTGACACATTTTTAATTCTGATGGAAATAACCTGAGGCATTCTGTGGCTGCATGGAAGAATATTACTGGTTCCCCAAAACACACTTCAGACTCAGTTAAGATATAAGCCTTCACACATTTTGCCCTGGGACAGGCCTTCCCACTGGACAGATGTCTTCACTGGACAGAGTCCCCTGTCATTAATACCTAGCCTGCATGATAATGTGTTCAGCATTGAGAGTGTTGTTAGTGTCCATTACAGAATTTTTTAATGAGGGAAAAAAATTAATGAAAGAAGCCATGGTGTATCAAACATGAGAGAACAATATGATTTATAAACTAAGCAAGTTCCTACAATTTGGTAGGGGCCATTTCTCTATTGGACAACTAGTTTATCAAATTATATATGAACTGAAAGTTACGAGACTGACCGCTTTAGTGACTATGAAATATCCACTCATTCATTCATTACAAAATTATCTCCTCAGTAAATACACAGATTAAAAACTTCATCACCCAAACACAACCTAGTTTTCTAATTCACTTGAGTAATAACAACTGAACCTTGAAATGAGTATTCTTCCATAAATAAGATTTTAATATTTGTTGTCTTTTACAAGGAAAAACACCATAGTTGGGTTTATAGTGCAGCCAAGCTTACCATTTCCTGGGTATTGGTAAAGGCAAGGTCTTGCGGACGGTCTCAAACGTACTAGTCACTAATACAAGAACTGCTGCAACCGCATTCCTAAACTGACCTTCCAGCAACTGGTTTTACTACTTACAGTATAGACTCAAGATGTGTTCATTCACTCTTCTGATTTCCAAAACTGTTTCATTTTTCAAGAACCACCTAGAGAACACAAGTAGTATTTCAAGGAGAAATTGATATACATAAGTTTTGCATGAGTATATAAAGTCAATTTGGCCGCTTTCATTTACAAATATTATTAACTAAATGGAATGTCCCAGTTGATATCAATAATCAACATCTAAGTCCATCTAAAACACGCATTGGACCTAGAGTGAATTAAAAAAGCCCTGCAAGCTCACGAAGGCACTCTTCTCTAACATGAAGGGATGCATAGACTGATAAGCAGTCAGAGGTACACGTACTTACCTAAAGATTAGGTTTCAGATACAGTGAAAACAGGATATAAAAGTATTTTACTTAAGGGAATTCAATATTTTATTAACATTTTAACTTACCCAAGAAAGTTAAAGAAAATGCAGAAGACAAGGGCATGGCATGAAGTACAATGCCTATGATTTCTCAGTTAAATAAAATCCTGAATACTGGGAAGGATTGAATATTAGAAATGAGGAAGTTAGAGGCCCGCCTGCTTGTTTTAACTAGTTTGTGTCCTTAGGCAAAAGCCATGTAACTTCTCGGAGCCTCAGTTTTCTTATCTGTGAAATGTGGCAGATGTTTTATTTTTGAAGCAGATAAACTGTAAAGCCATCTCTCACTCTAAAATGTGAATACTACTTCAAAAACAGACATGTCAGTGACATGTGTCTATGTGTCCTTCATGTCTGCGAAGACATGAATTGTGCATTTCGCCATTCCTAAGTTCTGAGGAAATAGCTCAAAGTATCATTGGAAGAGCTAAGGACTCACAGGATTTATTTACATTTTACCAATTCAGTGCCATCTGATATTAATCCCACTTACAGAAAGGAGCTACAAAAATTTAAAGCCATAAAGTTTGCTTAATATATAATATCAGACACATGGAAGAACAATTCAAATTTTCAAGCTTAGGCACCCAGACTCTAGCTAAATTTCTCTTCAGCCATGTTATAGAGTAAAACACAAAAGTATTTTACTTGGGGAGCAAGCTAATGAAGCCAAGGTCGCCGGTTCAATTCCCAGGTGAGCCATTAGCTTCCTTTCATTCGATTGTCACACACTTGCTATGCTCTTAACCCCGACTCACCATCCTTCAAATTCATATTAGTGGCTACAAAGGAAATTTGGCGAGAGTGTATGGATGTGTAAGCAAAAATCTCTCACCTCGGCTAGAAAAATAACTCAAGTTCAAGCCCCAGGGCTATGACACCATCCAAGTGTGGAGAGATCAGGTTATCCCTGCGGTTGTCACCGCAGTGGAGATCAACACTGTCATTACTGTCATGGCGGCCGTGTAGCCTCACGGTTAAAGGAGCAGGCTCTGGGATCAGACTGCCTAGGTTTGAATCGGCACTCTCCCGCCTGCTACCTTGATGACAGAGATGACTATTTAACTCCTTGAGGCTTTCCCCCCTCATTTTCAAACTAGATATTATCATAGTGCCTTGCCAGGTTTGATTGCGAGGCACTAGTGAATTGGTACATGTGGACACTTCCTGGCACTTATTAAGAACTGAGTGAATGCCAATGATTACTCCCCCTCAGTTGTCTGGTTAAGTGGACTATTTATTTAGCACTTGCTACATAGAGTATGTGTCACTTAGTCGGGGCACTGTAAACAAACCAGGTGACTTCAAACAGATACTTTCCCACAGTTTCTGGAGGCCAAAAGCCCAAAGTCAAGGTGTTGTGTGGGCCATGTCCCCTCCATAAGCTCTGAAGAAAAATTTCTTACCTCTTCCAACCACTGGTCACCCAGCTGCTTCCTGGCTTGTTGCAGAATAACTAATTTCTGCCCTCTTTTCTTGTGACCATCTTCCCCCTGGTGGTTCCCCTTTGTGTCAAAATTCCTGTCTCTTTTCTCTTGTAAGGGCATCAGTCCATTGGATTTAAGACTTTCCACAAATCCAACTTGACTTCATTTTAACTCAGTTGCATCTGCGAAGACCTTATTTCCAAATAAGGTCTCATGGGTGGGTACCACGTGTTGGGACTTAAACATATCTTTTTGTTTTGGTGGTGAGGCGGATGACCCAGCCCACTCTAGCATACAAAGCAGAAAGTCACAAAGGGAGATGAAGCAGAGAGATGTAGCTCTGATGCCAGTACTTATTTATTTTAGGGAAATAGATAAATTGCTTTAAAGAAATCACTAAATTATTTTTCCCCTTTTTTAATTACTGTTCAGTTATAGTTGTCCCCATCTCCTCCATCACTCTCCCCTGCCCTAACCCCCCACCCCCCACATGCAGGCCTCCCTCTCCCTGTCCTCCATGTCCATGTCCATGGGTCCTTTGCACATGCTCCTTGACCCTTCCTCTTCTTATCCCTGCTATTCCCCTCCACCCTCCCCTCTGGTCACTGTCAGTTTGTTCTTTGTTTCCATGTCTCTGGTTCCATTTTTGCTTGCTTGTTTGATTGGTTGATTATGTTCTACTTATAAGTGAGATCATGTGGTATTTGTCTTTCACTGCCTGGCTTATTTCACTCAGCATAATGCTCTCCAGTTCCATCCATGCTGTTGTGAAGGATAGGAGCTCCTTTTTTCTTTCTGTTGCATAGAATTCCATTGTCTGAATGTACCATAGTTTCTTGATCCACTCATTTACTGATGGGCACTTATGTTGCTTCCAGCGCTTGGCCATTATAAATTGTACTACTGTGAACATTAGGGTGCATAAATTTTGGGGGGTTGGTGTTTCAGGGTTCTTAGGGTATAATCTCAGCAGTGGAATTGCTGGGTCAAAAGGCAGTTCTGTTTCTAGGTTTATGAGAAAATTCCATATTGTTTTCCACAGTGGCTGCACCAGTCTGCATTCCCACCAGCAGTGCCCCAGGGTTCCCTTCTCTCCACCACCTCGCCAGCACTTGTTCTTTGTTGATTTGTTTATGCTGGTCATTCTGACTGGTGTGAAATAGTATCTCATTGTGGTTTTAATTTACATCTTTCTGATGGTTAGTGATGCTGAGCATCCTTTCATATGTCTCTGGACTCTCTGTATGTCCTCCTTGGAGAAGTATCCATTCAGGTTCCTTGCCCATTTTTGAAATTGTATCGTTTGTCTCCCTGGTGTGCAGTCATGAGAAATACTGCAGCTGAGGCAGAGCCTTGAGAAGTGTACTTGGCCATGAGTGAGGAACAAGGGAAGGCAGACAGACTTCCACATGGGTGGGAGCCAAGTGTCGTGAGAATGCTGACGTAGCTTCCACGTAGCACAACCCTGCAAATGGCACCCTCCCCTTGTCATGATTAGTGAGTCGTGACCTACGGAGACACATTCCATGGGCCCTGCATCTGATGCGAGGTGCCTTTGGTGCTGTTTTCAACCCAAATCAGTGGATGATGATCAGCGGCCAGAGTCAGCCCTGAGCACTGAACGCCACCCAGGCACGGGCTGTGCAGTGTTTCAAAAAAATTTCTTGGTCTAAGTTATTGTCCAAATGTTTCTCCAAATAGCATTTTCCTGCCCAGGCATTTTTGAACCAAACAAAGAAAACCAGCTTGTGTTCTGCCCAAAAAAGCTGAAGAGGTTGAGGAATCGGTGGCTTTACCCTCTCATTAATTTAACACACAGCCTGGGAAGTTCTTGCCACATTGTCAGGTTCCTCCTCCTAGAAGGCCACGTTCAGTTCCCACTGTATCAACTGGAGTAAATATCTTCACGGGAAGGCACAGCGCAGCTCCCTGTAGCAAAACTCTCAGCGGGGCAATGCGGTTGGCTTTGGTCACAGTTACTATTTAATTTAAGGGTTTATCTGTCTGCCAATGAGATTTGGGGAAAGGAGTGTAGGTACAGGAAGAAAATGGCGATGAGAGATGCTGATATTTAAAAATGGATGAGTTTCCCAAAAGAAGAGCGTGCAGCTCCTGGGATCCAATTCAGATAGCAAGCTGGCAGGTTGCCAGACTTGTAATTGTGTCTTGAATGGAGCCATCATCCTCACTACTTCTGAGAACAGCAAGCTCGAGAAGATGGCAAACCACGCTGGTTTTCAGTAGCAGTCTTTGCTTATTTAAAAAAAAAATAAAATATTTCCCTGACACTTGGTAGAGGCTCAAGAATTACAAAAATAATGTGGGTTTTCTTGGGTGTAGCTAAATAAAATAATGTATTTTGTAAGGGGAAAGAAAGTTGTGTATTCTGTTGGGGCGGAGGAATCTGGTATTGTAAGTAAAAAAGAAATTGTCTTTTCTTGGAAAAGAGAAGTTAATATATGTCTTTTGAAAAAACCTTTCAGGTTCACAACATACGCATATAAAGTGTTTGTCCACAACAGTGTGGGTTTCACACCCAGCCACGAAGTGACAGTGACAACATTAGCAGGTGTCCCACAGAGAGGAGCCAATATCTCCGTGATTGTCCTGAACCACACGGCTGTAGACGTGCAATGGGATAAACCAAGTAAGGAAGCTTCTTGTGTCTTTATTTGTCCTCACCCTAGCAGTCCCTAAATGAATTGAAAACGGACATGTTAAAAAACCGAGACAACAAAAAGCCGAGGTCCCTGGGCTATTTTTCAGAGGCCGGCTGTCTTTCTCCCTGCTCCATCCTCTGTCCCTTCCAGGTGGGGAATGTCCTCTCTGCCACCCCTGCCAGTTGCGATGGAAGTGCCCACATATTAACTTGCACACTTTCCTGCAGAGAATTCGGCCCCACATCTTGTCACTCTTCAGGTGTTAGCAAGAACGGTTTCACTAGGAGTGCAGTAACGTGAGTCATCGTCAGCCCTGGTTATGGACAGAGTTCCAGCTGGAGGCAGGCAAGGGTGACAGCTGGCCACCAACTGGGCATGCCCTGGCCCCCTTCAGAGCACCTCTCGACAGGCGTTAGGAGAGTTTTCAGATGGATGTGACCTTTCTCTGGAACTTTAGAGACTACAATAACTGAAATTTCGGATCCACTTGGTCAGTGGGGTAGCATTTAACAGCTGACCTATTAGTTCATAGTGATCCATTATCACCTTCAGAAAAAATAAAACAGAGCTGAATTTATCACCGAAATATATATTGCAATCATTCTTGTATGACTTCAGATCTGGCAAATAATGGAATCAAAATTTGCTAGAATATAACTAGATATTGAGATACACTGACATGGAAAGCCCAAATTAAAATGTGTATTTATGTAAGAAAACTGTACCCACTTGAGTAATCATCTCCATTTATATGAAAAGATGTAAAATTACTCCTGGCTTGGATTCTGATTCCGTCTTGAGTTTCTTTACAGCCGAAGAAGAGAAATGCTTCCTATTTACTGTAGAGCCTCCAAGTGGATTTGCCCCAATGTTATGTTGTATCAACTGTGAATTAAAACCAGTATTAAGTGACATTGATTATAAATTAAAATTAGTACTGTTTTTGTTGGTCAGTGTTGCCACTAAATAACTCATTTCTTCAGAAGACAATCACTGTAGCAGGATGTCAAACTCATTTCACAGGGGCCGCATCAGCCTTGCAGTTGCCTTCCAAGGGCCAAATGTCACTTTAGGACTGTGTAAGTGTAACTACTCCTTAACTAGGGGCCAGGAGCTTGGCGCTGCCGCCGGGTAGAAACGAGGTACCAGGCTGGATAAAACAAGGTGGAGGGCCAGGTTCGGCCCATGGGCCTTGTGTTTGTCACTTGTGCCTAGAGTTTTTATAAGGTCGTAGGTTTCTGAATAATTGGTGTCACTGCTATTGGGATTGCTTAAACCATTTAAATGGAAGAATACCAGTTAATTGATGCTTACAATTATCCCCTGAGACACCTCTGGGAAAAACAAAGTTTTTATCTGAAGGTAGATTTTATGTACACTGAATAACAAATTTTCACTCATTTCCCTCTTCCTCTCTATTTCGCCCTCACCTCCTGATCCATCTTAAAAGCCTCTTCATAAAGGCACATGCCCTCCCCCTCCACTGACATTTGAATGCTTCTGGTCAAACCCTGCTGCTGAATTTTCACCAATATACATCTTTATGGTATAATTGCATGCCTGAAGAAAGCATGCTTATAAAAACCGACAAACCTAATACATCTGAAGCAGCTCACTGAAGCTTCATTACCGTGGTAATCTGCACCTTCGACCTTCGGGATGTAGGTAATGCGATCTGCTCTTATTTCCACTCATACCTTAGAAATCTTTCAGATAACTATTTGTGAGTACAAAGGTTAAGTCTTCGAAGCGGGTCAGCGGTGCAAAAGCTTGTTGTATCATCATTTACTTCCCTCTTCCCTCCTGCTGTCCTAAGTAAATTAACTAGTCACCCCTCTCTGAAAGGGCCACCTAGTTCTTGCTAGTTTAATAATTGTCTTCTTGATTTGTAGGAGCCAGTGGGTACATTGTCTCATGTGCCCAACAGCACAAAACTGTAGGTTAAAGCCATCTGAACACATGTATGAATACTTACTAAAAATTGCCTTTCCAAAATACCGCATAACATATTTGTTAAAACAGATTTCTTAACCACCACCCTTCCCAGGTGCACACCATTTTGATAGTGAAATATTTCCGTCTGATCTTCACCAACCACAGGTTAACAGGAGTGAGTTAGTAAACATTTTACAAGTGCATTTTGAAACATCTGCATCACTACATGATGTCATGGGAAGCAAAACCGCCCCTGAATCTCTTCAGTTCATTTTAGGGCAGAGGGTTGGCACGTGGGTTGCCTTGATTTTCTCTGTTCTCTACCCACCATGTCTTCTGCCATATTTGACAAAACTGATATTTTGACAACATTTTAAAAATCAGGAGGTTTCACATGAAGATGAGGATTTTTTTTTGCATTGATTTGCAAATTGAAGTCATCAGGTAAAAAAAAAATGCCAGCTGACACTTTGTGGTGGCTGCCCCTTGAGACGGGCCACATACGCCCCCTCTCCCTGGTCCCTATTGAGAGACAAGGCTTTTATCCCTGCCCTATGTAATAAAGGGAAATATTTCAGCCTAAACTGAAAACCACAAAGATAAACTGTAGGAGTGAGAAGGATCACATTATTGCAAGAAGAGATACAAGAGCACCTGTACTTAAATTAGTGGTACAATTGTCAGAAGAGCCCAGTGAGAAAGAAACAAGTACTTAGCAGCTTACCCCAAATCGCAGTGAGTAACTCTTCGCAAACTCTGGTGTAGGACTCGGGCAAGCAACGCTTGGCTCTTTCTCATGCGCTTAGCCTTAACGGATATTAGCACTTTGTCAAGGGTGACTTCATAGGATCCTTCCCATTTTGACTGCTCATTCTAAACTAAATAGCAAAATAAGCACATGCCCTCGAGGGTGTGGCTGTGGCTGTCCCCTTCTGGGGCTGCCTCACTAACAAGGTCAGCGACAGCCAGAAAAGAGCAAGAAAATCTTGGAGACGGTGAGAGGAAAGTATTACTGAGAAAGAAGCCACCGAAGGTCACCCAGATGCAGCCCATGTGTCTAGAGCAACTCATCTTGGAGCTGTTCACAGCCCATGTCGCGTAATCTCCCATCATCCCTCTTCCTCTCTTTCCCTTTTACCTTCCTCCCTCTCTTCCCTCTCCTCATTCCTTCCACAAATGTTTATTCAGGACCTTTTTGTGCCGGCCACAGGAAATGCTAAGATTAATGACACAACTCTTGCATTGTAATGTCTCAGTGAACTTTTCCGAGAGAGTATGAAGGTGTCACCCTAAAAGGACAAATTTCAAGTCACACAGAAGCCTCGGCCTCACCTTGATTTCTCAGTCAGATACCACTGGATGTTGTGGCCAGAAGAATTTCCGAGTTCATCTGAAATGATCTTGTTCAGGAGATGATACATAGAAATAATTGCAAATCTGGAAAAATTGCTTCTGCAAAGCATCCGGCCTGGTCGGCTCACCTTGTCCTTCTGCTCTTCTTCCCATTGCTTGACTTATCAAAGCAAATACACCATGTTGGCCTTTTCCACTGGCTTCCCTTCTGGCCACTTGCATACCTGCTATAACGACACCTCCTTCCCTTATACTCTGCTGACCTGTCCCTCATGAAGTTGTTGTCACCTAGCAGCCCAACCCAAAGGCCTGTTCTCTGGTCCTTCTGGTCTGTGTCTCTGGGGCAGTGGTCACTAGAAACGACCCCTCCTGTCTCGGTAACCACGCCTTCCCCTCATCTCCTATATAAAGACTCGCCTCAAGGTTCTTTCTTGAGTCGCCTTTCACAGTCCAACTCTCCTGTTGGTGATTTCATCTATTGTCACTGTTTCAAAGTCTCCTAACTAGAAAAACAACAAAACTTGATGGAGCCATGTGAAGAAATGGTTTAAATAATCAGTTTTGGGATCAGGAAAACTTGAGGTTGAATCCCAGCTCCAGGATTTTCCTCACCCCTCAGCCTAAAACAAGCCACTCAGCCTCACTAAACCCTATCTTCCTAAGCCAAAGGATGGGAATAATAGTAAGAGCTGCCTCAAAACATTGTGATGAGGATTGAATGAAACAGTGTGTTAGCACTCAGTCATCATTTAGTACTGCTGTGGAGGATTCTGGCTCTAGAGCACTCACAGTGCTTTCAACAGCAGTTTTACAAAAGATGAAAAAAATCAAGAGGCCATTTCTAATTTAAAAAAACAGAACATGCTTTTGCATGTACTTTCGATATGCGCCCATTTCCCAAGAAGTACTCATTGACAATACAGAGCTCTGCACCATGGAACCTGTAGAACTGGACTCTAATCTGAGGGCCCACGAGCACATCTACCACATGATAGGGCTGCTCTGGGTTTTCACATCGAAATAACATTCTTTCCCAGTGAGCTGGTGAGAACGCACATCCATTAGGAGACCTGTTGAATGGGAGTGTTTGCCGTGATTGCTCTCGGTAAGGGCCACGAAAGCACTGGGAAAGGACAAAAATTAGAGACTTCAGGTTTTGCAGGCTGTGTATGGTCCCCATAGCAATGACTCAGCTTTGTCACTGTAACATGATAACAGTGGTACGGGACACCAGATTGGCTGTGTTCCCATAAAAATCGATGGTGGACACTGAGGTTTGGTTTTCATGTAATTTTTATGTATCACAAATGACTTTTCTCCTTTGAGCTTCCCCCCCAGCCATTTAAAAATGTAATAAACATTCTCCGCTCACAGGTTGCATAAGAACAGCTGGCCGGCCAGATTTGGCCTGCAGGCCAGGTTTGGTTCATGGGCCCTACTTCGCTGACCCCTGATCTAGATGGGAAAGACCAAGAGACATAATTAATGTTAATGCTAATCTCAGAATGATCCAATAATATGTGAGGAACATAACCCAGTTGCTTTTGCAAGGCAACTTTGAACTAGCTTTTCTAACAGCTGTTTTGGATTACTTGGGACTTTGTTATAGAGGAGAAGGACCTGTTCAATATGTGAGAATTGGCTACAGTTAAGACCATGTTCCTGAACAATATGTGGAGATCACCACCCAAAATGTGCGGCTAGGTGTGTGGCTAAGAATGGGCAGTTAGTGGCATTTCATCCAGGTATTTGCTTATCCCGAATTTATGGTGCTAACATTGAACAACATTTTCAACATACACGATGTGGCAAAAGTAGGTTCAGAGTTGTTCTAATGGAAGCTAATACAATAATTAATAAATCATACTATAAGAATAAACTGTTTCATGTACTCACAACTGTAAACCTGCTTTTGCCTTATTCCCTGTACATATATAAATACATTAATTACAACTTGATAAAGGAGATATCAGATGCATTTAATATCCCAGGTAAAATCCATTTATATTTGTGAATAGAGTTTAAAAGCAGTTCATTAATATTATATCTTTAGGGCTTGAACTTCTAACCAGACTGCTCACTTGAGTGAAAACACAAGGTGAACTTCCAATCTAGTGGACTTTCCATTATAGCTCAGCTTCCAGAGAGCTACTGCTGTAGCCAGCAGAAGGTAGTTCTAAGGACAGAGAACTTTCACTCTCATAATGCCAGTGGCTTCGCTGTAATTGACTTATGTTATCATTTGGGAAAATATTAATGGGCATGAATAGCTTATTCCTGCCCATGCACAGTAAGAACCTCCTTACCAAAGGTTTCAACATTTTGTGACATCAGAGAAAAAAACATCTCGATCACCAGAGTTCTCCAAATAAGTTGCTAAAGATCTCCTATTATAAACTCTCAACCATACCAGCATACAAAATCTTTGTAACTGTTGCTGGAGACAAGGTCAAAGCAGTGGTATGCTTAGAGGTCCTTTTCTGAATGGGGGTTCTTAAAAAAGAAAGGCGCACCGGTTCTTCAAGCCATATGCTTCTATATGGCCATAGGAACTCACACATTAGAGCAACTACACTTCAATAACCGTAAAGAGAAACACCCCCTTTCCCTCCCAGTGTTTGATCCGTGCTGTTAAACTGTTTCCACATACAATTCCAGGAAGCTTGTGAACCAACACTCCACCTCCCAACCCTAGCACAAACCAACGTAAGAGTTACTGCTTAAGGCCGTTAAAAATACTATTAATGTAAGTAGAGCAGTATACGATTTCCTGCCTAAGAAAATACGGCTGTTCTGTGTTTTCTGTTTAGAGCTTTCCTGTAGGAAGATCATGGGAAGCAGAACTTAGGGCAAGACTGGAGAAACTGGGTGGAAGAGGAAAAAAGAAAGTAACAGGCTGGCATTTGAAAGGCCGAGGGTTGAGGTATTGAGGAGTTATAGCTGTGAGACTGACTGAGGGATTTTGGCTTTTCTGGAAGAGCTTGCCTACATCACAAAGGCACAGTGAACTAGGGGAAATGGCTGAGAGCGTCAGTAAAAAATTCAGATAATACCCTATGGTTCTCTTGAGTGAATCTTTAAGGAGAGTGCTCTGGACCACTGCTACAGCAATGGCATACGCAACAAAACCCACCGAATAGTCCCTAGAAGTGTGTTTAACAGATCTCGTTAGCGAGATACAAAATCTCTCCCGTTTTAGAACCTATGTCAAGAGAACCTAACACAAGATCCTTATTTGTATTAACCTAGATACATCTCTCTAGGAATGCTACTTATAAACAGAAGCTCTTCCATGTATTACAATTTTTCTTTTACTCTCAGTAATATATCATAGTTTTGAAGATTAGTTGAATCTTTATAACTAGCATGGTTAAAATATTTAAAGGAAATTTATGAGTTCATGATCCTATAAAGGTAAGACTCTATGTAATAAATTATGGGGTGAGGGGAGAAAATTCAACTTTGTCAAAAAACTTAAAACTGTAAAGTAGGTCCCATAAGCTTTCCTTGGTCCCATTCTAAGAGTAGCAAACAAAGCTTACTTGGTCTTTCTCCCGCTGAGGCCCTCCCTGTAAGGCGAGCCACATTTACGGTGTTCTGTTTATTGTTAACAGCTTTGCAAGACCTACAAGGTGATGTTGAACATTACACGCTTTTTTGGAGTTCTGCTACCTCAAACGAATCTCTCAAACTCCTCCCAGATGTAAATTCTCATGTCATTGGCCACTTACACCCAAACACGGAGTATCGAATTTTTATCTCTGCCTTCAATGGAGTCCACAGCGTCAACAGTGATGTGCTGCACGCAACTACTTGTGATGGGGGTGAGTCCCGATTTCACGGGAAGCTCATCTTCAGGGATGCGAAGGAAATTGATTGATTCTTGCTGCGGTTGACATCAGTCATCCCTCCATTATAAAATTTCCGGTGTTGGAAGGAAGGGGATCGAGGCTCCAATGCTTAAGTGCTGGTTGTCATCAAGTGGTGGATCAATAAGCGGTCCCATTGAGACAGCAGTGCGAGGCCCTAATAATGGGATAGTAGCCCAGTTTGTTCCTGCTCTGTTCTGTGTATGCTTAGTTTGGAGCCGAGTTCACACCAATAAATGGTGACATTTAGAGACTCTTTTCTTTTTTCTTTTTTGAGATCTGCTCTCAGAAGCAGTATGCTTTTCAAAACGACAGCCCAGCCCAGCAAGGGCCCTCCCTGAGTCACCAGGAATGGTAGGTGGAAGTTCAGCCCCAGAGAAAAATTGCCCGTGACTCATTTCTAAGCCAGTTAGCAAGGGGGAGGAAGCAAGAGAAGCAACTTGTGAATCTGAAATGAGTTCGGAATGGTCTTTCTAATCTTTTTGGCTTTATAAAGTCTCATTATAAACATTATAATATCATTACCTCCCAAGCAAGTGTTCCAGGTCATTAGCAGGGGGCACTTTGAGTGGAGCCTATTTCCCTTGGTGGTGCCAAAGGTCAACACCTTTTGTTTATAAAATAGAATGGATCACAAGGGCAATTTTTCAACTAGTAAAGATGGGTTCTTAAGATAAAAATAGGTCTTCGCATAGTTATTTCTGACATGCTTGAATAATTGTGTAATTTAACGCCAAGCAAGATTTTTTTTCTAATGTTAGATTTCATCATTACCTATGGTAATCAACATTCAAAATCATTTACATAATGACAATATTGCATTATTGCTTCATATTGCTTGAGTTACAAGCTAGTAACATCAAATGATTTTTCACGTTCCACCAGCCTGAGTGTATTTGAGGGTTTTTTTTTTTTTTTTTGCTTAAGGAGCAAATTTTCTTTTCCTTTATTTTCCCCCCACCAGGAGATACAGAGTAAAGGGATAAGAGATGAGACAAATAATAGATGTGTGTTAGTGGTACAGATGGGTGAATAATTTATCATTATATCCCACTGCTCACATAGTATTGAAGATTAGCGCTGTGCTGGTGGTAGGAAGCTTTTTACCAGCAATTCTTATGGTTTCTAACTGAGAGTATAATAAGCCAATTTTCAGAGGATGACGGCCTGTGATAACTTCATCAGAGGAAAGCCGATAAACAGCGAACCCTTCTCAAAACCCAAATACTAATCTGCATTTAGTTCAGTAAGTGCTTTTTCAGAGACAGCTGGAGTTTATTCCCTTTCTTCCTCGAATTCCAGAGCCTCAGGGCGTGCTTCCTCCAGAGGTTGTCACCATCAACAGTACAGCTGCACGTGTCACCTGGATGTCTCCTTCACACCCAAATGGTGTTGTCACTGATTATTCTGTGTATGTAAATAGTAAGCTCTACAAGGCTGGAATGAATGAGCCTGGGTCTTTCATTCTCCAAGACCTGTCTCCCTTCACTGTCTATGACATTCAGGTGAGAACACCGTCCTGTGATAGTTAAGCTCATGGGCATGTTAAATAAAACATGCCAGGGTAGGCCTCTAAGTAGGTAGCTTCCATCTTGGTTACAGATGATTTATTTGGTGGGGAAGGGAAGAGAGAGGAGGGGCATGGATCAGGATTAAATCTGTGTGCTGTGGGCAAACACATGAATCTCTGGAGAAAAGAGAATGATAATAAGATGGAAAACAATGGCAATGAAGATGATGACAATATTCTTCTTGGCAAATCACTTATTTGTAATAAATCTTGCCAAGTAAATACTGTAGGATTAAAATTCTCTATGCTAACAATCCTTTGTATAATAGCCCTTGATTCTGAAGCAGACATCAAGATGTATAAAAATATCAACTTTTTTGAATGCATCCATTATGTATTTTTAAAGGAAATACTAATTTTAATTTTCGATTTATATTTTAATGTAAATCTTTATCTTTGTGTTTTGTTCACATGCCGTACAAGATACCTGTAATATCAGAAATATGCCCCAAAGGTGGAGAACTTGAATAGTAAATTAGTAAGGATGATAAAACTATTGATATATTTCTCCAAAGTCAAGAAAATGTCTGGAGATTCATTTGAATAAAACCTCAGTAGATTAGAACTTAAAGTCAGACTTTATTTTGTAGATTCTAGGGCAAGAGAGTTTATGAAAGCTACCGTGGGTATCTCAGATCTTACCAGCTTGATTCTAGTCCTTGATTTTGCCAACCCCCAATTTGCAAATATAAAAAAATGGAATTGTGAGGACTCAATCAGATTATTATTGGTGCAAGTACCCATCATAATATTTGGCATGTACAATTTACATAATACATTCAGTTGAGTTGATTTTGTGTTATCTCATTATTCATGAGTCAAGTATTTCCTAATATGTATGAAGTCTTATTGTCTTTATTTCTATTACCAGCAAGTATATTTTAAGTTCATCTGCCTTTAGGTTATTTGGGGTTTAATTGGACATACTCAGAGTGCATACTTGATAGTGTTTAAATATCTACTAAATATTTTACCTCAAAATACTATATGTCACAAATAAGTGGAAGTCCATTAATGCTGAAAGCGGGGCAGTTCCTTTTTGGTTTATCCTTTAAATGAGAATAGAATGATGTCATTTCTTAGATGTTCCAGCAGCAATCTGTACCTTCATTTCTCCCCGCTCCTTGCTGAACATGTTCTTCTTATGCTACTAATGCTCGATGAACCCAATTTCTAATTTTTAGTTATTCCACCCTCCTCAGTTTTTATTCAGATGAGGTGGCAGAATTAAAGGGATGGATGATGAGTTTCTGATGTGATTAAAGTAAAAATATCATTGCAGCTGGAATAAATGGATACAAAGCAGCTCAGAATACCAGAAGGCTTGTCCTGGCCTCGTTTTTTCATTGGAGATCAGCCTTTTTAGGCCATGTGTTGCAAAGTGTCAAGACTTCCAGAAGCTACCATTATTATACTACCTGGGTATGGATCTAGAAGGCAGTATATAGTGATCACTATTATACTTAGTGATCACTTAGTATAATATTATCATATTGTACTATTATATAAAGTGTCACCTTGGCATCTTCCAGTGCTTACCTGGGCAACAAATAGATGACCGTGTCAATCTCTTTCTGAATGGTTGGTAACAGGGTCTAAACATCACCAGCTAAGTCACTACATCAGTGATCCTAAGCCCATTGCTGCACTCTATTCTGAGCTTGTCCTCCTGGAATCAAAAGACAAATTAACATTACATCCACCCCAAGAGGCTGTTAAGAGATTCATATGGCATGAGGGCTGGTGAGATTCGGTCATGGGCAGGCCGGGTTTTGAGAGTAGTTGGATTTACACTCTTCTAAACTACTGTTGGCAGGTTGAAGTCTGCACAAAATATGCTTGTGTGAAAAGCAGTGGAACCCAAATCACCACCGTGGAAGATACTCCAAGTGATATACCAATACCCACGATTCATAGAATCACTTCGAGGTAAACATGTTTTGTCAGTCAATCCAAAGAACTGATTGTAAGCAATTAAAATGAAAATCAGAGAAATTATCCCAGCCAGGACAGTCTCAATGAATAAGTTGCTAGATATGTGTATGTAAATCAAATTTTTGATATTATTTTGTCAAACTTCCCTGGATGCATCCCAAGCCATTTAAGCTTTGATGTCTCTGTTCCTGCTTGCCTAGCTTTGCATCTCTTTATTTAGTGATCTGAACAAATGCTTACAGCACGAGTTTTTTACATTTAAATGTGTCCTTCAGTGAATCCTTTCATGAGACGCAAGATACAATTTTAATTAGAGTGATTCCCTTCTAACTTAATCTCTTTGAAAATATTAGTCTTACATATATCAGATTGCCCTAAAGCTGCAAATATCTGTAAAATAAATAGGGGAGATAATGTTTGGATAACTATTACCAGTTTTATTGGGTTCTTGGTAGAATGTCTTCATTTTCTGTATGCTTTTGTTGTTGACAAATGATCATAAGTTGAAAGGAAGTCTCTTTCCAATTCAAAATGATCAATTATAATAATACTTAAAAGGATATTGAACATTATTTCTCAGCCAAGTTAGATGGCAATTGTTCATTCCTCTATATCCAGTTGAGTCTAGATATAGAAATATGAGTATTTTTCACATTACGCAGGGCGGGGCAAAAGTGGGTTTACAGTTGTAAGTACATGAAGAACTTGCATTATTATTTTTAGTTATTATGTTTTTCATTTGACCAAGTGTAAACCTACCTTTGCCCCCCATACTTTACCCAGCCAAATGAATCGCCCTTCACCTCCATACACCCCCCAATGCACACACCCCACATATACACACACTGACTGAAGCAATCAGTAGATGATAAAATACTTCAGTTCTGAAGGACTCTTATGACATATTAAAATGTCTAGGTCTTTTTAAAAAATAAGTTAAAAATTACCTGTACTAAATTGGAGATGTGTGATTAAAGTGATTAGAAAAACCCAAGTAGCAGGACTCTTAGCTGTTGAGGGCAAAATCACACCTTCTTTTCTTAAGGCACAACTTCTGTGAAATGCATGACAGATGTCTATTGAATTGGGGGTATGCTTGTTCATTAATGATGCCCTCAGCAGATTTTCCCCACTGGTCTGAGGACTGTTCACTCTCCAGGGAAAACATGGTCCAGTGAAAGGGGCACCAGAGACCTTTATTATCCTTGTAGCAGACACACTTGTGGCTACACTAATGTCAGGGGCAAAAGTAATGCAAAGATGTATAAAGCATGGTTCTAAATTTTGGCAGTTCCAGTCTCCCGTGGGAGACCTCACGCCAAACACATGTTTATAGAACAATGTAAAAAACACTGCAGCAGAAATTTATAATGTACAAGAAATGTGCAGAGAGAAAAAAACAAACTCTACTCACAATGATCATGGAAGAGTTCATTCTTAAGGAACTTGAGGAAGAATTGTACAGTTAGGTTCATGACTATTGTCAATGTCTTTACCTGTTAGCATCCTCATGGTCCAAGCCTAGGTGCCTGGCATAGCTTACATTACATATTTATATGTAACTAAAAATAATATTAAGCTTTATTGGAAATTGAATAAATGCCCATAGGAGTCTCTTTCTCTGGATTTTTTTTTCTTTAAGAAGACTCTTGCAGATGATAGCAGAGGGAAAATGTTTTGTAGTGGTGGCTAATGACTGCTTATCCCCAAATATATTAAATTGATGGCAAAGACATTAAAAAGGGTATTAAACAACAGAGCAAAAAAAATGACAGAGGAGACATTTCGACACAATTTTGGAAGCCGTATTTGGCAGGGAGAGGCAAATGGCTTTGTTCAGCGGAGAAATTTACAGCCAAAGTGTCGGTTGGCAGAGGGGGGTAACAACATAAACTCATTTGCCCTGCAGAGAACCGCAGCGCCTGAGCTCTCACAAGCTTTAGGGATTGTGAAGAAGGGGTAGATGGGATAAGGTTCAAAGCTGAAATCCTGGAATTAGCTGAAATTTTGGGGGGAAAAAGTGGTTGGAGACTGTAACTAGTCAGGAGTGCTTCAGAGAAACAAAACCAAAAGTTTGGACTCGGTACAGCTTAGACCCACTTCAAGTGCAGAGGTTTGATGGTGAAAATCCTAGTCCAGGTTTGGGAGTGGCAGAGACTGGTCTCTTAACCCAAGGGGTCCAGCAGATGGAAGGGAGTCTCCCTCCCTCCACTTTTCAACTGATTGGATGGTGCCCACCTACCTAAGGGAGAGCAATCTGCCTGATCATGTCCACCCATTCAGATGCTAAATTCATCAGAAATACTGCTGACGCATCCAGAAATAAGGTTTCAGCCCAAATCAGGGTACCTTGTGACTCAGACAAGTTGACACATAAAATTAACCGTCAGAGAAATCCAGGTTTTCTACCTCAATATCATGCATCAGGGTGTTGGTTTCTCTTCCTGCACGTGGTGGATTGCACTGCCGAGTGTTCAGAAGTTTATTCTCTGGAGAAAATGAACACAGGCACGGTGGATTCAGGCACCCTCTGAGCACAGGGGTGAGGTGGGATGGGAGGCAAAGGTGGAAACCATGAGGAAGTGAGAAGCAAGACTGAAGTATGGCTGCCTTAGCTGATCTCCCCAGCTCTGCCCTCCAAAACAAGGGTCTCATCATGAATGCCCCCCCTGCAGGAAATCAGGCATTCTTCTCCAGAAGAGCTTTAAGGGCCCCAAATAAAGTACCTCCAGAAACTAGCAGGTGGGGATCCCCCATGGAAGAGACAGTCACGAGGAAGCATACGGACCAACAAGCCATACTCATGTACAAAGGTTTTGGCAGCTGTTTTAGTTCATGCCTCTCAAAAATTAAGAGGACCCAAATAAAAAAAGAGAAATAATTCAATAGACACCAGCAATACAGATTAGGGAAAGTGTTATAATGACCTCAAGGAGGTTTAAAAAATTATTTATTAAACAAAGTTTTGCTTAGAAAAACATAATTAAAGCAGGAGGTTGGGGAGGAGACTTCATGAAAGTTAAACATGGAAAAGCTGAATTAAAACTTTGGAAGAAAGTTTAAAGGAATGTCTCTAAAAGTGCACTCAAACCTCAGATGTCAAGGAAGAGAAGTAATTATTAAGAAAAAAAATGCCAGGAAGGCTAGTATGTGGATAATAAGAGAACTAGAAGAGAAAATAGAGGGAAAAGAGGGGAGGGTATGAAAGTGATTAGGAAAATACCCCAGGACTAAAGTCACCGGTGTGCAGATTAGGGTCTATAGATACCAGTGTAATACCTGAAAGGAGAGCCACGTACAGGGATATTATCAGGACATTTCAAAACCCAGACAGTGACCAGGAGGACAAGACATCACAGGCATCCCACCTTGGAATGTGAATGGTATCATCAGACTTCTGAGCAGCAGTATCCATTGCTAAAATCCAATGCCTCTGAATTCTGAATTAAAACATAAACATTTCATTTTATCAGTCCATCCTCTGTCAAATGCCAGTGAAGTTTGGGATCAGAATAAAAACAGTTCAATACACATGAAGGAAAAATTCAAAAACTGACAAGAATTGAAGAGCACCACCTAGCTTTAACAATGAATGAAGCTTCTGAAAAAAAAAATCCCAGGTCTCCTGAATTTCATCATTTTTTTAATCATTCTATTGCATTTTACTATTGATTTCTCATTGACACAATAAAATATGTCCTTTCTGCTCTGAGTTCTATAAGCTTTGACAATACCATTGTGTTCTACCACAATACCATTTGTGGTAAATACTACCACAAATGAGAGATAACATAGTTGCATTGAGTCAAAATATTTTTTTACACTGCTCAGCTTATAGCCAACCCCTCCTCACCCTCCAAACTGAGCAAACACTGCTGTCCTCTAGTATCTACAATTTTGCTGGATTCACATTGTCATGTAAGTGGGATTGTGCACCATGTAGCTATTTAAGTATGGCTTTTTTCACATAGCATAATGCATATAAGATGCACCCAGGTTACTGTGCATATCAGTCATTTGTTTTGCTTGTTGAATGATATTCTAATGTATGAATACAGCACGGTTTGTGCACAGTGTGGGTAGTTTCCACTTTTTGGTGACTAAGACCAAAGTTGCTGTGAACATTCACGGACAGGAATTGGAAGGCCACCTAGATTTCTCTTCCCTGAGATGTCCCCACATTTCCTAGACCTCCTGCCCTGCCTTTCCTGGATCTTTGACTCAAAACATGTGGTTTCTCTTGGAATTTCAGCCTCCCAACCTATCTTATGATGCGACTTAAATGGGACTGTTTTAGGGGTGATGCAATGAGAGAAAATAGAGGAATAATAAACAGAGATCCCCACATACACACTCTCTAGACCCCTGGGGCCCCTCCCCCTGGTCAGAAAGATGGATTTTCCTTAGGGTTCAGGTGCACATTGGGCCAGGGCTGCCGCAGTGCAGCTGCTTGGCTGGAGTCATCCTCAGAGCAGGGCCCAGAAGGAAAAACAAAACAAAACAAATGTCCCCCACACCCTCTGGCTTGTAAAGCCTCTTGTGTTCTGCCAGGAAGACTGAGTTTCTGTCCTAGATTTGGCTGGCCCGGTACTCAGTTCTACTCTGGGCCTCTGTGGGGTACAGATGGGAGAAAAAAGGGTGCCAAGGGAATCTCACCCTGTAGAGTTTGTTCAAGTTCTGGCTCTGTTCTTTATCTGCCTCTGTTTTCAACTTCTCTGAGTCTTCAGGTGCTGCCTTTTTGAGATTTATGCAGACTTTCTAGGGGTCAGCAGCAGGAAGGAAATTCTAATAGGCTTGCCCTCCCTGCCTAGCATGCAAAGTCCCTCCCTGGTGCTTCTCATCATTCCAATGCCTTTAGCAACTAACTTCCTTCCTTCCTTCCTTCCTTTCCTCATTCATTCATTCATTCATTCATTCATTCATTCATTCATTCATTCCTTTATTGGTCAGAGATCTAGCTAACACTTGACAGAAATCATTCACACACAACATACTGACAAGTAAAACCTTTCCTTTCTTAAAATGATCCATTGTGACAGAGCCACGTTTTCCGCAGCAGGACTCCACATATGCATGGGACAGCCAAGTCATTCCTCAGTGTCACACCACACCCATGCTGTCAGCCTCCCGTGGGCATGTTGTCGTCTGTGTGATTTCATTACACTTCCTCCCAGCTGTGCAGACTTGGTAGTTATGTTTCTGCTTTGGTTGTTACGAAATTCTTTTTATATTAGTGATCTGCAAAATCCAAGGTGAAGTCCTCCCAGAAATGGTAGTAGGCTGGCCTTAAGCCAATAGCATGTAAGTTAATTTTGGTTTTTAATGAGACATGTATTTCTTCAATTCTGTACGTATTTTTGGTCAAATGTGGTCACCAGTAAAATTGAACTTTTTGTATATTTTAATAGCATATACAGTAGCGGATCGTGTGTTTTATTGCACACGTGGGGTGTGTGATCTCTGTCTTTGGCCTTTTACACCTGGCTTTTGACAACAACTTTAATACCACCACTTAGGCATGTTTTTCTATTATATGTAAACCAAAGGTGCCTTAGCATGCAAATGAGGATCAGATGGACTCTTCTAATTTCATAGCCTACTCCTCTAGAAATAAACTATTTCTATCACATTTTCCATACTTATCATATTGTCATCAGCTGCTTCTATATCCCAAAAGAATACTAAGTGCTGATCGATGGCCCGGAGATGTCTGGCCATGGCCTACATGTGCCCTGGGTAGTTCATCTGTTTGCCTTGGTAGATTTGTTAGAGTGGAATTTAATCAATAGCTAATTCATTAATTCTGGTCCTCGAGAATGTAGAGACTGCCTCGAATGAAGGTAGCTGCTGGCTCTGGTTTTGATTGAAATACAACAAACACTGCATCTGTCAGCTTTACTGGGTAGTGGGCTGCCTCTGAAGTTTATGTATTCATCCCCCATAAATGTGTAAGGTAAGAATAAGTGTAAACAGGGAAGAGGTTTCATTCTGTTACTGATAGTGTTCCAAAGTGTGTGATTTCCGGGCAAGAGGCTCAAGGGAAAGCAGAGAGACGGCAGCTCATGCCTCTCCCTGCCTTGAACTGGAAGAAGTGTGGCAGTTTTTTCCCAGGTCCACGCCAGTCTGTGGCTGTATTATTGATGAGAAGGCTGGGCTAGACTGTCTTTGTAGCATTCACAAGTAATTGTTTAAAAATTTCCCTCAAGCACCTAACTGGTATCAAAGATAAATTTACACACCAACTTTGCAGAAGTCTTCATGATAGCAGCTCAACCCGAGTGTCCCCAAAGGAAGGTTGAAACCCTGTTATCGTTTATGAGTCTTCCCATATTTTCATAGTACTTAGCTTGGGGTTGAATGTGGCATGAGAGGTCATAGCTTGTGGAAGAAGAATCTTTCCTTTTTTTGCCTCACCAAATTTGGAAGGAAACTTTGAAACCTCTGTATTTTCATGATGTTGGATATCAAGGAATCTTCTTTCTCCTTAATTTTCCCTACCTGATGTTTTCAGTGACTGACAACTTGAAGGCAGAAGTAATAATTTGATTATTTCAAAACTTCAGCCATAGTTTTATTTTCTTAGTAAGGAAAATTTTGGTCTGTCGATGTACAATGTTGGATCACTTCTCCCTCACCTGTATTTTAAATACCCTTCCTCACCAATATGGACAATGGGAGGCAGCTTTTAATTTGGACTGGAATTTTCTGTTTGAGTCTTGAAAAAGTATGGGAAGGACTCTTGAAAGGGAAAACATGGAGGATGCAAATTGAGTCAACAGTCATAATCAGAATTGCTTTCAGAAAATGTTATTGCTTTTAATGGCCAGAGTTCTGAATATCCAACTAACTGATGTATTAGGAGGAGACCGAACAGAATGGTCAGCTTATTCTTAAGAATGCCACTAATTTCTTTATCTCCCTCTCTCTCTCGAATGCCCTCTAATTTCTCTGCCTTTGTGGTTCCCACAGAAGAAGCCCAATGAATCAGGTCACCTTTGTGCGCCCTTCATGAGGTCCAGTTCTTCCTTCTAATTAACTTTGACCTTTAACAGTCACTTCACCTCTGGCTCTTTCAACACACATTGGTCTCTTCCATCGGTTCTGTTCCAAATCCATTCTTAAACTGTGGGTGTTCTCAACAGAATGACTCTCCCTCCAGCTCAGAGTTTAAGTATTCTTACAGGCTACTATACTGATGTCCCAAAGATTCCTGGCCCTGCTCTCTCCCTGAGTTCCAGGCCCATATATCCAATTACCTGTTGACTTTCTGTGATAGCTACGCTTCACTTTCATAACCTCAAGCCTCAGAAGTTAATCCTCAGCCAACTCATCGTTTCCAAGGTCCATTCCTGCAAATCACCACCATCTTGCACATTATTGTAGCCATAGGTGTATATCTTTGGTTTTTCCAATCCCCTGATTTCACTAAATATCAGTTTTAGTGCATTTTCTTCTGGAGAATCTTCTCTTGTATTCTTCTGTTTCCACCACCACCAACACTCAGGTCCGTGCTTTTATGTATGTTTATGGAGCTATCTTAATTCAATGAAATGCAAGGAGGAAAATGCTCTACTTTTTGTCTATGACTTACTGCTTCTTAAACATAATCTTGTGGAAGTCCTTTCCTCAATTCTTAAAAACGTCCCAGGAACATCTTAAGGATTTCAAATTCTTTTTAGTTATGAGGCTTCCTCTGGTAATTAAGACTCATGATCAAGTATTAAAGTTTACTAAAACATTGAGCTCAGGCATAGTACACAGATTCTGCCATTTCACAAGCTCGGATCTGATCACCGCTTGCCCTTTCCCTCCTCCTCACTCTTTGTTTTTTATTCTCTTTCACCCAAATGTGTCTCCTCCCAGTGTTGTTATTTTCCTGCCATTACTGGGTGGCCCTCAAAACCATCTGTGTGGCTCTCCATATAGCCAAGTTCTCTGGCATGAGTGTTGCCTTCTACAGCTGATTTCTTGCGGTGCCAACAAAGCAGAACACCCCAAAGACTCTTCTTGCTAGAGTCCTATCCTCCACAAAGGCTGCCTCCCTGGTCAATGCACCTTTAGGTGGCTCAATCCTGGGAGGCATTGCTGCCTCATGGAAACTGACTCATCTTTGTCATGCCAGAGATTGATAATGTGGCACTCTTGTCTTCACCTGTCATTGCAGCTGATCTGGAAGACATCTGGTCATGAGAATTCTCTAACTGAGGAGCAAGCACCTTTTTCTCTGGCCATATAGAACCCCTATCCACCTGTCCCGAAACTCCCTCCTATACTTCCTTCCAGGCATAGCAGCCAACTGGACATTTAGGTGGCCATGCCTGCTGAAAGTTTTGTCAGTGTCACTCTCATTGGTTCTAATGACACTTTGATCATTTATCTTCATGTACCTGACTCAGATCCTCAAAAGCAGAACTATTGATGTCATTGCTAAAAATATAGGTGATCTCACTTCAGTTTTGCTGTGCCAGAAAGAGCAGTTGCAATTGCAGGTGTTCTGCATGGGTTCTCTGGACTTTACCAATTCACTAGTTTTGGTGGAGATATTAGGCCCTTGAATGTCACTCAAATTGTAGCCTTTTCTGCATTGATTATGCAGAAATACAAAAGAGGTATCTGAACATGTGAAATTCATTTTGAGAGTTGCCTAAAAACCCTCAAATAACAATGGTAGCTACAGAAGCCACCTAGGAAACTCTTCTCTCATAGGGAACATTTCCTGTCTGCAGAGTTTTGTTAGTGTGTTATGTGTATACTACCCCCAAAAATGAAATAGTGATTTTCTTCCATTTTAAAGCAGAATTTCAGCATTTCATTCATTTCAAAGGAACAGGAAGAATGAAAAGTTATTATTTTATATTTATATAGTGTTTTACTAATCTTAGGCTTTTTTTTTTTTTTTTTGCTAAGCTAAATTGCAAGAAAATATCATGCCTGATTCTCTGGGGCTTAACTGTAAACTTTAATTACTTTTTGCTTTTTTTAGTTTATTTAAAAAAAATACTGAAGATAGTATGGATGTGTCTTCTAGGTTGTATCATTGTGGCAAGTAGACCTACGTTACAGAATTAAAGTTCTCTAACATTAACCTCAGAGTAAATTATTTTATTCAGGGTTAACTCCTCTGTGAACAACTTTATGTTATAATCTTCTTTGCTACAGCAAATGAAGTATTAATACATCATTGAAAATGTAGTAAAGTTTTTATCAGATGTCATACCCTCATTATATATCAACTCCTCATTTTTTAAAAAAGTATATTTAGATTAAGAACAAAATTGTGAATTACTGTTTAAAAATCAGACATCCTCAAATCTGTGAGGATATAAAACTTAATTTGTTATGGGAGTCTCCATTTCCTGTATGTGTGTCTGACCACAAACATATCTGACCATGATATTTAAAGATTTATTGAAGAAATGAATCTGTTTTGGTCAAAAATTATGCTATATCTAAGTAAAATGTATTTGAAGTTTTGAAGTTATCAATTTTATCAGTTGATAAAAGTTATGAAGTTTATTTATAAATAGAGTGATCAGTTTTATCAATGGATAAGTTATGTGTCTCCTCCCAATGGATAAGTTATCCATTGATAAAAAGATTTTTGAAATCAATTTGCTCGTTTATTTTGGCTACAAGTAACAAAACACCCAACAACAAGGGCTCTTAAGTGCGTGGTCCTGGAGGTGGACTGTGATTGGCCTTGGTTCAGCTACACAACATGCCATGGTGTCTTCTTGTGCTCCTTACGGTCTTTCTCAAATGGCTGCCAGATGATCATTCAAATCCCAGACACCAGGGTCAGCAGAAAGAAGGAGAACGGGAAGGCAGCCTCTGTGTCCAGAAAGAAAGACCGAATGGGAATCCCACAGTCTTGTAGTTGCCTCTGTGTGAGCATCTGTGAACAGCCACATCACGCTCCGAGCCACGGGAAGGGAGGGAGAGCAGAAGGTCGTTCTAAGTAGGCATCCAGTCTGTCACATGCTCTAGTTTCCACTTTATTTACCAAGTCATATTCCTCGTGTCTTATTTGTACTTATCAAGCCAAAACTTTGTTGGTTTTCCTGATTAGCCAGGAACAATACTTCCTTCTCATTTCCAAAATTTAAAGTGGGATACCACTGGACTCAGGTCCTGTGTTAATTGATTCTCAAAACATATTGCATTGTAATAGCATGTATGAGTATATACAGTAATACATATGTATTCTTCTGATATATCCTTTTGTTTGGGAAGTTAATATGAAAAAGACCTTTAGAACAGTCTGGAAGATAAACTTTAAAGGACATGAGGCAGGCAGCAGCACTGTGAAATGTCTTTTCCGAAGTATTCATTATTCTCTGTTACAGATCCCTTCAAATTGATTGGATGACTCCAGGGAAACCAAATGGCATCATTCTCGGATATGATGTCTTGCGGAAAACGTGGTACCCATGCCCTACAACCCAGAAGAAGTCCCCTGGTGAGCTCTGCCAGGCCACCATGTGTCAGAACCATGAAACTGTCTGTGGACACAGGTGCTATTCTCCTGAAACTAAGGTAAATCTTTTCAAACCAGTCAGTGAAATCTATTTTTTCCCACCAAACAGTTCAAGTGAAATCGCTTGCTTCTTAAAACATGATTCATCATAGTTAATATTGCCACCACTCTATCCAGGAGAACCTGTGGTTGGGGGGAAAGGATGCTTATAAAAATCCCATCATCCTCAGGAGTATGTTGACCTTCTCATTTTTCACCACCTTCACAGGAAATAGCAGCTTATTGAAATTATAAGGACCTCTTGAGTTTGTATTTGATTGAGTGACCTGAATTTTTTTTTTTTACAACAAATCCATTCAGCTACAAGTGGATGTTTGTTTACATGACACTGATGAGTAACTATGAATAGGACCTTTCATGGTTTGTCAGAAATATTTTCAAATTATGGCCATTTTCAGATTAATGTTCCTATTAGTTGCAGTTTAGGAACCAGATCAATAACACAGCCAGACAGAGGAGTTTGTAAATGGCTTTTATTGACAAACGATGCGGAGAATTCTTAGTTTGAAGGTAAGATTTCATATAATGAAATAATGTTCCTATTTATCAACAACATCACACATGGAATAACTGAAGCTACCACTAAATTCAACAGATTTGCTGCAAAAGGACACAGTCATCAGGAAAGTGAGTCTTGCAGAGCAAAGTGATCACAGCACAAATGAGTAAGGCTGACACTGGTTAGGTGGTAGTTACCGTCGGAGAAATGTTATAAAAGTAGCTGTTATGAACTACCCTTTTCTGAACCGTCAGTCTCCAGAATCATCATTATAGCTAAGTTTTACGTCATTTCAAGTCATTACAGGTGCACCGTCTGAGGAGCCTACTTTCCTAAAATAAAATTAAATTTAGGGTCTCTTAGAGGAAAATGCTGGAATACATCTGCTCATTAAAAATGTTGCCTAAGAGACGGAGAGAAAACTTTGATACATTAAACAAAGTTTTATTGTTACTTTAAAGATGAAGGACAGACACAGGTATTGCCAGTGAAAGAGAGTAGAGGAAGTAAATTAAAATCTCAAAATGAAACATTGTAAATTTCTGTTTGGGGTCAATATGAATTATGTATTCCCCCAGTGAGAAGTTGAAGAATGGTAGAAAAGAGACGTATTGTGAGTCTAAGAATCTTCTGGCTGAACCTCTATAAACATCAGGGGGATCTGTAGTCCACAAGCTTCCCCATGTGATCAGGTCACGGTTCTCAAACCCCACTGAGCATCAGACCCCCCAGAGACGCCCACTCTGCGAGTCTGAGGTGCGGCTGTGAGATCTGGCATTTCTCTCAGGCTCCCACGTGTTGCCTCAGCCTCTGGGGCAGGGACCACACTTTGAGCATCACTAGATTACAGAACCACTGCTGGAAATCCCAGGGGGAGGAACAGGCTCCTCTTTGAATATTAGCTACACCCTTCCCAACTCATATTATTGACATTTCTAGGTATGTTTTCTGAGACAAGTACCTTGAAGACCGAGTTAGGAGATTAGCAACATTCTGTTTGTGGGGACACCTCCCAGGAGGAATAATTGCTTGAAAACGTGCCCCTTGGGGCCCATTAATGATCACAACCAGAGTGGGTTGGAAGGAAGGAAGGAAGGACAGATGGATGGATGGAAGTACACCTGAGAAGGTCTTGGGCAGTGGATGCAAAGAAGTGGCCCAGTCCTAATAGCCTGTTGCTAAATAAACATTTGAGGAAATTGTTAAAAGAGGACAATAAGTACTAGAGAAACTCACTGAAGGGAAGGCAGAAACACACTGTAGGTAAACGGGACTTTAACAGATGCTTTCAGATCAGACCTCCTGAAAACAACAGGAGAGAGGGATATGGTAGTTTGCCCCTGAGAGCAAAAATGACCAGCATTCTTAAGTCCCAAATAAACCCAGACACAAGACTTTTTTCTTTTTGGCTTAACTCTTAAAAATAGGGCATAATTCTGCCCTGGCTGGCATAGCTCAGTAGATTGAGCATGGGCTGTGAACCAAAGGGTCACAGTTTCAATTCCCAGTCAGGGCACATGCCTGGGTTGCAGGCCAGGTCCCCAGTGAGCTCCATATGAGAAGCAACCACACATTGGTGTTTCTCTCCCACTCTTTCTCCCTCCCTTCCCCTCTCTAAAAATAAATAAATAAAAAATTTTTAAAAAATAGGGCATAATTCTGACATTTTCTTTTCATACGGAGTATAGCACTGAAGAGTCACCCAATTTACCTTATCCTTGGAATTAGACAAATTGTGGATTCTCATTGCTAATAACTAAGCACAGCAAAGGAAACGCATTACTGTTAGATGAACAGAGCTGCCCAAGAACCTGCAGGGGTAGCCTTTGAACTTGAGTCCCTCTTCTTTGCTATCTGGTCCCTTTGGGAAAAAGAGTGAAGTACTGAGCTAGCGGCCAGTCTGAAGACTTATTGATCCCAGCTTCTACTGCTTGTATGTCCAGCTCGATTCAGAAGTTTGTGCGGCAGCAAGTCACAGAGTGAGAAGGAGAAAGTGAAACACCTTGTCAACAGTGGTTGATTTTGCCTGGTTGCAGGAAGCATCTACCCCGGGCATGTGACAAGCCAAGTGCAGGTTCTGAGGCTGCATCTCAGCAGCTCTTTGGTGTCTGTTTGTTATATACACCCAGTGTCAGAGTTTGCACACACCCTCAAGTGAGTGTGCAAAAAGTTATTTGGCTGTTCAAGCACCAGATTTCTTCCACTGCTCCTGGAGGAAACGCAGCTGGTTAGAAGGGCTTGTCAGAATTGATTTCCATTAAAAATGTTCTTGTTTTAATGTGACATATATCACATGTAGGTACATAGACATGTGTGTGTGTGTAAGTGTTGGACTCTTTTAAGATCATCTTCTGTAAAGATTGGGTACATAAGTGTGATCATACAAGGTATGAAAAAAATTCAATTTATTTAAAAAAATCAATGAGAGTCAGGTCTCCATAGATGTGGAATTAAAATAAACAACCATTAAAATAAAAACATACATAGAAAGGAAATTGTTCCTTGTTAATTCTAAATCATTTGTACATTGGAAACACATTCAAAAGGTAGTTCATTTTTATATATTATTATAATAGAGCATAGCATGATGGAGGACTAAGAAGCTATGAATCTGAAAGATGCTGAGAACATGTATTTTTTTTAATATTTTATTTATTTATATTTAGAGAGGGGAAGGGAAGGAGAAAGTGGGAGAGAAACATCAATATGTGGTTGCCTCTCATGTGTCCCTTACTAGGGACCTGGCCTGCAACCCAGGCATGTGCCCTGACTGGGAATCAAACCAGCGACCCTTTGCTTCATAGGTCCATGCTCAGTGCACTGAGCTACACCAGCCAGGGCAGAATATGTGTTTTTTAATGTTTGAATTTTCATCAGACATATACTAAACTTGGTCTTCTCGTATCGAGACCTATTAGAAAACAGCTACGGCATGAAAGATATGGTAGTTTCATACTCTTAAGTCACTGATTTTTCTGGAACTCCGATTCCCCACTTGCAGGTTTGCTGTGCCGGCGTTCTCCATGACGCCCGGCCGGAACACCGGTGTTGCGATGAGAAGTATGTCCCTTTTGTCTTGAATTCGACTGGAGTTTGTTGCGGAGGCCGAATACAAGAGGCACGCCCGGACCATCACTGCTGCTCTGGGTATTACATTAGAATTCTCCCAGGTGAGGGTCCCTTCCAGGTGTACTTGGGCATCGTGGGAAGCAGAAAAACAAACACAGGACTTGTGACGGTGAACTGTGTCAAGCACCTCCCAACCAAAACTGAGTCACTCACCCACCGCCAATGACCGGCTCTAGATAGCATTTCTTTTTCCAGCTTTGTTGAGATACAAGCACAGCACAAAATACAGAGGGAGTCCAAGGGGCTTCTGGCATCTGCTACATAAAAAGTATATAGCTGGACAGCTGGGCATCTTTTTTACTTTGTGACTTTATTCACACAGCTAAATAACTCAGCCACACACTCTGTGAATTTGTCAGCGCCCTCTAACGTTACCTTCCCCAGCATTCTTTGCAAAACTCTGGAGCAAAGAGACAGGGTGAAGTCACGAACTACAGTGCAAGTTTATTTAAGGCAGCGATCCTTCATTCTTCATAATTTTCCCTTAATGTTCATGGAAAAGTCTGTCTTTGTAGTGGTTTTGTTAGTCTGATTCTCACACAAAATACTTTTATAATTAAATAATTTAACTAGGTTTTCCAAAGAAGGCAACACGGCGATGGAAATAGGACTTTGTAGAAGAACGTTAACTTCTGGACACTACAAATCACAGTATTAGCTACCAATCAAACACTGCCAAGTGCTTTACTCGTGCAAAATGCATCATCACACGAGAGCAGTTTCCAACCATATTTCACATCTTCAATCCCCTGCAAAAAAAATTGCCTTGAAAATTGTAATTACATAGATGCTATGGAAAATTCCTATTGCCCCATTCTTCAAACTAAAAAACTGTATTAGGCTTTTACCAAAGTTTGGCATAAAGCTAAATGATAGTGTTTTCATTTCTAAGTCTCAGTTGAATTTTTGATAATTTATTTGCGATTTACTGTTCAAACTCTGAAACATTTCCTCTATTGTTTAAAACTGATGAAACATACCTGGTTGTAGCTGTCTCCGCTATTAACGGCTAGATCTCTGCCTGTCTCCTTCTCCTAACAGAGTGGCCGATTTCAAACTAAGACAGCAATCTACTTTTGTTCTATTACCAAATAAAATTTAACCTTTTTTTCCCCTAACAATGAACTAAGTTATAGAAGCCCAATGATTTCTCGTTAATATTATACAAAGCTTGTTAATATGTCATTTGTAAAACAAGAGATTTTAAAACCTCCATGATCTGTATGTATATCGATCCATGCTCACTCAGAGTTCAAAGTGATAGAATTTCTATTTGATAGATATTTTAATATCTATCAAATGTTGATGGTGGCCCACATTCAGATTCCTTTTAAAGAGTTCTTTTTTAATAGTAATAAAAAAGCCTACCATGGTGTCAAAAAATAAAAAATAAAAGCAATCTCTCAGGATAATCAAAGAGAGAGTTTTGCTCCAATCATTAATCTCAGTGTAACTAAGAGATGATACGCTGACCTCTGTGCTCAACTGTTGGTCTTTGTTAACTAGTTTAACACTGTTTACATCAAGAAAGCAAGCTCATTGACCCCCTAACCATCCTGTATCAAAATGTAATTAAAATTCAGCCGGTTGTCTGCCAGTTCAAGGCTGACATGGGCACAGGCATTTTGATATTTATAGATGAGTCTGAAATATTGGTTAATACTATTTATTTTTTCTCACAACTTCCCTTCGTAGCGCTGCATAACAAAAAGCAGTGGAGAAAAGAATGCTCATTACACTCCCCCTTTTTTATAAATATGCTAATGACCTCAAGCTAAATGTTAATGTGGGTCATTCTTTGATAAGAATAACAATTAACAGTTAAGACCAAATGGTGGCTTTTAGAGAGAAAACACTTTCCAGCCTGTGGTGAAATAGATTCATTTTTGAGAGGTTAATGAGAAGGTGGCTGATCCTTGCGTCTATGTCTCGTAGCCCTTTTTGAGGGGGAAAAATCAGTTTTCCTTCTTATGGATATAATCCACATCTCTTTTGATGAAGCCTTTCCTTCTTGCTGTCACAATTGACAGACCCTAGGCCCAGCTCAAATGGCCCCAGTGGGTAAACGCACAGACTGTGGTTCATTTGCACACAGGAACCCTGTCTGGCAATCAGAGGGAACTATCCTAACTCAGGAAGGCCTGGCGAGTCACTAGCTAGACGATGCTAGTCTTTTCTGGACCAAGGCAGTCATCATACTCCCACCCTGCTTAGAATATGACCAAGGAGAAAGAATATTGTCCCAAGGGGCAGCGGGGGAAAGAGGAGAGGATCTGTTAAAGGTTCAGGGAGGAGAGAAGGAATAAGGCAAGAGGCAGGGAGGAAGTCAGCGTCTGGAAGTGCCCCGGAGGGAAGTCAGCGCAGATCTGGGTCATGAGACAGAAAGGAAAGGTGAAGTTGAATTTCAGATCCACTGAGGTATCCTTAGTCTTTTCTAAGGTATCTTTAAGGGACAGTAATTTTAAATATTTTCTTTTAGAGTTCTTCTGTGTTTTAGAAGCCTCTTTATACCTCCCCCCAAAAATGTTTTTTGATATTTAGATTATTTGAACTCTTTGATGTCAGAATGATGTCAGAGCAGAGGGGGGGATTATTTTTATCTCAAGTTTCCCAGAATATCATGTAAAGGGGACTGTGCGTATGACTACAGTCATGGAATTCAGTGTCTGCCACAAAATCCCAGTGTGCTGACTTGAAAACAGTATTTTTACTACCTTTCATTTAATCAGGTTTCCCATTGCAAGTATCTTGTTTGGTTACAAAAACTACAATCATAGGCATTCCAAACTTACCAAGAGTTGATTTCTGACTCAATTCACATCCCTCCCCGCCACCCCCAAAAAACACTGTCACATAGGGAAAGTATTAGTAGACAAGCTTTTTCCGTAATGTCTCTTCACCCACATTACCAGGCCTCAAGTGCTCATGTATTGGGGGTCAGAGAGAGACTGGACAACATAGCCTCACCTCAAAGTCGGCATGCATTTATGTGAGTGGACGCACCTGTTTCCATGTCTTTCATGCAGAAATTTGGAAGTTGCATTGAGGTGTTTGCAGCTCCAACATTTCAATATTCGTCCTAGGAACTCCCTTCGCCGGTTAGCATCTGCAGGCTGATGGTGATCAAATTCATCGGTGAGCCGAAGCATATTTTTCTAACTCACGCAGTGATGGCTACTGTCCTCGTTGGCAGGGGAAGTGTGCTGTCCAGATGAACAGCACCACCGGGCGGCTGCTGGCCTCGGGGACGCCTGCTGTGGTGGAGCGCCCTACTCCACGTCGGGAAGGCAGATCTGCTGCGCGGGGAGGCTTCGAGATGGCCATGGCCAGCAGTGCTGCGGGGGACAGGTCGTCCCCAAAGAGCTCGAGTGCTGCGGGGGAGCCGAGAAGGGCCTGGTGTACAGCCGCCTGCCAGGTAAGGGGCCTTGTCTGCCTTTCGAGAGATGGAGAAAATGAGAAGCAGAGAGCCTGAGAGATGTGTTCTACATATTAAAATAATAATGATTATAATAATTATCATTATTCAAGTTCACATGAATTATGTCAAATGCAACAACTAGGTACATATTGTATAGCAAACAAAAATGCAATCTCCCATGTTCTAGGTGCATGGGATGCATTTGATAAAAACAGATCAAAACTCTTCTTGAAAATTGTCATAAGCGCCAGAAAAACAAACACACAAATGCCTCGGTTCTGTGTCCAGAAAAGACTGCCTAGCAACTACAAACAGTACACAAAATCACTATGAATGACAGCGGGTCAGTTTTTTGGTCCCTAATTCTTCTATGGCTGTTAAACTAACCCTAATATTAATGGCAACAGTTATCACTAACTGCGTACTTACTATCTAGCTGTTACTGTGCCCAATGTTTTAAGCATTACTACCCCAGTTAATCTTTATAAGACCTTACAGGTACTAATATTGCCCAACTCCTACCCAGGAGGCTTGCGACAGCAAAACTATCCCATAATAATACTAAGCTGTTACATGCCTTTTTCATTCCTGTTCTCGCGTGAGCGTCCTGTGGCAGTTTCCAGCAGCAATGTGCCGTGATGATGCAGCAGGTCGGAAAGGGAACAGGAGAATTAGGTTCCTTCCAGACGTTAAAGGGACCTGCAAAAAATGTAAAGCCATGTTATTCTTCTCACTAATTTGTCTCAGCCTGGCAAACATTTTTCATAAACGTGCTAACATGCTACATATTTATGATTAGTTTAAAGGTATTAATGAGAACATATTTCAAAATTGTCCATGTTAGGCTCTTACCCAGTATAACCCATATAAATAAAAGCTGTTTGGATTCTCAATTATCTGTAAAGGTGTAACAGGCCCTGAGACTAAACTTTGAGAACCACTTTTTAAAGGCATAATGATTACGTCTCCTAGAAAGTCATGGCAACCAGTTAGTTATTCTGTGCTGGGATTAACCAGCTCAGCACCTCTTTCTCCTTCCGGTGACTTAGCTAAAGTCAGGCCCATGAAAGAAAGAACCATTCATTGTTGTGGCGGGGACATGGGGACGAACCGTAGTAGATCTGAGTTTTAAAGCAGCAGCATAATGTCTCATTTTAGTGTCTTTGTTCATCTGTTGCTTTTTCTAAAAAAAAAGTCAATTGCCATATTCCTTCATTCAGTAAATATATATTGTCTAATGATGGTACACACAGACCCTCCTCAGTGCTTTGTGAGTGTATAAATGACAAAAACTCCACTCTTGTCCTTAAGGACTTGCAATATAATCCAGGAGATAGGACTTCTAAAGTTAAACACAGGCCATAAGGGGGACAAATTCAATAATATGCTTAAAACTGAGAGATCACTCCTGTCCAGGTGATTAAAATAATAATAATAAATAAACCATTGGATGGGGACCTCGAACAATGAGTAGGATTTTAAGACATGTGGGTAGAAAAAGAGCATTCAGCCGAAGGGCTTGTAGCTTGAGCTAAAGTGTGAGATGAGCAATCTGCCAGTGGAAGCAAGCAGTTGGGTTTATTGGAAGTATGCACCGTGTGTAAGGAAATGCAGACCATCTGAGCGGGAGAAGGGGCTTGAACTTCTCTAGTCCTCGGGGGAGAGAGTCAAGGCCATGAAGGGAGCTGTGATTGAAGGAGGTAAGTTAGATTCGGGCGGCGGGATGAATATGAAGGGAAAACAAGTGAGAACACCATTGCCAAAATAAAACGGACCTGTTCTAAGAAATGCCATACGGATGACCACCCCCCAGGATGCTGGTTCTTAATTTTGGGGGGGCTGGGCACTCTCTTCAGAATCTTTCCCTCACTTCGAATAATACTTATGCAAAACACAGACAGCATTTTACTTGCACTTTCATATGCACTGTGAGTCCATTCATGGGCCCCCATTTCAGAATCACTGCTCTACTTCCTGCCACGTGACACTCTGGGCTAGTCAAGTATTCCCTAAGCAAACCGTGACATTCCTCCACTCTTGTGAATCAGGATTGGCACTCAATTTCTCCTGACATATTCTCCCAAGCAGCCAACTCTGGTAATCATGGCAGATTGAAGGGATGATATTTTTAAAGAGGAAAAAAAAAAACAGTCTTTCTATTCTCTTCAACTTCCTGCAGGTTTCACTGGGAATAGACACATTTCACATCATTTTTACTCCCTCTGCTCCCTCATGTCACCCCTAACAGCTGTGACCTTAATGCCCTTCCCGAAAATCCACGTGGCCCTTTATTATCCCTCAACCTAGCAACACCCTACCTGCTGCACCAGGCTTTGGATTCCATGGTTTCCCCCCTAAGCCTGGCCTCTCTCTGCCTGGCATTGTGATCCTGCCACAGGACCGGGCTGGCTCATAAAACGTCTCTTTATGTACTTTATTACTTAAACTCTTTTATTTGCCTGCAGGAGCACTTTAACGAAATCACATTGAATTGACTTTCTCACACCAAATCAAATCTCCCTGGTCCCAGTTCAGTTGTCTTTGTCAATATGTATTTTATAAATGGAGTGAATTAACAGATGCTGTCGGGACAGAAGTGCGAGGGCAGCGTTGATGTTTTTAGTGCTCTCTCTGGGCAGCTGCAGCGTGGAGACGCGTTACACAGGTGTCTCGGCATGAAAGTCACGCTCGTCATTTCAGTCATTTCGGCGGATATGTATTCTTCACCATTTTCGTTGGCTATATTTTAAGCCTCTTTATTACTCTCTTTATTCTTCCTGTTTGCTTATATGGTTTTATCATTCCTGCCATTCATCTTGGGTTGGACTTGATTATATCCTTCAGTGTTAAAAGATAAGAATTAAAGACTCGCTGTTATTCAAAGAGGACAGGGTGTTCTGTCGGCCACGAGAAACTGATCATGGAAGACCTTTGGCACACACTGCCTTATTTCTGTGACAAGTGTTGTTGTTGCCTGTGCAGCCTTTGACGGGACACTCTGGGCTGCCACTGGCTTGGGAAAAAACACTGAGCCCTCGTGTCCTGGACTCAGACTTGAGTCAGGTGAAGGACTCCACTCATAGTGGCCTGAGATGGGATTTTGGAACTTGGCCAAAAGGGAAGCGTAGCGTGCATCTCCATCCTCTAAGAGTGTATTGAGAGAACATTTCCCAGGAAGGCTTCCTTGACATACTGGTTTTTTTAAAAGCATAATGGAGAAATGCTGGATGGCACATTCCCATCATGGTTATAGGGGAGCACTTGTACTCTGCCCTTTTCTGTTTGGGGGGTGTGTGCAGAGCCATCTACTGGTGAAGATACAGATGCAAGGCTTTTCTTTCAGGCTCTGCCAGCAGTTTTACACGTTTGTCCTAAGAATGACTGATCGCAAAGCTTTTTAAATTTTTTCATTCTTCTAGGCCTCATATAATCCCTTGGTTAAAGTGTGGTTCCCATGGTGAGCCCCAGAATCCCATGATGACTGGCCTTGTTCTAGACTTTGGTTTTTAGTACTGGACTGATTTAATCTGGGTTCTGTTTTTTTAGTACCGTACGTGTTTCATCTCCAAAGCATGGTCCGTGATCGTTGGTCCTTCTTTTAGAAAAGTGGAGCACCTGTCTTGCAGGTCTAAGAACTGAGAAATTCTTCAGGCCTCTATGTCTGTGTGTATTTTTGGTGGCAGCCCTGGACATTTAAATAAGCATTGTTAACATTTTGGAAGTGGTCATAATACTGTGAGCCAAAAATTCTTTCCTCCACAATTTTCTCAGTTCTATCCAATACAATAGAAGCTATCCACCAGCTGTGTATGCTGTTTGAAAAGATACTCCTTTGATATATATGCTTTTTGATCTCAGGAATAAACATTTAATATTTCAGTGCATGTACTACCACTTAGATAACATCTGCATCTTGTTCAAAGAGCCACTCGACCTTTGTATAAATTTAATGAAGAGCCTCTAGAAAAAAAAAGATCAATCCAACCATAGTCCATGACCTATTTTGTTTTTCTTTGGGCATGTTTAAAATCGTGCATTCTGTGTGTCAAAGTTCAAAAGTCAAGTGCTACGTGTGATAAATTAGGCAGGGGTCAAAAGCTATTGTCACACAGCTTCCAAAGATGGTCTGACTCTGAATTTGAGCTCATTCATGCTGAAGTGATGCACCATGGGAATGACTCCCAAACTCTGCTCTGGAACATCTGCTCGCCCTAAGTGAGTTAGTGCACGTCAGACATCTTTATGTCAGAATACTGCAGTGATGGATGCAGGCTTCAGAAAATGCTGCATAAAAATCTGGTGTGCCATTCTGGCCATTAAGTGAAATTACTATTTAAATTAATGGCACTGTCACAGTTTATCTGTGCAAAGAATGAACGCTGATTAGGGTATTAAGTAATTAGCAATTTATCACACTGGAACAAGGTTGATAATAATTAAAGAAGTAATGGTTTACCGAAGGAACTAGAAAGGGAGTCACTTCTTGTTATGTGAGCGAATTCTTGGCTGGAAATTGTAATCCAGGGAAACAAAGATGAAGCTCCGTGTGAAAAGCATTCCCCCCCTTTTTTTTCCTAGTGTAACAACAGTTTATTATCAGCATTTTAGTGGGCCTGTCAAAAGTCCCTCAGAGCGATCAGGTGACTGATCAGGAGTTTGGAATTAGGTCAATGTCTGCATTTTGATTTTATACTCCAAGCATGGGGAAACCAGGTAGGAATTTGGGAGTAAAGAGGAAGGAAGTATTCTCCCCAAGGGGCTAGTTTTCAGATTTTGATTGCTCTTGAAAATAAAACATGAATTATTTTAAGAAAGCTGCTAGAGAAAAAAAATATGGCAGTGGAGAGTCCAAGATGGGGATTTACATGTCTGCTCTGAAGGCCGCAGAAAAATATGCAAATAATACAGCACTCGAAGGTGTGGGTTTTTCTTTTTAGTGTGTGAGATATTTACCCATCATAGTCAACATTCAGACTTTAATGATAGCGCTGCTGTGTGTGTTTCTTTGAGAGATCTTTCCTAGCAATGTGAAAACAACCAAAATGATTAACAGAGCACCAAAGAAAGCAATTTACTTTGAAACCAAGGACTTTGAGCAGTTATCACATTTAAACATGGCATGTCAAAACTCAGTGATGATCAGTGTCTATCTTTAACCATAAATACAAATGTTTTAAATATGTGGAGATATTCTTAAAGTCAGAAGATTGGTGAGAGAGTTCTTGGAAGTCATGTGTGGGTAAACACCTTTCTTAAGTAAGGCTTATGCCAAGCCAGCGTCTAGAGTCAGTGATGTTTTTAAAGCACTTACACCTCGTCGGTCTATGATTAGGAGCGTCTTTCATAATGTAGGTGTTTGTCCCAGACCAGATTAAACACTTCAGGACTCCACAGCCCTTTGAGGTTGAGTTTCTTTATGTCATCAGTCAGGGCTAATAATAAATACACAAAATCCTAATTAAAATAAATCATCACATCGTGCTACTATAAAGCCTACTCGTTGCTGTATAATAGGATATAGCCCTGTAACATGGGATGCAGGCGCCTTAATTTCTAGCTTTAATCTGATGCCAGAGAACCGTTTATTAATTCAGGTTTGGATGTCTGAATTTTGCTGCATCTCTTCTATGGTAAGATCTAAGTGGTGTGGACAGAGGACGTTAAGCTGAACTGAGGAGGGCAGAGAAGTTCATTTGGTTTTGCAAGTACATGCGTCCTTGATGGATGTAGAAATCGGTGACATCGCCTCCAAGGCCTGCCACCATTCCCCCGACCTCTGACACAGGCCTCATGATGGGTCTAGAATACAGTGTGGCTCCCCACACCAGGGCCGGGGGGTGTACCTGATCCCAGACACATTCAGTGGGTGCCAGTCTGTCTCATAGAGAAGGAAAGCCCACTGCTGTTGCTAGATTCACAAGAAGCGAAGACTTAAGCCCTAGAGCACAGGTGGCAAATGCAAGGCCCATGGGCTGAATCTCGCCCTCCACCTTGTTTTTCTGGCCTGGCACCTTGTTTCTACCTGGCAGCAGCATCGCGCTTCTTACCCCTAATTAAAAAATAGTTACAATCATACAGTCTTAACATTACATCCAACCCTTTGAAGGCAACCCGGAGGCTGATGTGGCCCCTGGTGACAATGAGTTTAACACCTCTGCCCTAGACAAAAGCAGGCAACAACTTAAAAACTCATGCTGCAGCATCCCCCATTCTAGAAAGGGGCCACCTCTCCCCTCTGTCTGTCCTCTTCTGCCAGAGGGCCAGGGTGACTTTTCCTCCCCTGTGAATTTCCAGAGATTTCTTCCGAGTCCCTCTTTTTAACTACCCTGCCTTCTTTCTGCCAGACCCTGCTGTCCTCACACAAGGGGCGGCAGTTCTCATGACAGTGATCGGATCTCTCTTCTGTGCAGCCTGGAGAAGTTTGGCCCCACTGAATGCTTTTGGACCGCTTCCTCTTGTGTGTTCTCTAGCTCAGGAGCATCTCATGCGTTTGGTACAAGAGACGCCCCGCTGCACGTGTCAATCACCTTGGGAGGGACATGCTACCTGAAGTATTGTATTGTGGTAGCCCCTGACATTTTCATAGCAAACTTTACAGCGCCCTCTGTTTCCTTCCCTTTTTTAAATTTCACATTCATGGATAACATTGGGTCGTTGCAGGGATGTTCTGCTGTGGGCAGGATTATGTGAATATGTCAGATACCATATGCTGCTCAGCTTCCAGTGGAGAAGCTAAAGCACACGTTAAAAAGAACCGCCCGGTGCCAGTGAAGTGCTGTGACACCCAGCTTATTCCAGAGAGCCAGGAGTGCTGCCATGGAGTTGGCGACGACCCCCTGAAATATGTTTGCTCTGACGAGATTTCCGCCGGAACGAGGATGCAGGTAATGGGTAGAAAGCCTCTCGGAGGCCTGATGTGTCCACGGAGAGAGAAATACATTGTTCATTACTATTTTTCTAAACTGGGAGCACAACAACTCCTGCGTGCATTATTCATTTTCACATTACATCTGTATTAATACCAAATGAGGTCTCTATGATGGGTGTTATTGCAATGAATTCTAAAGGAATTAGTAAGGATGAGCGGTTTTCACGAAGCTCTGCCCAGGACTCAGGTGCCCGTGTTCCAAGGAGAAAGGACAGAAACAGACATCACTGGGCACGTGACATTGTCTCTGAGGCCCCGTCCATGAACCCACAGCTCCCGAAAATGTGTGCAGGGCCCTGTGTGTGTGAGTTCACTTCCTGTCCCCTTCCACTCTCTCTGCTCCTTTACTGGTGTCCGTGGAGCTTTAAGAGGATGTGGCGGGAAGGGCAGGTGTGCAGTTTGCTGGATTTAAATGGTTTCAATTTAAACCGAGTCATACTCGGTTTTCTGAAGCAGCTTTACTTTGGGAAAATAACTTATTTTATATAACACAGAGGCCGAATGCAGATCAATTTTAAACAGTAACAATTACTTTAAATACAGGATGTTACCTCTCTACAAGAAAGGGGAAGTGGAACTCTGCATTCAAAGATTATAGGGCGGGGCACATATAGGTTTACAGCTGTGAGCAAAGGAAACACAGGGCTTATTCTTATATTGTTATTTATTAATAACTGTATTATTTTCCATTACTGTAAACCTACTTTTACCCCACCCTGCATTAACTTGTTTATATCCCTGTAATTTGGAACAATGAAATATTTTCTTTTCTGAGATCAGAACCAGTTAATATTTATTAATAACTATTAAAAATACAGAGATTTGCCCTGGCTGGTGTAGCTCAGTGGATTGAGCTTGGGCCTGCAAACCAAACAACTGCAGTTCGATTCTCAGTCAGGGCATGTGCCTGGGTTGCAGGCTAGTTTCCAGCAGGGGATGTGCAAGAGGCAACCGTACATTGATATTTCTCTCCCTCTTTCCTTCCCTTCCCCTCTAAAGATAAATAAAATAAAATAAAATAAAATAAAATAAAATAAAATAAAATAAAATAAAATAAAATAAAATAAAATAAAATAATATAAAATAAAGAGATTTATCAGAGAAGAAGTTTACAATGATCACTAGTACTTGCAATGGCAGTTCGTGAACTATTTAGATTTTCTGAGACTTGGGTGGGAAACATGTGTCGGTCATACTTTCCCACAGGAAATGCGGGTCCTCAAATGTCGCATTCTTTGTTTCCTTGAAAACTCCACTAGGAAAGTGTCAAAGTAACAATAACAGAGTAATGACTACTGTTATTAATTATATCGACTGAGTGTAAGGCATTCACAGGTGTTCCTTGATTCCCACAACAAACTTGCTTGCTAAAACTCGTGTTCCATTTTCTCACTACAGAAGCTGAGGCTTTGAGTGTATAGGTTGTAGAACTAGGACCTGTGGTTCTGGACCTTGAATCCAAATCTCTGTCCTTTCAACTAAAGTGCCCTTTGTGGAACCAAACTGCCTTTGTTTCTTTTTTTTATCAATTTTGAGATACTTGTTTGCGAACTTGGTGGGTGGAAGAAAGTTTCGCTTGAAAGTCATAAAAACTTGACCTCTTGTGTGTCTAAATGAAACTGTAAAATTCTCTTCCCCTCTCACCACCCCGCCCACCCCTCCTGCCTGACCTAGGACCCCAAAGCATGCGGGATTGTCTGCCCGGCCTCTGTGGAGGCCACCGCGCATTGCGGCAGGTGTGACCTCAACTCCACCAGCCACCTGTGTGCTCTGATCAGAGCATCTCAGGATCCCACAGAGCAGGCGTCAGGGGAAGGAATGTGCGCCTCTGTGGAAGAGACTGTTCACGCAGGACGCGCAAACACATTCTCCTTCACAGGTAACGGAGCTCGAGCTGATGCCCGGGGCTTAGGAGGGGTGGGGAGAGCTGCCGAAATGCAGGTGGCTTTCACCAAGACACCATCTCCCTCCTCAGCCTAATATCAGTCAATTCCATCATCCTAGGGGCCAGGTAGTTAGAAGATAATTGAAGGCATAGTCTGGATTTGTGCAAAGTTAGTAGTAGCTTATATTTTTTTAAGTCAAACTTTAAACAAAGATGGATGCTATTCTAAGGTAAATCTGTAGAGAATAAAGAACAAAGAAAATAACAGTTTATGTATTAATGAGTAGATATTATGGCTTTTCAGTGATGGAATGGCCCTCTGTGATATGCATTTTTGAAGGATTACTGTTGGCTGAAGAAATTATTAATGACAAGCGTGTAGGACAATTAGGCAAATAACAAGTCAATATTGAATATCCACACCCTCCAAAAACCAAAACCCTCTGTTATTAGAGGACTAACCTCATATCACATACAAAATGATTTTGAGATACGAACTTTAAAAAAATTTGCAACTCTGGCAGAGGGGAAATAAAAGTTCAAAGAAAGACATCATTGAGGAAAGGTAAAATTTCAACAAATGATTCTTTTGGGGTAAAGCAAAATAAATGCTTTTATGCCCTGAAAGCATCTTTGAAAGACTGAACATCATAGGAACGCAAAGTAACAAGGATAACAGATGAGGGAGTAAAAGGGAGAAGAAATAAAATGGAAGAAAGAGTAAGGAGCTGGGATTAGAAATGTGATACAGGCGTGAAGAGTGTGAAATAAGAGTTACTAGCAAGGGATAGTTGGATCTGCGCTAGTAAAGACATTAAAAAATACAGTGACCTTCTGGGCTGGGCATCCCAGCCGCCTAGTTATTCAGGGATCAAGGTTCCTTCCTTTTCATGGCTCATGGCAATTCAGGTGCTGCCCTCCTCTGCATAGGGCAGCCTGAGTTACCATATGCTAGTTTTAGCCCATTAGAATGGGACAAGCAGAGGCAGTGATTTCTTCTTTAGAGGGATATCTAGTAGCCCATATCACTTCATACCCTGCCCCTTGTTGCGAGCTGAGTCATGTGACCATACCAAGCTGCAAAGAACACTGGGAAATGTAGTCTTTGGCCAGAATGCAAGGGAAATCTGAGGACCCATGGGTGGTCATCACAGGTAGCAAGGGGCAGATACCTTCTTACCAGAGAAAATGGAGAGAGAAGATAATCCCTTACATTGGATAGCCATTTACATGTTATCAAGTTCTGCCACGTAAGTGTCTTTTATTTTCACACCAGTTCTATAAAGCAGGCAGGGCAGAATTGATCCTTAGAGATGCATGTGAAAAGAATGTGGCCAAACAACCCAAGTGGATGCACTGAAAATTAATCCTGTGGATACACAGAGACGGAGCCAGTGGCCAGCAACCAGGGAGGGGATCTCTAGTCGTGATCCTGCACTTCAGAATGAGTCATCACGAAACCACCACTCATAACCCACATGTACACATTCCATAAGTGGAAAATAGAGCTAAAGAAACCTCCAAGTAATTTTTTTTTGGAAATTGTAGCATTTGTACTTGGGAAGTTATTAAAGCTTAAAAACCGAACTAAGACATTGGAGGCACCGTTGAATCCTGTGGATGATTAGCTAATACAATTTTTGGCAGCCCACAAAGCTCAGCAGGTTGTTGATTTTGCTGTTTTAATCAGAACGGTTGTTTTGGTTTTCGACTGAGTTCTAGCTTGGCGGAAGAGGGAAGCAATAGATTGTGGAGTCTGCCATCATTTTTATTCACTGACTATGATAAACTACGTTTCAAGTCCTGCATCTCATAACAACTGTATTGTAATTCATGTAATAATTTGATAAGGCAGTGTTTACACTGTAAGAATTGGCCAAATTTATCATAATGAAACTATAAAAGACCACTGGCAAGCCTGCCTCCTGCAGAAGTGGAGGGAACAAGAACTTGCGAAGCATTAGCCTCTGATGCACATTAGTCCAGGGCTTTTCCTTCAGAAGCATTTCTTCAATGTGTCCACATTCTCTGATCAGTGCCATTCCATATCTCTGCAGCTATGAAACACAGAAAATATGTTTTATGATTGCAAGAGCCAAGACGCGAGAGTTTTACTTCCAGTGAGAGGATTAGAGCATCAAGCATTTTTAATTGTTTAAAGGTTTTGGGGTTTGTTTTCAATATGCTGGTAAACTAATTCCGATTTTTAAAAGTTGTACTTTGATGTCCGTCTGTCTAGACATGGACCTGGAGCCCTACACCATGTATGAGTACAGAATCTGTGCTTGGAATGGCCATGGGCGAGGCTTCAGCCAAGTCGTCGGGGCCAACACGGAAGAAGATGTGCCTCAAGGAGTGAGTCCCCCTCGGTGGACCAACACGGAGGGTGGAATCGTCTTAAACTGGAAGAAACCTATACAACCAAATGGTACTAAAGCTGCTTGTGAAATACCAACAGCAGAGTTGTGTAAATCCAGGAGCGAATTGAAATAAGTGTAATCTACATTTAATTGGCTTGCATCTAACCTCTACAAAGTGTTTCCTGATAAAGTGGACATGAGGTTATATACCAACTAATCATTCATTTTGTGAGATAGCTAACCCTGATAAATTTTGAGTGAATTTTATTTCCTCGAATCCCAGCCTATATCTGAACTGCTTTCAAACAACCAAATTATGTTATGGGAAGGCAAAATAGTTTTAGTATGGAATGTAGATTTGTTTGCTAGTGAGGGGACATAAACTTATGTGACTCTGATTAGCTATGTTGAAAATCCATCTCCTCCTTAAGAGTGGGTATAATTAAGAATGGCTTGAACATAGAGCATATGTGAGCAAATGAAAATGGAATAATGTGGTAGCATCTTATTTCTTCAGAACTCAAAGACACGTCCATTGTTTGTGAAAAGTGGCAAGGATATGCCCCTCAAATGCAAGCATTGTTCTGCCTCTCATAGGTCAGATCCTTCACTACATTCTTCTCCGAGATGGAGTGGAACTTTTTCGGGGAACATCACTGAGCTTCTCTGATATGAAGGGAATTCAGCCTTTTCAGGAATATTCCTACCAGCTGAGCGCTTGCACAGTCTCTGGCTGTGCCACCAGCAGAGAGGTACGGGGAATGGTCCCCACCAGGGATGGAATGGCCCACTGCGATGATAAATGTCTGGGTCATGGGTGATTTTTCCAGTGGCAAAATGCAATGTTTCTCTCAATATTGTGTTATGTAGGGTGTCTGTCTAGCATCTCGATTGAGTGTAAATACTTATGCCTGAAACTAGAGATCACTACAGATCGCTTGAAACTAGGAAGGAATATTTATCCAAATATCAATGTTTCATTAATTTAAAAAAAAACTTGAATCCATGTATCTTTTTAATCATACTTTTCCTCCACTAACTAGTTTTAGATGTTCTTTTATACATTCATAATAATTCCCAAACCAGTATTCAGTTTTAAAGGCTTTCAATTTAAATACCATTTGGACAAAAAAAATTGCCTGTTCTTGAAAAACAAAGAAAATGGCAGAAGGGCCTGGCACAGAAAATAAAATGTGTCCAAGGCTTTTTCCACCACCCTGGCAAGAAATTGTGAAGATCTGAACTCAGGGGACAGGGTTCAGAGTGGAAAACCTCAGAAAGATACAGCAGGAGGGATCAGGGGCAACATCGACAAGACTCAGTGGTCAACTGTAGGCAGAGGAATAAAAGGGACAAGTCCTGAGTGTGTTCATGGAATCTGGACAGACTGGTGCTTGGGTCATGGTACCATCATGCAAGCAAATAACACAGAATGAAAGAAGCTCAGTGCTGAGATTAAAATGTCAAAAAGTGTTTAAGTACATGTTTAAGGGATGAAGAAGATAGCGGGATGGTGGAAGAAAGTAATATTGGCATTTTAAGTGAAAACATCTACCGGAAGCAGGATTGAGAAGTGGCTGATGTTTGCTAGAAAGATGTATGAGGAAAGCTCTTGCAAGAGCTTGCCTGTGGTTCAGGCAGAAGCCCACAGGTGATGAGCACTGGGGAATGCTACTGTGTGAAGGAGGAAAACTTCTCAAAGGAGACAGGGAGAAACAATCACACACTCTAGGAGGGACAGAAAACAGGAGCCATTATCCCAGAAGCCAGCCTGGTCAGAGGACACCCAGGAGAACACAAGCTCACACGGGAAAGTGCTGGCTCTGTACATGAAGCTAAAACCTTAGACGAATGGCATCTTCAGACACTGTGCAAGGGCCACCCAAGGACAACCTTCAGTGGGACTGAATTCAGCCTTACAGTCACAGACCCCCAGAAGCATGTCACCGCTGGGACAGGGGCGGCTGATTGTCCTGATCCAAAGTTAGGGTCCGAACAGGCCTGGACCCATTCCACCCCCACAGCTCCTGCCTACCAGGTGCCAACACTATGGGCTCAAGGGTGACGTTAGCGGAAACTCCACGAGAAAGACAAACGTAACACCATTTCACTAGGTCACATTTTGACAGTGTCAAACAAACACCTGGGTGATTTGGTCTTCTTTCTTCTCACTTGATTCTTTCTAGAACATTGGTGTACACACACTGTGGAGTTAGCCTGGGAATCATCGGTGGTACAGAAAAACGTCTGCCCATTTATACTGTTCAAAGCATATTATATGCACACGCGTTCAGATGTGGGTTTTGCTCCATATTTACTGGTGCTTACAGGGCACCAAATCAGGCTGTTAAAATGCAAAGACACTCATGGGCCATATGGAAGAGGGTTCTCAAGAGTTCTCTGGGAAGACAGTCTGCCAGCCAGATTTGACTTGTTTAAACGGAGGGCTGCACTCTGCCGTCAAAATTGTTGTTGAACCTGTTGTGATAAATGGTGGTCTGAGACTCCTGTAATGTATTCAAGGTCAGATTTTATTGTTTCAATAGGAACGCGGGGGGCGGAGAATCAAAGAAGGGGGCTGCTTCTCCCAGTCCCTGCTCACGGTACACCAGGCCAGACATCAGCATTTTAAAACAAGTGACATGCTCATTGATCAGAATACCCAGTGGACTCTCACGCTATATTGCTGCTTAATTCCCATGTTTTAGGTAGCCGCGGCTACTACCCAAGGAGTGCCGCAGAGCATCCCGTCCCCCAGGATCAGCACGCCCCGCACAGACGCTCTGCACCTGAGCTGGGGTGTGCCGGAGAAACCTAATGGCGTCATTAAAGAGTACCGGCTCCAGCAGGTTGGGAAAGGTCTCATCTACTCTGGCACCGCTGACAGGAGGCAGCATACGGTCACAGGTAACACCTACCGGAAGAGTCTGTCGTTGTGGTTAGGGGGGCCGAGCCTCCCAGGGGTGAGCGATTGATGTATGAGGTCACTTCGAAAGGACGCTTTCTGTTGACATATGGTCACAGCCCACTTACCCACGCAAACAGGAGAACCCACACTGGCAGCAATCAGCTGCAACAGCAGATAACTCCCGAAATAATTTATATTTGGCTTTGATGTGCGTTCTCATGCGTAGGGTTTTTGCATGGGTATTCACTTTTTTCTTTTCAAACAAACAGCAAGATGCAGTTTCATTCCCCAAGGATACACTCGTAGGCAGTGGGACTAGGATCGCCAAGCATGTGTTGGAAGTCAGGGGAAAATCAGCCAGGGGACAGTCAGCCAGGGGCTAACATTTCTCTGCTAAGCAGGTAATTAAAACACAGTATAGTTGACAGTTGACTGGTTGTGACAACTTGTTGTTATGATTAACAGCGATCGATAATGGTATTATTTTGTATTGTTTATTACAACCGTTTGTAATTATCTTTAATAGTATAATAATCATACACTATAATGTTAGATAATTACTGGCAGTGATGAGAATGATAATTGATATGTCTTAGCTTGCATGTCGCTTCTGAGGGAGAGAAGCGTCTTCTGATGCACTCAGTCTAGGGGTGGCTTCCCGAACTCACCACCACGTCACCTGTTTTCATTGCCATCATCGACCTCCCACTGCCGGTTATTTTGTTTTCCTATTGGTCTTTTTACGTCTCCTCCCGCTGGAATGTAGGCTTTAGGGGAGCAGACCTTCTCTACCTAGTTCAACACCGTACCTCTGGCCCCTGGAACAATCCGTGACAGGTCCGTAGGTGCTAAGTACATGTTTGTGGGAATGAATGAATTTAATATGTGCCAACGACTGTCCTAAGCAATTAACATGTATTGTCTAGCGTGATGCTCATCACGAGCCTGTGATTATAGAGAATGACCACCCCCATTTGAAAGAAAGGGGCTCTTTGAGAGACTAAGTAACTTAGTTCCTCGTTTAGATCTATTGAATCACTCCACAGGGTTGCAGAGGTTTGGATTCTGAGACCACAGACCAGGGGTTACCAGCCTCGACTCTCTCCCTATGGTCCCCAGCCTCAGTCCATGGCCTCCTGAGTGAACCTTCTCCTTCCACTGAGCTCTGCCCCTTTGCAGGGGACATTGGTCCTGGAGAGAATGAAACTCATAGAGCACAGAGAAGCCTGGACCCGAGGGTCTGAGTCTGTTGTAGATGGGACACAGGTGGAAAAATAAATCCATCATGATCCGCTCTTAGTCCAAGTTTCCCTGACACATAAGCAAGCACTTATGGGCAGGTCGTCCTCCGTCTTCCAAAAGTCCATTGGCCTGCAGGAGGTGCTGAATACATACTTGGGGACCAGCACGTTGCATTTCTTGTCTGAAGGTCCTGAGCAAAATCTAACATTGACGAGAATGGAGATGGGGAGAGCCCTTGTCAATTCAGAGGGTCCAGTGTGTCCCTTAAGGTCTTATATCAGTTAGAATCAAAACCTTCAACAAATCATTGCAATAGCATTGTTTTACGTGATAAAACCTTACATGCAGCTGGTGCTTTATCACCTTAAAGATCCATTTGTTTTCTGACTCATTTGATTCTCATCATATTTCTCTAAGATTAAGCGAGGGATAGTTTTGGTATTCACTTTTGAAACACCTACTCGGAGGCAGTCTTGGAGTCCCCTCTGTAGAAAAAAATCAGAATGCTGTTTCATCCCCAAGAAAATAAGATGTGTTTGTCTGCTTGCCGTGTTCGAGATAGTCTACTAAGTGCTCTAAAATAATTCAAGTTAATTGCTGCTCTTAAGCTCCCAGTCCTAGGGGACAGTGACAAGTTCAGGAATAACTGCAAATACTGGGTACCCAGTGCTATAACAGAACGCTACAGAACATGCAGGGAGAGAAGCTAAAAGTGTGGCTTGGAGTGGGTGGTGGAAGTTAATTACAGAGTTTTGAAAGCCAAGTTAAGGCACACAAACACTTGGTACCAGTAAACGTTTCACAAGAAACTGGCATACTAGGGAAGGAGGTTTTTTCTTCCTACACTATCTGCCCATTTAGCTGGCATTGACTTTGACTTGTGGCCGTCTCCATTTTTTAGGTTTGTGTTTTTTAGAAATGAGCATTTACATGCCAACAGACCAAAGTCAACTGTAATGCTCAAACCAACAGGATTGATAGCCTCATTAATTATAAAAGAATTGCAAAGATTAAAAAAAAAGCATTCACACCACCAGTTCTTCCTCTTATTGTCATTTTTAATGGATAGTTTCACATCAAAGAGGATTTTATACACATAAGTTGATGCCAGAATTCTTTTCTTTAAATACTTTCAAGTTTTTTTCCACATAATTTGACTTTTTACAAATTTATGAAATAGAATGAAGCCTTTTGAATTCATTTGGTCCATTTTTATTGTTTTGGATAGATTTAGAGAGCACCTCACCTGGGCAGTGCGGCCCGGAAGAGGAAGTTCTTTGTTAATAAGGAAATAAATGCTCATTCAGCAATACCTGGCCAAGTTCAGAGCCTCCCATATGTAGCCCCTGTGGAGTAGGAACAGTGCTGGGTGGGTCTTAGTCAACGTAAAACCTCACATCTCCGTAGTGTGAATGCATTTGAGCTGAGAGGCAGACTTCAGTGCCATGGGTAGCTGCCTGACCAAACTCAGCCCAGAAGTATTTTACGGTGCAAATGACTGTTTTACTGAGTTCACGGGAGGGACTGAAATAATCAAATGCATTTCACATTTTATCTCAAGTGTTTGACAGAAGAGGTGCCTGCACCCCCTGGGATGAGTGCTTTGATTTTCTCCTCATTGCCCAGCCCTCCGGGGGGAGGGGGGGGGTGGGGAGGGAGGGGCCCTTTGTGGCCACTGAGCACTAATGAAGCTGTAGCTGCAGCCCTGGCGGGGCCTGAATTCCAGGTCCTCAGAAACGACAAGGCGGCAAGCACCCAGGCTCAGCCCGGTTGTCTCCACGCTTATTTTTAATTACCTCAAAGCTTTGGAAACATGATCCCCTAAATGCTTTGTGGGAATAGTGGCGAATGCACTCATCACGTGAAATCCATAAATTGCTTATAATCCTCTCAAGATGTTAAAAAAAGCATTAAGTAATTGAAGACAGGAAGTCCTCAGTTAATTATTTAGAGGTGCTATCAATGCTTTAAGTAAACTGAAGCATTCTCTGCTATCTCACTGAGCGGAGTCCCCTGGGGCAGGAGGGGCGGTCGCCCTCATTTTCTCGTCGTCGCTAATGCAAAGAGCACATGGCAGCTTGTCAATAAAAGACCTTTTCATATCCCTCATGACCACACACGGCCCCCAGCCTGCACAGAACAATTGGGATGGCCGCGGTGGCATTGTTTCACTTTGGGTTACCCGCTTTGGACAGGAGACCTCCAACGGCAGGGAAGAGGGATTAATGACATAATTAAGGCCACTGAGAACAATATGAATTAATCATGTCCTCTTTAGCAGCAGAGAGGATAAGGGCTTAGGTGTCTCTTAACTCCAGGGAAAATATTTTTTAAAAATTCATTGAAAGTGGCTCCTTGTTGCCTTACACTGAAGAGGGAAGACTCACAGTGTTAAGTTACCAAGGAGAGAACAGTTTGCCTTCTGTGTCCTCCAGGAAGCCCATGCAAAGCTCCTGACTGAACCCCAACAGACAGTACCAGCTGTAGCAGAAGATGCGTCATAAATACACAGAGACAGGTATGCTACGCACCCCTTTCGGACAAAAAGAGAACATAGTTTGACCATCGATAGTGCAATGTGTGGACATTCTTTACAAAGGGATTTTCCATTGAGAGAATTCTAGGTCTTCCCATAGTCTCCTGCGTTCTCCTGTCGTAGCATTTAGTATTTAGTATACTCGGCTGCCCTGTCCCTTTCTCCTGTAACCAGTTCCTCAGCGAGGAGGTAAAGCTGTTTAAGGAGAGAGTCAAAAGCTTCCTGTTTGCCCTTGTATCACTTCTGCTATGCTGGGCACTCATCACAGAACTGAACACACATTAAGTGGTCAAAATATGTGTTGAGTAGTAAACTAGTATCTGAATGCCTGTGTTCCATTTTTTTAGATTGTGTTTATTTATTTCTAGAGAGAAGAGACAGGAGGAAGAATGAGAGGGAGAGAAACATCAATGTGTGGTTGCCTCTCACACGCCCCCTACTGGGGACCTGGCCTACAACCCAGGCATGTGCCCTGACTGGGAATCAAACCAGCGACCTTTTGGTTCACAGGCCGGCACTCAGTCCACTGAGCCACACTAACCAGGGCCCATTTTGATTAGATAGAAAAACGAGACTGTCAAACATATCTAAATCTCAGGCAGGGTGGACTAGGTAACCTGTAGAGCCCAGGGCAAGATGAAATGGGAGGCCTCTTGTTCAGAAATCATTAAGGGTTTCAAGACTGTGAAAGCAGAGGATTGAATCCAGCATGGGGTCATTCCGAGCACAGTGCCCTGAGGGACAGCATGGGGCCCACACCCCTAGAGCCAGCCCTGACCTCTGGCAGGGTGTGGACTGAGCGGCAGTTTCTATAGTTGTCCGCGGGAGAGTTTCCAGAACGACCTCTGTAGTTCCCAGTGCTCGGGGCTTTGTGGCCCCAGGTACTGCCTGACCTCGGACCAGCAGACATCAGACCTAGAACGACAGATAGGACGTGGTGTTTTCTTACAGGCATTGACAATGCAAGAGCTCAGTTTTGATGTTTCCATCCAGTTCTTCGAGACACCAGCTGAACCCATATGAATCAATCAAGAATTGATTCAAGAAGTGAATAGTGACCATGGCTGTTCACAGGGGGGGCAGAAATTGGCTTGCCTAAGTGAGGTGGGAGCTACTGAGATTGTGGGGGACAGTGCTGTCAAGAAAAAGGGACTGTGTCGCATGGAAGCTCCTGAAATTCCTCTCGAATTTCATCAAACAAATCGAAATCTCAACACACCTCTGTAATGATTTCACGAGGTCTTGGCGTATCTGTTTTGGACATCTAGATTTTCACATAGAATCAGATTAACCTAGAGGAGACCCCTGACCCAGTTCTACCCATCACGGTCCAGGTTGCCTGTGGATCACAGAAGTTCCTAGGACTCTGCAGGAGCAAAGGTGCCCTGAAGGGATCATTTAGTGGGATCACAGGTAGATCGGGGCAGGAGGAAGTGCTTCCCATAGCAGAACTGAATGCATGTGAGTTAGGTGGGCTGAACATCCATTCTGGGTGAGCTGGTGCTAAGACAGGTTACTTATCAGTACTTGACGACCACCTAACAACAACTTTTGGAGTCACCAGGGCCTCTCAGCATGTGAATTAATCACTAACAAAGTTGATTGAGGCGCTTGTGGAATATTATACTCTTTAGGGTTCTTCGGTAATTCTTCAGAATATAACAGATGGCACTACAGAATAACTAGGGGAATCCTTTGGAGTATCACTTGCTCCCCAAAGTTAAAATAGACAAAAATGCCTTTTCCTGGCTATTTATCTGGAGATTAGAAATCAGAAACAAGCTGTTCTTTATAGAGTATATCAAATGTAACTTCCATAGGCGTGGGTTTTATTTTCCAAATCATGTTTTTATGACCCATAGGCAGGCTTCTTTGTGGTCCCCTTTTAACACACATTTATTCTTGAAAGTAATGTGACTTAGAAGTGTAATTGTAATGAGTTTGGTTATAGTGTGCCTCTTTCCTTTAAAAAAAGAACATGATTCCCTATAGGGAAATTCGGGTAATTTGCAGGCACAGTAATCTTCTCTATACTGAAATGTTAAATACTTGGCTTTTCTCCATGCATTTGCCTTTCTGTACTCTACAACGGCTGTTTCCTGCTCTTTTAATTTGATGCGGAGCGCTTGAGTGATGTTTTCTTTTCTCCTTCTCTTCGACTTCAGGATTAAGTTACAGTCAGAAGGGTTCCTTGGAGACATCTCTTTATTTCCCTCTTCTCCTCCTGGTCAATTCATGAGTACTTTTCAATTGGTGTGGCCTTTTCATTGCCTGTTGCTAATATTTCACATATATCTCGTTTTAAGGACTACCCATAAGGACTTACTTAAAATGACAGCAAAACCCAGTTGAAATGTGTTGATTTTATTGAGTTTTACAGAGTCGTCTATAGGAAAGGTCATCTAGTTCATGTAAATCATCGACACCTGATGGCAGAGGAAGCTCGCCTTACAGAGTGTGTGAACCAAGCCTGTTAGTAATCCAGTCCTGGACTGTACGGGACATACAAGACCTAAAAAAAATAGAAGAAAAATAATGGATTCAGATACTGCCTCTTCTCGAATTAGTCTGTAGCCCATGTAAACACGTCTACACTCTCATGCCTGTGGTTTACAGATGTGGAAACTGGGGGACCCAGTGGTCAGACAGCTTGCCCATGGTCGTAGTTACTAGACAGGTGTTAGAACCCAAATAGCTAACGCTAGACTCTGTACTCCTAACAGCTATGCAGTACTGACTCAGTACATGAATTGCAGTAATATTCAGAATGGTAATATTTGAATTATGTATCCCCACTTGGATTGTTTATATTACTGGAAGTTTCACTGGGCTTTGAGCTACCTGGGTCATCATTTTCCTTGTAAGGCTCAGAAGCCCAACCCCACTGCGCTGGACTGTGTGTGTCTCAGCGCAGCCATTCAGATTTCTGTCCTGGCCTCACTCTTTCTTATCTCCATGATCATGGGTGAGTTCCTCCAACTCTCCATCCTCAGCTTCCTACTGCGTCAGTGGAGCAGATGATAGCAGTGCCTGGTGCACTTAGTGGGAACCTCGATTGTGTGATTGCCCAGGAAGCAGACAGAAGGTCTGCAAGCAGGAAGTAGTCGATAAACTTCGGCTGCAATGTTACTTATGCAATCTAATAACCAACTTCCTTGAAAATAGCTGCTTTTTCCCTGAAATGTATTCAATTACTGAGTAGAGTCCAGTAAAAAGAGCAATAAACGGAGAACCACCAAATCCCTTAGCTTGCTTTTTAATTACTCAAGTCTCACTGACACACGACATCATCTTCGTTTCAGATGCACGACGTAATGATGTGTTTGTACACACTGCTGCGTGATCCCAGCAACAAGCCTAGTTCCCATCTGTCACCATACAAAGTAAAAATTTGTTTCTTACGATAAAACTCTTAAAAATCTACTCCCTTAGCAGCTTTCCAACATGCACTACTGTGCCACAGGTGGCAAACACACGGCCCACGGGCCAAACCCGGCCCTCCACCTTGTTTTATCCACCTGGCACCTTGTTTCTACCCATTGACAGCACCGAGCTCACACTTAACTGTTAAAGAGTAGTTACATGTACACAGTCCTAAAATGGCATTCGACCTCTGAAAGCAACGGAGAGGCTGAGGTGGCCCCCGGTTGTCAAACAATGAGTTTGACACCCCTGGACTATAGTCACCATGGTGTACATTATATGCCCATTACTCACTATCATACAATTACAAGTTTGTCCTTCTTGATCCCCTTCACCCCTTTGGCCTGCCTACAACCCCTTCCCCACCTCTGGCAACGAGCAGTCTGTTTTCTGCATCTGTGAGTTTCTCTTGCTTTTTAGTTTCCACATGTAAAATTGGATGGCATTTTGCTTTCCCTGACTCATTTCCCTTTGTATAATTCCCACAAGATTCATGCATGTTGTCACAAATGGGAAGATTGCATCCCTTTTTTTGGCTGAGTAATATTCCATTGTGTATATGGGCCACAACTCCTTTATCCATTTACTCATGGAGGGACATTTAGGTTGCTTCCATATCTTGGCTATTGTAAATAATGCTGCAGTGAACATAGAGGTGCATGTATCTTTTCAAATTAGTGTTTTTTATTTTCTTAGGGTAAATACCTAGAAGCGGAAGTGCCGGATCCTATGGTTGTTCTATTTTTAGTGCTTTGAGGAAACTCCATACTGTTTCCATAGTGACTGTACTAGTTCATATTCCCCCCAGTAGTGCACTAGGGTTCCCTTTCATTCATATTTGTGATTTCTTGTCAACAATTGTTTTTTCTTGTCTTTTTAATAATAGCCATTCTGACGGGTGGGAGGGAATATGTCATTGTCATTTCAATCTACATTTCCCTGATGATTAGTGGTGGTGAATAGTTTTTCATGTGTCTGTTGGCCATCTGTGTGTCTTCTTTGGGAAAATGTCTATTCACATCCTGTGCCCATTTTTTCATAGAACTATTCGTTGTTTTTTTCTCCTTATTGAATTACATCAGTTCTTAATTTATATACTTTGAATATTCACGCCTTTCCAGCTATGGGGTTTTCAAACATCTCCCATTCACTAGGTGGCCTTCTCATTTTGTTGATGGTTTCATTTACTGTGCAGCAGCTTTTGACTTTGATGTTGTCACACTATTTATTTTTGCCTTTGTGGCTCTTGCCATTGGAGATGGATCCAAGAAATTATTGTGAAGATTGATGTCAAGGAGCTTACTACCTATGTTTTCTTCTAGAAAGCTTTTGCTTTTGTGTCTTGTAGCCAAATACTGAATCCATTTTGGGTTCATTCTGTGTACGATATAAGATAGTGGTCTAGTTTTATTCTCTTGCATGTGGCTGTGTAGTTTTTCCTGACAATATTTATTGACATTCAGGAAAAGTATACAGATATTTATTGTTTCCAAATTCTGTAACTTTTGTGATTATTATAATAGTCTGCAACAGAGATGAATCTGTTACTCAATGAGTAGATGCTGTGAGTAGGAATGTGGATGAAATCAGGAGCACCATGAGGTTGGTTGCATCCTACTTGTGACGGACACCATGGGTAGATAGCGTGGCCTCATAACCCTAATATTGTTTTGAAATGCTTGTGTGTGTTTGGTGTTCATTAAACAACATCTCACAAATAATAAGCATTTAAAATAGGTACTATTGGAAAAATACGATTTAAAAAAACCCTCAAGATACTATCCTTATTCTCAAACTGCTTCCTTTCTAAGTGAGAGTAAGATGTTCAGATGAAATGGTATTACAAGGTCAAGACCTCCCCCCTTTTTCGGTAGTGGCAGTAAATGGGGGACATCATCAGACTCAGCTTGCCACTGCTGTCTCTCCCCTTCTTTCTTGGTTGTTTCCTGCCGTTTTCTCTTGAGCTCTACATTTTATCCTCTTTAGCATTTTCCCATAAGCTTTTATCAAACATACATGGCTAGCATATGACTTAGATCTTTCATCATATTCCTCATCTGTAAATCAGGTAAATATCAAAATGGTGTAAATCCTTCACAGCAGCCAAGTGGCAGATTATAATCGAATATGTATCTGCATCTTTTCATTACACTGATAAGGCAGCCCAGAAGGCTTTCACGCTGGATGCTGGAGCAGCCCCAGCCACACACTGAACCTGGTTACTTGAGCAGAGAACCCGGGCCATTCCTCCAATTCCCAATGAACCAGTTGGTTAGTTTTGTCATTCATTTAGCAAGCACTTACTTTGTGCCTGCCACTGTTCAAAGGATACAGTGGTGGATGAACCAAAGTCCTGGTTCTTTTAGAGCTTACATTGTAGAGGGGATAACATATAATAAAATATCACCTAATGTTGAAGGCTAGGAAGAAAGAAACTAATTTGAGGGGATAAAAGTGCTGGGTGTGGTGGGTGGATAAGAGAGGCCAAAATCTTTAAAGCTGTTCTACCAGAGCAGAAATCTGCGTACAATGACTGAGTGATACATGAATGTCTCTCTCGAAGAGTCACCCCACCGAAAGAACACAATGTATGGAAATATAGTTCAAAGTTCATGAGAAAGTAGTAATCATTGGATGCATGTTATAACTAAGCCCAATTATTTAACACATAGACTAAATGCTATTTGTTAAACAAAACTTTTTAAGCTTTGGCATTGTGTGAAATTTCCCAAGAATCAGGGCAAGAAATGTTAGCCTCAATGTACTCCTTGTTGAATGTGGTTGAGTCTTCAGGTTGCTTCTGGGAAAATGAAGTACTACTCCAGGAACCCATGTCATCTTCCCAACAGCCTTAGGAGCTAGATGCCAGATTTGCCATGCACAGACCAACAGGTCAAGGTCAATGGAAGCTAAGTTACTTTCCCAAAGTCACAGGCTATGGAGTGTAAAGTCTAACCACATAGAAATTTTGTTGTAAATGGATTGTCATTTTTCCCCCTGAGAGCATTACTGTGCTGTATACCATACTGAATGCACAAAAGTAATGAACACTGTCCCCTCGTTAAATGATGTTTAATCTGTGTGTAAAGACAAAACCATCATGCCCCCCAAATACTAGAGAAGGAAGTGTGAGATGGTAAACTTTTGGTACATATAGTGAATAAGTATACAGTTTTAAAAGGGGTGGCGGTTCACTGGTGTTAATATTAGCTAAATGTGGCTTGGGGCTAAAAATGTTGGATCTAACATTCTTTATTTTTTCCCAACCCTATTTGTAAAAGAAGCAATTGCAGAAATTGGGATGGTTAGCCTGGAGAAGGGAAGACTCAGGGGGAATGTGATAACTGTCTACAAATATTTGAAGAACTGTCATGTAGAAAAGAAATTAGGTTTGTTCTATATGTCCCCAGAGGTGGAAATGATAGATAGAGTTCACCACAGTGTAAGGAAGGACTTTCAAACAAAACAAGAACTCCAGAGCTCTTGAAACAAGCTTGGGGCTCTTCGGGAGACGGGCTGCTACTACCTCCAGGGCAGTGCAGCCTCATCAGTGACATCTTGGACGTGGGAATCAAGAGAAAATGGATGGCTGGATTCTATGAATTTCAAGATCTCTTTGAAGGCTGATACTTTATTACTTCATCAGTGATAAATGAAATTTCTATCACTACTGAACTGCTTGCGAAGTTCCCATCTTCATGAAAGGGTGTTTTCTGCCCTTAAAATTTTTTGGATAGCATATCAACAGCTCTGTGTGTTACTTCTGGTGCTTAGTTGATAATAAATAAGCCTCTCAGAATGCACTTTATTTCTTGTTTGCTCTTTCTAGGTCTCCAGCCATACACCAACTACAGCTTCACTCTTACAGCTTGTACATCTGCTGGATGCGCTTCAAGTGAGCCTTTTCTAGGTCAGACTCTGCAGGCAGCACCTCAAGGTAATTAAAAAATACCCATGATTTGGGAGAAGAAGTTTTCCTATGGCATTTAAAAATAAACTCTCTAGACTCTTTTTAACAAACAAGGAAGAAGGCATAAAGTCAATAAGTATGAAATAAAAGAGTGTTCTAGGTTTCCATTCTTCAGGTTTAGTTCAACGACAAGCCTCCCTAGTTAAAAGTTTGCTTTTAGTTCTTTCAGTCTTTTAGATTGAATATCATATATAAAAGTTACTATTGTTATGTACTTGGATATGAAATTCCTCCCCAAATCAAAAATTAAATATTTCTGGAATGCCTAATGTAATAGACAGCTGGCTCATTGCTTAAGTTGACTAAGATATCCATCACATTCTAGAGCTTACAGTCAAGTAGAAGTGATAGAATAGGTTCACAAATGTATAGGAAGACAGAGAATTGAAAAGGTGATGTTTAGAAAGACCAAGTGAACAGAATGCTCGGGTTAGTCTGAGGAGGGAGTGACTACAACCCATTGTGACATCCAGAACGATTTCGTGGGGCAGTTAGTTGACTTCTGAGATGGAACACAGGAATTAGGATTTTGACAAATAAAGGATGAAAGTAATGTACAAACATAGCTTGAAGGGGTGTAGAATGGGACCATCACCTTAGCAGGCAAATTGACTATCATATTTTAAATGTTAATTCCCCATGACACAGTGGTGTTACTTTAATTATCTATGCTAGAAAATAACATTTCCACGACTTTACAATGAGACATGTTCCAAGGAGTGCATTAAACCATGCTTTGTTTGTTTAATGGCACAATGTGGGAAGCCATTTAAATGCCCATGAGTAGGGGAATCATTAAATAAATCCAGGGATATTCACTTTGTGGAATTTCACTCATCAGTGTAAAAGAAGTGGATGATCTGTGCACATAAAGAGGAAGTTATAGAAGTGCGTTAATGTGTGGTATTTTATGTATAAAAAGCACATATAGAAAATATGTATTTCTATAGATCAGTAAATACATAGAAAAAAATTCTAGGAAAGTACCAATCCATCTGATAACAATGCTTATCTGGGAGTTGGGAACTGGGCTGGGTGCTGTCATTTACTTTTAGGAGAAAGACATGCTCAGAAACTTCAGCTAATGATCATCTAATTATTTTTTAGTCTTTACTCTTGGCCTGTTTTGCATGTGGACAAATAGAGACGTAAGTTTCTAAACAGAAACTTACTTATTAACTACCATCATAGAGTCCTGAACCACTTGTCCGTTTCTCTGCTAACGAAAGGGATTGTTGTGCCTCAGAATATTAGACCTAAACTTCCTACCAGTAAATGGGGAATAAAATGGAAAATTCCACACAAGGGGCATATGGCTCCTCACCAGGAATTCACTAATGATGTTTTCTATATAAAGAATGCTTCATGTCAAAAAGCTTAGTGTTTCTTTGAAGGGAAGAAACCAGCAGTGGATTTTTTGGAAAGGGAAACTATCAAATGGGTACTTTGATGATAATGGATAATTTCTGAAGGATCTACCAGCCATTTTTGGCTGAAACTCAAGCATGCTAAAATAGCTGGTCTCTTCGTCCAGTTTATGGATGAAATCCATACATTTGAATTCTTAGAAAATATGCATCTGTTTTTCCACAAACCCAACAAAATTTATTGAAAGGGCTCAGATGTCATGACTTAAAAATTACAGCTTTCAACAGTGCAGGGGAGTACGAGATGAGAAATGCTATCCTTTATTTGCTTTCTCAACTTTATGCATCTTTCCTTTAACACAAATAACTGTGCAAAGGAGTAATAACAAAGTGGGCTTTCCTCCTCAGAAGAAATGTGGATTTAGAGTCCATTTTCGGGCTGCATAAGTGCCATTTGTGAGTGACTTGTATGTGAAATGAATGTAGTTGGTGTGTTTACTGGGAGGGTAATAAGGTGACAAATCACCAGTGACATCAAGTTCTATTTTTATACTGGAAACTGGAAACAAACATATCATTTTAAATTAATAACCTGAACACCACTAATTATAAAATGCCTATTTGAGTGAATTAGATGTAGATTATATATAGATGAAGGTCTACCATTTGAGTGTCCTAAGTGAGTGTGGAGAGAAATAAAAGAAGCACTTGTTCAGAGCTGCCCTGAGCTAAAAACAAAGGAGAGGAAGAGTTAACATGGCCTTATTGATCAGTGGGACATAATTCTCAACAGTGGTACCCTCACAGAAAATTGTGTTCCTTTAGTCAAGTAGTGGGGCGAGTTTGGATCGTTGCTGTCTTTTCAGAATGGCTGCCGTACCAGCAGGTTCTCATTCATTTTAGAGTTTGATCATCCAACGTGGCGTGTATGCTTTCCATCGCCACTGATGGTATAGAAAAGAAAACACAGAGATTAGACCTTCTCAGTTTTGTTCCCAATTCCTTTCCTTCTCCCTTCTTTTAATTCTGAGCTTCTTTTAGCTTCTTTCACTGCTCTTTTTATACACGGCACTCTGCAGTCTCCCGGGAAATCCCAAGTACTGGCTTCCCTTCCTATCGTAAGCTGAGAACTGCCATGCCAATGACACTCGCGAAGGCTACACTCATGGATTTAAGGCCTCTCTTTACATTTGGGGGTTTTCTAAACACTTCAACCTCAGTATTTCAGACTCTCCATGCACGTCCTGACTTGCTTTGCTTCCTGTTCCCTCTCTCAAGTGCCACGATCCCCTAATCAGCCAGGCCAAAAACATGACATACTTAACGCTTCCCTCTTCGGTAGGCTGCAGTATACACTTCTTCATAAAATCTTATTCCTTTTATTTTTTAATTTATTTTTATTGTATTTTTATTACCATTTGTCCACCTTATATTTTAAAATCTTCCTAATTTTAAATCTTAAGGATTTTTTAAAAATGTGTTCTTCCTTTCCATCTCTTCTGGTATTGCCTGAGTTCAGCCCCTAGAACATCTCTGGGTATTTCTAACTAACTAGTCCCCTTGACTCAAGGCGTTATTTTCCTTTTTCTCATACTCCTATCCCAGTTCATTTTCCTCTTTGGCCAGAATAAGCATATCTCACCTTAGTGAACTTGATAAAATCCTTCTTTCTTCCAAAAATGAAATCTCACATCTTATTGATAAAGCAAAATAGACCCCTCAGGTTGTAATTTTGGCCCATCTGTTGAGTCTTTTGGTTTTCCCCACATACCATTCCATGCACCGGGCACTTCGAGGTGCTGGCCACTTCACCATGCTTTCTCATAGCTCTGGGACTTTCTATGGGTCCTCTTAGCCTAGATGCTCTTCCCCTACATCCTCATTCTTCACTTCCACTTTTTCAAAATTGGGGAAATGTTTCGCATATTGTTCCTTTTGGACCCTTTACCCTGTGGCCACTTCCCCTTCTCCTCCACCTACCTCACCCCCGCCTGTGTTAGGCACTCTTCCTATGAGCTCTAATAACACATGATGCTTCTTTTCTTCAAAAGCATGTAACACACTGGGTCATACATTTTTATTTAGTCATCTGTTTTTACCGTGATACTTTGGGGTCTTGAAGGGTAAACATTTCATCTTTATTCCAACACTTACAATGCCCAACACAGAAAATGACAGAATATTGGGTAGATGCAGAGTGAATAAATTAGCAGAGTAAGTGATCTGGATGTCAGTGCACCCCTGATGTCAGTTAATAGAAAACTGGCCCACTTTCTTCCAGAAAAAAAGCCAATCTGCAATAAATGTTGGGAATTTTTCTACTGGTATGAAGATGTGTAGAGTCATCAGAGTGGATCATGTTACATGGCACATCTTCAAGATAAACTGAGAGCACATCTAGTAGACATTTTGCTTTCTTAGTAGCTATGATGTCAAGGGACCCGCCAAGGTTTCCTTCTGCCTTTCACTCTTAGAGGCTCCACAGCTGACTGACTCAAAGTGATTGGCCTCATGGCCCTTATTTTCTTCCCCCAAGTCACCTTAACCCTGCCCTTCCATTATGCAGAATGGGTTATCTGAGGCCACCTGAGATTCGGGCTCAGAGAAGGGACAGATCCTCCATCTGGACCTCACTAAGAAATCTCACCAGAGGCACTCTTGCTCTACCCAAGATTCCTTGTAGGTGCAGAGATAACATTGTCTTCATATCATTGTACAAGTAAAATACAGCCCTGAGTTTTTCACATTTCACTTTCTTATTATAGATCGAACCAATGGGTGCAGGGTTGTCATCAACATGAACAGAGCTTAGATCAGCCTGCACAGATAGGAAACTTAACTTTTACTTAAAACATGAAGCAAACCAAAAATGTTGCTCCATTCATTTCATTGACCCCTTCATATCCATAGGCTGTATTGACTGGCTCAAACTAGAAACTAAGAAATAGCCTTTTTCATATCTTGGTGATTTGTAATACATCCTTCAAGGTGAGAAAGACTTGACTGCAGGAATAAGATTATGAATGGATCTTTATACTTTCTCATTTTTTAACCTTTTTTTTGGCTTTTTAAAAAATGTTTTATTTATTTCTTTTTAGAGAGAAGGGTACAGAGGGATAAAGAGGAGAGAAACATCAATGCATGGTCGCCTTTCACATGGCCCACACTGGGGACCTGGCCTGAAACCCACGCATGTGCCCTGACTGGGAATCGAACTGGTGACCTTTTGGTTTGCAGCACATGCTCAATCCATTGAGCTACACCAGCCAGGGCTTATACTTTCTCTTAAATCAACAAATTAATATCATGTTAATTCAAGTCTTGAATTAGTTGGTTGAGTCATCTGGTGGCTGTTGGGAAAAAAAAAACTTAGAAAAAATGTAGACAGTGATTTGTGGATATGTCCAACTATCTAACATAAAGAAGCTTCTAGAACAAATTGAACTACTTCCTTCTCAGGAGCAATTTGTCCTCTAGAAAATCAGTAAGTTTGAGCCATGTTGAAATCAATCTTGATTCTTTCAGTATACCGCTAAATCAAAGGAATTTTAATTTCCCCCAAATTTTTCTTTAAAAGTTCCAGGATCTTAACCTTAATTTTGAGTAACATATACAGGAGACATATGGGAACCTGATGTGAAAATGAGTTTTTAAAGGCTGCGGAAGAAAGTTGCAGTGTCTATTCAGAACATTCCTAGGTGACAGCATGAAGTGGTAGGATGGAACTTCCTCATCTCTGCTTCTCCACCGATGTTTGTACATCTGCAGCAGTACTTGGACATTTCACCTTAAATGACAGTTACTGGCATGCACATTTTGCCCTTTATACAGAATGGCAAACTCCTTGAAAGAATGAGCCACGTCTTATTCATCTTTGTAATGGTTGGAACTGCCTAGAATGTTTAACAGTAATTTACAGGAAGTATATTTCCAGTAAATGCATTCAATCGATAATTATTAGGCATTTTGCTCCCTATAAAGACTGACAAGAGAAGACCCCAGCCCCAAGGAGATAACTTTGTACAGATACAATAGAGAGAAGTAGACTGTGCAGTCATAACAACATGGAAACAATGAGAGCATCAAAGAAAGAAGAGGATTAGGATGTTGGGAGTGTTAAGAGGGAAATAGAAACTGGTGTATGGTAGAAAGGACCTAGGCTGGGGTCACTGTGTAGGATTAGAGTTAGAGTTAGGGAAGGGAAGTCAAATAAGACCTCCCTGAGAAGGGCGCGTTCACGCACATTAATGAACTGTGAAAGTCAAATGCAGCATATCACAGTGTCATGAGCAAAAGCATTCCAAGCAGAGGGGAGGGAAGGGCAGAAGGCCAGAGATGGGAAAGAACTTGAAACATTTGAAGAAAAGAACTGGGTGTGGATGGAGGGAATGGTGCCAAGGTGGTCAGAGCCAGGAAAATGTAGGGCCACACAGGTTAACACAAGGAGTTGAAATTATATAAATAATTTTAAAAGGTTGTGTATTTTATAAAGATAGCATTGGCATGCATATGTGTGTGTGTGTGCAACCTTCTGTAAAAATTGCCATGACATAAAGAAGGACAAGATTTAAAACATGGAGACCAGTTTAGAGGCTATGAGAGGAGTCCACAAGAGAGAAAAGTGACTTGGGTCAGGAGAGGAGACAGTAAAGATACAGAGAACTGTATCCATCCGCAGTAGAATCTGCAGAACTTGACCATAGATTACATCTAGGGGTGAGAGAAGTGAAAGCTTCAAGAATGATTTCTTTTTGCTCAATAAAATGGGCAGATGGACAAGATTGGACAATGAACGGGTTGTAGTCAGGGAAACCAAAGGGTCAGTCTTGGAGTTTTTAAGTTTTGTATATATCATTAGTCATCCAAATAGAGGTTTCAAGTAGACAGATTCATGAGTCTGAAGTTCAGGAGAGAGTTTTAGTCTGGCGATTGGTGTTTGGGAGTGTTCCCCATAGAGGTGTTACTAAAAACTTCAACTAATTGGAAATCACCTAGGAAGTGAGTTTTGGATGAGAGGAGAGGAAAACAGCAGGGAGGGGAAAAGGGGCCAGCTCTGTCCCGAAGGATGACGCCCCCATGAGGTCCAGTGGGGGAAGTGGAGCCAGTGGGGTGGGAAGGAGTGGTCTAGAAAGGAGGGAAAAAAAGAGCACCTTTTGTCAGAGAGGCAAAGAGAAAGAATGTGGGGTTTTTTTTTGGGGGGAGGGGTGAATTGGGGAATTCAGGTAAATGCTAGGTTACATTACTTTCACATATTCTACCAGGTCTTGATTACATTCAGAATAACAACCAAGTGAAGAGAAGTTTCCCATCCCTTCCAGTATGACATTCACTTCTTAAAAGTCAATTCAAAAATAAAATAATTAAAGCAATAAAAATAGGTACATGCACCCACTTGTGCATTTTACCCCCCAAATAAAAAACGTCTTTTAGTCATGTGCCATGAGATTTGTTTGATCAACAGGTAAACGTATCATAGTACGTGAGGTGATGCTGAGAATTTGTTAAGGCGTTTATTTCCACTGGAACCTCGCTGTGTTATTTCTGCCAGGAGTTTGGGCGACACCACGGCACATTATCATCAATTCTACGACCGTGGAATTATACTGGAGTCCGCCGGAAAAGCCCAACGGCCTCATTTCTCAGTATCAGTTGAGTCGCAATGGAACCTCGGTTTTCCTGGGTGGCAGTGAGCAACAGCGTTTCACTGATAAAAACCTGGAGTCCAACAGCAGGTAAAGTAAAAGCAAGCTTTGCCAATCAGACAGTTGGATTCTTTAGATTTTTCAGGCATCTCTCCCACTGAAATGATATTAAACGAATTAGCTAATCTCCCCATTTCCTAGCCATTGAACAGCTAGCTGATGAGGTCACTGATGAAGTCATCTGAAATCCATTTCAGATGTCCATAACCCACGTTCTGACTCATTTACTTTAGTCTTCAAAGTACATGGAATTCTGTAAACATGTAAACAAATGGTGTAGATCAGAGAAACTCCAGAGGAACTCATTTTCACTGGAGGGCCACAGCAGCCTCCTGGTTGCCTTTAAAGGGCCAAATGTAACTTCAGGACTGTGTAAATATAACTACTCCTTAACTAGAGGCAAGGAGCTCAGCGCTGCCACTGGGTAGAAACAAGGTGCCGGGCCAGATAAAACAAGGCGGAGGGCCGGATTCAGCCTGCGGGCTTTGTGTTTTTGCCACCTTTGCTCTAGCTGACATGAAGGCATGAGAATCTTTAAGTGTATAAAATATACAAAGTATTAAACTTAAAAAACATGCCTTCCCAAACTAGCGTTAAAAGAAATTTGAAGAGTTTTGTTTTACATTAGCTACCTTTATTTCCTGGCATAATGTTTTCTCTGCTCGCTGTACTATATATAGACACAGGTCGTTTTAGGGAAAAAAGTCCCACCTATTTGCAATTCATTCCCATTCATTTCTCAGCAGAGAGAAAATGTATTTTAGATCAACAGATGTTTTATTGCAGAGAATAAAGATCAATTTACTTTTATTGTAGAGAATAGCAGATCAATTGAACAACATCTCCCTCTAAACATATTTTCCCAAACTCTAACCCATTTAAACATGGGAAGATTAATTTGAATCCTCCACAATGCACCCGCACACTCTAGGACTTCCCTGCAATCTGGAAGAAAAGCAGTGGGTTGCTAGTGGGGAGGAACAGAAATAGTAATTAATGGTTGGGGACAGTGCCGTCCCTTGCTGTACAAACTACCAAGCCTATGGTACAGTTTCTGAACAGGGAGCAAAGATTTTGCAAGTTGTCACAAATTCAGTACTAAACGATGGGTAGGAAAACTAGTCATTGTTCAGTTTGCCTGCGCATTGCCTGAGAACAATTCTTTTTTTCCCCCAATATAGATACATTTACAAGTTGAAAGCCACAACTGGAGGTGGCAGTAGTTTTAGTGGCGAGTACCTTGTACAGACACCTCTGTTGACACCAGAAGAAATCCAGCCTCCATATAACATCACAGTAATTGGGCCCGACTCCATGTTTGTGGCTTGGAGTCCACCAGGTAAGGAAATAAAGTGTGTGTACGTTTGTGAAACATTTTAGAGGAAATTCATTGGAAATAAGATTGGATATGTGAATTCAGTAAATCTGCAGGAAATAGTCTGTTTCTTGGAAAATATAAACAAAATAATGCAAACCATAGTTTTGCATGTATGCATGCATAAGTATGTATGCATATATATATACACACACATACATATACATATAGAAACATATAGGTGTAGCTATGTAGATAAAGATATATAGATACATAGTTATATGTTATTCCATCCAAGAAATACTTTCAAACACCAAAAGCCCAGAATGTTTTCTTATTCACATCTGTTGAAGGTAAGTCATATAGATCTGAATTACCTTGAACATTCATTTCTACAGGACTCCCTAGGTTGGACCATTTACAATTCCTTCTGTATCAGAGCAGTGAAGGAGGAATTCAGAAAGACAATAACCCACTTTGCCCAGACACCTTGGGTGGTGATCAGACATGATAGCTGAATTTTGTCTCTCTAAGCTGCATAGCTTCCATTCAGCCGCTTAGTCACTAGTGGGATGTTTTGTGGTTTAGTGCATTTAGTGTATGATTATATTCTGATGAAAGCATCATCCTCAGGTAATAATGCAATCTAACTGCATTAACACTGCAGAGTAAGGATTGGAGTGAAATCTGCTTGTTGTGCCTTTTAATATAAAAGACACAAGAAGGTTTGTTCCAGTGAAATTTATAACTGATTAAGGTGTCAAATACACTTAAAATATAATGTGGTTCTATTTTTAATATCTAGCATTAAAATGAAATTGAAATATAAAATTAAACATCTCTTGTCCCCATCAGAATAAGTTCAGCCACAGCTCAACACAGAACTGAAAAAAAATTGGTTAACAGCATTTTGGCCATTATTGGATCCATTCCATAAAATAATTAACAGATATATTTTTCATTGAATTGAACAGTTATCACCATCAACACAGGTAATATAGTCAACAAGATAACATAAAGGCTTAATTAAAAATAAAACTTAAATTCTCGTGAACCAACATCCTTCTGATGTCATAATCTAAGCTCAAAGACCAAAGGGCCTGGTTTTTTTGGGTTAGATTCACAGGAGAAAGATCTTAGAGCTTTATAAGCAAAGAAAGATTTAAGTTGTGCTAGCTATTAAATATAAATGATTTCATTCACCTTTGTTTTAAAATAAATATACAACATATTAAAATTAAACAAAACCTAAAGGAATAATCAAAAGTCAGCATTTGTCCTAAAGGGCTGTCATCCTTACCTAAGGAGTGGAGGTGTTCTTGAATTGTGTTCCTACACTCAAGGAGGGGAATACAAATCTGCCACTATGGAAAATATATACATATGTCTTTATAGAACTGGTTTCTCCTTTCATGGAATAGCACTGCTATCTTGCAACCTTTCGGCATTTCCCTCCTTGACATTTTAATTGTGCTGTGGTGTTCTTGTGCCACGGAGTGAAATGAGGCCGAGCAGAGCCAGTCTGACACCAAATTCACCCAACTGACTGGAGGTTTGAAAGACCAAGACCAGAGTCTTCTACCAGCAAACTCTGAAGGAACAGTGTGACCAGAAAGTTCCCTGGCTCACCACATTACCTGCCATTTTAACACTGTCCAACACAGAAATGACCATGACTAATCTGAAGACTTCACACTCAGCATCAGAACACCTCTTCTTCCCTCTAGGACAACCCAAGTAGGATGAGTGTGGAAACCAAGATCATGTTCCAGTAATGCCACCTATGAGTTGCTTCGCATCAGCCATTTTTTCTCTCTCAGTCTGTGATCTCCCTCTGAAAAATGGAGAAAAGGATAGTACCCGCATGCAAGGTTGTTGTGAAGTTTAATGAGGTCATTTTTATAATTGGGATTATCTGGTTATGAAATCTATAGACAGTGGGGGCTATTTTCAGATAATTATTTTTGCCTTTAGTTACTCATTTTTTAAAATGCATTTGCTCCAACATTTGCTGGGTCCCAAGGCCCCATTTCTGGAACAATATAGCTGCCCACCACAGGCCCCTTTAGTCAAAAATTCTTTCATGTTTCTGAGCATTTTCTCATTTTTTGTTTGAGTCCCACCTCATATATTTGTGTTCAATGAAAAATGCTTCTGTTCAGAAGAGGATCATTGTGACATAAAACACAACTTTTGCTTCTTTAATGGAATCTTGACTCTTGTCTACCTCAAGCTTTTACAGAAGTTGCTCATTCCAATCCAGCCTACGGGATGTTGTAGAAATGCCACACACTCTAACTCTGACCGCGTATCCAATGGTTAATAAACCTGTACTCTTCAGACCTGTCAGTCTTTCCATTTCAGATGCACAAAATCCATTACCGAAAACCTGTAATATATGGAAAGATTAAAATCTTAAATTACCCTTTTTTCCCCCCAGTGCCTACAAGGATTTTGAACTCAGTAAATAGGCAGATGATGTTGACTCGTGTATAATCTACTACTGATTTTATTGGAAAGCAACTCATGCTGTGTTGCTATTCAGATAATAAAAATATTGTTCTGTCCCTGAATTGTCACAAACATGTATATTTTAAACAGCAAGCAAACCAACTTGTCATACCTGGAGGTGGTTTATTTGCTCACAGCCAAGAGATTTCTAGGTATGCATCACTGTCCCCTGCCTTCACGAAATGGTGACATCACAGGCAGAGAGGAGACATGGGCCAAGCAGCCCATACCTGTGGCTTCAAAACCTGCATGAACCTAAGAATCCCCTGGAAAGCTTGTGAAAAAATGAGTCATCAACCCAGAATTTACTGCATAAGAATCTCCTGGGATGGAATCAAGGAATCTGGCACTTGTCAAGAGTCCCCCAAGTTTAGGAACTGTGACACACACCAAGCAGAAGCAGTCACTTAATTCTCTAAAAATGTAAACCAGTGCCCCTTGAGTGTCCAGAGTCAAAACAGTGGTGAAATTGACTTCTGCTCTCATACATATGGTGTGCTCAGTATGGAGAGAGTGGCCTTAGACAAGCAAGTTGCTCAGAGGGCAAATCGATGCAGTTGCTTAGCTACAGAAAAATACCTGGGCAAGTAAGTGGGTATTTAGTGTGCAAATTATTATTTCAGTGCTATCTGTAAATTAAGCCTTTGTGCATGTTTATAAGCATTACTAGTAAAGGAGGTAAAGACCAGGGAATAAGTGAGATTGTTCAGGGGAGAATGCTCGTGATATTGAATGCAAACCTCATATATATGGATTGATATTACTTGCTTACATGTGCTATTTATTAAATTTCTACTGTGTACCAAACACTTTGATAAGTGCTTTTCTTGCCTCCCCTCAGTTAATTCTTATGTAAACCAAGGGGGGACAAATAATAATATCATTGTCACGCATTAAGGTAAGGAATTTGACTCTCAAAGAAGTGATATAATGTACACAAGGTCACATAGGCGAGCCAGGATTGAAATTCAGGTTTTCTCTCCTTCCTGACTTCGGCTTAATTCCTAAATCCAAACTAAACTTTTCATCTATTGCCTAAAGTCTTTATGATTTAGCAAGAAGAAACTCTGCCTTTTGAATTAGCAGCCCAGAGGGCCCAGCAACAGAACTAGGTATTGGTGAAAGTGAAAACATTATAGAAGAAATTTAATTTTTTTAATTTTTTATTTTTTTGCTGGACATGTATGACCACAAGAATTCTGAATTCTGAAGGGGAACTAGCCACCTGGCATCAGGTCTGTCCTGGAGGGTGAAGTCCTTACCTGCCCCTCCAACAGCCCAGAACAAATACACATGACTTTGCCGGACTGTATTCCAGTCTGATTTCAGGAAGATTTCAATTAGGTGGGAGAGAGGAAGGCTCATTTCTCAATTATCTCCCCCACCAAAAAACCAAAACCTAAAGAGATTATCCCAACTGTTTTAAAGCATGTTAGACATTCTCTGACCTGCAAGGTGAATCCTGGTTCATTTTGCCTCATTTTTACTTGATAACTGTCAGTAGTAACATTAACAAAACGCTCAAAGGACTTCCACCAAGATGGAGGCATAGGTGGAAGCACTGCGCCTTCTCCCACAACCAAGTTTAAAAAACAACAAAGTTTTAGCAAGAAAAATGCTGCCAAACCACAGAAAATTGAACTACATGGAAGTCTGACAACAACGAACCCTTCAACCAAACCAGTAAGAGGGGCAGAGCCAGCAGCAGAGCAGGGTCGGGCAGGAAAGATCCACCAGATCGACCTGGGTGCACAACCCAGGTGCACTAGCAGCCATGGGCGGATCCCAGGTGTGGAGAAGTGGGCGGACCCACTGAGGGCGCAAGGTGGTGGACTCATTGAGGGCTGACCACGGTCACACATTCATGTGCAGATAAACCGGTGAAGGAGCTAGCAGTGAGACGGACTGTGCAGGCCCCAGTGGCGGGAAGCGGCAGAGGGAACGCCGTTGTCCCTCCCTGACCCCGCCCCTGCATACAGCATCACAAACCAGTGACCTGGGGGGCCCCGCCCTGGTGAACAACTAAGGCTCCACTCCTCATATGTAACAGGTACAAACAGATCAAAACACGGCTCAAGAACAACTCAGAGCCCCTGAGCCAATAAATCTAAGCAATGAAGAAATAGCCAAACTTTCAGATGCACAGTTCAAAACACTGGTGATCAAGATGCTCACAGAACTGGTTGATTTTAGTCACAAATTAGAGGAACATATGAAGGCTAAACTAATTGAAATGAAGGGAAATGCACAGGAAACCAATAGTAATGGAAAGGAAACTGGGACTCAAATCAAAGGAGTGGACCAGAAGGAAGGAAAAAATGACCAAACAGGAAAATATGAAGAAACAAGAATTCAAAAAAATGAGGAGAGGCTTAGGAACCTTCAGGACATCTTTAAACGTTGCAACATCCGAATTATAGGGGTACCAAAAGGGGAATAGGAACAGTCACAAGTGGAAACCTTATTTGAACAAATAATAAAAGAGAACTTCCCCAATCTGGCAAAGAAAATAGACTTCCAGGAAATCCAGGAAGCTCAGAGAGTCCCAAAGAAGGTGGACCCAAGAAGGAACACACCAAGGCACATCATCATTATATTAGCCAAGATTAAAATGAAGGAGAGAATCCTAGAAGCAGCAAGAGATACGGGGACAGTCACCTACAAAGGAGTTCCCATCAGACTGTCAGCAGATTTCTAAAAGAGACCTTACAGGCAAGAAGGGGCTGGAAAGAAGTATTCCAAGTCATGAAATCCAAAGACCTACATCCAAGATTGCTCTATCCAGCAAAGCTTTCATTTAGAATGGAAGGACAGATAAAGTGCTTCTCAGATAAGATCAAATTCAAGGAGTTCATCATCACCAAGCCCTTATTAGTTGAAATGTTAAAGGGACTTACCTAAGAAAAAGAAGATAAAAAAGATGAACAGTGAAAGGACAGCAAACTCACAGTTATTAAGAACCACACCTAAACCAAAAGCAAACTAAGAGGACAGCTAGATCAGGAGCAGAACCATAGAAATGAAGATTACATGGAGGGTTAGCAACAGGGGAGTGGGAGAAGGAGAAGGGGGAAGGTACAGAAAATAAGTAGCATAGTTGGTAGGTAGAAAATAGATAGGAGGAGGGCAAGAATAGTATGGGAAATATAGAATCTAAAGAACTTGAGACACATGGTCATAAACTAAAGGGGGGAATGGTGGGAGATGGGGTGTGCAGGGTGGAGGGGAATGAAGGGGGGAAATAGAACAACTGTAATGGCATAATTAATAAAATATGTTTAAAAATACACTAAAAACTCTAGGCAATTGAGATTTCAGCTCCTGTGTATATAGTTTGTACTTCCGAATCACATGGTATGCAAACACCATATCCTGATAAAATGTTGACTTAATTGAGGGAAAAAACAAAATGCTATGCTTCTATATTCTATTGTTCAGGCAAATATAAATAAACTTTGAGTTTTCTGCTGTTTAGAATCATTCAAACACTTGATTTTCTATAGAAGCTCACCCCTCACTCCACACTAACTGCATGCTACACACACACACACACACACACACACACACACTCAGGTACATATTCCTTCCTTAAAGACAGAATACACACACAGTTTTCCAAAGACTGTGCATCATCTTATGAATGCTGAATTCTTTTCACCTATTTCGGAAAAGGTGCTATCCGTTTCTATGTGGAATCCCCCCCCCGGCTCAGTTTCTGTGTAGCCTTGGACAAGTTGCACACAGGTTCTGAACCCTTGGTTTCTCATCTGCGAAGGGGAGCATTGAATGCCTTCTTTGCATTGCTATTATGTGAAGTTATAGAGGTAGCTTGGTAAGACATTCAGTGAGCTCTGGGTCCATGGGAGACATAACAGTTCAAATCTGTAAACAAGGTACGCCAGGTTAGTTTATTCCTGAACATGTCTATGCACTTTTACCAGCTCTGGACCTTGGGTCAGGACTTACACATGGACATGAAAGAGACCAAAGAAGACATGTTACCTTAGTGGGTGAAACACGACAGCCAATGCAGAAGTGAGCACTTTGGGGAACATAAATAGTTTGCTCAGAATAATACAGATGGATCTTCCTGCTGTTTGTGAACCTAAACATTCAACATTACTTAAGCTCTGAATGTAATAATGAGCCTTTCTAATTTATCGAGGTGATGCCTATATTCTGAACTGTGCTAGCCCTTAATCATGTTCTAATTAACAGTGTCACTGCATCCAACACACGCCTTTCTTACTAAAGGTGCTGGGTTATGTAGGCTTAATGCATAATATCGAAATGCCGGTGCCTTTCCTTCCACATGTACCTCTGAGTTCATTAGAGAAAAGAATTGTCAACAATTCTTCTGCTGGGGAAATTTCTGTTAATATTGCATAGGTATGTAAATGCTGTTTATTAATCAACTTTCAATTGAAAGGTAGCTAGCCACAGTAGGATCCGTCTATAGATACTAGGCAACTTGGGGATTGGTGAGCTCATCACATGCAACATCTGAGATCGGACACTACCCACTTAAAGTTGAAACAGGCATTAAGATTTCTAAGAATTCACGTTGCATTGATTGCGATGAGTCAATGTCAGCAATTGTTTCCCCTTTTTATACATGCCATGACCAAGTGGCATGCGGTAGTGAGTTTCAGCAGAAATGTAAAGCTCCTGTCACTGGCTTATGATTTATTTGCATTTTTTATTTCAACATTTAAGTTCCACTCTCTTAGCAAATTCCAACGATAGAATAAAATGTTACCAACTACATCACCATGTTACGCATTAGATCCTGAGGCCTTGTTCATCTCATGACTGAAATACAGCATCCTTGCATTTATATGTCTTTTATGGAAAAATAATGTCTGTTCAGGTGCTTTGTCCATTTTTTTAATTGAACTTTTTGGGGTTCTTTTGCTATTGAGTTGTAGGAGTTCCTTATGTATTTTCATATTTAACCCCATGTGGTTTACATGGATTTTCTCCCCTTTTGCAGTCTGCTTTTTTATTTTGTTGGTGATTTCCTTTGCTGTGCAGAAGCCCTTTAGTTTGATGTAGTCCCGCTTGGTGAATGTTACTTTGGTTGCCTTTGCTTTCAGTGTTTAGTAAGTTGATCTGACTTTACTGGGTTCTAATATTTACTGGACCTTTTTCTGAGAGAGAATAACACACATCTCAGTTAATGTTCAATGCGACTTACAGTATGATCTGTGGTTTTCCCTGTATTACTAATGAGAAAACTCAGGGCTGGTGTTGGAAGCTACTTTCTCTGGGTTAGTCATCACAGAGCTGTCAGAGCCAAATCACAATGATTCTGACTCCACATTCCATGGTCAAAACCACTGGGCTACATTTTCCCCCTATTTTCTACGTAAACAGTGCTTTTCTACATTCTACTGTAATATAGATCAAAAGCTTAAAAAATTGCTGTGGATAATAGAAAATATGAATGCGGGCCAAAGTAATTCAAGGGTGGTCCATCCAGTAACCCAGCAGGGTCACTGTATTTGTAGCTAAAACTCTGTGGGATGCAGTTCATGTACCTTTGGCTAGATTTAGTCACACATTCATTTTTACTAATGTGGAAATGTTTGCCGAGCCTCCGTAGGAGCAAGCGTGATACTACGCGCCATGAGAGCTATAAAGAAAAAGGAGGCATTGTCTCTCTCTCTCTCTCAAGAACCCTGCTATATAATAGGGTCGAATGCATGAAATGATAACTGTTGTGCAAATTATGCACAGATGTATGTTCTAGAGGGTTCTGTTTCACCTCTACGCCCCTGAAAGGACGTAACCAAGACATCTCTACTTACGTACAGGAGAATTTGGGCTGATTTGTTAAAAGCATTACCTTAAGCACAACCGATGTTTTGAAGTGAATGAGGCTATCACACCAAATTAATAGTTTTCCTCTTAGAGGTGTTCCTGCTCCAGCTCCTAAAAAAAGAATTTTAAAAAAGGGTTGATTGACTGTCCCATTGTAAAGTATGCACCTGCTGTGAAATGAAACCACACAGGGGAAAAAAAGTTGAATAATTTAACTTTTTTATTTGTAAAGATAATCAGGGTTTTTCTGATTACATCTTAACTTCATAAATGTTAAATAACCTATCAGCATCTAGTTGTTGTAAATTATGAAAAGGAGCGTTGCGAGGAATATTAACCAACGAAACCCTTGTTCTTTAGTGAACAAGAAAATGTGTTACGGCAGCTTGTCATTGTGTGCCTGGTAAGTTTGACACCAAATAACAAAACTGCCATTTGCACTTAGGGTAAATTGGTTCACTTGAGCTTACTCGGCTGCTCTTGGTCTGACATAAATTTATGAACTCGGGAACTCACCAAGGCACGGGGCTCCCCAGCTGGCTTTAGCAAATATGCCCATTTCATTTCATGTCGTTGTCAGAATACCAGGGGGCTAGGGCGGTTCAGACTCACTGCAGATGGTGCTGGATCGGCAGGGACACGGGAGCTTTCATGTCACGGTCCTGCAGATTATGACAGGGGAGGGGGCCCTCTTTCCTAAACGCATGTCAGCGTTCGACATGTTCACAGCTTCAAGGAGCAATTTCTGTTTCAACACCTCATAGGTTTAGGTAAAGGATGTTTATTTCCAGTTAACCAAGATGTGAAAAATAGATTTTCCAGGTTCGTGCTTTGGCTAGACAAGTTCAAACCCAGATCAAGATTCTGTCTGTATTTGAAAAGTGGCGGAGTGCCCTCTTGTTCCCTGACCCCCTAGGAGTCCTGTCTTTTTATGCAGAGCACTTTCTGGAAGCAGACCAGCAGGTGCAGGATGAAGACATACAGTAAAGGCAACCTCAGACAAAGTGAAGGGAAGACGGCTCTGAATTACTGCTAAGGATGGAAAGTGGAGCATCTTCCTAGTAGTGTGACTTGATGGTGCCCACGGGTACACAAAAATAAAACTAGATAACAAAATACTGTTGCAGAGACATTTACCTGGATGGAGATAACATTTATTTGGAATTGGAATAGCAGCTTTCACGTAAAAGCTGGGTTCGGAATTGTTTGACCGATGTAAACATGGTCAGAGTGGTGGGTTTTATTTCATTTTCTTCCCTTTTATTTGGTTTTGTAGAGATTTGTCATTTATAAGCACTTTCTGTGCAGCAGGAATATAGTAAAATGCTTTGCATGTGTCTGCTAATTTCATCATCACAGCTCTTGACGGGGTAGCTATTGGTACCATCACCCCACATATGAACACAGTGGCGTTCACAGAGGTGAGGTCATTGACCAGGGGCAGATAAGCTCCGAGGAGGGATACGGTCTGAATCCATTCAGTGGCTAGTCTCCTTGGCATATTTTTAAAGGTGTGTTTGTCAAATTTTTCTTCGAGATCCACCCTAGGGACAGAGGAGACAGAACAAACATTTATTCAATCAACCAACATTTATTGAGCTGCAACTTGGTGCTAAAATCTAGGCATGAACACTACTTTGGGTAGGAAATTTAAACAGTCTCTGACTTTATGAAGTTGGCATTATCATGGTATTAAATGAGATTGTGTATGTTGTCTTGCATTGAATAGGAATGCAATGAAATGTCTGTTTTCATTTGTGCCATTGCTGAAACCACACAGCAACTTTCAAACTGGTTTCCTTACGTCCTGTCTCATGTTTTGAACCCAACAGTTGCCTGCCAGCAGGATCATCTTCCTAAAAAATATGTTATATCATGTTATACCTTCAAAGTCTCCTTGTTACTGATTGTGTATAGAGCTCACATTTCTTAAAGAAATAATTGATCAAGTTTAGACGTTGCTCAAGTTTGAGAGAGAAGAAAGCAGGGTGTATTCCAAGAGTCATACTCTAAGGGTCTCACTCTGTGGCCAGTGGTGTAGGGAGGAAAGTCTAGAAGAACAGGTTTGGGGGTAGAAAATAGAGTAATTCTGTTTTGAGCCTGTCAAGGTCTCTGTGAAGTAGACTGTTTAAAATGCAAATTGGAAATACAGGAGAGATAGAAAGATGGAATTAAGGATTTAGGAACCAATGATAGAATAACAGTAATTTAAGCTATCAGGACAAATGCAACGAACAGTTGAACTAGGAGGCTCTACCTTTAAAATAAAAATTCTCCTTGTGGGTTCAGCACAACCCAGCACTTTTCCAAAGGAAGCATGTGATCACTCCTTCCGCTTATGATCAGTTTTTCCTTCACAGACTCCTTATCTTCTTCTCTCTCACTCAGATTTGTGAGCATCTCTGGTGTATATAGCTCTTTTGCCCTTTTTATGCTGGGGATATATCTACAAGAGCATAACCACATTGCATTCCTCAGCCCTCGTCTCTCGTGGGTTGAGTCCTGTGCTGTAGATGTCGTTGTTTCTATAGCAGAGTTAAACCAAGGTGCTACAAAGGTAGAAAATCAAACCCACAAATGTTAGAAGCATCCAATCAATGAGAGAACATAGTGGGAAACCTTATTACATTCTTCACTCAAGGCCCAGTCCTTTACTTGAACCAGTGTGTGTGTTCTTCATGACCAGATAAAATATACGGGCATTTAATTAAGTGAATAGATTGTGAAGAGGCTCAAATGACAAGACTTTCATTCTTTGGGAAGCATTGGTGGAGAATGACAGTTTCTGAGCCCCAATTTCCTATGTATTTAGACCCATGAGTCTTACCGACAGAGTGGACTGTCCTGACTCAGTAATTAATGTTCTGGGCACCCACTAGGCAGTCTAGGATTTGGAGATTTTATGGGCCATTATGTCAAGAATCCATGTCAGACTGGATGCGTACACACTGCCGACAGAAAAATTATTGTCACAAGCAAAAGTGGTTGGGGTTTTTTATGTACTTTAAGAGTAAAGTAAGCCTAGGAAAAATATATGATACCATTTCTAATTGTCTTGTATGTTTTAAGAGGTAAAATGTGCCTTTGGTTTTATTTGTCTGCAGAGTATATCTTTGAAAAGAACTATCATACTTCATTTTTAAATAGGCAATGCCCATTTTTTACTTTTGGAATATGCACTTTAAATTTTTTTTTAGTTTCAGTTTCATGTTGTGATTATTTGCCATATGCAGCAATAATATACCTTTACGTTGCAAAAGTTTAAACATATGTTGTTCATATAAGACAAACATTTGTTGACCATTCTGTACAGCATACACATGTGTTTTTACTCTCTCTCTCTCTCTTTCTCTTTAAAGGGATCCTTATCCCCCAAATGCCTGTGGAGTTCAATGTCTTACTGAACACTGGAAGCGAGGCACCTCTCTCCTTCCCTGCCGGTCACCGTCGGTCTGCCTTGCTGGAAAACTTGATTCCATTCACACAGTATGAGATCAGGATACAAGCATGTCAAAATGGTGAAAGTCTCTCAGACACTTGTTCTGGCCTTTTATTTTTTGTTAAGTATTTTATTTTTAAAAAAAAGAGAAGAAGAAGGAATAGATTCTCAATTCAAATACAAAGATGAACATTTCGTTTCTTATTTGTACTGAAGTATTTACCCAGAAAAATCAGAGCCTGGTATTGAGTGCAGCATTATGCATTTCTGCACATTAACTCATGAATATTTAAATATATTAAAATAGTGGTTTTGCAAAGTCTTGTTTTATAAGGCCCTTTGAAAGAGAAACACCTAGATCACAAAGGCCTTGTTGTTAATGTGAAACAGATTCAGTATAACAAAAATTTCATAGAAAATGTAGTCACCTTGGTTCTGTTTAAATTTTATTCCGGAGGGGCTGATGGAAAAGAGGACATTATTTAGAAGTTGGGTTGCACTCAAATGAATCATAGGTATTTAAAATTACTTCCCCAACTCCTATCTTATGTATATAAACTATCACCCTGAACCCTGTGGCTTAGACCAGTGGTCAGTGAAATCATTGTCCATCGCGGTGGCCTTCCGTGGGAACCACTCTCAGCCCCTTCATTCCTTCAAATGTTATAAAACACCCAATTTGCTAAGAGAAGAAAATATGCAACTCCTGTTGGTGTGCAATGTACTTCATCTCAGGTCAGAGAAATGTACCAATCCGACATCCAACATGCAGCAGAACTCTTGTGTGGCGAGTCCCTGAGGGACTTCTGTAGACAGATGAGTACTAGTTCCCAGGGAGTTGGTCAGGACTGGGGGGTCAGTGTTCAGTCTGCTTCATCCCGAAGGTCTGACCCATTTGCCCACTTCTCTCTGCAAACCAGACCAAGGCTGGTTGGTCTGAAGGGTATGGGGCTCCCTGACGCAGTCTCCAGCAAATCAGCGTAGAAATAGCTTTAAATTCATGTTCTCTTGATTCACATGTAAAAACAACTCCTGCCTTGCTAGGTTCCTGAAACTCTGCCCTGAAGACCCAATGCCCTAGTTAATTGTTTGATTCCTGTGCATTGAGACACAGTTGTTATTTTTAAATAGTGGCTGGAAAAAACGACATTAACAGCATTTAAATCGTGTAGGTCACACGCGTAAGAAATTCAAGCACATTATCACATTGTTGCTACAATGACTACGATAAATGAAAGAAGCCTCAGTTCAGGCCAGCATAAGCTTTATTGGTTATGCCTATATGAAGATGTGGTTAATTAATAGATTTTCCAAAAATGATTATTTACCTTTTCAAATTTCATAGAGATTTATAGTACTCATCTAAAATACATGTAGGAACATAGATATGAAAGTTCAGATAAAATGATTTTCATGATATCCTTATCATTCTATATGCATAGGTCAGTCTCTGCTTGATAAATTTCTAAAGGTCTTGATTTTTTTTTTCAAGGGAGCTGTGGAGTTAGCAGTAGGACATTTGTCAGAACACCAGAAGCAGCCCCAAGGGACCTTAGTCCCCCTGTGCTTAAGGCCCTGGGGTCAGCTTGCATAGAGGTGACATGGAAGCCACCCAGACATCCCAATGGAGTCATTATCAACTACTTCATTCACAGGTAACGTTGACTGTTACTGTGGCTTTTACCTGTCAAAGAATGTGGATTATTCTAAGACTGTAGAATTAAATCTGTATTCTGTTTCCATTAGGGAAACCAGAATTTATGATTCTGCTGGGAATTTATGATTTTGGGAGCCCCTGTAGGGACTAAAAGTAGTGTTGGAAACATTTACCCCTTATCCAAAGGATAAAAGCCTCCACTACCATGTACCATTTTTTTTTTTAACGCTGTTTGAAAGATGAGACCTTAGAGCTACCTGGGCCTTCTTTTTGGTGACGTGGTAGCACATCCTAGAGGCTCCCTGACCTGGAGGACCTGGTTGTTCCAGAGGAAGAGCCGGGTTTCAGACAAGACTTCTCCTATTTCTGGTCACCTACCACGTGAATGTGGGCAAGGCCGTTTCTCATCCTTAGAAGCTAGGGCTTTTCAGTTGGAGAAAGAGAAGCTCCAGTCTATGGTCCCCTCTGTTCTGATGAGTTCCCACTGTGCTGGCTGATGGTGTTCGTGCAGCTTCTTCTCACTGTGCTGTGCAGAACTGATTCAGTGTGTCCACCCAAAGTAGAGAAGAGAGGGGAAGAGAGGGGAGGGAAGAAGGAGAGCAAGGGGAGGAAGGATATGGGGTGGGCAGGGAAACCAAGGGGGGCAGAGACTAGACACATTTTGGCTTGAAGGGTTATCGCGCTCCTTAATCATGTCTTCACCCAATCAACATGGCAAAGCTTTAAATTCATATTTTCCTTAAATAAATAATGAGGAGGAGGAGAGGGAAGGATACAGAGAGGGAAGGACTGAAGAAGAGAAAGAGAATGAGAGAGGGACAGACAGAGCAGGGAGTGGGAACAAAATAAAACAAACAGTCAAGCACTTGTATCAAGCACTTGGGCAAAGCACTTGTCAGCTACCGACTGTCTCTCTCTATCTCTATCTCTCTGTCTTGGTTCATGTGGCTACAGCAAAAATACCATAAACTGGGTGGCTTATAAACCACAAACATTTAAAATTTCTCCCATTCTGCAGAGTCCAGGTTCCAGGTGCTGGCCAACTCAGTGTGTCACGAACGCCCACGTCTGGTGTATAGTGCAGTCATTTCACAGTGTGCTTCTCTAGTGGAAGCAGCTGGGGGCTCTGCAGGGTCCCTTTTATAAAAAAAAGGCCCCACTCATGAGGGCTCCAGTCTCAGGACCTCGTCACCTCCCAAAGGCATCCATCCCATCAGGGGTTAGGATTGAACATGAATTGGGGAGGGGGCCCAGCCAATTCCCACCATAGCACTATCCAAGACAGAGAAGACCATGCAAGACAGATACGGCAGGCATAAACCATTTGCAGACAGAAAACCCTGTTCCAAAAGCAATGCATTTGCATCAGGCATCAGAGGACAGAGAGCACAGGTTTTCTCAGATCCTCATCTCCACTTCGGCATCCTTTATTAGCCTCTCCAACACCCTCATGTTTTGCCTCGCATGGTCCAGTGGCCTGAGTGCATCGTGAAACTGGGATTAGGTTCCTCCGCAGCGTCAGAGAGTGCAGCATCTCAGTTCAAAGCAGTCTTCAGTGACAAGCTAAGGGTTTGTTGGGAAATTATGGAAGGGAAAGCACCGTCACATTTTTGGTTACGCAGGTGGCAATGCTGAACATGAGCGCGCCAAATTTCTTCCCAGCTAACCTTAATTTGAAGAATAGTATTTCTGATTCGGATACACAGGAACATGTAAAAATGGCTCATGCAAATTTACATTTTCCACTAAGCACATCCGTGCAGGCTCTGAAATGTCCATCCTCTTGGAATAGTTTTCCTTCATCTACTTAATGCTAATTGCATGAGAAAACCACATCCAATTCCTATTCTGAATCAGGGGAAATAAAGTATCTGTTATAAACCAGGATGTGGCTTCACTCTGTTGGTTTTGTAAATAAAGCTTATGATTACGGTGGCCATTCCCCAGCAGCTATAGAGAGGGAAAACAGGAAATATAATGCAGAAAGCCCGCTTCAATGAAAAATACTGTAAATTGAATTTGACAGCGTTTGATGGCATTTGATTATTCCAGTCACAGCCAAACAATGATATAAAGAGTAATATGAAACAGAATGTGTTACTGCCTAGCGGACTCAAAAGCAATAAACCTTCCTCCAATGTGACACAATCACTTCACAATCATAATTGTAGCCTGTTTGATACCTCCGAGTACAGGAGAAGGGCACTGACTGACATAGATACATTTTGTTTTTTATTTAAAGTGAAATGAAAATGGCGCACTGGGGCTCCAGATACAATCATTATACTCACCTACATAGGCATGAATCACTTGGCGGTTATTCCGGCTGAAGTTTAAATGGGCTCCGACAACAACAATATCAAATTTTTCTTAGATAGCTGCAAAAAAAATCAGGAATTTGTAAGGACAGAAATGGAATGTAGACAGAGAGTTCTTTTTCACTCAGGGACTACACAGAGCCCCTTCCATAGTTATGGCTGCAGCCCGCAGTATTTCTGGGGAGGAGAAGACATGTAATTTCTGCTTCGTTGTTCGCCTCCTCTTTCTTCCATCACCGCCAAAGGAAGCGCACTGAGCTCAAACCCCAGACAGGGTTTGGCTGATGCAGATATTTTCATTAAGTTGCCGGAAGCCAGCTTGCCGGTCCCACTTTGAACATGATTGTCACTCTGTTGTTCCCGCCCCCAAATGACTTCTCCCCAGTAATTCCCTTTTGTTGCTAATGATGACGTCCTATTAAAAAGTATCTGTCCCAATAAAGAGGTGGGATGTTTATGACTAAGAAAACAAACCAATAACCTAGTATGAACTAGACTCTTAATGTGACTGCTTCCGTCTGTTTCATTTACCGGCTAATCGATACAGCTGTCCCTCACCTCCCCAAGGGGAATATGTTTCAAGCCCCCCAGTGGATTTCCAAAACCACAGATAGTCCTGAACCCTATCATTAATAATTTTTCTTATACATACATATCTATGATAAAGGTCAATTTATAAATTTGGCACAGGAAGAGATTAGCAATGATAGTAATAAAATAGGACAGTTATAACAATATGCTGTAATAAAAGTTACAGGGTTGTGTTCTCTCTTCATCTCCGTGTTAAAATATCTTACTGTACTGCACTCAGCCTTCTCACTTAAAGGAACACTCAGTGGCCTCTCTTCGGCTGTGCGAGCTGCCAGCTTCACCACTCTTGCACTTTGGGGCCGTGAGTGAGTGAAAACAAGGGCAACTTGAACACACGCACCGCGGACCCCACAGCAGTCAACCTGATAACCTCGGAGGCTCCTGAATGCACTACTCACAGGCTGCGGAGGGTACTCTGGATGAAGGGACGATCCACACCCCTTCGGGTGACGAAGGGCAGGCCAGTGCGAGACAGCACAAGATCGCATCACACTGCTCAGAATAGCACACACTTTAAAACTCCAGGATTGTTGATTTCTGGAATTTTCCATGTAATATTTTTGTACCGTACCTGACCTCAGGTGCGTTGGAAGCAAAATCCCAGAGAACAGGGACTGCCGTATTTTATTTGGGCGGCTTTGTTGATTGTGTGTGAGTCACAGAAGAGGAGAGTTCCTATCACTGGGACAACATTTATGCTAGTGTTTTGCAGCCTTTTCAACGACAGGGTGCAGGCAAGGCCATGGGCATTTGCTTTCTCTTCACAGTATGTTTGCTTTATATAATGAAGATTCTTCAGTATTCACTCTTTATGTTATATCTGTAACCTCGTAATGGAAAAAGTCTATCTACGAAGCCCAACTTCCACCCACAGAGTGGACCACACTGTTTAGGAGGCTCGTGTAGACACCACTGCTGTCCAGGCACATGGGAGCGTTCCCAGAAGTGCAGGTGCTGGGAAGCCAAAACGTTCCCGAGCCTCCCTTCACTGCGGCAGTTGCTTTATTCCCGTGGTCTGGAGCTAAACCTGCAATATCTCCGAGGTATGCCTGTAAGTCACTACAGTTTGAACAGGATTAAGTCTTCAGAATTTGGGGAGATCTTTGAAGCTTCTTCCCCTGACACCAGAGCATCGCTCCCTTCATGACACTGCCTCATTCAGCCCTCACAAAGCATTTGGTAAATCCCTGGCGCTGCTTCCCTTTCCTCTACCCTCAGCCTAGCCCGGGGTCTGCGTTTATTCCCATGTGGCCTGCCGAGGTGACCTCCTCGCCATGTGACCACCTGCCGTCAAAGGCAGCCTTCACAGTGCGATGGAATACGTCTTCCTAAGTACCGCTTTGGAACTTGATCTCACTGATAACTCATTTGTATCATGTATTACACTCACCCCGTGGTTGTCGTGTGCATTCTTTGACTTACTACTGGTAATTCTTACAGAAATTCTAAGAGAGGATACACTATAAGTTCATCAAGTCTAGTTTAAGTGGCCTTGGGCTCATCTGTATGAATGAGCCCAAGGCCACTTAAAAATTAAATGATGGGCTGGAGACCACCTGTCTCCTCTGACCACAGGGTGGGTGTTTCTGGCTATGTATTCAAATTGGTGGTATTTTTAATATTCGTTTTGAGGTGACAGTGGCGGTTTCATAATCTTAATGTATTATGGGAAATGCATTGAGTTATAGGATTTGACTTTAATTGCTTTTGAAGATAAGCGCTGTCGGCGGGGAATGGGGGAGAGCTCTTTAAAAGGTTCCACAGAGTAAGGCAAAAGAAGTATGAGTAGCTTTTCAAATAAATGGTGCTTCATTGTAATACCCACTTTTGTTTTCCTTGTAGTGTTAAGATTAAATTAGCTCTAGTTGGAAAAGGGTATAATTGAAGTAAGCTTAAGCATAGAACAACAATTGGCTATTCAGAGAGATCTTGAGATGGGATTTCCATTGACATAGACTGTTCAAAAGGAAACACTTCCAGTTGAATGAATACTTAGCCTACATCTTAAATAAATTAGGAATAATTGTGGTCTACTCAACCTCTTTTGTTCAGAGTTTATTGACACAAAGATATTCTGTTTTTTAACCCCACAGATGAAATATTTACCTCACCATAACATTAATTTATTAAGTATTCAGTAGTGATAGGAAATACTTAATCAGGCCGCATTCTTTCATTGGATTGGCGAATAAAAATTAAAGTTAACATAATGCTGCATCTCTTATATAGTTTTTGCTTTTTTTTATCCTCACCTAAAAGCATGCTCATTCATTTTAGGGAGAGGGGAATGGAGGGGGAGAGAGAGAGTGAGAGAAACATCAGTGTGAGAAAGAAACATCAATCAGTTGCCTCTCATCACACTCCCTGACTGACCAGGGACAGGACCTGCAGCCCAGGCATGTGCCCTGACCAGGAATCAAACCCATGACCTTTCAATTTACAGGACAGTGCTCCAACGAACGGAGCCACACCAGCCAGGATATAGACTTTTAAAATTCACGCTTTCAGGCAATTTTGTTAACAGTGTCAGTTCTGTGGCAACCATGACGGCACCTCAGTGTGGGAATGCATGAGAGTTTAATAAAAAAATTAATTGAATTGCCAGGGGAAGGTTGAAGTCAGATGGTGGACAATGTTCTTTCCCCATAGAAGAACAGTGTGCTGGTTTGCTCTATTGTGTTCCTAGCAAATGCCTTTGAAAAAGCTCAATGAGAGGTGATGTTGGCTTTGAGCCTTGTGGTCCTCATTAGAATGGATCCCTCCCAATGACACACCTGGTACCCGGTATCTGCCGCAAGTACAAAGGCCAAACCCTGTGAACCTACACTGAGTACAGAATCTGGCCCGGGCAGGGCAGCGAGGATAACGAGGTGGGTTGCCGACTGGTAATTGCAGGTCACTGAGAGACACCTAGGAAGCCTCTGCAACCTCCAGCAGGGAGCTTGTCATTGCCCATCCTTAGGTCGCAATGATTTATCAACTTGGGGATCATCACATTCCTAAAGCGAATGACTTTAAATATCCTTCCTTTTTGGGAAAGGTACTGCCATTGACTTTGTCTTAATAACCGTTTCTGTTTTCATGGTTAATCTGATCTGGCAGGATGTGAACATGTCAGTGGATGAAGGGTATGTTAATTAAAGGTTCCTAAGGTCCTAGCAATGCTGATTTATTCATCAGTCACTTCTCCATGAGAGGGCAAGCTCAAGAAGGGGAGGGTCAGCTGTTGGGTGCATTTCTTTCCAACCTCGATACACCCCCTGATAGGGAAAAGGGGGGCTGATCGAGATGACGCTAACTTGCAGAAAAGCTATGAAACTATATGCCATTCATCTGAAAAAAATTACTGAACATTGCCTGGGCTCCAAAGTGGGGAATACGGAAATAAACCAACCACCCGTCCTCAGGAACGCCCCCTTGTGGCCAGGTCTGCATTGTGATGCTGCATCTGGCTGAGCAGAGAACTGTCCCAAGTGAAATAACAGATCCTTGGCTGTCCCAACGCCCGACAGTTTCATTTCCTCTCACTTAGATGTTTAATGCTCTCTGTGTTGGGTACCAGAAGAGTGTACATGGGCCATGGTTTTGATATCAGTACATTGGAAAATGGAGCCAAACATTCCCCTGTCAGGCAGTCGAAAGAAGAGTTCTGAGCCTACTCTGTATTTTTACGAGGCTTTGGAGAGGACATCTAAAAGGAATTTGATGTTTGCCCTTTAAAGATCTCTGAAGCAAATTCTTATATGACTGATCATGTAATTTTTTATTAATTTGCATTTCACTATATCTCTCTACTCACCATGAGCTCCGTTGGATAAGGAGCTCATCCTGGTACATCTCTGCTCTTGCTACAAGGCCCAGGGTAGAATAAGTGTTCAATAAAAGGTTTGTTGATGAGTCTAAAAAAAAAAATGGCCCTTACAAGGGAACATTATGGCTTAATTCAAGAAGAGATCATTCATCTAAAGAGAAAGAAGTGACATGCAGGTCGTGAGTTTAAAATACTTTCAAGACATCCTGGAAACCAATGTAAAGCATCACTGTGGTGCTAAAAGGGGATAAGACTGTGGACCTCTCTGCAAGGTTCCTCCTTCTAGCCTGGGCTTTTTTACACAAGATCATGCGGGTCTCGGGGAAGCAGAGGGTCAGCCTCATGGTGCAAACACTTGTACCTTCATCATGTCTGTGAATGCCCCACTGGCCAAAGAGAGTCAGAATGAGTTTAGGGGCAGATTAGCCAAAGGTGTGGTACAGGGAGATTTAAACAAATGGGGACCCTCACTGCATTCCATCCCCCATTAAGGGGAAGGAGCTCCCCATAACCTTGGCCTCTGCTTATTGGTTGGTAGGGTTCCAGCCATGCAGGAAGGAGACCCCCCCCCCCAAATAACCGCCTGTGCACAGGTACACACACATGCACCTAGGTGATTGACAAAGAAAGTGCTAACAGTGCTTACGTATGGGCTGCTGCAGTTTCAGATTTTTTTATTTTAATTTTAAATGATACTTTTAATGTTTTATGTATTACATGTGTAGTTTTTTAGAGAAAAATGTCAAAGTTAGTACAAGAAAATGTGATTATGGGTGATGTTTCACTTTTTAAGGTTAGCCACGTTATTTCTTTACACACACACACACACACACACAATACTCACATGTGATACATTTTTACGATGCTATTTGATCAGGCCTCTGGTCTCCATCCAGTCTCCATCATGACACCTGGAAGAGACTGTTGGAAAGTTGAGCTGGTAACAAAATCTTCTCAGAAGCCATTTCTTACTCTCTCTGCAAACCTGGTTTCCAGGCCAGTTGTCCCTGAACCCCTTCTTGGTTTCCTTCCAGACGTCCTGCTGGTGTTGAAGAGGCCACCCAGGTGTTCGTCTGGTCAGAAGGAGCCCTTGAATTTACTGATGCTGGCGATACCCTGAGGCCTTTCACACTCTACGAGTATCAGGTCAGAGCCCGGAACTTCAGGGGCTCAGTGGAGAGCCTGTGGTCCTCGGCACGCACGCTGGAGGCCCCACCCCAAGACCTGCCAGCGCCCTGGGCTCGAGCCACAGGTGCTCACTCGGTTCTGCTGAATTGGACGAAGCCAGGCTCTCCCAACGGCGTTATCTCCCAGTACCACGTGGTCTACCAGGAGAGACCAGACGACCCAACACTGAACAGCTCCACCGTGCATGCTTTCACAGTATCGGTGAGTACTGAGGGAAAGGAGCAGACACTTAGATTATCTGGTCATCCGGTAGAAATTCACTGCTTATCCGACTTGTCATTTCCAACTCAGGTTAAATAGATAGAAATTGTTTGCACGTGAAAAGAAGCAATGTGGTCTTGGGAATAGGATGCTGAACTGAGTAGAGGGCATACTGGGAACCAGTTCGCAGACCACAGTGTCTTACCTCAAGCAAAGACGTGACCCTCTCGTCACCTGATTTCTTGGTCTATTAAATGGGAATATTAATGGTGTCTCTATATTTCATGGGATGAGGCGCAGATAAAATTAGATACAGATTTAATTTTCTTTTTTCTTAAACAGCCAATTGTATCAGGTATTTATATCTATATAAGTATATTAATATACACAAACATAAGAATTACATAAATGAAAGTATCCCTTAGATACATGTCGATATAGAAATAGATATCTTTAGATACAGATGTGTGCTGTGATGTTGGTTCTTCAAGGAATAAAATTAAATTTCTAGATGTATCTGTGTAGATGTATAGATATACCATGTTATGTCACTGTCCTTATGCTTAATTTTTCCATATGACTAATAAGTAAGCAACACGTAAATGGAGGTGCAACATGTTTTAAGTTGTTATTTCAGAATGGGTGCTTTCCTTTTTGTTGGACATCTAAGTATGTTTATATATCAGAGTCTTTTAATGCTACCTCTCCTACATCCTTTGTCATCAGCATCAGAAGCAGTGTCCGTCAGTATGTATATGCAGTCCATGAGCAAATATATAACGTCTCACCGCATCCTTGGAATGCATGTTCTAAATTGCTACCCAGAGAATAAAAACTGAAATGCAAAGTAAAAATTGTCTAACTCAGAAACAAGGGCTTTCTGAGTGAGACAACATAATTTAAATGCATTTTATCAAAGGCACCAATACTGTAATGATTAAACTTCTGATGTCGTAAAATATGTTTCAGGAGTAAGAGCCTAAACACTAAATCTCCCAAAGCAGTTCTGTCAGAATTCCCTCGTGAAAGAGTCCCTAAGTTGCCCCTTTTCAGCTGGTTTCATTTTACAATACAAGACTTAAAGAACCTCATGGGCTCAGGAAGGCCTGTGGCCCCAGGCTTCAAGCTTCCCAGGGCCCTTTGTTCTCGGGCCCCAATACAGCTTCTATTCCAACAGCCCAGTCTGTATTGTTAAATTCTCTATCTTTTTAAAAATTAATCTTTTGCAATCCAAAGAGAAAAGCCAGAGTAATGAAGAACCAGTAATATTTCAGCATACTGTCTTTCAATGTAAAAGTGTTTGTGTGTGTGTGTGTGTGTGTGTGTGTGTGTTCAACGTGGCCCCCAAATCCAAATCTCTGGCCCTGCAAATCCCAAAAGAAGACTTTGTAGGTTCATCAGGAAGAGTCCCAATTGACCTAAATTTTTTAACAGGCGAGGACATCTTTCACAGAACAATCAGGGCAGCTCTTCTCATTCTGGTCACCAGGTCATTCTCCACGGCAGGAGGCCCCTATGAACTGACATCTTGAAAGGAAGTAATCAGACACATGATTGTCTATGATTTTCACCCATTTGTAGTGTACATTCCCAAGAGAATATGTTCATTGAAAAGTATCTAAAGAAGGAGGTTCTACCACTTAATTCCAATTCTCACCCTCAGAGAAGGATGTCCCCTTTGTGCCTAAGTCAGATCCCTTTCCCCAACTTAAGTCCATCTCTTCCCATTCAGAACGGCAGGACTTTCTCTAACTAGTGCAATGGATCTTCAGGGTCAAGAACAGGTTATCGACGATATGATCCAATTTGGCAAATAGTCATTGAGTACTACACTCAATATGTCAATTCTCAATTCTACACTGTAGTGTATTTATGAAGTCTCCCATGAAACTGGGTCCTTGGACAGAGCAGAGGCTGGGGGAAGGCAAGTCATCGAGTTGGAGGTGCAGATTTCTACCTCTGAGCATTTTGGGTTAAGTCTCTTTGCTTTAGAGTTCCCACGGCTCATGTTTCCATGAATCCCTTTTAAATCTTTCTCTGGGTGCCTTCCTGGCTCTACTCACTTTCTCTAATTCCTATACCAGCTAAATGTCTTCCCTGTCTCCTTCCATTTCTGCGCCTCCCCTAGGAGACCTTTCAAGCTTTCATTCCGTAGATGGCTTTGGCTGAAATTCTCCCAAGCAAAGGAACTGTACCTTCAATTCATGAGACACAGAACCCGTCCTCACGATGGCCAGGATGACATTGCAGTCCTCAGACTTGAAAGGGTGTCACTGATTCCCTTCATGTAGTCTCATTTATTGGGATCCCATCCCTGCACAAGGAGCCACCAATATGTTGCTGGGACAGAGTGCCACCACTAGCTTGTCCCAGAGTCCCCCCAGAGTTGTTTACAGACAGGTGGATGGTGCGGAGAGAGCCACATAAAACAGGTGCAGTGGATGCAGCATCCTCCAAAGGCGGCAGTGCACGGAGAACTGGCGGCCGGGCCTCTTGGGGGGGGGGGAGGCATATGTGTTGGCAGGAGCCACAGCAGCAGAGGCAGCAGGAGAGGAGAACTGGCAAGAGTGTGGGTTTGAATGTGTCACCAGCTTCCCTCCCTAGCTCATGAAGCTTCATCTCCTTTTGGGCCTAAGCAGGTCCTTCTAAGTGGATGAGAGAAAGACAGCTAGATGCTTAGGGTCTCTTTGGACCAATGCCCACCACTACTGAAAGCAAGCTTTAGGTAGAAGTCCTCAAACTCCCTTCCCTGGGAGCTCGGTGATGGATTGTGCGGTGTCAGGAGAGAAGCTGCATTTAGCCTCACTTGGCACACACGAGTTCCACGGCGGCATTTGCAGGGAACACTGCTGGCGAGCTGGGCCACCCTGCTGCCGCCATTCCAAAGGGTTTGCTTTTCCTCCCTGGCACCTGCCATTGTACTGGCAGAAATAACTTGGGACTTGAAGTTGAAGGTGGTTTACCTGTCAGCCTGCACTCTAAGTAGATCCTGCCTCGGTGCCAGGTTATAAAACATCGAGCCCAGATCAGGCATTTGCTCAGTGCCCTGAAAAGTAGATGTTTCTTCACCCTGTGTGTAGAAATCAGGCCTGCAGTGCTGAGGGGTAAACAAATTATATGGGTCGCTAAAAGTTGGCTTCCTTTCTGGAAGTAAAATCTAGAATTGCAAACTCAAGTCTCTAGATCCTGGTGGCCAGGCTACCTTGTCTAATGTCAAGGAGGTAGTCAAAATTTCCTCATGGGGTCATCTCATTTCTTTACCATTCGGTAGATATGGGGGGTGAGGGATCAGGAATGAGACTTCGTCATTGCCACATTATGGAGAGTTTGTAAGTAAATTGATAAATTTATTTTTAATTCCATATTGATTTTGGCTTAGTGTAATGTAAAACACTATTGCTCTTTATACATGATCTTAAGTTAGTTGGATCTCTTAACATTTGATGGTTCTTAGTCTTTTCTCCCCAGACCCACTTACAGGACAGCAGAAGTGTCCTGAGAGATCTAGCTCGCTAAAAAAAAAGACTCTCTTTCCAAAATGAAGAAGAAATTGGTAAAAGAAACAGTTACCATAAATGTCTGTATCAGTTTTATTAACTGAAATTTTTCATATTTCATTATATAACTGTGTCATTCACCCTTTTACATAAAAGCTATAAAATATATGTGGGTAAATGTCACACTAAACAATGACTATTTGTTGACACAGCACTTTTTTATTGTAATGATGTGTTTGGTTTGACATTAACTTTGCACTTATTAGATTTACATTATCTTTACCCCTTTTATTTTCCAATACTACCCTACCAATCACAAATATATATCAGGGATCTATTTTTAGCTCAGTATTATTGGGGATTGAGAAAAACTAGATCCATTTAAGTCTTCTTAAATATCAGGTAACTCCTTCTTTGAAAGAGCTTTGTTTCCCTCCAGCCCTTTTATTCCCACAGAGCTTCATCCAGCCTCTCCTGCTCACTCATCAGTAATTTCATGGGCAGGTCCCAGGGTTTTCTAGTCACTTTCAGTGACAGCCACCAGACCGATTTTAGTAATCAGGACTCCTTTGGGGTGTTTAAATATATCCACTTTAAAGCCAAACTGGTGTTAATGGATCTACAGTGTGGAAGACAGGGCATGTTCGTTCTTCTCCCTCTTCTTCTCTTGTGGATTTCCCTAGGATCTTGGCAGAAAAGATGGAAATAGACACAGAGGAGCAGAGCCTTCCTCACTAATATTGTTCTCATCCATCCATCATTGCTTCCAGTGGAGCAGGAGCCCCAAGGGCTCTTCTCTGTGGTTAAGTAGAGGTCCCCAGGGGAAAGCCCATGCTTCCTGGCCCCTGAAGCAGGCATCGCACTCCCTGGCTAACTCCTACACCCCTGAGGTCCGCCCCACAACCTCCTTTACTCCTGGTCACCCCTCTTCCAAGTAGCAGCCAATATCAGGGTCTGTCACATGTTCAAGGCTCATTCCTTTCTCGGCATCTGGTAGGCCTGGGGCAAACTTGGTCAAGCAAAGGAGGAAAATACAGCCTGTCTAGCAGTCACTTCTCCACATGACCTACCTCGCTGGCTCAGACCCTGCCAGCCTCACCACTTCAGAATTCATTGAATGAGAAGCGGGCATCTGCTTCTGGTTAGGCCAGATTCCCAAATCCTGGGGTCACCTAAGAATCTCAGAAGACCCTTCCTCTCCCCAGTGCCTGCATCAACATCACCCTGTGAGTCTTTTCATCTTGAGCAGAGTAGAATGTTCATCTCACCGTGAATTCAGAGATCCCTGATTCTTTCATGTTGTTCTCCTAGGTATCCCTCATAAGGCTCGAGAGAGGAATTAGGGTATCCCATTTCCTCCCGCACAGTAAGAAGGTAACCTGAAGAAGCTGCTCTACTGACTTCTCCTCTCTGACTTATTTTCCATCAACCTGGATCTTATATAGGTGGTCTTATGATGACATAAGGCTGATCCTTTCTGTCTGTTAAGTCCCGCAGAGAAACATCTAGCAGTTTCAGTAGAGATACGTATCACCTACTTTTCTGAGCTATACTCATTATTCCCCAGGACATCCGGTTACATCATGAAATGCCCCATCACCTTCCCAGGTGCTCATGCCAGGTCATCCTTGAGTCTCTCCTTCCTTACTTCCAAATCCAATCCTTCCCTAAGTCCTATTGATTCTACTTCTAAGGTATTGATCTTGAATCCTTCTGCTTGTAGGCCACCTTGGGATCTTCACACATGGTGTTCCCTTCTGCTCCAGTGATCATGACCTTACCTTCAACTGTCTTGTTTCTCAATCATCAAGTCTGAACTAAGATGCTACTTATCTCACAAGGCTGTTGTGAGGACTAAATAAATTAATGCGCATGTCAACGGCAATATAAATAGGCAGGAAAACTTTAGAAGCTTTACTGTTTGGATTAACAGAGGCTGAAAGAAATGAATAAATGTAGAGAAAGTTTTTGGTTTGTGCAAGGCAACCGTATGTGCTAATTTGGTCAGGGATGAATGCGTAATGTTTTATATACTTTAAGCCTTCCTCAATGAGCAACAAAATTCAGAGTGTGCTAATTTAAATGCTTTCTGACATCAGACTGTTAATTTCCAGGTAATATCTCAAATATTGCATTAGGTTCTGTTTGCTTCTAAGTCTCCTGGAGCAAGCCTGTGCTTTTTGTCTCCCTGAGGCTTCATTCTGCCCATCTACCCTTTACTGTCCTGCCTGCCCCTCTAAGAGCCCTGCTTGATCAGTGGCCACTCAGATGTAGTTGTGTTTACCTGTCGTGAGGACCCTGCCCACCCCCTGCGGTCTGGGATCACATCAGCAAAACATGAGGTCTTTCCATCATACACACACATTCTCTCTCTCTCTCTCTCTTCCCGTATCAAACAGAGCCTGCCAAATTGGCATCTACCAACTTCACTTATGCCCAAGAGCAGACTCTCTCGGTACAGAGGGGCAGGTGACAGTGAAAATACCCTCTAGCTCAAGTAGGTTATTTTTGCCACCTTTAACTGAATTACAAGGAAGCCTCTAGGACCTCCTGAATCCCACTGAGCCTTATCAAAAACATACATGGAAGTAAAACGAACCAGTCCACAGACTAACAGGGCCGAGCCATAAATTCAGAATACGTGCCGCTGAGCAGAGACAGCAAGCTGTACACAGCAGCGGAAGGGCAGACGCTCATGTCACAGGTGGGAAGGCGCTGCTGCCTGAGACAAGATGGCTGCCCGGGCCAGGCCCCGTTCCAGCCAAGAGGGCGTAGCCTGCGCTTCACAAGGGCTCACGGGTGAGGGGCAACCAGACACAGATGACCAATTTTTTTATGGTTCACAGCCGATCAAAGTGAAATTCAGCAGCTGTTCAGGACAAGTGACCGCTGCAACGGCTGTAATATAACCTGCTAAGTAGAGAGGGAATTGCATTAGAGCAAGAGGTTAGCTGTGATTATCGGCAGGTGAGTGCTTTATTGAAGTTGAAAGACCATTAACATTGATAGAGTAATTATTTCAACTTGAAAGTAATTACCTTGATGGGTGATAACTTCTCTAGTGTTCCCAGATTTGATTGGGCCAAACAATTGTGAGCTCCCGAAGCCTAGAAAAATATTACAACAATACTGTGATTTTTAAATTACTGAAACCACTGTTGGAGTATTTTAATTATGCTGAACAGCGAAAAGATTTTGCCTCACACCAGCTAGTGACCTCTCATTTAGGGAAAGACATTTGCCTCTTAATCCAAATGCAGTGACCCATACCCAACACCTGTGAATACGTATGTGATGGGTTTGCAAATGAATCCTTTTATCTCGATATACTTTTAAAGGTGAAGCCTCTTGTTAGTGCTGTGGCCCAGTGTTGCTGAGCTAAAACCATAGGCTTCGTTGATTGTATCTATGAACTGGGGAGGGGGGCCCAGAATAGCAGCTACCTCCTGTCTTTGTAACAGAGGATTTCAATTTTGTATAAATTAAATCTTCCCAGAATAACATCACAAAAAAAAGAAAATTCTGGATGCCATGTATGGTGGATCTCACTGGTTGAAACAGCTTTCTTGCTTGAAGTCACACAAGTTCACTACAAACAGGTCATTGTCAGGGTGTTTCCTGTGTATCCACACTGGCTATCGGCAAATGAAATGAAAGCTGAAATCCGGGGCTACTGCTTCTCTGACATCTCATGTGTGTATGAAAATCACGCGTTGTTTGCAATTGAGGATCTAGACATACAAAGTCTAATGCGGCGATCAAGACCAAGACATACTGTGGCACTCCTCCATCAGGGTTCACATAATGCTCTTTTGAGAATCCTGTTGTGCCCAGAAGCTGCAACAGATACAAAGGAGGATGAAATAGACTCTTCCGAGACGGGTGGCGTTCTTAGATCAAACAAGGCAGGAGACAGATTGCAATATAATACGCAATTATTTAGCCATGCATGGGCATTGATTGGGCTCATAAATACTTAAAGGAACCCAAGGAGACCCTAACTCATCCCCTCCTCCGATTCTGAACCCAGCACTCATCCTTTGCAGAACCACAAACCACTGGCTGAGCAAACACAGCATCATGCTTCTTAGTCACGCTGTCAGAAAAGATGAATGCGACATCCCCTTCGAGTTCCTGGATGATTCCTTAGACCTTTCTATCATCTTGGCAGGGTCTGATCAGATGATCAGCCAATGAATGACTCTCTTTATGTCGGCACGTCCCAGGAGTTTTCTCTCCTGATCAAAATCTCAGACTCTCATGAGGGCAGAACAGGTTTCCACCTGTTGTCCGAGGGCCAGGAAGGAATGTTTTAACAAACAGGTCATGGGTTTCCTCCATCTCCCCAGCTCCACTCTGAGCTCTTCTCCACAGATAACGTCACAGGGCCTCACTTTCAGAAGGAAGGAGAGGGGAGAAATCCCAGCCAAGCCAAAACAGATTTGCTCTCTGGAAAGCAAAATGGCTGGTTTTGAATTCGGGAAAACAGTGAAGAACTGAGATGAAACCCTTGGGAAAGTGACAAGAATGGATGATTTGAATTGCAAATCCTTCCATGAAACTGACCAAGGAGTTAAGGAATCAGACCAATCTGGCGTCACGTCAGAGTTCTCAGCTCTACGTGTGTCCTATACAGTCAGGCTCGAGATTGTCTTAAGGGGCCCCTCAGGTCCTCTGAATGTAAAACAAGCATCATAACTCATTTTTAAACATTTTATATGATACTCGGGTTATTAAATATTCACATAAAAAATCAGAGAGTTTTAATTCCCTCCAAAGAGGTGCGTTGTCTAAAAGATAATGGCCATGTCTAGATAGTAAAATTGCAGTATGTTTTTCACAGAGGTAAATGTTACTTTTTGACAAGACACAAGTAATGAATTTCATCCTATAAGTTCCTATTGGGTGATTATGATCCCGAGTTTTATTTTCGCTAAAGCAATTACTAGTGTCATGGCTGGATACCTGTGCCCATTAGTGGCTGGCTGTGTGTGTGTGTGTGTGTGTGTGTGTGTGTGTGTGTGTTGGTTTTTTTTTTAAGGGTGGTTATTGATCTCTTGCTGAGCTGAGATTCCGGTTTTATGCCAGATAGCTTGATTAATGGGTTGGTTTCTGTAAGTGGACTGAATGGGGATGGAAAGCCCAGGCACACTGCTCTGCCAACCCCAAATCCGTCAAGATGCATCGCTCATTATGAAACAGTTATCAAGGATACATGAAAAATTAATTGGGCTCAGTTTGATTCTGAAAAGAATCGGCTTTCTATTTGGCGGGCCCCCCCTACACACTACTCTTTCCAGATGTTATGCACCGGCCCCTGGAGGAACAGCAGAGGGAGATGTATTAATACATTGTATTGATTAGATCAAGACCCCTGACAGTTATTTGTAGAGATACCATCTGGCTGCTGTTCCAATTCCTTCACCAAAAACAGGACGTGACATGTTATTAATCTCAACTCTCTAAGTATAGACAGTTGCCTTTTCTGCTAAGCTGCATTTTACCATTCCGTAGGAGACGGAGGCAGACCTGAAGGGTGCAGAAATTAAGGTTATTACACAAATTGAGCCATATGGTCCAAATATTTCAGCAAGAAAATTGCCCAGCAATAAAAATTGCTCCTGCCTTCCTAATGGTGTAAATTACAGTTTAACCATGGCTCTAATGATGTCCTTCTGCCGCGCTTAACTACTGTTACATGAAGGACATTGTTTTAAAAATATAAAAAACAAGTCAATGCCAGCAGCGTGTTTTACAATCTGTTAGTGTGTCATTAAGAACACTGTCAGAATTACACAAGCATAATGGCAGGCAACCCGGCATACAAAAGAACACGGACGGAAATAGAAAGTGCCTGCAAAACTCTCGTTTGTATCCCGGGAATGTCAAGAGTGCAGTCCCCTCTGGGTGTTTTCCAGGGAGAACGGCCCTGCCCAGGCCTTTATTCTAATTCTCCTGTCCCCGTGTGCCTCGGTAGACACCTAGTCCTGGCTGGTGGGGAGAGCTGCCTAATTCTAGACCAAACTGTAGAAGTCAAGCCTTTTCACCATTTCTGTTGTTGGCAAAAGGGATGACTCTCCACGGTTAAGAGAGACAAGGTAATATTGAAATGACAGTTTCCACTCTGTTCAGAGAAAACCAATTTGCTATTTGGGGCCCAATATTAAGAGGAGGGTTACTAAAAAAAAAGTCAGAACTTTTGAATGTGACACTAAAGACCATTCATATTCTTGGAAGACTAACCCTTTCCACCTATTATAGCAAAACACCTTGACATTGTAAAGAGCCATACAGGTCACAAGAATATGATGTTTTACCCTCTAAAATGGTACCATCCTGCTGACCTTTAGGCCTTCCAAGACTTTCAAATCACAGTTCACATCAGAAGTCTGGAGAAAAGTTTATTAGAATTAAACATGTATGAAATTTGAAGGAAAACCACTTTCAATTTCTAGCAAGTTGATCTTTTGTTTAGGTGCTGTTTTCTTCTCTGTATCCTGAGAGAGCGGAAATCTAGGCTATAGTTTCCATACTTGCTACTACCCAGGGCCGCCTTGTGCACTCTCCCCCAGAGGAAACAAGACATTATTTATAAAAATCTAACTATCAGTGAAAGCCACAAATTATAGTTCAGTGCAATGAAGTAAGAGAGGCCACTTAACTTGACATGATTAATTGTCTGATGCAAACATAAAAAACAGTGTATAAGAGATTCAAAGAATTAAAAGGTCACTTTACCCTGCAGAGTTCAGAGAAGACTTTGGGATTGCTTTGCTTTAAACAAGGGTGGTGTTCAAACAGAAGGCATGAAGTGAAAACAAAATTATTATTATTATTATTATTATTATTATTCAGTCAAAGAAACAAAAGCTTAAGTTAAAAACATCTGATGGCAAGTCTCTGCTTCAGGAGATAGAGAGGGGAATATTTTTGCAATCTGTGACCATTTATTAGGCTGACATTAAAGGTATTTTATTCTACATACTCCCATCAGATGCCTAGCAGAGCCAACCAGTGAGCTGGCCGGCAGTGTGGGTCCGGGGTGCCAGCAAACTTGAACTAGAGATTGACAAGGTCCCCCTTCTGTCCTGTGCCTTGGGGAGGTAGGGCCTGCAAGGCTGCCCGATGAGAGGCAGCTCCGCACAGGGTACCAGGACCAGGGAAATGACTCAGTAAATGGTCGTTATTATGATCCGAAATAATATGACGAAAAGAAAATCTGTCCATCAAGATATCTTTGTGCTGATGTGTTGACAGGATCCTATTGAGAGAGACAAGTCCAGAATTTTTTTTTAAAGATAAAGTTTTCCCTTTCCTCCTTTTCCCTTCCTTCCCTCCAACCCCTTTCCCAAGAACATGTGCTTCTTAACACATCCTATTAGTAACAGCACGGTCCTGTGGCTGCTGACTTGAGAGTCCAGGTGGCCTTATGGGGCAAGCAAAGCAAAGTCAGGCTCTTGGTTGGGAAGCTGATCTGGAGACAGTCGGCTCATGTAGAATATTCCCTGCAATCCACCACATTCCGGCAATACCTCGGGTAGCAGAGGACACCTCGGTAAGCCACCCAGTGATGTCGCCACTGAATTTTTGGCACTGGCTGAGGCCACGTCACCAGCATCCACAAATGGAGCCCAGGTGATAAAGACACACCTCCAGGGCCTGCCCTTGTGATGTCACAAGAGCCAGAGGGAGGATGGGCCCGTCCCTCTGTCTCTGGACATTGTTCTGTGACTTCTCCCTACGCCAGACCTAGGTTGTCATCTTACTAATCTTGGATAATTTCTGGTTTACAAAAAACTCAATATAGGCTTCAAATTAGCTTTCCAAATAGTGCAGTGCACATTAAACCATGTCTAATGTTCTTCCTTCCTTCTTGGCCTACGACATTCCAGAAATACGATAATTAGCACGTGTGAGGCCGAGCCGAGCCAGGACCTCAGGAGACCCAATCCACTTGTCCTTTCTGCCCAGAAGTACCTGGCCATCGTACCTCACACGCTTTGGCTTCTTTCCCTTCACTGAGTGATAATTATTTATTAGTGGAATATATGCTTATTATAATCAGAAATTAAAGTTGTTAGGGACCTTGTGCATCCAGGTCCCTGCAGCTGGATGATCACATCTGTTAGAAATAAATCACTTCAGAAAAATTATATTAGTCTCACAGACGGTCAAGAAATGGAGCAAGCAGAGGGAGGGGTGACTACGGTGAGGAAGCTGGGTTTCCAAATCCGGTGAAGTAGAATGCGGTCAGGATGTGGTTGGCGTGTTCCCATCATGTTTGGATGTCACCTCTGTATTTCTCCTCTTTGAACCCAGGTGGCCAATGAACAGTGTGGCTATTTATTCATCACAAAATAGGCCGGCTACCTTGACTGGTTAGATTAGCTAATAGGAATTTTTAGCGAGGAGTAGAATCAAAAACGATGCATGTGGAGAGACCAAAAGGAACATCTTTGGGGGAATTCTAGAAAAGACCTGACTGAATGTTCCTCTGAACTGTATCTGGAGTTTCCTTGGGAAGCGAGGAAGTTTCACGGGGGAGATTCCCTTTGACAAGTTTTCTTTCTGAAATATGTTCTCTTTAATTCTCTCACATGCATTTCCTTGGAGTGTCTTTCCTTCCTAAAGTAGAAACACAATTTAAATTACTTTCAGCAATTACTAGTTTCATTAGAGGATTTTGATGGGTAATGTCATTTGCAGTCTCTCTGGTCATCAGCCCACAGCCCAGCAAATAACAAGCCTGTGACCTTAATCTTATAAATACGCATCATTTTTTTACTATAAAAGAATGTAAGAAAACATTATATATTGTCTATATAATTAAAATTCTGTGAAAATATATGTATCAAATATTATTAGCTTATGCATTCTAATTTTGTGGCCAAAGATTACATGCTTTTATAGATGTGACAATTTGTTTCTATAAATCATGTTTTTATTTTCCCTCTTATTGCAAAATGCACCTCAGAAATGTAAGCTGGAAGACAGTGAGGGTTTGAGGGTTTTTTAACTGATGCAACATTAATTCATCCCCATGACTGAAGAATCTGTAGAAGCTGATAAAAGTCTCCAAAAATAACAAATTCTGAAGTCTCAGCTTCAAAGGTCCAAAAAAAATAGTGTTGATTGTCTGTTTCCTAACTTTTGAATGACTAGTGATTCTTGTTCAGAAAATTGAGGGTCTACCTCCTGCAGCATCTAAAAGAAATGATTCCACGGGATACTTTTGAACATTGAAGATCTCATTTTAAAAGTCAACACTTCTTTTGGCACTGAACGTTTCTGAAGGAAATGACTTCCGTTACAAGGCACGTGGTCTCCGGAATATTTTCGCTTTTGAGCCCCTAAGCTAAGGCCTCTGCTCAGAAAAGTGTGACCCCTGTGTTTCCATGAGGAGAGTGCCCCCTGCTGGATGCGTCTCTATACCACACGTCGCTGCTAAGACCCAGCAGCCCTCTGGGTACCAACTGAGTGAGCAGTTAACAGGCATCTCTGCAAAGGTTTTTGGAAAACCCTCGTGCTGGAATGACTGGAAGTGTGGAAGTAGCCATGGTTCCCTCTAGTTTTCTTTTTACTGCTATATTTTGGCACCCTGTTGGGGGGTACGTCTGAGCCTTTCCTGTGCCCTACTTTGAAAATGCCCAGATGGCTCCTGCGTGCTGCGGTCGGGATTGGGCGGCACTCATCTTTCATGCGCTGTAGTCTGCCCGGTTATCAGAGAGACAGGAGACAAGGAAAACTCTGCCACTTTTCAGCTTCTCTCCATCCGTTTCTAGGCACCCACAGAGGACGGGGCACAGTTGTGAAGGCGACAGTCGCTGTGATAACTGAGCTCCACCTCCCGGGGCCGCAGAGCCCCCTGCGCCCCCGCAGCGCCCTGGGCAGTAACCGGTTACTTGCGATCTTGTAACTAACAGGGGAATGACTGGCGGTGTGGACATTTTTAGACCTCACCCAAACCACCTACGTGTGCACCTCTCTCCTTCACTCTGATTTTAACCTTAACAGGCCATTTAAATCCAATCATTCAACCCGAGAAATAGTATTTTTTTTCCAAAGATTTTATTTATTTATCTTTAGAGGGAGGGAGGGAGAGGGAGAAATAGTATTTTTTAAAAAAACTAATAAATATAGGGAGCAGTGGAACTGGTTGAAATAGCCCAAGTGCACAAGTGTAGCATGAGTTTTGTGACACATGCGTTTCGTAGGCCTTTGGTCTCCACCTCTGTTCTTCAGGGCCATCTGCGCCGTGGCCATCGGTCCCACGTTTATCTAGAGCCGTCTGCGCTTCCCACTGGGGAATTAGTCAAGGGGGTGAGATTTTGTTTTACACATTATCTATAAGCATTTATCTTCCAGAAAGTATTACTGGACGGTGTCCATCACAACGACCTGAGTTACTTTGTTTTTATTTTAGAACTTTATTCATGACAGAGTAGTGTTGGGATTTTGTTTTGTTTTTCAGAAGAAAATGAGTGTGCTCTGCTTCCCTTATTAATAATTGCTTGGCTGGAGGAAGGGTGCTCATCTCAGGCAGCTGCCTCCAAACTGTGTAGAATGTACGGTCCCATTAGTAATAACTTTTGGATCACGCAGCCCGTGATATGCATATTTACTTATTTATTAATTATAAAATTTGACCTAGTGAAAAAATTATTTACACTCTAAGAAAAAATTTAAAAGGGATAGATATGGATAAATCATCAATAGATCATTAGGTTAATCATGAGCTACTACTATTATTGGCTAATATCTTAAGATATAGTATAATCTTTATTGAAAGACTCATCATTAATAATGTTCAATGCCAATCTATTTTCCAAATAGTCTCGTTGATCATTTCAAATTTTCTGTCAACTTCTGATCAAATATGCCTGGGCTGTTCCTGTTTGTATCTCATCCTGGAGCTGACCAAGGGCTTGCATCACAAGAAGTATCAACCCAGCCATTTCCTTGTTCTTCATGTATGTATTTATAATCAGTATTATCTTTGAATCATGGCTTTCCATTCTTTCAGGAATGTTGAAAGTCACCCATGTTTCCAAAGATAATATATTTAAAACCATTAACACACTTTCCATGACACCATAAACTGTAACATATCACCATCTCCTCCCAACTGAAAAATTCCATCCTTCCCTTTCTGGGGACTAACTCAGAACTTAGTATATTTATTCTTTCATTCACTCATCCAATAAATATGCACCTGATATATGCCAGCTGGGTATACAGCAGTGGGTAAATCAGATGAAAAAAAAAATCCTTCCTTCTTGAAGCTTTTATTCTAGCGGGGAGACAAGGACCATGTATGTGTGAGGGGAGGTACCAAAGGTGCTATGTCAGCCAGTCCAGGATGTTATGCTGGCCAGTTTTTAGGGAGACTTGCCTGCTGAGACTGGAAAGGTGGTACTCAAGGTGAGAAGGTCAGGGAAGGTCTCACAATCAGGTGACAACAGAGCAGAAATTTGAAGGAGGAAGGAGCAGACCATGCAGTTGACCAGGAAAAGACTGTTCGTTCAGGAATGGAGGTGTATTTAGGCGTCTGGGTTTGGCCCCTGAATAGTCCAGTTAGGTTCTAGGACTCATCAACATCTGTACTGACCTTCAGATTAGGATTCCCAAAGGTCAAGTTCAACCACGAACCTTGCTTTGACAGAGAGCTGTTTCACTACTTGGGGGTTATAAGGCTCAGCCATCAGATGAGCTGTGTAGCGTAGACATTCCCCAGTTTTTAAGTCTGTTCTTCAAGTCTATAACTTTCACATACTGGTAAATGAATCTTCCTTCAATGCTACTCCATCCCCTGGCTATCTAACATCATTCATTTTTTTTTATAATCTTCTAAAACACAGGTGGCAAACACAAGGCCAGAGGGCCGAATCCAGCCCTCCACCTTGTTTTATCCAGTGCGGCACCTCGTTTCTACCCAGTGGCAACACCAAGCTCTCACTTAACAGTTAAGGAGTAGTTACATTTATCCAGTCCTAACATTACATTCGGCCTCTGAAGGCAACCACGAAGCTGATATGGCCCCTGGTGAAAATAAGATTGACACCCCTGAATCTTATATGTCCCCATATTCCAGGCAAACCAGAATAGGACTCACTCACTGTGAAACAGAGATGTCTTTTCCAGTTAGTGTATCCAAGTTCAAGCCCAAGGAGCTCTTGATAAGGTCCCCAACCTTTCTCTAGATTTTTTCTCTCTTTCCATAATCCCATTTTCGCAGTCTATGACCCCCACATTAAAAGTAAATGTCACCACCCCCACACATCACATATACAATAGTGGGATGAGGGATGAGCATGAATATCTACATGCATAACACAGCTGAAAAGAGAAACAGGTATTATTTCTTCATAGTCCCGTAAGTCATGGATGATATGTGACTCCCTCCCCTATCTCTCCAGGGAGTTGGGATTATTTGGCTGATGAGATCAGTGAAACTTCTTCGTGACTGGTCTGAGTTCTTGGGAGCCTTGCCTTCTTCATCAGCTTGACGTGACCTTCCATTCACCTGGCAACATGGGGAAGGATTTCCAGGCTCCTGCCTAAGCTCCCCGGCCTCTATAATGTAATGGATGTAAGAGCAACCGCATCCTTATTTGTCTTATCAGTCACCCCGGCCACGAGTCTGAGGTTTCATTGTTGTTTCGTCCTGACCTAGTGGCATAGGGTGATCCAAATAGCGAGGCGATGGTGTTCTGCTTTCAGTTCGGTGGGACCATTATGGAGCCTTTCTGTCCCAAATCCCTACATCAGCAGCATTTGGAGTCTCAGACCTAAAGACTCTGTACAGAGTACAGTACATAAAACTTTAGCCAATCGGCCTTTAGGTCTCACTGTGTTTGAACAGATGGCCTTCCTCCCTGCCTTTCTACCCGCTTTCTTCTGAGATCATGGCCTAGGAGGTGAAGGTCAAGTTGTAAACTGTACGTTTCCTTCTGACTCTGAGATTTTTAGGGGTTTTACATTTGTGTTAATTGCTTCAATCTTGCATTGAATGATATAATGCTGCACTTCTATCATGTATATCTAGTCCATTCCTTCATATTGATACACAAAGCTCGTCCTTTCCGTAGGGTCTTTCGTAACTACTTAAGCCCAAACGTACAATCTTGTTGTCCACTCCCTTTAGTGCCAAGCACCATGCTAGAAGAAAGTAGATGCTGATTAAATATCTGACTGGGGATTTGACCCTCGGACCACAAACCAGTCTTAGCATTTTTCTTTGCTGAGTTCTTTAGACCAAGCATAGAAGTAAACTCAAACAACCACCCTCTGAAATCAGCAGAGGCCCATGCCTTCTCTGCTGATCCCAGTGACAAGGAGCTGATTCAGAGCACTTTTCTGGAGTGCCCACGATGACCCTGGCCCTTTCAGAAAGGTCATCTGGCTTAATCCTCACACAGAACTCAAAAAAAAAAGTGAAGAATTTGCCTAAGTTCTCTCTCGTCTAAGTGACAGAGGAAAAACTTGAACTTGGGTCTCTTGATTCTCAGTTGATTGTGTTTTGATATAAGCATCTGAACTCTGAAAGGTTGCCTCCTCCAGACATTAAGTCACAGGGTTTTTCTTGCACGCAAGATATCATTATTGCAAACACAGGCCAAGAAGAATAATAAATTATAGACCAATGTTAATAATGCATTCAAAATGCCAAACTCACAGCATGCTTTCTGTCCTCAGCGACAAACTTTTTTCCAGTTTTGTCCAAATGTCTAATAGAAATGATTATGAGACATTGAAAACAGTCTTTGATTTACCTAAATGAAAATAGGAACCACAGCTTCAAGGTCTCGGAACAAATAAAAGTTGTTTTTAGTTTTAATTAAGGATGCTTAGCTTAAGCACATTTTCTCTTAAGGTGTAATGGCTAAACTGTGATCATTTCTTTTTGTTTATTCATTTAGAATGCAAATAAACGCAGATAATCAATAGATCATTATCTAAAACTGAGGGATTTACAAGTTAATAAGCTTGAGTCAATACATATTCCACAGCCAAGTGCTCAGTGCTGAACCCAACGTCATTTGCTTCGCACAAAACTGGTTGATTTAATGCTTCAGTTTAATTCTAATATTAACTGAAACATGCAAAGAAAAAGGGAAGTTTGAAGTCCTTTTATTAAAATGTCTCTTAAAGCAACAACTCAGTATCAACATCTACAGGAACCGCCTGAGTTCTGATTGTTCGGAGCTGGTTAACCCCTTTGGACCCTGAGAAAAGTGAACGGTAGGAGTTTCTCAAAAGCCTGTCTTTGCAGTAACTTTCCTCTGAGCCTCAAGGGTCATCACTTGTCAGTCCCATAATGCCCGCTGTTCCTGACTTGCAGGTGAACTACTGCAGCTGTGTTTCTTTGAAAAGCAATCCTTCTGTTCCCCTTGAGATTATCATTCAGCCCTACTCCCCGTAAAGTAGAAGCATGGGCAGGCTTAGGTCAAAGAGCGCAGGGAGCCTCTTCTGGTACCCAGGTAGGAAGAAGGGAGAGGCTCTGTGTATCCCCAAACTGGCCTGGACTGGCTACTGGTTTTGAAGGCTGGTGATGCAGGTGGGGGTGAGGACCCAGATCTGATCCAATACCAAGCGCACCTCCAAGAATAATTTCTTTTACTTTTTACCTAGCTAAGAGATTTAATTATGAATGGGTGTTAGAATGGTTGTTGCATTTTGTTAATTTTAGTAAGAAGATCATATGTAAATCAACTTTGCTAAGGGCTAAATTCTACCTATTCATGATATCTCTTTTAAATATACTGTTGGATGCTATTTGCTTATATTATGACTTTTGTGCCTAATCTCAAGTGATTTTGGTCTATACAACATACCTTTATTGTTCAGTTCTTGTTTAATTGTGATATTATTTGAACATCAGATATTGAGTTTGGTATCTAGCCCTTTTTATCTATTTTCTGGAATACTTTGTACACAATGTTATCTGTTACTCACAGAGTTAATTACAAAGAATAACAAAAACACTTCTCTGATAAAACCCTGTAATCTGGGCTTCTTTCAAGTAGGGGCCCAGATTCAGGGCTTTGTTTTATTCTATTTTAAAGCTGATTGAGCTATTACTGAGTGCATTTGTTAATTTTTTTCTATTTTTCTAGAATTGCCCATTTTACATTTTTACATTTGTTCTCATGATACTACTGTTCACATTTCCTCTTTCCAAGGTTAACCTGCATTTGGTCCAGGGTCCTGCCCTCTCCTCTCATTGGACTCTAACTCCCCTCTCACCCTGTTTTTTAGACTCTCTCCTCTTAGACTCACTCTACACCAGAGGCGTCAAACTCATTTTCACGGGGGCCTCATCAGCCTCGAGGTTGCCTTCCAAGGACCAAATATGATTTCAACTCCTCCTGGGGTTAAGGGGTAGTTACATTATTTTTACCCACTCATATTCTACATCTTCCTGACTTAGGTCAGATGCCACCTGCCAGTGACATCTCCCCCAACCTCTCCCTTCCCAGTCAGAAGAATCCCCTCAGTATTTCCCCGCACTCAGAGTAGCATTTGCTACTCTCCAGGTTGTGTGCATCTGTATTCACGGATTACAACTGGTCACTATACGTTATCGACTCCCACAAGCCAGGAGCCTGATGTCCGTCTTGTGCCTCCCACGGCAACGTCAGGGAGTGTTGTACATGCCCAATGCTCGAAAGTGTGTAAAATAGTGAATGGAGCTGTTGGCCAGCAATACTGCGTGTTTCCACTGACCATTGTAGCGGCTGTGATGCCACCTAGCCATGCCACCAGGCACATACACAGTTTTCACTCACCTGAGACAATAAATCAGGCATCTAATGGGTATTTTTTCCTACCTTCCTTGTATTGGGAGCTGACCTTTAATTCAGAGCCACTCTGCACGTGTGTGCCCGCCATCAACAAACACCATCTTTGACCCGCCAGCAGGAAGTTCGTAGGCAGTGACAGAGTGTGCTTGCCACATCAGAGGACACCTCCTGATGGTGCTAATATTTTTCAGACTTGGACATCTCATACTTAGAGAACCATGGATAAGTGCTCAAGGTTGATATCTGACTGTGAGTAATAAAGAGATCATTCCATATTAAGACTGCTTTGATTGTTACAGATCAAGTACTAAATATAGCTATGTTGACCAACCTTTGGGGTACTCAAACATTAATATTATAAATAGTAAGAAAGATAGCTGTACCAAATCTATGCCTCAGATTATCTAGCTGTCAAGGAATCAGTAGAAATATTTTATGTAGACTTGTCAGTATTAAAATGTCTATCACTCATGGAGGCGAGTAATGGACTCTGTCCAAAGCCATGATTTTAGGTAATGGTAGAGATCTTTTCCCATTTCTCCGGTTTTATCTGTAATCAAAACCAGAAATCTGTTTATACCCACTCTGTTCTTTTATAATGACAAGGTAAACTATAAGTTATGACAAAACCAAGAACCAGTATCTGGGGGTTCTGCTAAAGAAGACAGAAGTTGACATGTTGAAACCTCGCTTCCTCTGGAGCTCACTCTGTGCAGTAAAGCAGGTATCAGTGTGACATGCTCTCTAGGTCTGAGCATTCACAGAAACTACAACAGGAAAGGAATCCTGCCAGCAGGTCAGGGTGTATAAGCCTAAAGTCAGCCACTTTCAAGTGATAAGGGGCAGAGAATGAAGCCACCCCATCAAGCTGATGGTCAATGAAGTTGCTGGTGACCAGAAAGATGAATGCTTTTCAAACATAATAAGCACCCCCAATACTCTGCAGATAAGCACACCAGTTCCTACACATCACTATTGGGGTTCAGAGTAGGATAGGGGTAGTAGGGGGAAGATTCCTGGGGGCCAAGGTAAGCAGGTTCAGTGAAAATGCACCACAAAGACCAGAGGGAAAGCTCTGGAAACTGCTGGATCATCAGATCGATAGACTCAAAGATGACGAAGTTAGGTTGCTTTATGCAGTTTAAACATTTGTGCAGAGTCTCCCCATGCAGCCTTTTATTGACAGCTACAGATCAATGGTAATTTTTGATCATTTTCAACCTACATAAACCTATTGACCCCACGGCCACCTTTGGGGCACTTCGAGTCGTCAAAAATAATCAGAGGAGATGCTGTAAAATTGTCAGACTGCTGAAGACTCCAAGTAGTTTCGTGTGCCCCCAGGAGCAGAGATGAGAGGTTAAAATGTAGTTCAAATTGCCAGCAGAACCTCCCCTGGCAGCCTGTTCTAGAGAGTCTTTCTTGTCTGTGTGTCTCAGAACAGGGTGCACTGATTTGTATCCAGACCCTGACTCTTACTCATAGTAGTTAAAAGAAGGAAAAAAGAGCCGAGTCTCATTGGAAGTATTAGGTTGCAGAGAACAGATTATTTCTCTTTTCCTTTGTTGAGTCATGCTTTTCATCTGCTGCCTAACAAAAGTTGTTAATATACTTCTAGAATACACAATATAAATATTAGGTGGGTGTGGACATGAAGAGGTATCCCAGAGGTCAGGGATAACAGAGAGAGCAAGACAGATTGATGGATTGGAGAGAGAGAGCTGTGTCTACCAAAAGAATCAGTAGGATGGAAGAGTAAGGGGGTGGAGTGAACAAAATAATGACCAAGAAGAGAAAGAAGTAAGCATGTTGAATTAAAAATGATCTCCATAGGGGAAGACAGAAAGGGAGGAATGGAAGAGAGAAAAGAAGTAAAATGATTTCAGTGAAGAGATTTACAAGTCGGTCAGGCAGAAGGCTACGTTTGCAAAGGGAGGAATTCAGTCTAAAACATTAAAGACTGTCAGTGCTCAAGCGAATATTCTGAACATAAAGAAAAGAGCACATAACTGAGAAAGCGAGACACGACCCAATCCATGGAATGAGCCCTGCCCATGATTCTCACACAGTGAACTTTGGTGCTGGAAATCTAATCAGAAGAAAATAATAAAAATTGTTTCCTAAAATGTCAAAGAATAAATTGGAAAGGGTTGTTTTGCCATTTTAAAAGTTTCTTCATCTAATTTTCATATGGCCTTTACTAAACATGGACAAAAAGCAAGCCTATTAATGAGATTCATTTAAGGTGTGTGTGTGTGTGTGTGTTAGTTCTTCAGAAATAACAAACTAACATGGGAACTTGTCCTCGGTCTAAATGTATGATACAAAAAATTCCCCTCAACATTTCCAACGTGTGATTGTTTTTTTATGTATTTTTTTAAAGAAGTAGACCAAATTAAGCAAAACAGCTGTCGGAATCACCATTTGTAAGAGCAGACCTCTAAACATTTCTGTGCCCGGCAGGGGTGAACTTCAACTTGAGATCTGGAGGCCTTCTTTCCACATTAGACAGTGAAGGTTTTGAGGCCAGGGCATTTGGAATACCTCTGCTTTCAAGGATCTACGCTATAAATGTGCATGAAAAGAATCTATAATGAAATCAGTTGTGTTATTTTTGTAATGGTTGCCCAGCCTGCATTGGGGGACTAAATGCCGTTGGTTAATCATTAAGGACTCCTGCCACCAGAAGTGTTTGCTAGTATTGCCATCTAGGGGCTGGATGAAATTCTCAGCTCCAAAATAAATGGTAATTGAGCAGGTGCTGCTATTGACAATGTACATATGTTTTTGCTTTATAACCCACATGCTTTTCATGTTTCTTATGACAAAAGCCATCTCTAAATGTCCCCAACAGTCTACCTGTTTTAGAGATAATCTGTTAGAGGTGATTACTATTTGCTTTGTACCTTATGCCTTTTTTGGCATCTATTACTGAATCCTCTGAACAAAGAATTTTTCTTTTTTGCATTATTAATCTTGTCCGTGTTTGCCCTATTTCCACAGAAAGGGAATCATTTATCAGAAAAGAGTGTTTGTAATCGGGACTTGTAGCATCTTCAGATTTAATATTCATTGTGGTCATTCGAGTTCTGTGCAGTATTTATCTAAAGGACCAATCCAATGTTGTGGAGAAACAAGTTTTAAATATTTATGATCGAACTTTTAATATTTTAAAAAAGAGAAATTAGTATTTCTGTAAAATTTGTTTCGGAGTCTGGTCACTTAGCAAATGTTTAAATATTAAACAATTTCAGGAAGTTAGTATGTAACATAATGGCACTTATTGAAACAGGAAAATTGACCTTTCTAGTTTCTAATAAGTAAAGGAAATTATATTCTGTGTTTAATGCATAATAAGAAATATTAACGCAATTGAAACTTAAAGATTGTGAGGAAACAATGTCAAAAAATTATTTCTACTGTAAGTTTTGGGGTTTTTTCTAACTATTTTTTGTGGGCAGTGGTTCAGTTTGATTTTGGTACCTCATTTTAGATTTTACTCAAAATGAAATTTGGATGCCTCCACATTAAGGAGAATTTCCATACACATAACTTTGGTAGTCTTGGGTACCTACTCTCAGAAATAACTCTTCTTCTTCACCTCCTTGTTCTCCCCCATGCCCACCAGGAAAAGAGGACAATTTTCACATTTAAACATCTAATCAACCTCACACACCATTAAGTATAAATATCCTACTAAACCAGTCAAAACTTCCCCACGGTTCACCACATCCATGTATATGGCACACAACAGAAAGTGCATATGTGTGTGTGTGTGTGTGTGTGTGTGTGTGTGTGTGTGTGTGTGTGTGTCCCTGTACCCACATTACTGGTTCACTTGCAAACATAGTTCCCATCTGTAAACACACATATCTATCCAGGCCAGATGCAGAAAGAGCACCCCAAGGCTCTTTCAAAACATTAAGATTCTTAGCTCCAGTTAAGTTATGCAAAATATGTTAAATGTTGCTCTCCGAGCAGAAAAGAATAATAATCCTTCCATTCTGTGTTTCTTCTTTTATGTCAACAGAGATCACGTTGTCAAAGCCTAGCTAACAATTACTTTTAGTAAGTTTTATAGTTTCAGTTACGGCATTGCTAACAAATGACAGTATTTCCACGTTTGTATTGGTGGGAGACTTCTCTAAGGGTGTCTCTGCATTTAACAGTCCAGCTGGCCTGTTCTTGTTCTCTTGTATTTGTAAGATATAAATACCCACCAAAAGAATGAGAGAGGAAGGTGAGGGAGACGGGGAGTGTCTCACATACAAATGAATAGCATGGGGAATTGAAGAGAATCAAAGTCATTCAGGCTAAGTCTCCACTGATTCTAGTGTGAGCTGGGTGGTCTCTGAGGCATCACAGGACTTTTCAGGTAATACAAGATCTGTCCAGGAAAAGTCCATTATTAATATAACAAGAGCAATTTGTGTGACATCACTGTAGCTTGGCAGCCAAGGGGAGTGGACTGGAATGCGCATGTGTGAACAATGAGGACTTCACTGTGCTAGTCAGTGGGGACAGTAGATGCTGTTGAGTGAACATGTGCACTGTGTGGCCATGGCATTCAAAATGAGCTAGCAGAGCAATGAATCTGCATCAGATTTTGTGTTCAGCTGGAACATTCCTCTGTGGAAACTATTGGGATGATTCAGAAGGACGCAGCTATGGGCAACTGGTGATTGGCAGCTTTATCACCACAACACACCCACTCATGCATCATGTCTCATACAGAAGTTTTTGGTAAAACATCAACTCATCCAGGTGACTTGGCCTCCCTACAGCCCAGATGTGATGGCCTGTGACTTCTGGCTTTTCTTAAATCTAAAATCACCTTTGAAAGGGAAGAGATTTCAGACTGTCAAAAGATTTAGGAAAATATGACGAGGCAGCTGATAATGACTGGGAGAGCTGTGTGAGGTCCTGAGGGGACTTTGAAGGGGACTGAGGTGTCATTGTTGTATATACAGTATTTATTGTATCTTGTATTTTCTGTAGTAAATGCCTCTATTTTTCATATTGCATGGCTGGATACCTTCTGGACAGACCTCATATATCACAAGTTTTTGGGTTACAGGCTCTGAAAAGGCAAGGATCCCTTCTGATTCTCACTTGGCATGTGCCTGAAATCACATAACCAGGGTGTCAAGAACAAGAAAAAAAAACACATTGTTTTCTTAACAATTCAAAACTCTGCTGCAATATTGGTGCTACCATTACTGATGTGTTTTAGGGAACAACTTTCCAGCTCTTGTTAGCTGTTTCCCAAAGAAAACTAACCTGTCGCTTCTCATTTAGGGAACAAGCCATCAGGCCCACCTGTTTGGGTTAGAACCCTTCACAAGGTATCACATTGGCGTTGTGGCCGCCAACCAGGCAGGAGAAGCTTCAAGCCCCTGGACTCCAGTTCAAACCCTGGAATCTTCCCCGAGTGGACTGAGCAACTTTACCATCCAACAGAGAGAGGATGGCCGTGCCTTGTTACTGCAGTGGTCGGAGCCTGTGCGGACCAACGGTGTGATTAAGGTAACCTCCCCGAACACGAAATGATGTTGGCTTTTCTCCAGATAAACCGAGGGGCCCTGATGTGCCCTCAGGTCACAGTGGGGAAACTCCCTTCTTGGTTGGTGCAGTTCTCCTCAGTAGCTTTTCTGGGCACTTAATCGAAGAACAGAGAGAAACAGCTCACACGTGTTATGCCTCCTATGAACCCAGCCCTGTTTTGAGCTCTCCACGGAGCATCTCATTCCATCGTCACATCAACCCTACTGGGTAGGCACCACCAAACCTCCTGAGACCTGTAGAGACTGTGTAACTGTCCAAGTCAACCCTGCAAATGATTGAAATGGGATCTGCAGCCAGGACGTCCCACCAGACCTGAACTCTGAGTGACCATGTTCTTAACTGCCTCCTGAATTATCCTGCTGAGTGTTTTGCCTGAGCCTTAAACGGAGCTTGCCAAGCAGAAGACAGGAAGTGCCCCTAACATGTCTGCTACTTCTGCCCTCCCCCATGTGGCCACGAGGAGCAGTCCTGTAATGTCACGCCTGTGTAGCCTGCCTGGGAGCCCACAGGCCGAACCATCATCACCCACATGAAAGCTGCCCCTCCTCTCCTTTCCCCATGTTCTTCCCCAAGGCCGATGGCCTCCCATGTGTCAGTCTGTTACCGCCTCTGCCTCTCGTCCCCTCTGGCCCAGGACTGCCACTCACACCCTCGCCCTTCCTTCTGTGGGTCAGGACCGCGGAATTCCGCAGCCTGCAGCTGCTGTAGCCACTCTGTCCCTCCCTCACCTCTCTGCTCAAGGTGGCAAAGATGCCCCCTTTCATCCCACAGAGAACAGTGAAGACTAAGCTGTGACTTTGCATAACTCTTCCCTGACAACCCTGTGAGTGGAATGACAGCAGGAAATCACCTACAGCAAGGACTCAGATCCATCACTAGGTCTCCCAGGCCCAGGGCTACCCTTCTGGGCCTCCCTGCAGGGACCTCCCAGCTTAGACAATGGCTACCTTCCTGCCAAGCCCCAGGCCTGCTACACGTGGCAGAAGCAAGCCACGTTCTTCCAGCCTGCCTACGTGGGACAGAGCCAGACTCTCCCTATTGCGGGGCAGGAGGCCGGAACCTTAGCTTCCATGGCCTTAAAATCCAGCCCCAGCCCTAAGAGTCCCACCAGAGAACAGAGGTTCTTCCCTCACACCCATCATCAGTGCATCTGTCTGTGCACGTGTTTCCTCCCTGTCCCTGAGTCGGCCTCCTCCTGGCATGACAGACAACAGGGATGATATCCTAGTACCTTAATTTCCATTTCACCAAATATTTATTGCATTTTTATTAAGTGCCAGGCATTTATTCAGGAGTGAGTAAGACAGGCAAGTCCCCTGCTGCTGTAGACTTGTCTGTGTGTGTACATAAATGTGGGCGTACATACAAAAAGCAGGAAGCTAGTATACAAGTAAACAAATGAATTTCCATGTGATGAATGCTATAAAGAAAATTAAACAGAATAATGCAATTATGCCAGCTCAGGCTACTTTAGAATGAATGATCATTTGAATTGAGTTGACATTTGAGCTGAGTCCTGAATGACAAGACAGAGTCAGTTGTGCGAAGATACGAGAGCAAAATGTTCCAGACAAAGTGAGCAGCGGCTGCAAGGCCTGAAGCCAGCAATGAACTTGGAGTGTTCAGATAAAGGGAAGGAAGCCAGCGTGGTTGGGGCATTAGAGGGAGAGTACATGGCACTGGAAGAGCTTGGCGGGGGACAGGAGGTGCCTTGTGTCCATCCGTGTGGGCCCCGATAAGGACTTTGGAATCGATTCTGTGTGTGATGAAGAATTACTAGAGGGTGTAGGCAAAGGAAGAGCAGACTCAAATTTATGTTTTTCGAAATCATTCTGGCTGCCGTGTAGAAAATGGACTACAAGGAGACCAGTAGAGTTTGGAAGCTATCAAGGACTTCAGGTAGAGTTGAGTGTGGTGTGAATCAGAGTGGGAGTTGTGAAGGCTGAGAAATATGGCTGGATTGGAGAGCTATTCAGAAGGTAGAGATGACAAGATTTGTTAAGGGACTGGATGTGAAACAGGAAGTAAAAATGATACTTCAGAATGTCTTCTGGATTTTGGCCTCAAGTCACTGACTGGGAAGGTCAGGTTGGAAGATGTGCAGATTTGAGGGGGCAAGTAGACAGTTGAAGATACAAGTCTAAGACTCTCTCAAGAGTTCTTCACTAAGATCGATTCGTTGGAAATTTATCAGCAGACGGGTGGTGTTTAAAGGCATGAGCCTGGAGGAGTTGAGGGGTGGGAAGAAAGTAACTAGAGATGATGAGATTTGGCGCTCAGGAGGAGGATGAGTAGTCAGCAAAGGAAAATGAGAACAGGCAAGTAAGATAGAAGGAAAAGGGAACGAGTGGGTGGTCCCAAAAGTGAAGAGAAATATGACAAAGGCTCTTGAGAGATCAAGTGAAATGAGGGCAGACGTGACCTTGGATTTGGAGATGAGGATGTCACTGTGACTTGACAAAAGATGGAGCAAAGAGAGGGGGAAAGATAGAGCTGGTTGGGGTGGTTGGGGAGAGGATGGCAAGCCAGGGAATGTGGACCGTGACTCTGTAAAGAATTACAGATGAAAACCAAAGCAGAAAAATGGGGTGATATCTGGGGAACTATGGTGTTAAGAAATGTTATTTAAAAAGCGATGAAAGATATGAAAGTGCATTGAAACCGTTATGGAAATGACCCAGTAGAGGGAAAGAAATGCACAATACAAGAGATGATGAGAATAATTATGGAGTGAAATCTGTTGGAAGCAGGGGTGGGATCCAGAGCTCGGGTGACCTCACTGGGGACAGAGAGTCTTCATCTGTAGCAGAAGAAAGGAAGGAAGGCAAATCATGTAACTCCAGAGTCACATGGACATGGACCTGATAGCAGACCACATGAGAACACATCTTCAGAACAGCTTCTTTCTTCCCAGTCCCACACATGGTGACGTCCACGACCACCTGTGACTAAGGGAAGGGAAGGAGGTGTTGGTGGTTAGTGGGGAGAGAAGAAGATATGAAATCATCCCTTTGGAAAATGAGAGAGCAAGTGTCGGGGAAATAGAATAGGATTACCCATTGGCAATCGCCTAGTTAAAATTTATGGTAAGAAATTTAAAGTGAGGCCAGTCAGCATACTTGAGTGTTTTTCACCAAACCTAGTTAGGAGCTTAGGTGCAGAGGGAAGACTGAATTTAACACTGAGATTTAACACCTGGTTAGAGATTTTCCAGGTGAGCATGTGGGGACCAGGGAGTCACAGAGAATTCCAGATTGTTCATAGAATCTAAGCACGCTTTAGGAAACACGCTATTCCCCTTCTCTTAGGTGTGTGGTCGGGGGACCCCAATGAGAAAATCACACCAAAGTACCATAGTTCAATCTATAAAGGTTTCCAGAAGTCTAAGTTATTTCATCTTGAATAACATTAAAGCTACCAAAATTACAGGCTAGGTTAAGCTTTCCTGGGACCCAGCAGCTGGGATGTGTTAACCCAGACCTTCCTCCCAGGCAGTGGGATTTGCATGCCAGCTCTTCTTAGAGACACCTTCCCAGAGAGTCACTGCCATCCACAGGGGCGTGTCCTGGCAGGTGCACCAATGCAGGAAAAGGATGGGGAGTGGGGGGGCTGCTGCTTAAAAACATCCACATCCAAGTTCGGTCACTGCTCGTTTTCCCCAGCGAACAGTGGATGGTGTGGAATGAGAACTTGCTCTATGCCTGTGTGATGGGTGTTCAGATGATGTCCCCCAGAGCAAAAGAAGTACAGTACTTTCTCCGAAGGAACGATCAATTCCTCCATGGCCTACAAGAGGAAACAGAGTGATTATTTTCATGTTCTAGTCATCCAAGTGTGTTTGTATACTTTTGTATATATGTCCGTGTGTGTGTACACACATACACACACATTCAGCCCTGGCACCTTGGTACAAATGCCAGAGCATGCAATGCCGTTTCCCAGTAAATGCCATCAGAGATAGACAATGTAGACAGGACTGACTTAACCTACCCAGGATGAAACCAGAAGTACTTAGTATCTGTCAGATAGTAAGTTTGGATACTATTGCTTATTTCTAAAAGACAAAATAGGACAAAACCCCAAGAGTACTCTCTTACGTCCAAGAATCGCATTCAGCAGCCCGTAGCTTGTAGATACATACATGTGTAAGTAATATGCAACCTAAAATGATAAAACAGGAAAACATGGCCCCTCTTTCTGTGGACTTACATCTTATTCCCCAAATCAATATCAGACCGTTCTTACCAGATTGGGGTCATCGAGACGAGGAGTAGCAGTGGGGAAAGGTTAAGGGGGCAAGATAGTGGCACCAAGAAATCACAGTCTGTGGGTCATCTTCCCTTTGCTTCTCTTCCTGCTGCAGACGTACCACATCTTCAGTGACGGGATCCTGGAGTACACGGGCTTGAATCGCCAGTTCCTCTTCCGGCGCCTGACCCCTTCCACGGCCTACACGCTGACGCTGGAGGCCTGCACCCAGGCGGGCTGCGCGCTCTCAGCGCCCCAGTCTGTGCGCACAGACGAGGCCCCGCCCCACGCTCAGCCGCCTCCCCGCGTCCAGGCTGTGGGCTCCACCAGCGTTGAGCTGACCTGGTCTGAGCCCATTCACCCAAATGGAAAGATAATTCGCTATGAAGTGATTCGCAGATGCTTCGAGGAAAGAGCTTGGGGGAATCAGACCATCCAGGCCGATGAGGACATTGTTTTCACGGAATATAGGACTGAAAGGAATGCTTTTGTGTACAACGACACCGGTTTGCAGCCGTGGATGCCATGCGAATATAAAGTCCACACGTGGAATGCAGCAGGCCATACCTGTAGCTCGTGGACGGCAGTAACGACCATGCCGGCGCCTCCCGAAGGTCTCTCTCCACCCGAGATCACTTATGTATCCATGAGCCCCCCCAGACTGCTGATTTCCTGGGTCCCTCCAGAGCAACATAACGGCGTCATCCAATCCTATCGGCTTCAGAAGAACGGGGCACTGTATCCCTTCAGCTTCGACGCTGTGACTTTTAATTACACCGATGAAGAGTTGCTCCCTTTCTCCACGTACAGGTACACGGTCACAGCCTGCACGAGCGGAGGCTGCCGCACCAGTGCGCCCACCAGCACCGTGACTCCGGAGGCCGCTCCAGCAGGGGTTGGCCCTCCATCCCTGCAGGCCATCAGTGCCACTCAGATCAAAGCATCTTGGTCAGCGCCATCAATCCAAAATGGAAAGATCACCAAATACCTACTCAGGTGTGATGGTCAGGAGTACCTTGCTGGGCAGAGCCTGTCCCTGCTGATCGCTCACCTGCAGCCTCACACTCAGTATAATGTCTCCCTGGTAGCCTGTACAAGCGGAGGTTGTGCGGCTAGTGTGTCAGGATCTGCCTGGACCATGGAGGCCCCGCCACAGGACATGGACCCCCCAAAATTGCAAGTCACGGGCTCTGAGTCCATTGAAATCACCTGGAAGCCTCCAAGAACCCCAAATGGCCACATCCAAAGTTATGAACTTAGGAGGGATGGAACCATCGTCTACACTGGCCTGGAAACTCGATACCACGATTTCACTCTCACCCCAGGCGTGGAGTATGGCTACACAGTCACTGCCAACAACAGCCAGGGGGGTGTTCTGAGTCCACTCGTCAAAGATCGAACCAGCCCCTCAGCACCTTCAGGGATGGAACCTCCCAAATTACAGGCCCATGGTCCTCAGGAGATCTTAGTGAACTGGGACCCCCCAGTGAGGACCAATGGCCACATCGTCAAATATACCCTCTTCGTCCGTGAGCTGCTTGAAAGAGAAACAAAAATCATACACATAAATACAACTCATGACTCGTTTGGTACACGGGCATTCGTGGTCAACCAGCTGGAGCCGTTTTGCAGGTGGGTAGTAGCTCACTGTAGGTTTGTGGAGAGCAAGCCATTGTCCCTTCCATGGTGTGAGCCCTGGGTCCGTTCAGGTGCAGACACTAATAGCCAGATGTGTGACATCCCCAGCCCCCATCCACTTAACCATTCACAGCGGATGGACCACATCTTCATCCAGTAACCACCTGCTTGCATAACTTCTGGAGAGCAAAATTCATGCAGGTGACATTTGGAGAGTCAGTTCCGCACCCCCCCCCCCCAGTAATGTCTGCACCTCACAAACTTGGAAAAAGTAGCACGGAGATGGAGTCATTTCTTAAACCCGGTCCCTCCTGAAAATAGGCCCCTGGACCATTCTGAGAGCCTCAGTGGGGTTAGCAGACATAGGCTGAGGAGAAATTAAGGTATTATTATAAAAAATTTAAAAAGTGCCAGTGAGTGAGAGAGGTATTACCAGCTCAGGTTGGACTGACCCAAAATTAATTCTGGTGGCTCCCTTGTCCTGGAACCTGGCTCTTCTTCCAAAGAGAATGATGCTCCTCTGACCGTTTCTTCAATCCCCTGGGATTGGTGAGGATGGTCAGGAGGCCCTTGCTGGCTGGTGACTTCATGCCCTCAGGGCTTCTCGGGACAGGGCCAGTGTTCAGCTCACATTTTCTCAAGGGTCCCTCCTGCCCACTAAGTCCTGCTCTCCACGTGCAGGAACCTGCCCCCCCCAGCCCTGTTCCCATGACTTAAAGAAGGGCTCAGGAGCTATCCTCAGCACATTTCAGGCCACTTGCGCCCCCAGGGAGACGCTACTACAAGATATTTTATGCTTAAATTTTAGTAAAATGAACAGAATCACTTGAAAAAATTAAAGGCTGACTTGATTTCTAACCACCATTGGAGAAACGCAGCTATTATTATAATCTACTCATGTGTAGATTGGAGCCTTCTATAATTATGTCTGTTACACGGTACTGTTTAAATGATGCATTCACAGTCTTCCGCATCTACTCATGACAGTTATTTAGGGTCGCGTTAAATATTAAACAGTCATTAAAGCTTCTGCCAATATCTTCTATGGTGAAGCCACATGCTCCACAGGTTGGCTTTTATTTTTCCCTGATTCAGGGCATAAAAGGGCCGAGTTAGCTGCAGACTCTGTGTGCTGTGTGCTTGCTTGCTCTTTACCTGGCTGGTGCCTGAACGTTTTAAAAATCATGCCAACTAGCTGCTCTTTGAAACTGTTATTCAGAAAGATTTCTGGAGAAGAAGAGGGTTTTCAGGTGTGAGAGAAACACTTTTCCCAGGCTGAAAAAAAAAGTTTGCTCTATCTCATAAACCTAGCAATCACGTTTAAGGCAAACAGAGATGTCTCTCTTCATAATCCACCATCACTGAAGATATACGTGACATCACTGACTGAAGTCAGAAGGTCACTTGTGTGTGAAATTGGGATTCACATACGTTTGGGTTCTCCCAGCAGTTTCCCATTTCCTGATTAGCGTGACCTCCTGCGGGCCCGCCACGCCCACCCCCACCGTTCAGTAGCAAGGAGGAGATGGCGAATCCCTGAGTGGCAGCAGGAATCTGACCCAGAATTTTCAGGCTACTACAGATGCTTCCAAAAACAGACATTCCAGTTGTGGAAAATCAAAAGTGACTTCGGAGAATCTCTTAGAAGTCAGATCTATACAGAGCAGTGGATTTGATCACCACTAACCTGGTAGCCCCATCAAGGTACGGATGGGCATGAAACAAGAGAGAGAGAAAGAACAGAGAAGGGGAAAGGGAGACAGCAGTGACTCAAGGAAAAAAGACAGAAGGCGGAAAATAGAAGAGAAAATGATCCCCAAAGAAATAAAGGGCGAAAGAAAGATGCTTGAGGGCAAGTTAGGGTTGCCATGAAATCAGGGGTGGGGGGCATGGGCACAGAAGCAAAAAGCACTCGTTTGCAGCCATAGGCACTTAAAGGTGACCAAAGCCCCTTTCCATGGAAGGGGACAGTCCCTGGTATGTAAATAGACCTTGGCAAGTGGCAGGAGAAACATCACATAATTGATTGGTTGAGTTTAACTGGATGGTGATAAAGGTGTCTCAGTGATGGATCATCAAGTGTGCGGCTGGGTTAACTCTGGCCCTGAAAGGTATCTGTGTGGTGCGAGGGAGCCTGTCATACAATGTCAGGTATCAGGTGAGGGCATTGACTACCTGGGAGGCCTGAACCCCGTGGTGTTCCTTCAGGACCTGGAAACGAGCCTGGGGAATCTTTCAGCTCCAGCTGCAGGGTAGGGAGAGCCCAGGGCTGCCGGAAGCTGGTTCACAGTCCTCAAGACCTGCCTTCTTCATCGCTGTTTGGCATTTCCGCAGACTGAAAGAACACGCGTGCAGGACAGAATCTTGAAGGCTTATTTATTCCATATACTAGGGAAGGATCTCCTAGGAAATCTAGGAGAATTTAAAATGTTCCCCTTGGCTGGTGTCGCTGTGGATTGAGCACCAGCCTGTGAACCAAAGGGTTGCTGGTTCAATTCCCAGTCAGGGCACATGCCTGGGTTGCAGGCCAGTTCCCAGTAGAGAACATATGAGACGCAACCACACATTGATGTTTCTCTCCCTCTTTTTCTCCCTCCCTTCCCCTCTGTCTAAAAATCAGTCCATTAATTCATTAATTGAAATGTTCTAGAATTTTTAGGGAAATATGACTTATTTACCTTTTTTTAAAAAAGGGTCAGCCATCAACAAGAATAAATATAAACTTCCATGCCTTTTTATCCCAAAACTCTTGGTCTTTTAAAGATTCTTCGCACGAAAATCGCTTTGCCAATAATGGGTCGTTTCTGCCTGTGTCCTGCAGGTATGAAGTGCGGGTGCAGGCCTGCACCGTGCTGGGATGTGCGTCGAGTGACTGGACACGCACCCGGACCCCCGAGACAGCTCCTGCCATGCAGCCTGCCCCACACCTGGAGGTGCGGTCGGCTCCAGGGGGGCTCCAGCCCACGGTTTCCCTTTTGTGGGCAGGACCACTTCAGCCAAATGGACGCATTTTGTACTACGAGTTGTACCGAAGACAAAGCGCAACCCAGCCAGGACAGCCAAGCCCAGTTCTAACCTATAACGGAAGCACAAGCTCGTTCGTGGATTCCGAACTCCTGCCTTTCACGGAGTACGAGTACCAGGTAAGAACTGTGCGGCATCGGCACCTGAGACTACAGTTCTGCACACACGTCGGCACCTGCCTGCAGAAAGCGCTGGCAGTTTGAAAAGCCGCTTAAAGAAACACAGGCCTTAAGGAAGTTAACAACATCCCTTTGATAATGTTTGAGCAGTAAATGAGGGAGGAAAAGCCATATTCACTTGCCTTCTTCATTTTCTTGGTTCTTGATCCGTAGGCTTGTTATTCCTTCATAGGTTTCAGGCAAAGCATTCCTGTGTCTCATGGATGAAGTGGTTCCTGTCATTCAGCTTCCCTCTACCAGAATTGTCTTGGTAGGAAATGCTTGTTGTTAAGGATCACTTGGAAAATAGCTCACTCATTGTACCAAGATGGCATAAAATCTCTATCTGATGCATCTCCAGCATTATCTCCAGCCCTTGCGCCCAAGAAAGATGTGGAATGTTAAGAGAAATCTAGAGGAAAATGACCAATCTTTGTATGGGGATGAAGCAAGTTTAGTCCAATGACGGCCTCAAAAGTAGGACTTTGCATGTCTCTAAAAAGCTAAGAATTAAGAAAAGTATTCTGAAAGTATTTGGAAATCTATGGAGGGCTCGTGTTAGGTTTGTTTTGTTTGGCCATCAGAATGCACCTCCTGTGTTCTTGTAGGGCCAGCCCCACTTCCTCTGGGGGAATGACTCAGTTTTGCTGGGAGTGGCCATCAGTGTCAGGCTGTCCCCTAGCCTAGTGGTGGGTATGTGACTCAGACTCGCCTGGGGCTTGATCTTCAGCGGAGTGACTCAGAATTTTAAGAGTGGGGGTGAGAAGTCCTGATAAAATACTCCTAGTCTCCACGTGAAACCTTTCCTTATCCCTGCTACTTCCAAGCAGGGTTCTTCAACCGGTCTTTTCATTCCACGTCCTCCTAATAACTGTGCTTCTGCTCAGGTCAGAGTCAGTCTCGCTCACTGGCAGTCCGAGGAAGGTTACTGAGTGTCAGGCACAATGCCCAGTCTGTTTGCCAAAGGAGAAAAGTGAGCCTTGAAAAGCTTGCCATACCGAGAAATAACAAAATCACTAAGTCACCTGAACAGGGTGAGCCAATCGATGAGGACAGTGATTCCTGGTAACATCTGAAGTATGAAAGAGTATATTTCGGGCTAATGATGTATGGGACAAATTACCCCATGAAGTTAGTAAGAATTGAAAATGTAGATTCTTGAAATATTTGGAGAAATACAAATCCCTAATCCCTTGTTTGAATTTCTAAATCTAAAAATCTCTTAAAAATAAGTTCTAAAAAAAAATCTGGGTTTGACCAAACTCACGTGGCAACAAAACCCACTCTAAACAAATTTGAGACTATTTAAAGCATTTATATATCCTATTTAATGTGAATATTTGTATATTTTCCTGCAGAAATACTGTGTTTCATTATCAGATAATTCTGGAGACATTACAGAATATGTAGTGTATACATTTTATTACCTTCGCAAAATCTCAAAGAAACAAAATTATTTTAAAACACACAGGGCCCCAGGGTTAGGATAAGGGCTGTGGTTTATGTCACGAAGAAAGAAAACGCCTGTTGATGTCTCAGCTGGGGAACGAAAACTGTGAGGAACAGCCAGAACCCACGTGGCCACCCTTGTTCTCCCTGTCTTTCCTGAAACATGTCACATTATCAAAGACCCCTCTATTTCCAATCGTCTCACCCTCTTATGAATAAAACCCACCTTGTGAGAGATCTAGGCAGAGTCAGCCTGAAATCTTTGGATTCTAATTAGAACGAAATGACCCACAGATGCAGAAGGCAACCTAGTGGTTGGAGCGTCTTTCTTATCCTGCGGCACCATCGGGTTCCATAGCTGGCCACGTGGTCTCTAGAAGTCTCATCTCAGTTTTCTGAGGAATGGTAAACTCCAGGCATGTCTCTGAGCTCTAGTCAGTTTTCCAGTCGGGAGCTGAGGGACCCACATCCAGAGGGCAGACGAGTTAAGGACCTCAGGCCACACTGTCTCTTTTGTCACCTTCACTTTCACCTGTGTCAGGCTCCTCCTCTGTATTTATTCCACCCGAATGGAAGTATTTCATAGGATCGTCCTAACTGATCTCAAATTTGCATTTATTAGCTAACCCCATGTTGTTACAACCTAAGAAGGATAGAGAACAGGGAAGAAAAAGAAAAAAAACTAGCCTGTCGGCCCCCAAACCCAGTTCTTATAAGAATTAGTTTGAAAAGTATAGATTAAATGCTGAAGTAAATGAACTAAAATATTGGATTTATTTAGCCTGTGTAAGCTGAGTCTATATGGACCCTGAGTAATCTCACAGAAGTCACTTACTAAAAGAATCGATTTCCCTTTTACGAAAGAGCCTGTCGTCTCTGGGAGGAAGTTGTGCGGCTCACACAGCCACCTAAGGGCTCTTTCAAGTTCAGAAACACCTTCATGGTCATGGATGCATTGCTCCACGCATCACCCGTCAGTGACTTGACTCCGGTGCAGAGGCTTGTATTTTTGAGGCAATGCATACACGTGGAGCGAATAAAAACCCAGAACTGAGATCCTGTCCAGAGCACAGGGCCTGTTAGTCAGAAGGACTGAGATGACCGGTGGTAGGGCAGGTGGCCATCCACAGTGCCCATCCCTGTCCCCTCCTGCGTGGCCCCAACAGGATACTGACACACCCAGTAGGATTTCTCCCCACAGACAATACCCATTTCTGTCTTCATCTTTTTCAAAATTAGGCTGTACTAATGTGTACAAGACCAGCCTGCAAACTCCACTCGGGGAAGTTCTTAATTGCTCAGCAAGCACTTGAAGGCCATGATCTGTCCGCAGGCATCTGCGGGGCACCCAGGCGTGAGCTCCCACCCTGAGACCTGCAGTTTTACCTGCGGACAGTGAGCTGGGGCCCAGGCGCTTGGCAGCCCTGCTCTCACACTCATCTCTCGCCTAAGGCGGTGACTCACCACGGGTTCCTGGGGACCTGCTGTGACTTGCCTTTCCTTCAGATCATGCTGTGAGTGTTCCTGCCACTTGCCCGCTTAGGCAGCTTTCAGCGATGAGCACCTTGCACAGGCAGGACATCCAGAGGCTTCTGGGGCCTTGTGACTGAGGGGTGTCTGAGAATTGGAAGGTTGGCGTGGGAAGGGCCTGGGGTAAGCTCTCATGAGTGTCTGCTCTGTGCGCTGGCACTGTGGGGGCCCACCCGGGGCAGCTGCTCTCCAACAGGCCTGTGCTGCTCCCAACTTTTCTGTGTGCAAGGTATGCAGAAGAGGGTGGAGGGGACAAGGGGTCCGCACTGTTCTGCCAAAGCAGCCATCAGGACCATGGGATGGGGGCAGAGGCCATCTCTGCACCAGCCCCCCAAAACCTACCAACGAGGGGGTGAGGAGCTAGAAGGGAGGAGAAGCAGCCTGTAGCCCTGGGGTCACTGCTTCAGCCTCCCCGAGCGAATGAACCTCATCTGCAAATAGGAGCTCCCTCCAGCTCTAAATTCTAGGGGCCTCTATAGGGATAAATTGTAACCCTACACTTTTCATAATTCTGATCACACTTTACCTTCCCTCGACAGACCTTTGTAATCTGTAGTTTGTAAAACCTGACAGAATAAATTTTGACCCTGAGCAATTGGATTTTCCTGACAGTGTTTAGCTTCAAGTCCTATCAAAGTAAGCAAATCTATCACACCAGCTTCAGACACTGAATAGGTACATGGTTATCCACCATCAGTGCACATATGGAAATGTTGGTAATGGCGTTCAGTATCGAAACCTGGACTATGTATTTACTACATTATAAATATATTGTAAACTATAAGTGAAAATAAGTGGTGAATCTCATTGACTCCATTTATTACATACTAGGGTCCCCTTAGGTCCTTGGGAAAACCTACCCCCTCAGTCAGGTATCATGTCTATTTCCTTACAAGTGATAAAAAGCCAGCTTTAACTAAAACAAAAGAGAATTGTTTCTGCTCACTTGTCTGAGAAAGGAACTGAAGAAATTCCTTGAAACCAAGGAAAAGGTGAAAATACCAGACCCCCCAAAAGGACTGGGGGTGCAGGACTCCACACTGTTCAGTTCGTCTGCTCTCTGCGTCCTTCCTCTTGATCCTGCTCTGTTTGGCTTCATTCCACACGCGACTCTCTCCTGGCTTCAGAGAAAATCATGGCTGGCGCTTCCTGGTTCAAGCCACCCCTGGGCCTCTGTGTCTTTGTCCTTAAAATGTGAATAGGAGCAGTGTTGAATTATGGGTTTCTTTTGGGACTACATGGGTTGACATATAAATGTGTTTAGGACAAAGTCTCAAATGTAGAAAAGACTGCAGTGATAAAATGATAAGAATAACTGTCCTTGTTGTTGTTATTACCACCCTCCCACCTCAGGGTGGAAAGAGAGCCCTTCTGGCCAGATATCTGCAAGTCAACCGAGAGCAGGACACATGCCCCCCACCCCGCACATGTACCTTCCTGCTACCAGGAGGATGGGGGACTGGGACTGAACTGGCCGGTCCCAGGACCCCGCTTTCACCATCTGGCCTTGAGGGGCATGTGGGGAACTCTCTCAGCCTGAAACAGGAGCTGGCCCGCACTGTCCCATGACCAACCGTGCTCCTTTGTCACACGGAGACTTAGGCACAAAGCCACACAGGCTGGGCAACAGGCCTAGTTTCCCTGGTCCCCACTTTTGTCATTGAACGACGGGTGTGTTAGGAGAACTGAGAAACCGCACGGGTCCGCCCCACAGTTGGCCCCCCGCCCCATCTGCACTCCGGCCCCCACGAAATAGAAGGAGGAGGTCCTTGCTTCCTGGAGGGCAAAGAGCCGAGTGAAGGGTGTTCTTCTGTGTCCATCGGTGAGGTGTGTGGATGTGGTGTCGGGATGTGCAAATCTCTGACAAAGGGCACCGGGCTCTGGAAGTGGGGAAGTGCTCACCCATTGGGGGAGGTGAGCAGCCTGCCTTGGCCTCCCCTCTGCTCTTCTCGGGACAGAATAAACAGCCCCACAGCCATGACCGAGGTCCCTCCCAGCCCTGATAGGCTGCTTCTCTATTTCCGTGATTAGCTACTTGCATCCAAAGGCCTGTTTTCCGTGGGGCTGTCACCCTTACCCTGTCTCCGTCTTACATGTCTCCATCCCATTTAGAGAAAACGCAGGGAGCGTGTTTTCTGTTTGGCTTTGGACTTGCATTTAAGTTGGTATTAGCTGTTAATCTCTCTAACGTGTTTCTGACCAGCACGAAGGCTTTTGTTTGGTTAGTTTCTCCCCCAGGAACTAAGCTGTGCCCACCCCCAGGGCCCAGGCTCTGGGTTTTAAATGATGTATTGATACAGTCTGACTCAGATGGCGTATTTGTTCTGAAAGTTCGGAGCCTCGATGGTACAGCGCAGCTTGAAGGCCATGGGACATTTCCATGAGTAGAAATCTGAATTCTGCCCCTGGCCCAGGGACCAAGTCACTTCTCTGCCACCCTGCCTTTCATTCCAGCCCCTGTGTCTGTGTCTTTGTCCTTTTCCTGTCTCTCTAGGCAACCCTTCAGGCTCTGTTCCTACATTCCCATTGTCGGCCGTCTTCCCACTGCCTCTGAGACGGGCCACCCACTGCAGACGGGCTGGTTCTCTCCCTTGTACTGATGCAACATCACTTATTTGATGTGGATCCTCCTGGCTCTGCATGGAAGCTGGTCTCCTGGAGCAAAAATGTCCAATGCAACCAATTTTTCCCCAACTAAGTGTTGACTGTGTGTAACGCCAGCCTGTCTGCACACCTCGTCACAAACTCTCTTCTTCAGTGAGGTGGCCACGAACAGAAAGGCTCTCCAGCGTCACCTGAAACTTAGGTCTCGTGCATGTATCCAGGCAAGGGTGAGGCACTTATTTCCCTGATCCTGTACGTTGAATATTTAATAGCCTGTCACTGTTCACCACCCATCAAGTTCAAGTGTATGCCTAGTTACTAGGGTGGGGGAAGGAGCCTAAAAGTCACTCCCTCGAGTCCTCGGGGACCCAAAGCTTAGTTGATAAGACAAAAAAACACACCCTCAAATCACGTGTCCAGAAAAATATGGATTTCGACGGTCTACAGGATGACAAGAGACCTAGGGAAAAGCAGAGACCTCCTCATATTCAGGGGCAGTCCAGTGTCCACACTCAACTGCCCTGGCCAGCCTCCCTCACTGACCTCTCTGGCCGGGGGCTCGAGGGGCAAGGCTGGTTCCTTGATATTGAAGGCTGAAGTCATCCCATGGAGGCCAGAGGAGACACCGTCTCTCTCTCCCTTCAGTCACAGGAAGTTCTCCTCTCTTCATCTTTGTGGTCAAACACCTCGGAGCCTGCCTACTGCATTGTACCTGGGTGAGGTGGACAGGTTCCCCTGTGTCCTTCAGGGTCTCCTCAGGGAGCAGACGGCCTGCTCAAAGGGGCATTTGAAGACAACTCCATGTGAGGACTATTTACGGGGGTGAGGGCAGGTTGGGACTAACAATAGCCAGAGCTGCTACCCTGTACCCCTCCCCAGAGAGACCAAGGGGAGAAGCAGTTCCCAGGCACAGCCGAGCGTTACAGCTATAGAAAAGGAATGCAGCCTTTGCCAAACTGGGGTGCCAAAGCCATTGCCAAACTGGGGTGCCAAAGACAGAGAGCAGGAGAAGCAGAGAGCTGAACTCTGCCATTCCTTTGGGAGGGAGACAGCAGACTCAGCCTCAAGGAATCCAGAGCAGGGCAGAGATTGGACTGGAGGCAAACAGGTTACCCGGAACTTCCCCCAACATGTCAGAGTGGCACTGCTTCTCAATATGTCACCCAGTCTGTGACTGCCTTTCCCCGGTAGAATTCTCTCTGGGCTAGAGGATCACCTCTTTGCTAAAACACTAAGTATGAAGGCTTGATAGGGGGTTGCACTTAAGTATTTGGACTAGTGATATATTCCCATTAAATTCAAAATATGTATTTTGGTCTGCATGAAGCAAATCCTATCTACAGGTGGAAACAAACAAAAAAACCCTGTTACCATATTCAAGTAAGTCCGATACCCTCAATTAAAATCTTTAAGAAAATGGCTGAGGCTTTTTCTTGTCAATTGATCTCTGGATGTGTCGATGGATCTAATTGTTACTAAGATGCCTAAACGTATCTAGGAAACCACACAGTTCTCTTCCTGATGCTTGTAAGCATGTTGGTAATGGTAACTGGAAATAAATGTCTTTCTTGGAAGAATCCATGGAATTACCCCAATGTTTACTTTTGCTTATATTTGGGATGCTTTTGAAAAATCTTAACTAACAAGGCAAAGTAGAGAATGCCAACTTGTCAGCAAATTTCGACGTAGAAGCAATATTTCTGTAACGCCTGTCTTCCATTTGTTATAACCCTCAAAGTCCTAGAAGGGAGAAAGATACGGGCTAAACTGGGAAGAAAGAGTAGGATCTTCTGTTGTTGATTCCTAACAGCAGTGAGCGACAGGACTGTGGTTTAGTCCCATGCTCTCATCCAAAACTCTCTCCACATTTTACACAAATAACCTATAATACCCGTTTTTGCTGATTTAGTGCTTGGTACGTGCTAAGAACTGTGTCGGAGTTAACAGGTGTGAACTCAGAGCAGCCATCCAAGATCGGGGTTATTTCCCATTATAATCCGGAGGAATAAGGACAGCTGAGAGATTCGTTCACGTGGCCATGTAGGCAGTTGGTAAGTGGGTAAGCTCCAGTTTGAAAGTTGAGATTCAAGTTCCAAAGGCTAATTTCTTAAATTCAGTCCATGGTTAATCTGCATTGCATTTGCATACAACTCTGGGGCTTTCAAAAATCTTAATAAAACATTTATAAATGTACTTACTTGCTACCTAATTCTTCATAAATTTATAGAAAATGCATTGCTTATAAATCTCAGAAGAGTCCTGTGAGGACTCTTCTGTATGATTCCTTCAGTGTGATTCCTTCTGTATAATCAGGAACCAGAACAATTTAGAAACTCACCTTGTCGATAAAATGGCAGAGTCCAAACTCAGGTCTAGACTTTCTGACCCCATGTTCAGCAATCACCCTGCTTAACTGCAGCATTTTCAAGTCTCCCCATCAGGTACAGGAACTCCTGAGCCTGAGAAGGTAAACTGACTGGGATTGTAATCTCGATGGCGTGCCTTCCTGGCTCTGTGTTCTAAGTGATTTAATCTCTGGGCCCCCCTGTCCTTAGCTGTAGCCTCGGGATGAACAGACCTACCTTAGTAGGGTTACTGTGTTAAATGAGTTGCAGGCCAGGACATTGTCACTCCTGTGTAAAATTAAACTTTGCTATATAAACACATATAAGAATTATTTAATATCCATTTATATTTGTCAATTGTAAATCAGATAAAGTCACCCCACTCCCGGGCACATTCTTGTGACCCTGTATAAAATTTGAACCCCTCTGTGGTTCAACAAGGATCTCTTGTGGTCTGACTTGTGGCTGCCTTCGCCTTTGTCTCTGGCCCTTGCTCTCTCAGCTCAGCTGCACCAATCTTCTCGAGAATCTGCCCCAGGGCCTTTGCACATGCTCTTGCTCTGCCCAGAATGTCTTTGCCCAGATCATCGTGTGGTGGCTTCCTTCTGCCATTAGCATCCCGACTCGATCACAACCTCCCAAGGGCATCTCTTGGACAACTCAACCTCTCCTTACCATAGCCCCATCTTCCACATAGTTTATTCCCTGTGAGTTTTTTCTGTTTGTTTTGTTTGTTTGTTGACGGTCCCTCCTGACCAGGATGTCAAGTCCAGCCGTGTTCACTGTTGTGTTCCCAGCTCTCAGGACAGTGGCTGGCACAGAGGAATGGCCCAGTCAGTAGCTACTGAATTAAAGAACAACAGACAGCCTCAACTAGTGAACTAAAGGGTCATTCCTGGAGGTGTTAATCATAGAGGGTGAGTGCGATCTGAGCAAACTAAGATAATGAAATTTTAATACATCGCCACCATGTGGAAAGTCTGTGAGCACTGTTGGCTTCCGTGTAACATGTAATATATTTAAAACAAAGGTGGCATCGGGGACGTTGGTAGTGGTTTTCACTATTTCATTTTGAGGACATTTCTGTAGAACCTGCTAGTCCATGCAGGCTCTACCACAGACCCAGAGCAGGACCTCAGACACTTGGAAGACACGTCCAGGTCTTCCTTCCATGGCCTTATGCAGAAAAAGGTAGAGAGTTTGGGGCTTTTATGTCCCATACCTTTATTGGAAGGGAGGTCCTGCCACTTACCAAGTGATGTAAAGTGTTCTCTGCCTCCATTTCCTCCTGTCCACACTGATGGTAACAGTAATACCTGTCTCACGGGATTGCTGGGAACAAACTAGTGCAGACAGTGCACTTACAGGGTGCAAGTGCTCGGTCAACTCAGTATCTACCTCTGTGCGTCCTCCACGGGCGCTGGACGGGACTGGATCCCTGCATTCCCTCAGGGAGAACCAAAACAAGCAATCCCAAAGTAGTATGTGATAAATTCTAAATTGTCGTAATCATTACTAAAATCCAGTGGAGGCTAATTTCAGTGTTCCCCACTAACATTGAGGCCAGTTGCTCCCCCCACCACCACCATATATTGGAAGAGAACCATGTTCGTATTTATGGAATGACTCCAAAGAGCGAGGCAGCGTGCTCAGTAATGGAAGACACCTGTGTCTCCAAGGAACATGTTTTGAAATCTCTTTAGGAGCTTCGCCTCTCTCTCCAAATTTCAGATGTGCCCGTAGAAAGCAAGCCAATGTCCTCCTTCCTCAGGTCCCAGAATTCCATCGAAATCCCATTCCATCTTGCCCCATTCAGAGTGTTTTAGATGAAAAGAAGCAGGAACCCAGGGAGAGTATCTGTATATGTGTAACTGAAATGTATCCAGCAAAGTACCATGCAAATAAAGAAGCGGAAAAAGTCCACTTGATGTTGAAAGAAAATCAGTTGGGAAGCCAGTTAAAGAGGCCGCTCCACATGGGGCTTTCCCTCAAGTTGTCCCTTCATGCCCGCCGCCTGTGGGGTCACTCAGGAACTGCCCGATGGTGCCATCAGGGCATCGCAGCCTCCCTGCCTTCTCTTGCTCACCACGTGTCTCTCTCACCACAGTTCTGGCAAAGCCCCCTTTGGCAGATTGCTCCTCGAACGCACTCAAAAGCCAAGACAGGCTCCCCTCTGAAAAGGCTTTTGCACAAGCGCCCTGGGAAAATGTACTCCGAGGCTGTGGATGAATTGATATGATCTCGTTGATTGTATCTTTTTATTTATGAGGCATAATTTATGAGCGCTGGAGAGCAAACTGCAATGAGTGATGACTAATGACAGCCAAGGTCATAAATCAGGAGCAGGGAAAGAAACGATGGCTTTGATCGAATCTATTGAATTAGCTGCTGGCCTCAGCCGATACAGGTATTGGAAAGACCTTTTTAATATCTATTTGGCTCCCTCCTGGGAGTGTGATAACAATCTCATTACATGCCCCCAGGAAACAAATAATTTAATTGTTTGCCCGTTAACATGCAGCCTATTTTCTCTCGTTATTAATTATGGGCATGGCTGTTCATGGTGGGTTTTTATTTATTTTGGATGTGAACTGTAAGGAAAATAGAGTTACCTGCGCTCGTTTTTACAAACAGTGGGGGAGCCTGCTAGCGCTGCTCGATATGACTGTGTCCTCAGTGTTGTCAAGATGTTTTTTATTTACCAAAATCGTCATATTCCACAAGGAAGTATGTCATAGGGGACAGCATAAGAAGTGGCAAGGACCTTAAAAATTTCTCCATAGCATAATCCTCTGAGAGTCACTGTTATAATAAGCAGCTTGGGGAAAGAGAAAAATCTCAAATTACTCCAAGGGCAAAGACAGGCACTGTCACTTATATTAGGAGTTGACAGATTAGAGCGTTTTGAGGTTTTTCCTTTTTTGCGCAAGATCGCTCACCGAATTTGGTTATTCCAAATAACCAAATTTGGATCCCATTTTTTTGGTATGGAAAATGATAGCAAATAAGATATCGAAGAGACAGCAGCTGGATCCTCATAGTGTAGAAAGTGTCGGCCAAAGGAATCATAAAATATTTTTCCAGCTAAGGACATCCTTTTCTATAATATGATGAAGGAAAAGCACATCAGCAAACCCCTTAGAAATTTACCTTAAGAGTTTCTCCTTGTATGAGGCTGCACTTGGAAAAGATCAGTGCTAACGAACGTTATTTGTGAAAGCTGCAAGCCATGTAATGAGACCAAGCATTACAAGGAGAACTGTTTGGAGCAAAGTGTGATAAACGGAGGGAGAGTAACTCACGGTAACAGAGGTACTGCTCTGGGAGAATTTCCCATAAGGCTCCCCTTCTCCTAGCCTCTAAAGAGGCACGGTCACTTCCTGTTCTCTTGTATAAAGCTATTTCAGATGGCTCTGTCCACAAATTCTTGGTGTCTTTCTAGGATAGCATTGGAAGGAGAGTGTTAGTTTCAAAGAAATTCAGAGCATTTAGAATAATACTCATCTGGGTGACGAGGGGAAAAGAGACCCAGGAAGTTCCAGAAGTATCAGTGCTTCAAGAAACTTGCCCCAGGGACAAGAACTGGGTGGGGTAGGACGGCTCGACAAAGCTCGTACTCTCTGGTTCTGTTCGGAGCTGGGGCTGCTGGGGTCAGCTCTGTGAGGATGTAACAGCACTTTCCTGCAGATGCTTGCTTCGCGCTTATTTGAGCGTCTGAAGGTAATGTCAAAGGTAATGCCAAGGACAACTCCACGCAGAAGTCACAGGAACAGAAGCTGGAAAATGCGCAGGGCCCAGATTTCCGCCTGCGGTTTTAGAGCAGACAGCCCTCTGTGTTTCTCAGACCCCGCCAAGCCCCAGAAGCACGTGAAACTATGTTGCAAAGGCAGGTCCCCGGGGTCTTTCCAGCAGAAAGTCTGATACAGGCGCCCGAAATGAACGTCTGACTGTGGGCAGAAACTGACCGTCGCGAGTTTCTCTAAAGGAAAATTTCTAAGAGGCTATTTGCAACAGAGGGCAAGCCGAACCCACTGTTTCCATGACAATGGACTGGGGCAGCTTGGTGACAGATGCTGACACTTTAGTTAGTTAAATATTTTTAAGGCCAAATGCAGTTAATGAGGCCTTGGGAGAGGGGAGGGTTAATAAAAAACAGTTTATGTTCTAACAGACACCAGCCTAAAGATAGTCATAGTCACTCGTTGGACGTTTAAAAGTTTAGATCGAAAGCAGAAATTAATCTGCTGTATTAGTCGGTTATGGAATTTGTGGTTTAAAGATTTTAGGTATTTTGATTTTATTCAATGGTTGGCCTGTTTGCTGTGAGCTCTTCTTACATGGAAACTCTTTTCAGGCTTGCAGCTAAAATCCGAGAGAAGATTCGGAGGGGTGCCCCGACTCAGCCCGCCCTAAACTCATTCTCACTTATCCCAGCTCTTCGTTGGGACATTCCTACCTCTTACAGTTAGTTGTGCTTGTGCGTTTGTGTGTGGCGGTGTGTGCACACACATTCCCGTGGACAAGTGTGTGCTGAACCCAAGTAATAAGCTGTTTCAGTGGAACCTTTCATCGTCTCTGTTTTATTACAAAAGAATAAACATGTTCATCTGCATAATGTCGGTATAAGGATACTCTGAATAAATCAAAGAGGAGCAGTCTCCTTTTTTTTTCTCTTGGCCATGAAATTCATGAACCTCATTCCCCACCCCCATCCCTAGTAACGTGCCTTGTTGCCCTGTGAGCAGCCCACACACATTTTGTTTATATACCCAAAGATTGTGTGATGGGTTACTAACCAAAAGGACTGGCCTGTCAATGAGGTGAAAGGCAGGCAGGCAGACAGACAGACAGACAGACAAGCAGACAGGCAGACAGATAGATAACAAACAGAATAAATAGAATAGAGTTAGACAAAGTGGGCAATTTTATGTCTATTCATAAGGTATTTTGCTTCTTGTTTTTCTTGTATCGGTTCACTGAAATTAAAAGATCAGGGGCATATCACTTAAAACTTTCCACACAAGATCTCTGCCTCTTCTTCCCTCGTCCTACAAAAATGGGCCTGAATCTTGAGACCATTCTCGCTCCGTTGAAACCATAAGCACAATCTGTTCACACTTTCACTCGGAACCCTCAACCACGGTTCCCTTTCTTTATCTCTTGTTGAGCAGGGTGGAGACAGAAATCCACAGGCTTTTCTGGGTAAAGGACTTCTACCTCAGCAGTGGGGGATGAGCAAAATATCGCCGACAGGTTCTCTTTACTTTCCTTCTGGTGGTTTGGTGTGACAGAAACAGGGGCTCCTGGTTGGAGTTCTGTGAAATCCACAATGTTTATTAACTGTCAGCTTTCATTGCCAGAGAGGCTTATGCACATAGGCTGGTCCTGCTTTGCATAAGCATGTGGACTTACAGGAATGCTGTTTTGACCTCAAATTGATGAAATGCTGGAGAGACAGACTGGGAAAAGAGCACTATATTATGGAGGGCTCCTGTCGAAGACAAAGGCACCAGATCCTCCCCCAGTTAGGGCCGGGGAATTGCCTACTGTTGACTTTTGGGAAGAAAATATTTCTGAAGAAGTACGACACAGTGTCGTAATATACAGACTCCAAGTATCTTACAAATACCATGGATTGGGTCACGTTTGGAACTAGGACTCCACCCAGTAAAAGTTCAGGAAGGCGTGAGGTTTAGTCCTCTCTGCCAATACCAGTGTTAAAAAGACTTAATAATTTTTATGACTTTATGTCAAAAAAGAAGGTGAAATTAATGTCCATATCCTGGACCAGAACTGTGCTAAGCACTTTCTCTGACTGATACTTAGTTCATGTCCCGTCTGCATTTCAGCTTCTCTCATTGGTGCTTAGCAATTGATTGACAGCTCTCTGACTTATTTTGTTATACCTTGTTTCTTCATGTTTTCCCCATCCACCGTGACCCCCACTAACATTCTGTGTCTTATAGTCACCAACCAAAGCTCTCCTGTTGGTGAAGAATTTGGGGCCCCTTACTTTTCCCAAGAATATGTTCTTCGTAAATCTTTTTATTCATGGTGTAATTAAAAATGTCCCCCTACCCTTGGAAAGATATTTGCTGTCAAAGAGAATAGTCTTGAGTGACTGAGGAGAGGGGGACACTTTCTTCTCCATCCCCAATCTGACCTCTTCAGTAGGCTGCCCTCTAACCCTGACCTTGGCCCTTTCTGAAGGAACTATTGTAAAGCGACTATCACGCTGCTTGACCTGGGCTCTGGTTTCCAGGAAGCCGGCGCTTTCTCCCTTGTCCTCACTTCCCTGTGCCTTTCAAGGTCAGCCTCCAGCACCTGATGCAACCTGGGCACATCCATCCATCCTTGAAGTTCTGGATTCTGCTCCAGAATTGCAGGTATTTGCCTGTAGGCCACTTATGTAACTGCCTTGAATCTCGGTGACTCGTTTATGCGTTATGGAGGACCTACAGAATGAAACGCACAGTTTGCCGGAGAGAGCGATAGAAGTGTTTATGGGAGAGCAGAGTTCTAGTTTCACCTCTTGAAACTCCTGGCACGTTGAACAAGAGAGTCATACTTATGGAGCCTTAATTTTCTCACCTGTCAAAATGGGCTCATGTGTCCTCTACAGGGATGTGTTGTGAGGGCCAAGCCAGCTAACACATGTTAAAGTGCTCTGTAGAGTGTAGAGTTTATAGAAAGTAAGTAATTATTATGCAAATGATGAGAGACTGTATCAGAACTCTAGAAAAAGCAAATGCCTCTATGGAAGTAGGTTAGTCCTCTCTTTTAAATGTGGGGCTTCTGGCAATCCTATCAGCAAGGGGCTGAAGGTTTGCACTGACAGCGATCCAAGAGCAGTTCAACATCAGAAGTTTTACTTTTGCAAAGGAATCCACCCTCCCCCCCAAAATGTAGGGAAACACTCATAGGAGTTGGCCCAACTACCAAAAAGCTCTTTAATGTTTATTCTCTTGAAGATATTATTGATGTCAAAGCAGAACAAACAAAAATGAAACTGAACTCTCATTGCAAAGTGTTCTCCTGCAGTGCTTTTCGTAACTCTCTTGGATTTTGAAAGTTCTTCATGTTTCCTTAACACTGCACACACCTAGAAAGTGTGGATTGTAGCATCAAACACATTTTCCAGGTGTGTCTTTAAAAGCTCCGGGCAAGTTCAGATGGATGGAGGGAGGGAGGGAGGGATGGATGGTGGGTGGATGGATGGATGGAGGGAGGGAGGAAGGGATGGATACCAGTAGGTAGGTCGGTAGGTAGGTAGGTAGGTAGGTAGGTAGAAAGAAAACATCAAATGAGAAAAAAAAATCCTGAAGTTAAACTGCACAAGACGAAAGCTTACTAAGGAATACTGGCTCTCCTAAACACACAGACAGTCTTCTTGTATTGCCATTTAGATCTATCATTCTGATTGATCACTGTGTAGTTGGCTCTTATTGGGCCTAATTTAACCCTATACACTCACACATCCATCTACTCTGTCTATTGTACCTGACATTCTACAAATTACTTACTCATGCAAATGATGACCTAAGGCAACCTTTTAGGATATCCGTGCTTAATTATACAAATAGTTCTTGATAAATAAGATTATACCTCCTTCCATATGTTTATTCGCTCCTTGATGAAAGGAAAATCTAATTTTCATGCAGATTTGGTGGGGCCAGTGTTTAAGAATTGCTGAGTTTTTAAGTAGTCTGCAGAGCCATCCAATCCGCAGAAGCTGAAGAACATCACGTCGCCTGTGCTCAGAGACCGGTGGTTTTTCATCAGGCTTGAATCAGCTGCTGGGTCCTGGAATCGGGACTCCGCAGCGACCCCTCTGTGTTCACAAGGGCAGATAATCCATAAGCGAGGAAGGGCTCAAACTCCTGCATGATCACAGAGTTGCAAGATCAAAGTGTGTCTTGTGCTGTTGTGTTCAGTAAGTTTGGGTTGCCCACTTTTTGTTTCCGCCCCAGCTTGACCTGCTTTTGACTGCTCTTTCTGATTTCTCTTGGAAGGTCTGGGCGGTGAATTCAGCAGGGAAAGCCCCCAGTAGCTGGACGTGGTGTAGGACTGGACCCGCACCCCCGGAAGGTCTCAGGGCCCCCAGGTTCCATGCAGTGTCTGCCACGCAAGCGGTGGTCAACATCAGCGCCCCTGGGAAGCCCAACGGGGTCATCAGCCTCTACAGGTTGTTCTCCAACAGCACCGGCGCGGCGGAGGTGGTGGTGAGTGTCCCCTAAACTCAAAGTCTAGGACTGGTTCACTTATGTATTTTCCGTAAACCACGATGCCCTTGCCTTTTCTTCTTCTTGGTCCTTCTTTCTTGTGCATCTGCTCTCAGTGGCCCCAGGGTGAGCTTAGGGACACAAAGATCCCTCTAAGAAGAAATAGGACACACAGACAGTATGTCATGCTCAGGCAGAGAACTGTTGAAGGTGGTATTAAAGGCCCCACACGTGTTGTGAGAAACCTACGACTTCACAGGTAATAAAATCAAATTAATTTAGTTAGAAAATGCACCTTAGCACTCCATGTAGTAGCAAGCGGCCCAGAGTAAGGGCAGACAGATGGCCATGTTGGTGACGGCCATGGCACTCCGAAAAGGAAAAACTAGAACGAAGAATACCCTTGGGATCCTCCTGTTGGCATTTGAAAATTTCTGGAACATCCTGGAAATGCAGTCTTCCTTTCGGTGACTTTGAGAAAGTTCGAGCATGTTGGAAGAATGTGCAAAACGACTTAGTCAACAAAGCTGTGTGGCCACATTTGGGGCCCAGCGGGGACAAGGGATGGGCTGTTTGGGGACATCAGCTTTCACGCCAGCCAGTGGCTGAAGGGTCACTGGTAATCGATGAGCCCAGCTCCTGTGCAAATGAAATGAGGAGGCTGAAAGCCAGTGAGTGGAGGTCTCTTTCCTCAGTCGCTCTTCCATTTCTCATGAACAAGAGTAGTCTGCAATACTTTGTTCACGTAAACCTTGGAGAGAAATTGTGCACATCCCAGGATTACATCATATATATCATTTAGATCAATTTAGGCAATGATTTGGGCAAGTGTGCGGGAATCTGCAGAGGCCCCGTACCAAAACACAATTTCGCAAGACAACTCTCAGATACGAGGAAATCTCCTATCGAGTGTTAAAGGAGAATTAGCATACTTCCTACAGGGCTTTGTATTCAATAAATATAGATGATGTAAATACAATCAACCCTTGATTATCCATGCTTATACAATGATAATATTAATGAACTAAAATAATTTATATTTGGAGTGCATTGCAGGCAACTTTTTTTTCCAATAGCAGATAGCTCCTCTTAATCATATGTTGTTTATGTCAATGTGGAAATTAGTTCTTAGTTTCTGAAGGCTTCTGTCCCAAAGAGTTCTTAAGGAAACCACAATGAGGTAAAATAAATAAATAAATAACTAAACCAAAAAGTTTATAATGTAACAAGGATAATTGTGAAAAAGACTATGATATTTCATACAACCAACACCCTCAGAGAAAAAAAAAGATAGACTATCAAACTCTTAGATATATATAAAATATATAATATAAAAATATACAGACATATCAAATACATATTTTAAGCTCTTCAGTACCCGACTCTAACTTGGATTTGAAGGGATTTTTTGGACCCCAAAATTACATGCACATAACAATGGCAGAATATGGACTTTAGAGAATGTTGAGTAGGAATATAATTCAAATACAGATTTTTTTTAAGGCATCATTCTGAGGGTCACAGAGTTTCATCAAAATTTTGTGCATTTTGTGCCATTTTCTAGTATCTTCTGATGGTCAAAGACAAGGTATGATTTCTGTCTGATGACCACCTCAGACTGCGACCTAACTGTTAAATGGTTACATTTCCACATGTCTCAGTCATGCCTCTCCAATGGGTTGGTAGTTCCTTGATGGTAAATGCTAGCTACAGCCACGGTGCCTCTCCAGGACTACCTGGCGTGCGCTCTGGCCGTGGTAGGTGGGGTCCCCATGCACCTGTGTCCCTGGCCTGTGTTCCGGGTGCGGCCTCATCAAGCCTTCTCCATCCTGCAGCTATCGGAAGGCCTGGCCACCCAGCAGACCCTCCATGGCCTGCGGCCCTTCACCACCTACTCCATCGGCGTGGAGGCCTGCACCTGCGTCAGCTGCTGCAGCAGAGGTCCCACAGCGGAGCTGAGAACACAGCCTGCTCCACCCTTGGGCCTGTCCTCACCCCAAGTCCAGTCGCTGGCCTCCAGGACTGCCTCCTGCCGGTGGGGTCCCCCGCTGTTCCCTAATGGTGTCATCCTAAGGTAACTGATCAGCCGGAAGAATGAATACACCAAAATAAGACATGCAGCTAAACAACAAAACAGACAAGCAAGCAGAATAAAAACAAAGACACTGAAATAGAGAACAAGGGGACAGCGACCACAGGGGAGAGGGGAGGGAATTTAAGGGGAAAAAAGGGGAGGGATTTAGAGGAACAAGTATAAAGGACACAGGGACAAGAACTAAGGGGGGGTGGAAATGGGAGGGAGGTGGGGTGCATGGGGAGGGGTGAGCTGGGATGGGAGAAATAAACAGAAAACTGTACTTGAAAAATAACTAAATAAAAATTTTAAAAAAAGAAAAATTAAAAAAAAAGAATGTAATAAACAAAATAGAGAAACAAACAAAATAAAACCAAAGACACTGAAATTGAAAACATGCTGACAGGGACCAGAGGGGATAGGAGAGGGAATTTCAGGGCAAAAGGGTGAAGAGTTTGCAGGAACAAGTACAAAGGACACATGGACAATAACAAGGCTGGAGATGAGAGGGAGGTGCAGAGGGCTGGCGGGCTGTTCTAGGATGGGGGTAAAAGGCAAAGAATTGTATTTGAACAACTGAAATAAAAAATTAAAATAAAAAAAAAAAAGTGGTGTGAAAATGGGAGGGAGGTGGAGAGGGCCGATATGGTGGGCTGGGATGTGGGTAAAATGCAGAAAACTGTACTGGAACAAAAATTAAAATAAAAAATATATAATTTTGATATCATAAAAAACAGTCAATAATACTAGTAAACAAAGTAATAAAATGAAGAAAACTAAACAAAGAAGAAAATACGAATAAAATAAAGATAGTATAAATAATACTAATAAACTTCATTTGCCCTTGGGAAAAAAAAATAAGACATGCATATTGAATTACCCAGCTCCCCCCAAGAAAGAGTTGCTTAGTTGAACAGATACCTATAGCTAGTGAGACAAATATGTTGATTTCAGTGGAAATGTTCCCCGCAACGTGTTTTAAATCATAATATCAACGAAGGATAGAAAGGAGAACCACAAAACTGTCTTTAAGTCAGGAAGATGATACCGTGTGTTTGCACCTACTGAGGGAATTTCCTTCTCCTCCTGGTTCTCGAAGGATCCATTCTGTAGCCTCAACTGGGGCAGAGAAGTTCAGGGGTTAAGTCAGAATTTCCTTGATCTAATTTACAGTGTTGAAATGAGCCACGGCTTGAAAGAAGTGAAAAGTTGTTTCACTCAAAATAATCATAGGAAAAAAGATTGTCTTCATTTTCAACTGAGGAGAATAATTTTATCAGCTTCCTCTAAAGAGAGAGAAGTATCTTATCTCTCCCTACAAGGACGGCTGGTCTCTGGGTCAACAGCAACGTGTATATGTCTGACTTCTCTTATCTCTGCCGCTGCCCATTTCCCACAGTGTTAAATAAAGTATGTCTGAGAATAGTTTCCCACACGTGGACATTTCAAAGAGCTTGTACTTCAGTGAGAACAGAAGATCTTCTTAGAAAATATCACCAGTTTTACAGAAGAGTTGAACTAATACCATGGCCCATTTTCTCTTGCCTTGTCCATTCTTTCCCTAGCTATGAGCTCCAGTTGCACGGGGCCTGCTCTCCCGACGCGGACGCCCCCTGCACCTCCAGCCAGCCGCAGACAAAGTACAGGGGGCCGGGGCCCACCGCCAGCCTGGGCGGCCTGCAGCCTTACACCGCCTACAGGCTGAGAGTCGTGGCCCACAACGAGGCCGGCAGCGCAGCTTCCGAGTGGATCAGCTTCACCACTCAGCGAGAATGTGAGTAGAAGCAGCCACCACCATAAGCCAGAGAGAGCATCATGGCAGCCGGGCGAGACTTGTCATGAAAAGTGGGGAAAACCAGTTTTAGAACAGGATTGGAGTGAAGGCGTATTTTGTGGACTGCTACTGAGGCATCACGAAGATGACTATTAGAAAAAAGAATGCCTCTTGTGCTTAATAACCTGGAGATCCAGGGTGAATCTAGTGAGATTTTTCATGTGCAATGGGGTGAACCCAATTTAGAGGAAGTGGACGAATGGGGAGGAAGAAAATAGACAGAGAATAGAGACTTTTTTAAAAGGAGTTTATCACTCCCTTTCTTTTCAAATTACATAATGTCCAGCATTTCCATACAGCACTGAACCATGGCAGCAGCATCAGGGAAAGCAGAGGCCACCTGCGTCCCAGAAAAGGACAAGTAACTAATTAATCAAGACCTCCTTACATTTCTATAAAGTAAATGCTTGTTAGACTTTATAACGTACATGTGTATATTGTTGGCAAACATAAACCATTAAGAATCAGGTACTTAGATTCAGCTACATAATTGGTGGGCCCTCTGGAAAAGGAAAATATGAAGCTCCTCATTCAAAACTCATAAGGAATTCTGAGACTTAGAGCATCAGTCCCAGTCCAGGACGCTGCATAGTTAACACACCTGTTACCTGTTCAATGGCACAGGTAACACACCTGGGAAGCTGGTCCTGCTTATAATCCCCCCACGCAGAAGCAACCACTGCTAATACTTGGGATACTCTGTTCCTTTCATACCTTTCCTGTGAGTAGTTTTTATTACGTGGCTGAGATCATCCTAGGATTAAAGTTTTATAGTGTGTTTTTATACTTTACATTATTTTATTTGCATTTCCCATGGCATTAAAAAAAATCTTCAGCCACCCAGTGTAATGGTGGTGCAATATTCCATCCTATGATTTGGTTGGACATTTCGGTTGCCGCTAATTTTTCCTTTTATAAAAGAGGTGAGGGATTTCTCAGTGAACAGTTCTTTGTTTGAACATCGGATTCTCTTCTTCAGTTAAATTTCAATGTGCAGAACTCACTGCATGGGGTGTTTTAACACTTCATGCCTTTGGGTCCTTACTGCCATCTAGCCTTCCAGAAACGTCATATCAGATCCCAAGCGCATCTTCAGCCATCAGCACTGGCACCGGTAAAAGTGAGGGTCACATAAACTCACAGCAAAGACTGTCTTCAGGGCTGAGTGACATCAAAGTGCAGCAGGTGTTAGGGGCAGAGGGCTGTCTCCAAACCCATGATTTCTGATTATTTTGATTGTTTGATTACGGGTTTGCTCAGGAAGACCTCCAAATCCTGAAAGGCAAGCAAAGCTCCTCTCTATGTTTCTACGATTGACAAGCCTTGTCTCCATCTGAACCCTTCTGATGTAGAGAGATGTGGGAGTCTCTGGACTTGACAGAAGGAAGTCCAGACAAGTGCAGCAGTCTGTCCGCTGTGATATTAGGCAACATTTGTGTTGGAAGACCAGGTATTTAAGTAGGGCTTGATATCTCTTGCTTTAGTATTCACAGAAAAAAATTTTAAGGCTTGATGAAAAGGTTTCCTTTTGAAAGCTAGGACTTAACATTTGTCTTCACGGTTGGGTTTTATGATCGTAAAAGCATGAATTATTCCTTCATTTGTTATAGCGCTTAACATTAGCAACAGGTGGATGTAATTTTTAAAGAAAAAGGACACCCAATTGATTTCCAGCACCCTTTTTTTCCTAGTGTGTAGATGGATCTTAATGCTGTTACAACTTGATTGGTTATTTTGGAGAAAACAAGATCTCATGAAGTCCATCTCTTCTGACTTGATAAGATGATACAGGACTCCTTCATTTGTGTCTACAAAAATTATCCACTTAAAAGAGAAGCTTCAGTGAAGGCTGCTTCTTCCTGTGTTACAGTGAAGCAGCTGAAATGTAAATGAAGAGCATACCTGGAACACACTCAGAATGTTGCTCTCGGATCTGATGTAACACTGAGGAGGCCTGAGCTTGACCTTGTACTAATGTACTGTGCTTCTGATCAGCCAGCGCACCACTGATTACTGCACCCAAATTGCTATTTGCAAGGCTTTTTCTCTATCTCAGGGAACAAACGAAGGGCTCCAGAAACAGCTTTCCAAACAAACGATGCCAAACGCACATCATTCACCGTCTAAGCAGTTGGGTTTGGGGTGGGGTGGAATGTACTCACTTCATCTAGTCCTTGGGGCTTCGTAGCAATAAACATTGATTTGATATGAAAAAACAGCTATGTATTGTAGTTAACAGTGTTAAGGATATTTCACCTGTTAGAAGGAGGAAAAAGCGACAAAATACGAGCTCCAGGGGTCTGTTGCGAGCAGAACCATGGTATGTGAATGGGTTTATTCCATCAAACACGGCTCTCCCTGGATCTGGGGGGCACGCAGGTGTGGTATTGCTGCAAAAGCATCACACGATGTCCCAGCCGGTGCTCTTTCTCCTCCCATGCCAGTTGTTTAAAACACTGACAGCCATAGGAAGGATTGTAGCAGTGCCACAAACGTTGCTGTTGCTCGTACTTAAAAACAAAAGGGCAGACACATGCTCCCACTCGGAGGTGGCCGTTTTCACGGTGTCCCCCTCTCCCCACAGCCCCTCAGTACCGAGCCCCCTTCACAGTGGACAGCAACCTGACAACGGTGTGTGTCGACTGGAGCAGCTCCTTCCTCCTGCACGGCCCGCTGAAGGAGTTCGTGCTGACCGACGGGAGCCAGCGCCTGTACCGGGGCCTGGACACCGCCCTTCACCTCCCAAGGACAGTGGACAGAAGTGAGTCTCTGAGGTCAAGGTGCTCAGTTCCCCAGCTTCCCAAAATGGTCACCCTGCGTGGTGGCCAGTGGAGGCTCACTGTGAAAATGTCTCGTGGAAAAGCTACTGCTCGGAGCAAATGCAATTTTCCCTCCTTTTTGCCGCCTGGCCTGTGGATGGCGCAATGCGGGGGAGGGCTGCCCCTGCCTGACTTGGGTGTCCCCTCGCAGGAACCAGACTGGAGGGTAGGGCGGGTTCACAGGGGAAGCTGCTCCCAGAGGCAGGAGGGGGAGAGTCCTCAGATAGTGCATGTTCAGGGACCTGGAGATTTTCTGGATGCGGCACCCAGAAAATCTCTTCAAGTGCAGCTCCATCAGGCAGTGACCACCTCCGACCTGAAGGCCCCTGAAAAAGGGCTTTTCAGAACCAGCCTGGGTGTCTGGCCCTGAAATAATGACCCTTTTCCCTCTGAAACCGAATTCCTTCTCCCTATTTAATTCTGTGTTCTACCTCAGCTTTGTCTGGTTTTCCCACTGAAATGAGAAAAGGCTTCATGAGGCATTAAGTATTTTTGAATGATCTGTGTGGCACAGGACCAACATGTGAAGCTGTTTTAAGCAATCTGGATTTATACAGGGAATGAATTAGTGTTTTTCTATTTTTTATTTTCTTGAAAATGCTATTTATTTTGGCTACAAGCACAGATAAACAGCTCTGGCAGTGCATTTATGGTATTTAAATGCTGCCGATGCCATTTTCAAGGCAGTCAAGCTACACATCTTTGTGGTCATAGTTCTCGGTCACCTGGGCAGCTGGTTGTGGCAGGAAGCTGGCCTTGCACCTCTCACTTCCCTCAGGTTCCTGGCTATTGAAATCAGTATCTAGCTCATTTGATTTCCACGATCCTTTCTGGGTGCCCCTGCTTAGTAAGAAACAGGGTCACTGAGTCAGAGGTCACTGTAAATTTTAAAGGAACAGGTGTAGCCCATATGCAGAACAAGGTCCACTCTGTGTATCATCCTTTCTCCTCTGAGAATTCTTCAACTTTGCTATATAAGCTCTAAGCTTCTTTAATTTAGAAGCTTAACTAAATTATATATGTGTGTGTGTATATATATATATGTCATTAGTACACTAATTATAGACACTTTTCTTGGTAATCATGAAATTAGAAACAAGGTTGCATATTAGGCAGAACCTCACATTTTGCCCTGGAAACCTGTTGTCAGACTTTTTCATGCTGTGATACCCTGTCCTTCTGAAAGTGTGCCCGCCATGCAGGGTGTTGTGCGGTGAGCCACTGACCTTCTGTGCAGCCTTCTTCTTCCAGGTCACATGCACCACGGAGGAAGGGAGCGTGAAGACGCCGCTCATCCGGTACGACACCGCTACTGGACTGGGTAAACATCTCCCTCACGTTGTGCTTCCTCTGGCGCCTCTTGGTCCTCGAGAAACATGCGTTTGCGTATACAGGCTCGTGCTAATGGACCAGCACTGACTGTTGGGAGGAATCGTGTGGTGTTGTGTTGTGGACAATTTTCAAAAGCCCTCGTAGAACCGACCTTAGGCAAGGAGTTAGGGCAGACTGTGAAAATGCCAAATGATTGACGTGTGGGAACAGAGAGAGAGGACTGAACTCTCCCAGGCACAGATTCTGTCAGTCAAGAGCCATACGGAACACTTTGTTCCCCCTAAAATGCTTTTTTAGGAGGAAGAGAAAGATCAGATAGAGAGAAAAAAATGCTGTAAATGCCGATTCGTGTTGATCGTAACAATATTATTTCAGGTTCAGAGCCTAAAACAGGGAATTTGGGAAACGTCTGCCTTGTATCCTCCATAAAAGATTACGACCAACCATTCACACCGAGTAGTGTAGCCAAGGAGACGAGGCTGTAATTTTTACAGAGCTGCTTTTAAACTGAATTCTACCCACCGTCTTTGACTCTAATATCTGCAAAACTGACTATTTCAAAGGGCATGTTAGAAAACTACCCAAAAAATTTTTTGAGAGCACAGTGGGGAATGATACCTTATTTTAAATCCCAGTTAGGAATGTTATACAAATTCGTACGCATAGATAGTTGGGAACATGGTTTTAAATAAACATGTCCAGAAATTCTGAAACACAGGTGAACATACATATTGTTATCAAGGATAGCTTCAATCTGTAGGATAATAAAATTAGGTTATAGTTCCAGACTTTTCCTGTCCGGATGCCACGTACAACTTGGTATCTCACAGCACCTCACGTAACCCCTCCCCCCCACACACACACATGGCAGAGTCTACTGCACTGTACTTAGTCGCAGCGCGGACTTCATCTGATACTCTCTTAAGAGACCCCAGCATCTGCATAAGCAGACAGGTAGAGGCCTGAGGGGCGCCGGAACCCCCCCAGGAATGTCCCGCGGAACTTACGCAGGGTTTGGTTTTTCTGTTGGATCCTGGCCTAGACTTTGTTTTTTAAGCAATGATTCTCAAGTTCAGGTGTGCACGGGATCCCCTCAGTGTGCTTGTCTGTTCCACGGTTTCCCAGCCCCCAGGCACAGAGGCAGGGCCAGCAGGGCCTGGCCTTTAAAAAAGTCCACGATCCTCACACAGGGGACCTGGACCTCAGGTTGGGCAAAGGGCAAAAGACTCCACTGATGGGTGGAGTCTTCTATTTGTATTTCTTTTTTTATTATTGATTTTAGAGGGAGAGAGAGAGAGAGAACCCTCGATTTGTTGTTGCACTTATTTATGCACTCGGTTGATTGATTCTCGTATGTGTCCTGAGCGGGGATCAAACTCACACCCTTGCCATATTGAGGCAACGCTCTAACCAGCTGAGCTACCCAGCCAGGGCAAGGATGGAGTCCTTCAAAAACGAAAGACGATTTTGAAAACAAGAGTTTCCGTTGATGAGAGACGGAAACACTGAGGACTGTGCAGAGCTACGGGAAAGTCCACAGTGGAGCGTCCAGATAATATTCAGAGTCGGTTTTAATTTTTCTGATAATGACTTTTCCGACGTCCCCCTTCTCTTGCCCGGAGGCAGCCTCCAAGCGGGAAGGACAGGCGAGGCTCACTCCCCTCCTGCTGTGTGGAGAGCTGGCTCCTTCCTGGGGCTTCCCTCAGGCAGCCGCCCTGCATTCCCGGGTGACGGTTCAGGCAAGGGGCCCGCTGGGTCCATCACACTGGCTTCTGGAGTTACAGGCGGGGCTACAGACACAGGGAACTCACCTCCTCCAGGGCACACCCCAGGTGGTGGTTTGGGGTTGACCACACAACGCGAGTTGGTTCCCCATCCAGGGCCCGCTCCCCTGCGGGGGGTCGGGCAGAGCTCCGACCTCAACCTCCAATTCTGCGGTGGGGAGCAGAGACCCAGAGGGGCAAAGCGACATTTTTTAATCCTCAACCGAGGATATCAGAGGAAATGTGTTTTGGTTTTTATTTTTTTAATTTTATCTTAGAGAAAGGGCTAGAGAGAGAGAAACACGGATGTGAGAGAGAAACAATGATTGGTTGCTTCCCATGCACGCCCTAACCAAGGATTGAACCCACAACCTTTTGGTATACAGGACAGTGCTCCCACCAGCTGTCACCTGGCCAGGCGACTTTGTTAACCTCACGGCCATTCTAAGTAGACTTCAAGTGGACAGAGTCGTATCCCTGCTGTCAGGAGGTCCCGATTTCAGTTCCCACCACCTTCCCTCCCCCTTCAACATTCTCCCCGCAGTTCGAATGCTACCCTTTCACTGTCCACTGAGAATGTGGGTGTGGTGTGCCCAGCTGCCTGCCCAGTGGCTGAGGTGCTAAAAGGGGGGTGTTTGTCCAAAGCATTGCACCTGTGTCTCTTTGTCCCTCCTCCTCTTAAAGGGACAGCACTCACCCCATCCAGGGCCCCCCACCCCCACCCCACGAGGGACCCCTGCAGGCCTTTCTGCCGGGCTCACGCCTCCTGTCCCCGCGGCCACAGTGGTGATGACCCTGCCACCCACTTCTGTGGCCCCGTAAAGCCCTCCCTGCCAGGGCCTGGCCCAGGGTCAGTGCTCGTTAACCAGGAGCTGCATCGAGAGGCCTCCTGTGCAGTCACATCACGTGACCTCTCAACACGTGAACAGAAATCAAGGGCAAGTCTGGGGGCTGCAGCCTTTCCCCCCATGGACGGTCGTCCCAGGGCCCTGGGCTGATGACTCCCAGAGCCTGTGCTATTCAGCCTGAGGCCTGGGCACAAGGACCGTCCAGACTGAGTGCTGGCAGGCAAGCAAGCACGGGTCTGATGTCCCCAAGCCAGTCTGATGTCCCCAGGCCATGTCCCACAAATCTTCCGAGGCATGGGGCTGTCGCAGAAAGCGAGGGGCCCCCAGATGCCACAGCCCTGTCTCAGTCCTCAGTGGGATCCTTGTGGCAGTATTATTATAATACCACATTGAAGCTGGCCTTCCTCAAGGTTACTTCCGTGACCCCCTAAAAGTCCGCTCACCCCTTCCTGCTGTCTGTCCCCGAAACATGCCAAAGCAGCAGTGATTTGCAGCTGCTGTGTGTCAGCCAGGTCTCCGGGGGCTGTGAGCTCTCCTTTCAATCCCCCAACGCACAGTCGCCTCCCCCTGCCTGAACACAGGCACAGACGAGCAGCACCCTGTGACCCACTGTGTGCAGCCACAGGGCAACCACAGGGCTGCCTTCTGGAGTGACCTTGCCCCTCTGTGCCCCTGGATTCGGCAGGCCTGGTACTGACCACGCCGGGAGGGAAGACGGGGCCCGGGAGCAGCGGCGTGGAGTTCTACAGCGAGCTGTGGTTCATCGTGCTCATGGCGGTCCTCGGCCTGATCCTGCTGGCCATCTTTCTGTCCCTGATCCTGCAGCGAAGGGTCCACAAGGAGCCCTATATCAGAGAGAGACCTCCCTTAGTGCCTGTTCAGAAGAGGATGTCCCCACTGAGTGTCTACCCACCGAGGGAGACCCACATGGTATGTCTCTAAAAGTGGGCCGGGGGGTGCATTTCCTACCATGAGGCTAATTCTAGAACATTCTTGACTTTGGCTATGCCTTAGAATCACCTGGTGTTATAGACTGAATGCCCTCCACTCCCCCCCTGCTGCCCCCACTCCAAATTTCCACATTAAATTCTAATCCGCAGTATGAAGGTTTTGAGAGGTGGGGCCTTTGGAAGCGAAGGTCATCAGGGGTCCACCGTCAGGAACGGGCTTTCCTGCTCGAAAGGCCACAGAAGAACAGCCCCCATCGATGAGCCAGGGAGCAGGGCCCCCAGGCCCTGGGTCCCCCAGCACCTTGAGGTTGGACTTCCAACCTCCAGAACTTAAGAAGTCAGTTTCTGTGGTTCGTAAGGCAAGTCTATGGTGTTTTGTTACTAACACATGTGGGCAACTCTGAAAAATGCCACTGCCTGGGTCTAATCCCCGAAGTTCTGATTTCACCCATCTGGGGAGGAACTTGGGGATTTGCATCCTGTTTTTTAACTCCCAAAAGTGATTCCAGTGTGCACCCCAGCAGGAGTATTTCTGCTCTATATTGCACCGCAGGGGACTGAAGTCCCCTGGGCAACTTACAGGTTGTGCAGCTCTGCAGCTTGGGGGGATTAGTAATGACGGGGAGACAGGGAGGGACTGACCTCCTAGCTGTGCCTGGTTCATCCCCTGGCCCCGGGTCCCCAGGGTGGATGGCTCCTTGTAGCTCCTGTGCACCCACACCCAGGACAAGAGGTCGGGCCAAGGTATGAGGGCAAGGGTCTCCCAAATGGTGCTTCGGGGGATCGTTGCACAGAGCAATCAACAGGGAGGTTAAAGGTGACTGACTCAGAAGGTGCATTCGGGTGTGGGGTGCACCCCACTGTGGGAAGACAGTTTGTAATTTCTAACCCTTCCCCCAGCATGAGATTGCTCCCCAAGATGTGTGCCCAAAGGCTGGCACCTGCCTGAGGGCCACTTTTCCCCAGTTGACACTGAGGTTCTATGTGAGCACGTGGCACCTGGAGGCTAAAACTCTGACCCCCGGTCCCCACGTGGGCACAGGTTTTCCCAGCGAGCAATTCCCTGATACCAACTGTCCTGCAATTCAACTTAGTTCTGCCAGTTTACCTGGAGAGAGTGACAGATCCTTCAAGTGAAGGGCTCAGTCCTGCAAGACCGTCCCCCTCATCCAATGACCTCCTCCCTCCCTGGGTGTGATTAATTTGCTGGAGCAGCTCACAGATCTCAGAGAAACACCGGATCACTGGTTTTTTATTATGCAAGGATGTCACTCCGGAACAGCCAGCTGGGAGAGAAGCACAGGGCGGGGTCTGCGGGAAGGGCGTGAAGCTCCCACGCCCTCCCAGGTAATGCCCCTCTCCCTGGACCTTCGGGTGCTCATGGACCCAGCTCTCCAAACCTGTGCTACTGCGTTTCTATAAAGGCTTCATTGCAGGGGCGGTCGATGAAGTCATTGGCTGTTGGCCACTGACTCAGCTGCAGCCAGGTCAGGGGGGAGGGACCAGAAGTCCCAACTCTCTCCTCCAGTGGTGGGTCCTACTGGCCACCAGCCCCTCCTTAGGTGAGGCCCCAAAGCCACCAAAGTAACATAACAAAAGACAGAATTGTGGCTCTCATCACTTTGGAAATTCCAAGGATTTTAGAAGCTTTGTGCCAGAAATGGGGACAAAGACCACACCGTATTTCTTAAGTCACAATATCACAGCAGCGGCAAAGTTGCACACAGATGTGTCTGGTCAAACTGCTTGTTTTAACACTTGAAAAAATGGACATGAGTGAATGGCAGCTTCACCCGCCTCCCAGGCCCCTCCCATGTTTCTGACATGGCTCCGAGCAGTGGGTGAGCCCTGGACGGGGCTGTCACGCCCAGATGGCAGGCAGGTTGGGGACAGGGAAGGGCAGCAGTCTCTCTGAGCCCCGTGGTCCGTACCCGTGCGTCTCAGGGTAGTGCTGAAGGGTGAGTGTGTGACGCCATCACTGGGCAAACACCGAGCTTCAACATGTCCGTACACTGACCCATGTCTCCCCGTTTGTCCTCAGTTTGACTCTGTGGCTGACGTGTCCGACGTGTCCAGTAATGTCACCCTGAAGAGCTACACCATGCACTTCGAGGTGGCTCTGCATGCTGAGTGACCGCATGGCCTGCTGCATGGCGTGTGTCTTGCGCAGTGTAAAGCAGGGACGCCTGGTGGATTGGACCGGCCGCGGCAGGGCACCCTGATGTTCCGCTGCAGCTAGACTTTTCATCCCAGGTCCTAGTCAGACTCCAGGACCTGATCAGAGTGCCTTTGGGTTCCAGATGTTAGACCTGACTTACTTTGGAGGCTGGATTCTATAACAAGGGGACAGATGTGGAATGAGAGAAAAAGGAGAGAATGTTCGAGTGTCAGACACGCTCAGTGGGAACCAGGGGAGAGAACACAGCTAACTGGCCACGCTGGGCGAGCAGTGTCCTTGAGAGGGGCTCTGGGTCAGAAGGCGGTCTTCTGGCAGCCCACCACTGCGGTGCGGCCAGCCCTGTGAACCGGGAGCATCTGAGGTTAGAACCTGTGCTGTCCAGGTGCTCAGAACACCAGCAGGCCACCCAGTGTGACTGTTAGTTTATCATCTCATCTCTGCCAGGAAACAGGGGCCCAGTTGAGTGCGATAGGAGGCAGTGGACACAGTGTTCCCTTCATTGACAAGGTGTGACACACTCTTCTGTTTCAAACCCCCGCTTCTTTAGCCACTAATGACCAGCAGCGACTTTCTCTGCAGGGGATGGCAGATACCAAGATCCCAGGGGCTGGGGCGCGCGTGAGCGTCAGGAGCAACCGGAGCATCTCTGTCCTTCGCATCCCAAGTCAGAGCCAACTCAGCCGCGCCTACTCCCACAGCTCTCTGCACCGCAGCGTCAGCCAGCTCATGGACATTCAGGACAAGAAAGTCTTGGCTGACGACTCGCTGTGGGAAACCATCATGGGCCACGACAGCGGACTGGTGAGTGGATTTTTTCCCCCAGAGCCTTCGCTAAACACCCCCAGAGGGGGCGTGGAGCCTCATGGACCCGACGGAGGCTGCCCACAGCCCAGGTGCGCCCCTCCAACCACTTACCTAGGGTGGCTGTGATTGACAAGCTAGGTAGAGTTGTCGTCTTGTTTTTCTAGCACGCAGTAGAGCTCAAAAACTAAACGCATGAGTAAGTGAAGGGACATCCTTGGGCAGAAGAGGAACATCACTGGCCTAAAACAAGGCACGGAGGACAAGCACACGCTTTACTGCGCAGCACCCTCTTTTTTCCTTCTGGGCTGTGGTTAGAGAAAAGGAGTCTCGGAATGGGCTCAGTGGCTCCTGTCCTAGTAACTTGGGAAGTCATGTGGGTGCTCCCATCTAGGGGAGTTCCTGTCCATCTTTCTCAGGCTCAGTCCAGTGGGCACAAATAACTGACTGAGGAGGAACCTCATCATTGTCTGCCTTGTTCAGAGGGATGTTATGCCTTTTTAAGTCACGGGCCTTCTCGACGTTATTGTGACCATTGAATCCCAAGATTCCATCCCCGAGCTGAAGTTTCTAAACAGCAGGAGTCACTAGTCCACACAGAGTTGTTAGCTGATTGTACTGAATGAAAAGCCAAAGAGCAGTTTCGCACTGAAGGTTTAGCTGCGTGTCCTCACCCCAAAACACAAGCTGGTCACTGTTTTGTGGAGCTGGGACCTTAGCAACGTCTGGTTATTACCGTGACACCGGATGGTGTGGGCACCTGCTTTCGACGGTACCAGTGAGAGGCAGGGTGCACAGCAACGCATGCCTGCTCCCGAAGGGCCAATACTAGGTAAATCGTGCCTAATAATTAGTGTTCCTAAACCTGGTTGGTAAACACAAATGCAGTGAGGGGGGGAGCAATGGAGCAGAGAGCTCACATTCTGGTTCTTCCACTTGCCTTTTGAACTAAATCTTAAATATACATAGTCTACTTTTTGCAAACCAGAAAGCCGAGGCTTCTGCAATCAGAAGGATGCAGGTATGGCAGATTGCAGACCTCAGATGGCGTGCGTTTTGGACGTGACTGCAGTGCAGGCGTGCATGTGGGGTGGTCTCTTCACTGTGGGGAATTTCAGGGGCCTCCGACCACCCTGTCCAGGGCTGAGCTGGGGCCAGGGCCTGGGAGAAACTAGTGCTGTCCTGACCCGGCCTCCTGGTGGTTTCAGTTTGTGGACGAAGAGGACCTGATGAACGCCATCAAGGGCTTCAGCTCGGTGACGAAGGAGCACACCACATTCACCGACACCCACCTGTAGCGCACTGAAACCTTCAAAACGTGAGTGAGACGGGGAGGCGGGCCGACCTGACACAGCCTGAGTGCTCAAAGCTATTGCTTGTTCTTCTGCTTGTTCTTCTGTGATCCTTTAAGGAAAAGAGAACTGTGTTTGACCTTGCTCCTCCCCAGTAGAGGTCTAAGAAATGTTTTTCTGGTTGTCTGAAATGAAGGGTCCCATCCCTACGAAAATATTTTTGGGGTAAGCTAAAACCACAGGCATTTTTCACCCGGCTCTGCCTGACCGCGAGGACATTGGTTACATGAATAACCGGCACTTTCCAACGGGCCCACGTTGGTGGAAGGGAGTAGCTTTAAGTTGCATTGACTCAGGGCTCGTCACCACTGCTTCCGTCCACCTCCTTTGTCCGTGAGGTCAGCAGGGCCCCGTAAGGGACAGTACCCAGCCACAGGGCAAGCTGAGTCAGAGAGGGGCAGCCTGGCACTGCGGGGGCACCCTGGGCAGAGAAGTTCACTTAGTCACGGCGTTTCCAGCTACTCTCCACACCTTTTGTTAGCAAATCACATACAAATAAATGTCTTTCTAACGGCTGAGGACTCTGGGAAAAGGCTGGGTAAGTACTCGATGTTTCAATTTAATTTTCTTACTTGCCCACCCAACTTTTACGTGAAGAAAGACACAACAGAAAATTCTAACTCTTGGTAACACTGAATGTGTGCTTTCCCCGCTGTTCTCCCCGACACCCCACAGACAAGGTGAGTGCGTGCACACATACGTGTGAATTCCCCCCTCCCCTCCCTGCCTTCACTGTGGGAAGAGGCAAAAACCTCATGTGGGTGTGCTTTAAACAGATACTGTTCCTAAGATAAGAGAAGACACATAGTCTTAATCATTTTTATTTGACTTAATGAATATATAAATACAAGAGAATGGCTGTGAAACCACTGGTAAAATGGTAAACTTTGAAGCATTTATTCCAACTTCAACTCATTGTATTTCTTAAAATGGGGATATATACATTTTTCACCAATAAATGCTTAATGCTTAAAATTTACAATTACCCTATTTGTGGAAACTTGAAAACCTCTCTGAATCTTGAAAATCATTCCAATTAAGTGAGAAAAAAAAACCCTAAAAAACAAACAAAAAAAATCTTTTATTCTTACAATTTAAAATATATTCAAAACAATTATTTTTACAGCAGCCAAAAACCTCTAACCCCAAATTCAGAACTGCAGTCTCATGAGTGTAACAAAGTGGCCACATTCTAATTTCAGTATCAACAGAGGACACACGCCGTGGCCCCTAACACAGAGCAGACCAGCAGCTGGTAGAGTGTTCCCTTCTGGGCACTCATAGCTTTGACCCTGATGAGTATTATTTTTATTTTATATGCTCAAACACACACAACTGCTCCAACTTCAAAGGCAGTTTAAATGGACACTGGGCATTTAGCATTCGTGAAGCCTGCCAAGACGTGAGGCTTCCGAGGACGAGAACCAGACGATGACCTGCAGTTACAACCACCTTCAGGGACGTGCGCCACCATCCGGTCTGCTACTCGAAGACATCAATAGTGTTTCTGAGAGACATGGTAGTTCGTCACACACATAGCACCTCATTAAACATCAGGTAAACACTTTGCAATCACAATAAGGGTCGGGAGACTCAGCTCCAAAGAGAATTATGTGATTCGCTTAAGATAACCTTGCAAGACGTGCCTCAGGCACGATGGAGGGAAGGAGTGCGCCCCGCAGGCTCCCAGTGGGCGCTGCCCGTTAAGCAGGGAGCTTACGACACCTCTCCCCACAGTCCCCGGAGAAAGTGCACCTGGAAATGGACCCCTGTTTTACAAATCACCAGTTAAACGTACTTGTAAACCTTTAAAAAAGAAAGCAAACTTCAAAAACGGACAAAAGAGGTTTTGATCTCCCTACTCCAGATAATTCTGTAAAAAAGATAACAGATGAAGTCCAACTTTAATTTGAGAAGTTTGGGTGTAAAGCTGAAGCACTTGAACGCGTTGCGCCTCCTTAGTCAGCGCCTGCCGTGCCCCCACCGAGCACGTTCTGTCTGTCTGCGCCCTGGGGCTCAGCTTTACCTCTGTGGGAAGTCCACGCGGGATGGACAGTGTTGTCTAAGATACTTAACACCTATACTAATTAAAAAGCACATATTTTAAAAAAAACAGCCCTGGCTGGTGGTTCAGTGGCTGGAGCATCATCCCATACACGGGAGGGTTGGGGGTTCGAGCCCCAGCTGGGGTGGCATGTATGGGGGTAACTGGTCAACGCTTCTCTCCCTCTTCCCCCTCGTAAATCAATGTACATATTTAGAAGGAAGAAAGAAAAAAAAACTACTCGTTTCGGTGAGCGTTCACAAGCTATACTCTTGGCCCGAGGAGTCACTTTTCTTATGGCGCGGGGACGGTGTGGTCTTGGTAGGAGAGGGCGAGGCGGTGCCGGGGGAGTCGGTGCCGCCGTCGGAGGTACTGGGGGACGAGGCCAGGTGGGGCACCTTCTTCCTTCCCAGGAAGCCCCCTCCCTCAAATCCCCCTTTCCTCCTTAACTCCACTCTGCTGTCATTTTCATCTTCCGACGACCTTTTCTTGGGTTCTAGGAAGGCATCGGCCACTTTATGCCCTTCCAACCCGCTCTCGGACTCTCTCCCGCCTTTTGTTTCTGCGCCCGGAGACTTCCTCTCGGTCACGGCACATTCCCCCGCCGTGCACTTGACCTCAGCGTGTCCGGGGCCCGAGTTGGCATTTTCAGGGACAGCCCGTTCTCTGTCTCTGTTGAGGTTGAGCGTCTGAAAGTCCCGGTAGCTGTGGAAGCTCTCGGTCCTCCTGGCCCTGGCCAGCAGGGGGCTCTCCCGGTAAGGCCTCAGGGAGCCGTAAGTGGCCGCGTCACGGACGGTCTCCTGGTGCTGCAGCTGAAGGCTGGAAGGGTTTCAAAGTTGCAGTTGAGATGGGTCTGAAAACTTTGAGGGGCACGTCTCGTTAACTAACCACCAGTAGGAACACTCGGCACACGGAAGTACTTTCTGCATCACACGCACGTGTGTGTAAAACTGTCACTGCAAACACAGGCACTCGGTCAAGCGGGGTTTGCTTCAGCTGCAGTTGGCATATAGTAAACTAAGATAGAGCATCATCTTAGTTTGGCAAACGAAGGTATGCCAAAGTAAGATACGGTATCACCTCAGTTTCAGGTGTATAGCCGGCACTTAGAAATTTCTGTAACTTACGAAGTGATTTCTGGTGAGTCTACTAACCACCTGCTACTGTAAGGTCACTGCAGCATCGCTGGTCATATTCCCTATGTTGTCCTTTAATATTTAACTAGAAACATACACCCCGTCACTGCCTTAGAAGTGCACACTGCACACACACCCCGCGTCATTCTGCTGGGGGTGCGGTGTGGATGTCGGTTACAATTCAGTAGACCAAACGGTAAACGCACCATGCACAAGGGCTGGGCAGGACAGGGCATTCACATGCCCTTTGAAGGAGTTCTAGATCACGGACCAGGCTCCCCAAGTAGCAGAAATTCACAAAACAAGGTATAGGGTAAAAAGAACCAGAAGCATGCAGTGGAGAGATTCAGAGTTATTTTTTCCGACTGAGTAGCACAGAAGGTCTGCATTTAAAGTGCAGTCAGGAAAACCTGGCCCCTAAGGACAGCCGCCTTGCAAGCCCGGCCTACCTGGAGCTGGACTCCCGCAGGCGGCTGGGCTGCACCACGGAGGTCGCGGGGCTGATGCTGGGGGTGGCGCAGCGCGAGGTGCTCAGGTCGCACTGGTCCAGCAGCTTCAGCAGCTCCTCCTCCGTCGGGCCCCCTGCGTCTGGGGAGAACATCCGCACCCGTGACCAGGTAACCCCCACGTGCCCCCGACGTGCCCCGTGCGGCGCCTCCCCCAACACCTACCCCTGTCTTCAGTCCTGTTGACCATGTCCATGGCCGTGGTCAGGTCCCACATCTGGATGCTGCCGTTCGTGTGGCCCGTGAACAGGTAGCGCCGGGGCCGAGAGCCCATCCTGCTGGAGCCCTCGCACTCCCGCACCGTGAACGCGGAGATGGTGGTGCAGTCCACTGCCTGGATCTCGCAGATTCTGCAACGAGCCGCACAGCGGTGTGGGAACGAGTAACACTGTTACTGAGACTTTACTGAGTTTTAGAGACGGGAAGGGAGGGAGGAAGAGGGAGCGAAATACCAAATGCACGAGAGATCCAACAATCGGCTGCCTCTCACTTGCCCCCAGCTGGGGATCTGGCCCACAGTCCAGGCCTGTGCCCCGACTGGGAGCAGAACCAGCACTCACAGGCCTGTGCTCAATCCACTGTGCCACACAGCCAGGGCTGTGACCGAGATTTTTAAAGTTAATTATTTGCAAAATGAGAGTTGAATACTGTATGTGTGTAAAACAGATTTAAAGGGGTCAAGACAAGTCAACAGGAATCAAAGTCAAACTTTGTTTCTTTGAGTCCAGAGAAAAGGCTCATAAAATAATGTGTCCAGTAATTAAAATCAGGCAAAGTTTAAGTCGGGCTTGAAAGAGCTTTGGTAGGAAGTGGGCCGTTCTTTCAAAAGAAGTTAGACAGAAAGAAACAAAGTAAGCAGATATCATGCTAGAAAAGATCTTGAGAAGCCCTTTAAAATCGACAAAACCTTGAAACCCAAAAGAATGTGTATCTGTACGGAGGAGACACCTGACCAGCGTCCTCCGCCGGGGTGACACCCTCCACTCCCCAGAACCCGAGCACCCTCAAACAGCTTCTGCTGGCTTCCTAAGGGGCTGACTGTCTGCTTCACTCTACAAACTGATTTCTGCTTATCGTTTCTATAAATACAGCCTCCCTCGCCACCCCCCCACCCCGCACCATGGAGTCAGAAGTCCCACAGTGCTCTCTCCTGCAGAAACTGCAGGGGGGAGGAGTGTTTGAGAGCCAAGTGCTCTTTGAGGTGGGTTTTCTGAGACCATGGGGGCTTTTCCTGGAAGGGGTCCAAGTGCTCTCTCCTGCAGAAACTGCAGGTGGTGACTCACTGTGCTGTCTGGGCCACAGTGAGGAGGAGGTCAGAATGGGACAAGGACACGAAATACTGGTTGTCAGGTGATGTTACGATGGCAGCTTTAGTCAACGTTGGGCAGCTGCCTCACCAAAAGTGCAGACAACACTACATCATGGTGGTTTACAACATTTCTCAAGATAATAATTCGGCCTCTAACTACATTGTATTAAATGTAGAAATTTTACTTTTTGACAAGCAACGTTTTTTGTTTTAAAAATGTTATAGCTCCCTGTGTTCGAGGCTATAAATAAATTTTTAAAAAGTAAAATTTCAGTCATATGGAAAAAAGGGAACTCACCCCTACTCAGCACCTACTGTAGTCGGGGACCGTGCAGGACAGAACACATGCTTTCACCTCACTTAGTCCCACGACATCCTACCCAGGTCGCCGAACCTTATTTCACAAAGAAACAGGGGCTCCGAGCAACAAAGTAACTGGAGCTGAGAACGGTGCACAGCTGGTGAGAGTTAGAGGTTAGCTCGGCTGCCCGCCATCACGTCCTCACGAGCCCCTCCTGGCCGTCTGTCCGCAGCGGCACAGAATCCTAAACACGCCCTGCAGAATCAGCACGACCCACACCATCCCGGTGCCGAGTTCAAGCAATCACGGGACCACGAGCCGACCTCTCCCCCAACAGTTTGCTTCTGGCAGCCACTCATCGATGTGGCAGATCACTCAGAACTGTGTGTTCCAAGAGGCACAGGGGCTGCTGCACGAGCATCCGAGCAGCAGCGAGTTACCTTTTCCCGGTGGAAGAGAGCCTCACGAACAGCTTGTTAGTGATGGGGACGACTTTCTGGATGAACACCTGCTGGTCATCCCGCTCTCCGAAAGGCCCTTGGTCAGAAAACAGAAAATGGCAAGAGAAGTTGATTACAATTTAAATGGTCTCATTAATTAAAAAAAATTATTACTATTGAAAAAGAAAAGGCCTTTTCATGCCTGTTAATGTTCGCTGCATTCCTAGCGAACCGGACAAACACAGTGATACTGGTACTTCATTTGGCGTTAAAATTTTTTAAAAGAAATACCTATTGCAAAACTATATTTTTTGCACGAAGGCTTTTAAAGCTGAAAGCAAAATAATATGCTTAGGTTACACATTATCAAGACCAGAAGGAAACCTGTTAAAACACAAGCTCTACTTACTATCTTTGAGGATGCACTCAATTCCTTTTAACTTCAAAAAAGGGAGATATAAATGAAGTTACTTTTATGTGTTAATTTTCCTTTTGAAAAGACAATATGCAAAATCTAAAAAAATAAAGTGCAACTTTATTGAACAGAATTTAATTACTCAGAAGCCTGTTGCATTCTACAAAGTTTTCAATCGAAAAAAGATTCAATTATTTTTACTTTATGGTACTTGGCAAGGCAGGTAATTGGCTCACCCCTTTTAGGAAGATTCTGAACAATATAAAATGTTTTCCTATAAAACAAATATAAAATTTTAATAACCCCTTTTTCTGTCATATTCAATAGCTAAAATACCAAATTATTATTAACAAAAGATGCGATACACAAGTTCTAAAGACCTGATGTTCCAAGTTATGTGAATCACACCTAATAAACAATGTGTTAATAGTTTACTTTGTGCCACAGTAAATGCTTCTCAGATAACTGAGTTTGGTCGTTACAACCATATGAGGGGGGCACTATTGTTATCTCCATTTTACAGATGAGAAAACTAAGGCCCCAGAGCTGAGTTACCCAAAAGCTCACAGGTCCTACTTGATGGGACCAGAAATGGGACCCAACCTGCCGTGCTCTTCCTGCAGCTACTGGGCCATCCAGTTACTGGACAACCTTCTCAAGTGTGACTCTACTGAAAAGGAATGGCCTCGCTGAGAACCTGTGAACAACGCCAGGACAGTGGTGAGGAGAACAATACCAGGAACGGGGACTCCGGGCCTGGACCCTCGCCGCCCCCCCGCACCTTGTACTCATTCCTCACAGGACTGACTTCCGTGAATTACTCCCACCTCCCTCCTTGCAGTTTCTCCACTCCTCTCCCAGACTGACTCCTTTCCTTCAGAACACAAAGCATCCTCAGCTCTCCCCCATCTTCAGTGGGGTCTAGAAGCAATAAAAAATATGACCTCTGACCTTTCTCGCCTTATCTTTTGCGGTCACCTCCCACAGTCATTGCCGCGTCACCGCTGAAACCGAGTCCGCCCCCACCTCCCCACTGAATGGGACTTCCTGTTCTGTTCCTCCAATCTGTGTCTCTGAGGATATTTTCTAAACTATAAAGAAGGAAATATTCTCCCTGCTTCGTTTGAAGTATGTCACCGGGCTGTTTCTGAGTCTCTTCTCCCGCATCGGACCCCCAACCACCAGGCTCTGCCCTGACTCACACCCGCAACTGAGGGCCTGAACGTGCCCCCGACTTGCCAGGTCCTCCTGGCCCCGTCCCTTCGCCCTGCCGTCCGCCCTGCCAGCAATGCCCCGGACTGGAAGCTCCCACTCCGCACGCCACGTTTCAACAGAAAACCTGGACGTTCGGCCCGAACACCAGTTCCCACGGGTGCCCAGTGGGGATCACGCCTCCCACGTCAGGCCGTCCAGACGCTGCAAGGAGCGCACACAGCCTGCCCGGCACCGTCTCCCCGCGTGCCCTCTGCCTGTGGGCACCGTGTGGGAAACACAACCGTTTGCTTTTTGTTACCACTGCTCACCATACTCTAAGGTGATGTTTATTTTGTTGTTCCTGGATTTCTAATACCTGGACCAAAAGTACTCAGTAATCATCTGTTTACGCTACACCTTAAGCTTACGCAATGTTATATGTCAGTTAAATCTCAATACAGCTGGGAAATGACAAAATGAATCCGTAAGCTCCCAGCGTATCACATAGCAGTGTCAAAATTAACAACACCGAGCATTTTTTTCAGAAGCACTGAGTCTGAGGTGGTGCAATTCTCAGGAGTGGCTTTTTAAAGGTAACTGCTTAACACCTTTGCTGTGGGGGCGAACCATGGGTGGGCACATTTAACTGCTTCATGCCAAACAGTTTCGGTAAAACAATTCTAACGCACTCCTTCCCGTCTTCCGCCAGTGCTCTGATTTCTGATCACACAAAACGATCAGAGAGGTACACCAGCCAGCCAGCTGGTCCTGATGAACTACTGAAGCCCACCGAGGTGCAATGAACACGCCGCGTCAACTCTGCAGCGGGCCCCGGGGAAACACTGTCTCTGCCAGGACTGTGCACACGCACACGTGTGTGTGAAGTGCAGACACAAATCGAGCTGACTACACACACCTTCCCCTGGGCTCAGGGCCCGTATTTCCTCTCGGGTCGGGGGACAGCATCAGCCCTTTAGCAGCTCCAGATTTCATTTCCAGATTGTGAGGAATGGAAGAAAAAAGTTCAAATCTCAAATATGCAATAGCCATCCCAGCTTTTAATTATAAACAAAAATGGTTAGCACCTGAAGGTAATTTTTAAAAGGAGGAATGCTAACAAGAGGAAAAAATTTCACTTTAAAAATAAAAGATGGTATAATTCTATGTGTTTACAGAACTTAAAAGTGCACTAAATTTGTTTTAAATGTGTTTCAAAGCTGAAACTAGAAACTGCATTTAAACCCGGACTTGGGCGTCTACTCTTGCCAGCACACATGGGCGCGGCCCACGCAGCCTGTGCAGACACGCCCCCCGACCCCAGCCGCCTTCCCCGTCATCTCGCTCACCGATGTCGTTCCCGGAGGAGTAGCTGCCGTGACTCTCCGCCTCCTCCAGAGACAGGATCTTGAAGGACGCCAGCGGTGTGGACCCGGGCTGGGTGGAGATCATGCCCCGGAAGCGCGTCACCGTCCAGGTGCGGACGTGGTTGTTGTCCGCACAGACTGGGGGAGGAGAGAGCGCACGAGAGCCGCTAAATGCTGAGGGAAGGGCACCAACAAAATCGCTCTCATAAGCACATTCCAACTTTTCCCTCGGTGACCTCCAGTAAATAGATCAGAGCACACCGTGACTGGCAAATGACATCTTCATCCTAAAATCATAGTTAATTTGTACCTGGCCAATAACAGTAACAGAATATGGTTTTTACCTTGCTGTAAGTATCCAAGGTATGTAAGTAAATCTATGGATTCTTATAAAAGACGGATGTAGAGCCGAACAGGTTAAAAAAAGCATTTGTAAGAGAATACACTGAAGACTACTCTGTTCCATGGTGAAACTACATGGCAAACAAGTTGCCCAGTTTATCTTTTTAAACCACAGAAAACTCCCGCTCATGTTACTCAAATATTGAACAACCCAGACCAGGAGTTACTGAAAATTTATTGTCACAAATGACATGCCGTTTGTCAAAAAGCTATTAGAAACCAGCTGTTTTTTGCTCACTCACAGCTACAGTAAAGAAAATTAAGATTCCATATAAAGTTGAGAGCTATTTTTACAGCACATAAAAGTCTGTATTTAAAAACATACTCCAAAATTAGCTTATTTTTTCACGTAAACAATATTAAGTGGGCATATATTAAGACGTATCTAACAAGTAACCTCTCTCTTTGGTCTGAATACACCACTAAAAAATTGAAACAAAAAATATAATTAATGCAAGACCTGTACTTTGGTGACGTCCCTTAATAAAAAAGTATACTCATTTGACATTGATTATGATTTCAGAAAACGTACTCATCAATATATACCAAGAAAGCACCCAAAATTCACTGTATACCCACAACACTTCCTTTTGGGTAAAATGCCATAGTTGCAAATTTTAAAACAAAACTTGAGAAAGAAATTTAATTTGGGGTAACTGCAACAAAAATTAAAAAATATACAAACGCTACTTAGGTAACAAAATTCTCAGTTCTCACAATGCCAGCTTTCTGGTGAGAAAAAGAAAAGATGTTTAGTTCTAGGCTGTTTATTCAGCTTCATGGGAAATAATATCCTTTACTAGGACTCAGAAAAATAATATGAATACTTTAAAACTTATGGCAGATTTTGTTATGTGATTCAAATGAACACTTACGGCCATCTGTAACTTAGTTGTTATCCAAAGCTTTTACAAACCCACACTACGGGGAAAAGAACGTCGCTGCATGTACGCTGATGTCCACCAGGTGGCAGAATATCGTAGTGGAGCACTGGAGACAAAATACTCCTGTTTTTTTGGCTGAATGGACTTTGTGACTTTACTTGAAGTTCAAAACTACATAAAACGGCTGGTATCAAAATGCAAGTCTGACCGCAGAGTGCTTCAGCAGCACATCCTACACCATCACCATCAAAACACAGCCAGGGCTCCTGAGATTTCCAAGCGCTGTCAGGTAAAAACCATGACACCCTGCAAAACTGTCTTCTCACAAGAGCAAAAGAGCTGATTCTACAGCACTTACTGGACACCTCTTATGTGCGCAGAACCATGCTAAGTGCTGAGAACAGAGTGGAGAACACAATTCTGCTACTGCACATCTTACTCTAGACTGCTACAAGAGGGAAGACAGGTGAGAACAAATAAAGCATCAAGTGGCAAGTCCAAGAAGAAAAACCGAGACACGGACCGAGCAGGTGGCTGAGACTGCCGCGAGGTCGAGACTGAGAGGATCGGCCGGCCCAGCAGGCCGCTCTGAGGAGGCTGGGGTCATGGGCAGTCGGCAGAGACAGGGGAGCAGGGAGAAGACAACACGTGAGAGGCAGGCAGGGTCCACAGCAGGGTGAGCCACAGGGATGTATTTACTTGTTCTATGAACAACAGGAAGCCACTGGGCACGGGGCCTGGTTTGCATTTCTGAAAGATACTTCTGGCTGCATTACTGTGTTACACACCTGTGTGTGCCATTACGGAGAATGTACTGCAGAGCAGGACAGAAGCAGGGAAAGAACTGGAAGCGCAGTAATCCGGGGCAGAAACGATGATGGGCACTGCCGTGTCGGAAGCAGTGGACCTGAAGTGAAGTCAGATTCGTGACAGCACGTAAGTCCTGAAGCAAAGCTGACAGGACTTACTGATATAACAGGACTTCCAAGTCTCATTCCCAGATTTTCAGGTGGAGTAAATGAATAGATGGTGACACGGTGGACAAAGAGGGCAGATCAAAGTACCCCATCTTCTGAGAGACAAATCAAAAGCACCCTTTTGTGCAGCCACAGGCAAAGACGACCCACGTCTGGACTCCGTGGGTGGTCCCAGGTGGAGGGTCACGTCAGGTCACCGGGGAAGGTGCAGAGGAAGAGGGAGAGTCTGGGAAGGAGCGGGAGGCAGTCCCGCACGTGGCGGTGAGCGAAGAGGAGGGACCGGGGGCAGAGTGGGACAGACTCCTCAGGGAGGCTGGTGAGGAAGGAGGGTGAGACAGGAGGGCCCTGCCTCGGGAAAGCCTCGGGAAGGGATGGTTTCCGAAGGGTGTGGCTACACCCCACACAGCTAGACACCCCACAAGCGCACATTCCCCCATCCACGGGGTGTTTCAGCTCCAGCCTTTCATCAAAACTGAAGGGCCAGGAGAGAGATAAACACTTGTATGAAAATGTTTTTAAAAAATCAAGTTAGGCAGGAACTGATCTACAGAAGACAGAAACCCGAACTCTGCTGATCTCAAGCTTCCATTTCTGTAAGGCCTTTTAGAAATCACCCATTGTCAACAGGCTGTTACTTTGTGTCCGTCGCACGTCAGGGACTCAATCATTAAAATTAGATACAGAGTTTGAAGCTTAAAGAAACTAGTATCAACATTAAGAATTAAAGGAACAATAAACAACAATCTATTATCTTCAAATAAGCTCTATAAATTCTACTAGTTTTTAATATTTTTAGATGATCAAATAAAATTATGTCTAAATGTACAACTTTAGCCTTTAACTTCAAGACAATGCTACCAAACTTATATTAAATTTACACTTGGAAATTTTCTGTAACAAAAAGCCTTTCAACAGAATTATGATCAATACTTTGAAATAAAACATGCCATGAGAACAGCATATCAGAACAAAAAGTAAATTTTTAAAAAGCTGTACCTCTTGAATTCGTGTGTACTGCCGCCAGGCAGAACTCAAAGGAACCCTTAAAAGGCCATCGTAACATTGCCGCAGTCACTAGCTTTCCTACCAGTTTCATTGGTGTGTCCTTCCCACAGAAGACACTGCGTGACAGCCTCTCGGTCTGCGGGCACTGGGAACCCGTGGGCTCAGCTCCTCCCCCCCCACCCCCAGAGTGGGACGCTGCTCCTCACCTGACACCAGGTGCTTCTCGGAAAGCATGATCTTGGTGACCGGGCTGCGGTGGACTGTGAAGGTCTGGAAGAGCTGAGGGCCCGACCCCACCGTCTCGGGGTGCTGCACGATCACGCGCACCGCTCCAGAACTCGTACCGTAGGCGATCTCGATCCAGTTCCCGCTGACACCTGCAGCCACAGGAGGAAGGGGCACTCAGGCTGCGGCGGAGGGGCTGCCCTGGTGACACCTGGGATGGAAGGGCGGAGCCGGCCTCGGGGCTGTCAGCTGCAGCCCCTGCTCCTTCGCCCTTCCCTGAGCGGTAGTCCCTGACCAGTCTCAGAATACGTGACCGTGGCACGTGCACGCGCAGACACCCCACGGGGCTGACGTCATGCCTACGCGTCCTGGGGGAGTCACCTGGAGCTCTGTCGTGGAGAGCCCAGGTTCCGCCCTCCTAAAAGCTTCCCATAGAGACCCTCAGCTTTAGCAGCTCTTCTCTCCATCCACCTCCACACACCTGAGCCCCAGGAGAAAGCGCAAGCCCGGAAGGCACTTCTCATAACCCGGGAGGGGGCTCCATTCCCCCCGTGACTGCTGAGGTTTACCCTCCCCTTTAACTTAGAACGGGAGATGAAAACCCCACACACCTCGCTCCAGCCACAGGCAGCGAACCTCTGTAAAGGGCGGCCCAGCACAGGGCCTCACTCCGCCTGTGCCACTGTTTGTTACCGGCACCTGACTCCCTGCCGCCCCACGGAGGCCAGGAGCAGCACAGCACTGGGGCGGAGGGCCTGGCTTGATGATCCCCGTTCTAGCGCGAGGTCCCCGAAATCCCACTGAAGCCCAACCAGAGTCCTCTGCGCACACTAGGATGTTGATTTCACACCAAAGACGAGGACTGCCCTGGAGGAACTCAACAAAATGACTTTGTACCAGTAACACCCAATCTCTTGGTATTACTGTGCATGTTAGTATTTCCTAAGATTCCCGTCATTACTGGTAAGTTTTAAATGTCCCACCTACGTTCATCTTGCCTCCCGGAAAATAAAAATGTTGATAATGATGTAGAACGTGTTGGTTAATTTCACTGCAGTGGCCTTTGAAAGGCAATAAAAGTTACAGACATTGAACTTCCAAGCAAAATGAGTTTCTCCACAACTTAAAGATTTCCCAAGGAAATAATAAGCTTACTTATTAAGTGTTAATCTCTCACTGTCCATGAAAGATTAACAGTCCAAGAGCCCCCTTTTTTTTAAGTTAAAAATAAAAAACTCTTAATTTCAAAAGAAAATCAGCCCCCGTCATGCGAATTAACGGTGCTCGTTATTTTTTTCGATCTCGGTGAACACCGCGAGGATGAAGCTCCCCAACTCAGAGGAGGCGCAGTGGTGCCCTCCCACCTCCAGCCGAGCTGGCTTCCTGGTCACGTGTGACTTCAGTGTGAAACAAACACAGACAAACGGGGACGGAAGCCTTTGACCGCGACGCGCAAACACAAAGAACCGCGTTAGCGCTGGCCCAGTGAACTGCGCGCTCCCAGCACCCCTGCGGGCGTCTGCACTCCTCCTGCGGGCACTGACTTGTTTTGGGTGTGAGGTAGACACTCAGCGCGGTGATGGCGTCATTAGAAGGGTCGTGATAAAGTTCAGTCACGAGCAGATCGTTGTCCTTCATGCGCAAAGGGAACTTCTGCATATCTGCAAAATAAGTGTTTGAGTCGTATTAGAGCAGTGCATTTATTTTAGACTAAAAGAAGGTGATATTCTCGTTGTCATCTGCAAATGCCCCAGGCCTGGGGGGGCACGCCCAGCACCCGCACGCTCACCGATGTAGTAGATGGACCCGTTGTTGCACCCGAGCAGCAGGAAGGACCCGGCCGTGTCGTAGCTGGTGATGGGGACGACGTCTTGGACCTGGTGCAGTGACAGTGTCATCCGATGTCAGTGTTTAATTAATTACAGCTTACATTTTCTGCTCCATTTCCTCAAAACTCTTAATAAAAAGAGCACTAATACCCAGTCTAAGTAGGGCTTAGAAAACAAGACGTTTTACACATACGGTCGTGCACACACACTCCCCACACGAGGAATCTGGAAGAATCATCCTCGGGACTGATTCCCTTTCGAGCTGTTACACACACCTACTTCCGACAGCAGCACCTGCCTGTCAGAGGCTGGATGGACCACGTCTTTCTGCACGTGGTTCGGAGACCACAGTACACCTGAGGGCTGGAAGGCCGCGCCTGACCACTGTGCGTGAGACATTACATGACCTGCTCAAGGTCACCTAGGAAGGAGAGAACCAGAACTGGGACACGAATCAACTGGTTCCCTGAGAGCACTCGCCCCCTCGGCCCTTCACTGCCACGTCTCCGAAGAGATGGCCTCTCCGCTCTCCCTCTCTGCACTGCGGACTTCGCCTCCCTTGCCTAGGAAATGGTGATGAGGCGCGTACGTTCTCACACGCTTTTGTTTTTTCAAGCACTAGAATAAAAAATTCAGTTTCCACGCAAATCAATCTAGTTACAAATTAACAGTTGCCTGTATCTGTGCTAAAAAAGAAGAGCAAAGGGCAGGACTTTGTACAAACGGAAAACAGTGTTTGTGGGAGGAATGGCAATGAGGTCAAAAAGCACCTTCCCACACCCAGCCAGGCCAGCGACCGCGTGGGAAACTCACAGGCCACCTTCACCCGAAGGCTCTGCATGTACGAGATTCAATCCGAGAGAACAGCACCAGACAGGATAAGCATAGAAACTTGTGGGCAAGAAAGAAAAATGAAAGACAAACAGGGGGCAGCGGGCTGTAAAGTCGGGGTGCCGCACCACTGGGGGGCAAGGGGAATTCTCCTCCCGGTCCGAGTGTGGGAGGAGGGCGAAGACAAGGCCGACTTCACAAAGATGTGAAGCCTGAAGACGGGAAAAGCCGTGGAGTCAGGGAGAGGTAGGGGGAAGGCCACGCCTGACAGAACAGCAAGGATAAAAGCACAGAACCCAGGCCCACTCCTGTTAAAAGAAAAACGGTGCAAAGACCTAAACTCAGAAATAATGGTTCCCATAGCCGGAGGCGTAGAGGCCGCTGATCTCCGCACACGCCTTCCAGTGTCACGCACGGTCACGGGCTTGCTAGACGTCTCTCCATGGTCTCAGGTCCCAGGGCAAGTTTTGTTTCACCGGCACCAACACAGGCTGCCCTGCACGTGCGCCCTGGAGCTCTCTGTCGCCTCCCCTGTCCCCTTTAAATGCTAATGTCCCCCACGGTTTTGATCTCAGCTTTCCTTTCTCTCCATGTTCCCTCTCAATGGGCAATCTCATCACTTCTTACCTTTCCATTACAGAAGTGCTGTGGTGTCCCAATGCTTCTAGCTCTTTCCAAAGGTACACTGCCAACTATATACTGAACACCAGAGCTTGCAGCCCAAACGAGTCTCAGAGTACACACATTTCATCGATCTAATTATTCATCACAGCAGCCACCAGCATCTGCTTCTCTTCCTACGTTCCCCAGCAACTCAAAATTACTAGCCACTCGAGTGTCAAAACTGGAAGTCCAAAACCTGCCACACCTAACCAGATCCAATCCTGCCACTGGGAAGGCTGATCAGCTGGCTCTCAGTGGTCGGTCACTGCATCCCTGCTCCCTGGTCTGCAGCTGGGTCTCCTCTGCTCTGGCTGGGTCCCTCCTGCGAGCTCCGGGCCCCTCCCTGAGCTCCGGGCCCACCTTGCCCACCCTGCCCACCCATCGCCACTGCTATCTTTCCACAACCTGCATCAGACCATGAAACTCTCTGCTTCAAGTTCTTCACCCGTGCCTCCCTCCTTCAGCATCTTTTGAGTCGTAACCCCTTCTTGCACGTCCTCAGTGCCTGCTGTGTTCGCCTCACAGGCTGTGTGACTTTCCAGATCTGTGCTTCCACTCCAGAAATGAGAAAATGTCACATCACAGTGTAAAACCTCATTTTCCAGAGGTACTTAAAATTACTGAAAACATAGTCAAATTTGCACCTAGAAGCGAATTTACCCCTAAATATATTCACTTTTCTGTGTTATCAAATTCAGAAATGGCACGAATTAGTTCCACAACAACACAGATGCATGAGCAGCAGGAGCTCCAGTAGCGGCTTTGCGCCTGTCACCTGTGCCGGGTGGCACTCACCTGCCAGTGCTGGGTGACAGCATTCCACACTCCCACTTTCCCTGTGTGGCTTGTGGCCACCAACTGGTTCCCGATGAAGAAGAGCGCATCCACGGGGACGCCAAGGCTGAACACTCCTTAAGTGACAGAAGAAAGTAAGGAGGTTAACCAGTCACCCTCTTTACAGCTAGACTGGAAACATTTTAAAGGTGACTACATTTAATCCAGTCTCATTGCTGCAACTTATGTGCCAGGTGCTTTGGGGACCAGAAGAACGAACCCCTGAGCGGCTCACAGCGCCCCCAGCAGGCCGAAGTCTGCCCCACTGACAGAGTGTCTGGTCATCTGAAGCTGTGCTTCCCACACCCAGTGGATCATCGAGAAAACTGAGCACGTTAAAGTCACACTGGGCTAGACAGAGCGCTGGACAGACGGGCCCACTGTTGCCGGGGAGGGATGTGCTGAAGGGCGGGCTCTGCGGGGCGAAAGGGCAGCGGAGGAAGCCCCGGCGCTGCGACCCCTGAATGACAGAGGCGGCCTGAGTTCAGGGTGGCAGAGACAGTGTGGCGTCTGCAGAACTGTGTCTTTTCTGTATAGAGATGACTACAGGGATGTGGACGGGATCGCTGTTTTGCGTGTATTCATCTGGTATCAGCACAACTGATCCGATCACCGAAGACCTTCTACATGACTGTCTGCCCACAGACACAGTGGTGCTGGAGCATTCCCAGGGTGGGGCACTTCCAGGAGCCGCGCCGGGGCCCAGGGCACCCGCGGACGTCGGCAGGTGGGGCAGCCATGCGGCACCGCACACGCCCTCCGGGTCCGCCCCGCCAGGTGTCCGCCGCAGCCAAGTGGTGGGGAGACCCACCTCTCTCCTAAAACACCCATTTTTCCCCTCTTTACAGACTGGCTCCCTCACAGGAAGCAGTCCCGTTACCACTGGGTCCTGAGCAGAAGATGGGGCAGCTCCAGCCGGTTTACCGTCCGGGTCAGGTTGGATATTTCTGGGCAACCCCTGGAGAGCTACCCCAGGAAAACGCGGCGCGCAGACCCCGCCTACCGATCTCGCGGCCGCTGCCGCCGTCCTGCACGCTCCACAGGATGATGCTGCTCTCGGAGGCCACGGCCACCATCTTGTCTTTGTCTCCGTGGGGACCGCCGACCACCTTCGCGTTCAGGGCCACGCGTTCCACGGTCCAGTCCAAATACGGGCTGGTGAACACCTGCTGCCACCCCGAGGACTCCTTGATCCTGCGCGGGGAGAGGGGGCACCCACGCGGCCTCAGCAGCAGCGGGCAAACGCGGCGCCTGAGCGGGCCAGCGAGGGAGCGCGTCCCGACTGCCTACCGTTGTGTCAGATGCAGAGTTCTGTCGGCCTATTTCATCTACAGAGGCAGCCCAGTATTTCTGAACTGCCTTATACTTACATACATACAAAGTCTCAAATACGTAACAAGAGATTACAACTCTGTATGTCTGCAAAGAATAATCTGGGAAAGCCCTCCAAGTTTAACATCAACATTAACAACTTAAAAAGAAAGTTGAACCTCTCACTCTTCTCCAGAAGAAAGTACCGCGGTCATTATTTAAGCGTGGGAACCGCCAACACGAATCAGAACGTTAGGACGTTATCAGGTACTCAGCTGACGCCACACGCACCTGCTCCAGCGTCCCTCCGTGCTGTGACACCAGCCCCCGCAGACTAAGACAAGGGACGGATGTGGCGTGACCTACGCGTGCCCAGGCCTCGGCACAACCCCATGAACAGAATGTGGGGCCTGGAACCCGTCTGAGGACTGGCTTCTAAAGGTCTCACTCTACGTGGAGACTCTCACGTGCCCATTGATTCCCACACGTAAAGGTGCACCAGGGCACGGTTCTGCAGTTGACTGAATGTAAATGCTTAATGCCTTCTTTCACATTTAATTTCTGATAAATACACATGTCACTTTTAACACTTTCTCCCCTTGCCCGAGTCCCTGGCACATATTCTGGGTGGTTGTGCAGCAGCCCTGACACTTTCAGAAGCCACCCCACCATGCAGTCATGACGACAAATGGCCTGAACTTGAACTGTGGAACACCTGTCTTTCAAAGGTACACTAAACAGGTGAAACAAAGTTGCAAAGCTTCTTTTTGCCTTCCCTAGAAGGAATGAACAGAACACAAGGGGCTCAAGTAATAATCCTGCCTAGTTGTTTACGACAAGAGTTAAATGATTTAGAAGCTGAATATATGTAATAAACAAGACGAAGTAACTTCAAGATATCTCAGTTACATCACAGTTCATATTGTCTGGGAAGTAGCTAGACACATGAAGGCTACCAGCAGTATTCACCGAGTTAGCCATGAACTAAAAGCAAACTGAATCTGACCATGAGATACAGACACAGGTAGAACATGCAGGAAAAAAATCTGATGACTGAAAGAAACAGTCTCAGTCTGTGAACAGGAAATCACCACAATGAAGAACACCCCCCGCCCCCGTCCCCAGGAAAAAGCAAACGAAGCCAGCAGGACTGCACGCACCTGTAGCAGACGGCGAAGTGGGCGTAGGCGGCGACGATCCAGTTGTGGTGGCCGGCCACGATCAGCACCTTGCGAGGGTCCACGGGAAACCCTGGGGGTTCAGAGGAGGAGCTGTGTTCTACCTCGGGTGCTGGCAGGTCCCCTCTGCCTGTGCAGGTGCAGCTTTGCCGGGGCACAGCAGTGCACGGGTGCTCACAGGTTGTTCCGGGCCGCGTTCCCGTCACCGGGGCAGAGTGGCAGCCCCCGCAGAGCCCAGACTGGTCACTGTTGGGCCCTTTTACATACGAAATTGCTCAATGCCTGCACTACAGATTTATAGCAGGCACAGTATTACACATCTTTCAAAATAAGTTACATGAGATGTAAATGATACACCTGGATTAAAAAGCAGGATGAGGCAGAAACTGCATCTTCCTAAATATCGAGTATCGGCTAAAACTAGAAATATGGACTTTTCTTTTTCTGTCTCAGCGATCTTTGCTCACCTAGCCTAACCGTCTCCTCTCCCGACCCCGAGAGGACAGGCTGGGCGCCGCTTCCCCGAGCCTCCCCCTCCGCAGAGTTCAGTCCGTTCCTGGAGTCAGCAGCAGAGGGTCTCGTTGTGTTGTTTATTTTACGACTGGGAATACCTATAGGAGGAAATGGGACAAGTTTGTTTGTACGTTCACTTAACTTAAAATTTCATGTATCAAAGCAACATAAGTACGTGCATCTCACTATAGTCTACGTATGTCTTCCAATACAGCAATTTATTACAAATCATTTAATTACCATAAAAAACAAAATGAAAAAACCTAACAGATTTGTTATTTATCATGCTTTACAGAAATCAGGCTGAGCTTCACCGTAGTATACTCCACGTTACTGGAACCAACCGTTCGTTGGTTTGGTCTGGCGCTGGTCTTCACACTGAACAGTTACTAAACGTAAGGTATGAAGTGCTCCTCTGAGCCGCTTCAGAGCTGAACTGCCCCGCACTTCCAAAGGTCTTCCTCTCCTCTGGCGGGCAGAGGGGTCCTCACTGGAGCGAAACCTTGCTCCGAAGCCACCAGAACCCAGATGGAGGCAGAAGCCTTCTTCTAACTGAGAGGGTGGGGAGGACATGCGCCTCGCTGGCCTCCGTCCCACCCGCCGGCATCTCTGCAGAGCACCCGCGCTCTACCAGGAGACTGACGGGCGGCCAGTGCCCTGGCACGGGGCCAGAGCAAGGCCAGCCCCGAGCCCTCCGAGTTAACAGAGCCCCACGGAATGGTCACACGCACACGTTTCTGCGGTGTGCACGCCGGGGCTGAGCAGCGGCCCCCCGGCCTCCCGCCCTGCGCCTGAACGCTTGGGCACCTCCCTGCTCCGACAGGTGCAACGACGGAGCTGGTACTAGAATTGAAGTCCTCGCCATTTCTAGTCAATTTTCAAATGAGAAAGTCAAGAATCAGAGAACAGGTCTTCGTCCTCCCCATCTCTACATGTGTTCGGTGAGAAGCGCGTGCGGAAGGCGGAGTCCGGGAGCAGCGTACCTGGGGGGGGCAGGTATCCGTGGAAGAGCACGCTGCCGCAGGACGAGCGCTCCAGTTCCTCGCACAGCAGGAGCCGGCGCACTGCGAACGGGCAAAGCACACGGTCAAGGGCACGGCTGACAGAGCTCCGCTTCCTGTTCCTCTGGTTCAACGGGGTAAGGGAAAGGAAGGAAGACACTGGCCTTAAATCAGCCGGCAACTCTGCTTGTACGATGGAAACCCACAAAAAGTCAACACTGAGCTAGTCAGTCCATCAAAAACTTAGGACCCGGTATAAGACGCATTTTATTTGGGCAATTTAGGGCACAAAGGGGCAAATCCTAAGGACGAGACTGGCACACGTACCTAATGGAGTGATTCCGTAAAATTCGGCTTCGTGCCTGAGAACGTTAATGCTCACTCCCCTACGAAGAAATAGGAGTGAGTCTTCGGACATGGCAACGCGGGTTAGCATTCGAAGCAAAAGGAAGAGGTAACAGGTGCTTAATGTGACCAGGATCACAAGGCTTTAACACTTCCTTTCTCCTAAAATCCTCAACCATTTGAAAAAGGCTAAATAAAACTGCACAGCGGCAAAGACAGTCTCTTGCTTTAAAGCCGTTTCCACGTGGATGACACGGGTGACCGAGAAAAGTGCACTATGGGGAAGCACGTCATACGGCAAAGCAGTGAAATCACTCTCGTGTGACATGAACGGGTCGTGACTTGTTAGCACGTAACAAAGAAGCAGTTCAAGTCAACAACTGGAATTTTAAAAGCTGTATGTGTACAATACTAATAAATTCTCACTGACAGTTCACTAGCAATATGTGAAAGAAAAGAATAAAATACAAATCGGATTATAGCTTCCTGGTAACAATTCAGCCTCCAGCCAAGTTAAAGAAAAAGTTTAGCCCTGGCTGGTGTAGCTCAGTGGACTGAGCATGGGCCTGGGAACCAAAGGGTCACCGGTTAGATTCCCAGTCAGGGCGCATGCCTGGGTTGTGGGCCAGGTCCCCAGTAGGGTGTGCGTGATAGGCAACCACACACTGATGTTTCTCTCCTTCTCTTTCTCCTTTCCTTCCCCTCTCTCTGAAAATAAATATAATCTTAAAATAAAAGAAATAGTTTAAATGATCATTCATTCATCAACACCACCCCCGCAGCCTCTGCAGCAGGTGGAGCCCTGCACTGGACCCAGAGGATACACAGTAAGCAGCGCTCACCCTGCTTAGGGATAAGTCTAAGGGCAGACAGACCCCAGGAGAGGAGTACGTGTCACGGACGCCCGGGTGGTGGCAGCACAGGAGATGAGGTGCAGCACCTCATCGGGCGGATACAGCCCCCGGGGAGGTCAGGGTGAGGTCAGGGTGAGGTCAAGACATTTTAAGGAGAGTGGTGACCAGATCAGACGCACAGTGTTAGAAGAGTCTGGAAGCTACTCTATAGGGATGCAGAAGGTGGGGAGGTGAGGTCAGGAGGTGGGGGCGTGGCCAGACAGTGGGGAGGCGTGGCCAGAAGGTGGGGGACAGTGGCCAGGAGCCAGTGGGGCGCGGTGTCTGGAGGAAGGCAGGAAGGGGCCCTCTGCCCATGAGTTTCACGCTGAGATAACTTATCATAGAAAAGAGCTTTCCCCCAAAGCCATTAGGACCAAAGCCATACCCACCAACCAGAATTTATTCAAAAGGATGCATTTCTTACCTTAAGTCTAGTTCTTTCGTCCGAAGAAAATTTAAAATGGGTGCAAATGCTGCAGGATCTCTATCAATAAATATCTGTAAATGAGAAACTGCTTTATTTTCCAAGTACAGCTACAACTTCGAACTTCAGTATCTGCAGCACTAACTTAGGGAACAAAGACTGACATACTGCAGTTCCCTGGAATGCGGCTACAACTGTGTGCATCTGATACAGTACCTAGTAAGTCGGTTCTCTCATTTCTATACCCATGTCTCTAGTAAATGTGACACTGGCATTTTTATCTGAAATACTCTGGAATGTAATGAACACTTGGAAAATATTACGCATTAATACTGTTTTCTCCTGTTGCCTGACTATCAGTTATTGGCGACAGCGACTGTGACCCACATCCTTTGTGATTTCTACGGGACGCACGGACGTAACCATGCATCTCCACACCGTGCACCGCGGCAGGCCAACAAAGACAGCAGACACTGTACGCTCCTGTCTAAACCGGGAGAGAACACTGTCGAGGGCTGGGGAAGATGGGCGGACACCGGGAAGAAGTTTTTTAATTACAAACACAGCACCACAGGGAATGAAGGGGAAAACAGAATGCTTAAAAATGGGAACTACATCACTGATCTCATTTCACAGGAATGGGCATCAACGTCACTTCGGATCGATGACAAAAGCTCTAACCACAAAATTGACATGTAAGTCAATCTGGGGACAGCAGCAAAGAACCTCCCCTCACGATGATACATTATGCACATTCAGTGAGAAACGTTCATCAATTCTCGCCATTTCTTGTATCGGGACCCGTCTGAAGTGGAGGAGACCCCAAAGCTCTGTGGAGAGCTCATTACCAATGTCTTCCATAACCTCAAACAGGCATGTCTGCTGCTGCCGCATTCTATCCCCTACAAATGTCCCCAAAGCAAAGGAGCACGTGTGGTCCCTTGTTTGCTGCCTCCAAACACAGAGCCCTCCTGCTTGTGACAGCGGGAGACACTTTCTCTGCTGCTGTACACACTGTAACTGCTCTGAAGTATACAAACCAATTCCTTCGGTACTGACACATCACAGTTCTTTCATTCCCTCCTGCCACCACGGCTGCACAAATTCATGAGGTGGTTCTCCAAAATAAACAGTAAATTTTTAAAAAAAGGTTGTAGGACTGTACTAACTTATACTATCTTACACCATTTCAATGCAGTATGAACATGTTTCACTAGTTACATCAATGCATCTGCTGTTACAGTTTGGGTCACTGATTACACTTACAGACAATGTAAGCTCACCTCCCCACTGTCTCTAACCATGGATACTTCACCTGCTGTACGCAGTATTCCCTGTACAGAGTTCTCTTCTGTAAATATAGAAAGTCTACATAGGACAGAAAATAATAAACTCTAAGTACGTACATGCCACTTTCACTTAGTGGTTATTAAAATATTAGCTTTCTTGTCTTCTGGGAGTCGAGGTAGAATAAGAATCAAGCACTAGAGCCTTAATCTAATATGGATGCATATTCACATTTTTATACTTACAGCACCGGTTTCATCTCGAAGTGTTGAAATCCTTCCACTCAGCAAACTGTAAGTCATTAACCATAAGCTGGTTAGTGTTTAAAATCCAAGTATAAATACACATCCTCATTCCTTATCAAGTGTCAATGACCAATATGAACGCACCATCTTATCTCCAAAGTAAAATTTTTCAAAAATTATCATTTTTTTTGTGACGAAGAAGGAAACTTTATTCAGTACAAGACCAATTCTTATTTTAAAAGTTAAGATATTTTATTAACTTAAGAAATAGAAATATTAATTTAACAAACAAGGAAAATTTTACTAATTTGATAAATACTAAGTATATTAAAAATGGTACTAAAAATTATATGAAATACCTGGAAAAAAACGAATCTGGAATCCACATGAGAGTCTGTTTTGAGGTACTAAATCTGCAATTGAAAAGTATCTGGTATTATAAATGAGAATATATTCAAAACTCCAGTATTAGTTAACTTGCTCTAATATGCTGGTCCATGATTTACAAGTTGTTGCAAAGCTATAACCCTATCAATTATATTCATCACATTTCATAGTTTTAGATTTCTTTCAATTCAGAGTTAAGAGCATTCAGAGGTCTCAAAAAACTGGATTAACTCACTGTCACACAATGCTTCCCAGCACACCACCAGACCTAAGAATCAACAACCAGCCCACCGCCCCAACTCTAACCCTCTCAGCCTAACCTCAGAATTATCCTCAGGTCTGGTTTCTCCTCCCCAGCACAACGCATGTTCCTCTCTTACAGAGGGTGCTCAATTTCCCCAAAGTCATGGTCACTACCATTTCAGTTTTTAAAATTTATCCCAGCTACATAGCTGTTGTGATATCCAATAATCAAAGCCCCACCCATCTTTCTTAATACTCTTAAGGTTTTACCTTTTCCTTAACGGCTTTTCCAAATAGTCTATCCTCTATTATTATTTTGAGCTCACAGTAATTCCATTGTACATAATGCACTTAACACTTTCTTTAAGTGCAGTCCTAGACCATTCGCAATTGTCATTATCATTCCCTTTAAAAAAATCACTCAGTTAATAATACTGCATGCATATTCTGAGGTTAAACTGACATATACTCAAGTCTGCTTATTAGCACAAATACAGGGAAGTTTACCAAGGCTCACTCAGCATAACAGATGAGGACAAAAAAAAAAAATCAGAACCTGATGCAAACTAACATGACCAAGAATGAAATCTTGGGCTTGTCCAATTCAGCCCTCGTTATCTGAGTATTATTGTTAGTTACAGCTTTTCAAAGCCACTCCTGTGGCCACGGATCATATTTAAGAATGGAGCCAAACAGTTCGTTCAAGAAAACACAGCAAATTTGCCCAAACGGTTCCTTAGCAGACTGTTAAGAACCAATGAGATTATAGCTAGTCACAGGAAACTGACCTGGTGAAATAAACAAAAGCAAATGCAGTGAACAGTAAACCAGCAGAAATGAGTCATTGTGTATCGGATCCCGGGCCTTTTTCCCTTGCACTGCAGCTTACTCAGCAAAACTCCCGCCAAATAACTCAGACTTTACGTTACTTAGAAAACTGCACAAGTCTGCTTAAAGTCATAGTAACAATTTCAATTAAAATCACCCAGGTGGGGTGGGCTTAGCAATCGCGTATTTTGGGGTAGAGGAATAGTACTCCCCCCCCCCCCGTTTTTTTTTTTTTTCAAACAAGAGTTAGGAAAAAACCCAGAGCTCCTCAGCTGGTTCCAAATATGACTTCATGAAAACTACATTTAAAATTACGTGACAAGACTTTTCTGCAACACATATGAAAACATCCTAAGTTTTTTAACTCACACCCACAGTGTGCCAGGCAAAGGGACGTGTGCAATCTGGTCTCAATAAAAGTATTACTGAAGATATCAGCATGTTCACATGTACACTTGATGGTACTTGCCTCCTATGAAATTAACTTGGAAGCAATCGAATTAAAATTATTTATTCTGAAATGTTACCATTGGTAATGCCAATAACCCTTGCATTTCCCATTCATTACTTCACCTTCCTTTAGCAATCCAGTAAGGCTGGCACTATTGTAGTCCCTTTACGTTTCTGGAAACCAAGTGCTAGAAAATAATGTACCCAAGGCAGCTGCTGGTCAGAGGTAAAGCCTGGGAACTGGAACCCGAACCTGTCCCACGCCAAAGCTCTCTGTCCACGAGTCCCCCCAAGGGACTGGTCCCAGGCCCCTCTCAGGACGCCTCCAATCAGACCCACTCTAACAGAATTAATCACAAATTGAGTTATATTGGGTTTCGTTCATTTCATTAGGCTTTTTTTCCGAAAAACTACTAACAATTCTAAATGAAACTTCATCTTTTGTCTGAATCACTCCCAAAGATAAATCATAAAAACCGGTCATTTCTATCATTTCATTGAGCATGTCTATTCTGTATCTCACTTCTCTGGAAATTAAAAAAATAAGAGGACCCTGCCATGGCACGTGGTGCTTCCGAGTTTCCTCTGCAACCTCCAGCCACCTCATAGGGCTCTCCAACGGCAGGCAATCCCTGGAGTTCAGTGAGGGTTCCAGCTGGGCTTTCCTTTACGGTGATGACTTTGGTGACTGCTGATCTGTGCTCCCCACAAGATATGGATGACTTCTAGATCCCTTCCCGCTCTAGCATGATGCAAGAGCCTACGATGCGGAGTAACTCAGGAAAACAGCCTGTCACTGCTGGGTGTGCCGTTTCTGTACACAGGCCGCGGCACTACTCATCATACAGGGTGCTATCCTCAAGTGTGGCTTTTTCCCTTTGTTCTCAGTCCTATGGAACAACCTTCATCCATCTTTCTAAACCTTTCTAATATAGCTGTCTACTGTCTACTGTGTGTGTATTCTTTGCTAATTCATCACTTAGAAAAATTTAGGACCTGATCAAGTTTCAGAAGCACTAAATATAAATATAGAAATATAAAATAGTCCAGCTGGAAGAAAACTGCCTTACATGGTTTAAAATTTTTTAAATGAATTCTAAGGTCCAGTCCTTAACAGGAGTCCACTCAGTATAAAGCCATGAACTTTCAGCATATGGAAGTAACAGTACTGTTCAATTTTTATTACCACACTGCACGCCCTTCAGAATGCCTAGAAATGCATGTCAGCAAACAGGACCAGTAAGACACCAGTGTAAGGACTTTAAATGAATGACTCGTTATTCCTCAGTACTGACACTTAAGGAAATCTACCCCCGTGGGTGTTCCAATCTCCCATCCGTAGATTTCCAAACCTGCACAATTTTCACTGATTTCAAGAATGTATCCATTTCTTACACTAGGGAGCAAGTCTTTTCCTCCATAAGACTAGTATCTACACAGAGACAGCAATGCTGTAATTTCTTAACTATTGAACCATTTTGCTTTGGGGCAGGGGCGTTGCAAGGAACGGAGGAGGAGTAATTCTTGGGTTAAATTTTCTAGTGCACTTTGAAAACTACTGAAACGCCTAAGATTCAAACATTTCATCGCTATCGTTCACGCTGTTTCCATCTTGCATTTCTGAAGCCATTACTTAAAAATCTAAGATATTCGAGCACAGCAAGATACGCGGCATTCCGGAACACGCCTTCAACACTAAAACTCAACTGCTTGTGCCTTAAACAGAACTGGCAAACGCCCGTGTTTGAGGGCTGACTCATGAGCCATAGTCAATTCACCAGAAAAGAAAAGGGGGGGGGGGGATGTTTTTTTCTTTCCCCAACAAGCTCAGTAAAAAGCAGAGAGGGGAAGGCAGGCCAGAAAGGGGACAGAGGAGCTGTGTGTCTGTCTGTTTTCCACGAGGGCGTCACACCATGCCCACAGCCTAGGCTTCCCAGAACCAACTCTGCAAAGTGAAGTTTCTGGACACGCTGCCCTGAAAGTTGCACAATCCTGCAGGGCCACGCACAGAGAAACTGGGAATAACAACGCCCTGCACGCTCTGCACCCCAGAGCCCCTCACAGGCGCCGTGCGCGCGTTTATCCCCCGCCCCCAGCTCCCGGCCCCAGGACTGAGCCCCGGGGCACTAAGGGCGGGACCGAAGGGGCTCCTTCGCCTGCCCGGGCTAAGCCTCAAGGCCAGGCGGGTACCTTAGGGCAGTGCACGAAGAGAGGGAGCGTTCCAGCCCCGCCAAGCACCGGCCCCGCTCCCGGGAACCGCAGGAGGCCCCGGAGCCCGTCCCTTCCAGGCGCGGATGCAGACGGCAGCCGGTCGAGTCCCGCCGCGAGGGCCCGCGCGCCCCCCACGCCCGCCCGCGTCCCCGCGACCCGGCGTCTCCGCCGCCCCCCGGAGGCCGCACCCCCGGCCCAGGCCCCGCCGCGCCGGCCCACCTGGTCCCCCCCACGTTGAGCTGCACGATCTCGCCGCTGCCGGCCGCCGCCGCGGGGAAGCTGCCGCAGTGCCCTCCCGCCATCGCCGGCGGCTCCCGCGCGCGCGCCGCGCCCCCAGCCCGGCCGGGGCCTCGGGCGGCGGCGGCCGGAGGGCGGGAGGGCGCCGGGTCTCCCCCGCGTTCCCCGGCCTCCGCGTCTGGCGGCCACTAGGCCGCCGGGCCCGCCCGGGCGTCTTCGGGGCGCTCGGCTGCCGCCGCCGGGGACGCCACCGCCGCGGCCACGGGCGGAGGGGTCGCCGCTGGGGACAAAACTCCGCGGCGCGCAGCCTTCGCCCGCCGCAGCCGCGAAGGACCTGGGCGGGGTCACGAGGGCGGGCGGGGAGGGGAGGCTGGGGCGGAGCCTCCCGGGCCCGCGGGGCCGCGTGGAGCGAGGCCCGGGAACTCGTTCCCCGACTGAGGCCGCGGGCTCCGGCCGATTCCAGGCCCCTCCTCCCCCCGTCCCCGCGCAAACTCAGCCCCTTCCTTTGCAGGTGGAACAGTTGCAGGGCCAGGCTCAGGGTCCGCGATGCAGCAAACGCCTGGACGCCTGCCCGCAGCCCCTGTATTCGGGAGGTGCACGGAAAATATAGGAGCTGCAAGGAGGATTTCCTAGCTGGAGAAGTCGCTGCCTAAACGTACACGGCAACAGTGCGATGAAATTTTGGAGATTTTTAAAACCTGTACATCGTTCATCGGAGCACGTTGGTCACGTGGCTCTCTTCAATCTTGTTCCCGCTTGGGAACAAGGGCAAACAAGGGCTTCATATCCCCAGAGCGGGGAAGCCAAGGCAAGGGCACTTGCCTTTGGGGAAAGAGGCGCTTGACTTGCCAGCCGGGAGGCCAGGCTCTCTCCAGCGTGTCCTCTGGATCCCGGATTTGGGGCAGGTTTTAATTAAGGGGTTACATTTAAGGGTCCGCAAGTATTACTCGTGAGGGCTGTTTCACAGGTGTTACTCCTGGGTCTGGATCTTGTTAGAAACAGGACTAGACCAGGTGCTGAGTGTACAGTCTCATCTCCAACCCCCTCGCTGCCGCCACCAACAAGCAGGGTTTTTTTTTTTTGGGGGGGGGGGGTTGGTTGGTTGGTTGGTTTTCTTTTAAAGCAAGGACTTAAAGGAAAGAACAAACCCCAAATCCCTAAGTACTGTGGTCAGAAAGCATAACCTGTATAACCTGAATTTTCAAAACTGTATGATGGCCTTTTGGAAGGCCCAGGCAGGATATGATCTACCTGGGTGAATGTCCCGTGGGCACTTGAGAAGACTGCGCGTTTTGCTGCTGCTGCAGGAATGTTCAGAGAGACCAGCCGTGCTAGTCGATGGTGTTGTTTAGATCCTCTCTATCTTCGCGGATTTTCCTTCTACTTGTTCCAGCGGTTACTTTAAGAGATTTGTCTTCTTCCGGTTCTCAGTTTTCAAGTGTGCTGCATCTGGTGTTTTCAAGTGCAGCTCTTAGCTGCACAATTGTTTTCGACTGTTCTGTTGTCTTCGTGATATGGCGTCTTTATCAGCATGAGGCGATCCTGCCCCAGAGATGGTGGACTCGTCCCTCTAGTCTTTGACTCTCTTCCCCGGTGCCCCCCCTTCTCTGTGTGTCAAACCTTCCTCTCCTCTCTCTTAGGAGGATACCAGTCCTGGGATGTTATGCTCCACCCCGTGTCCAGAATGACCTTATATCCAGATCCCTAACACAATTTCATCTGCCAAACTCCTGTTTCCAAATGGGGCCAGATTCCCAGGTTTCAGGCATTTTGACGTGGTCACATCTGGGGGCTGCCATTCAAGCCTCTGTACATTCCCACAACAAACTTGCACACAAATATTTGGAGCGACTTAATTTGTAAATAGCCAAGAAGCAGATATAATCCGACTCTACCGTCAGGGGAATGAATAAACAAATTTGTTCCCTTCATCAGAATCCTCAGCAGTGAAAAGGAAAGAATTAGTGCTATACACGAGAAACTAAGACAACTGTCAAAGCAATGATAAGAAGACAAACCAGGAAAAAAATATATATATAGTGTGCAGTCCTATTTATAGAAAATTCTAGAAAATGTAACCCAGTCCGCAGTTACAGAAAGGAGATAGATTGGTGGTTTTTCTGGGGGAGAGCGGTGGCGATGTGTGGAAGGGAGTATACAGGGGCACCAGGAAGTTTCTCAGGTGACCTATGGTCATTATCCTGACTGGGGTGATGGTTTTCAGGATGTATATGTATGCCAGACATTACCAGACTGTTTACTGTAAGTAAGAGTGGGTTTTTGTGTTTTAATTAAACACAAAACTCCATAAACTCAAAAGTCATGCTTCCTAGTGTGTCCTGCAAAGCTGCCGTCATCTGTGGTGGTTCCCGAAAATGACACCACCACTGTCCCACTCCTCATTTATATGCTGCCTTGGCTTCTCTTCCTATGTGCCAACGGAAACTGATTACTAGGGGCTGTGTCACTCGGGGGTCCTTGTCCTCCTCCGGTCTCAGAATCAGCAGTGAGAAGCACCAGCAGGAGACTCAGGACCCAGGGAGACAGGGGCCAGGGCCTTTCTTGACCCCTGCTTCTCCCTAGTTCCAGAAGTGCCTGTGTTCTTCACTGGCCACACTTCATGTAATAGCCCCCTTTTGGATTCTAGTTGTGAGTAGGTTCCTGCACACCACGCCTTTCCCTAATAAAGGGATAATTACTTTCTGGTGTTGCTACTCCTCAAGCAGTTTACCATCCCTTTATGGATTCCTTAAATCTGCCCACACTCCTTGAAGGAGTGCCTTCATTCAAGTCCCTTCTGTTAATAGCTCCCCCACCCCCACTCCCAAACACATACCTCCTAAGGTAAAACAAGAAATTCTTACCGGTAATACTTATAATAATGACAATGCAATCTGCGAAAAGTCCCCAGATCCACAACAGAGATACTCTTTGCATTACTAGGGAAAGAGATTTCAGTCTTCCTTTCTTCTCTTATTTCTAGGCCAGTCATTGGTAAACTATGGCCCCCAGGCCGAATCTGACCCACCACCTTTGTAAATCAAGTTTTGCAGGACAGAGTTTTATGGAACACAGCCACACCTACATGTCATGCCTACCTTTTGCATGACAAGGACAGAGTGAGTGGTCCTGACAGAGACTTTATGGCCTGTGAAGCCTAACGTGCTTGCTTCTCTGACCTTTTACAGAAGGAGTTTGCAGTCTGGGCCCTGGCCAGCACCTCACGATGCTTCAGAGAGCAGACTCGTTATTCTTAGTGTCCAAAGAATAGAGCGCCTTTAAATACGTAACTGGCAGAAGCTTTCATTAAAACCTTCAGTGATTGAAGGTTCCCCCCCCCCCTCCGTTGTCACCACAGGAGGGAAGGAAGCAGTATAATGACTGTCTTTTTGCCAGGTCCAGAAGACACTCCCAGGGTTTGGGTTGTCTTTCCACGGACTCCCGATGGCTGTGCACTGTTAAACAAGAAGCAAGGAACCTGGGCGAGTCACTGAGAGAAGGTAGACTGGGGCATGTCATCTGGTTTGAAACCTTTCATACAGCCAGATACGAGTATGTGGTTCCCATTTATACAAAACTGAACACCAGCAGTTCTGTAACGAAGAGGAAAAACTAAAACCTAGACCATGCTGACCGATAACCTTTCAGTTACAGTAACAATAACATTTCTGGTTTTGGAAGTGTCTCCAATGTTTAATAGCGATCAAACATCGCTATTAATAGTGATTAATCTATTCAATACAGTACTTTGAAAAATCATATTATTAATGAGTGAAAGCCTCTTAGGACCATTAGTCAATATACATTGAATTTTCATTAAAGGTTAATACATTATGGTATAAAAATGATTTGAAAAAAACTATTGGGTCACATCCCATCCTATCATGACAGGGTGTGGAAAAACAGGGGAGGGCTCAGTATAATCTTCAAGTGCTCCAACTCACCTTCTTAGAAGATGTGCAGACACATTTCATCATTTCAGTGACGCTGCCTTCTCATAATCCATTTGCCTAAAAGTCTGAGTGTCCAAGTGCAGAAAAGTCTCAACAAAGAGAAGGCAGAGTAACTTGGGGGCCTTCATTTCAGTAAGATTTTAAACCAGAATTGGTTTCTGCGATGCAGACTACCAAAAAAAAAAAAAAAAAAGGACCACCTAACTCTGCTTAATTTAGTAGAAAGTCCGTGGACTAAGAAATTTACACAACAGTATTTGTAGATGAAATTTTGAGAAAGTACTTCCCAGCTCAATTTAAATTTTAAAAAATCACCATAGTTTGAAACTGCGATCTCCTTTTTTGTAATCAGAAATCTGTTTTTAAGTCTCAGGCTGAGTTCACATGACGAACAGAAAAAGTGAGTAAAGCAAATGAGAATAAACATACCTGTGCTAAAAACAAATAAGAATAAATATTTCAGTGCTGACTACAATTTGAATGTCAAAAGTTTCACGGAATCTGAAAGGCCGGTCTAGGAAAAATTGTATCCTATTTTATAGCCATTATTTTGAGAACCATTAGGCATAGAGAAGAGTATTACCTCAATCCTTTGTCCTTCCAGCACACCCTAATTATTCTTTTTCGGTCGACCACATTGCTCAGGCTGAACACCACTTCATAATGACTTATTATAATGTGGGGCTAAAGCTCCTTGTTTGAGGATTCTGAAAGCCATTAAAGAGCCATTTTGGAGACAATATCTAAAGAAACATTTCTATGCGTGTTAGTTAGTAAGTGGTAGATTGTAATCTAAGTAGTATTTTCTCATCATTGGAACCATTGTTTGCATGAGTCCTGTCCAGGGAATGAATTATTAGTTCACATGCCGCTGTGGCAGAGGTGAAAATAATACATGACACGTTGAACACCATTTAAACTACACTATGATTTTCCATTCCTTCTCAACAGAAACGGCCTTTCTCGGAGACAACGCGTCCTCATCAGCTTGGGGGTCATAACCACAGGCCACTGCTGTGCTGCGAACTCTGGATTAGGTCTGGTTTGCGGACAGGACTGTCTCCCAGACATTGCAGTCAAGCTGTGCAGACATCAAGTTCCAGGCCTTGTTGTGCAACCCTGTTCATCATCTTCCACAGAGAAGAAAGGCTGTTTCTTCTCTCTCCAACCCTAACAGCTCGCACCCCCATGGATAAGGAATTCTCTTTTTATCTCTGGCAGTTGGTTTATTAGAGAATGTTAGGAAAGGCCTCACCGTCCAGCTGTATGCCCTTTTATGTTGAGTGCTCAGCCCTATTCACCCACGGACTCATTCCTTGACCTTGATTTTTACCCAACCTAGCCATTGATACTTGAAGACATTCTAATTTTCCATAGTGATTAGAATAGCTAACAGATTTGGGGGGAGGTGTAGGGATAATAAGCTCATTACCAGCATTATTGAAGAGTTCTCCATTAGGGTCATTACTTAGTCAACTGTTCAATCATAGCTTTGTTGCTTTCCCAAGCTGATTTCTAGACACAGCCAGCTTCTCGGCAAGTGGCCACACTCTGCTTTCCGTCCTACCTGGACACATTTGTAGCAACACATCATCTTGATTGAACGTCACACGGAGTGCGGAAGCTCTGCTGCTCGTCATCTCCTCCCTTAGCCGAGACCTGGGAGTAATTCTCTCGTGGCACCGAAAACACAGCCAGGTGATGAGCAGCATCTCCACACCATGAACGTGAACGGAGGAAAAGCTGGAACTGATAACCTGTGAGGGAGTCAGCGGGGGCATTGCGCCTCCTCTTTCCTCCAGCTCATACAGGGGCAGATTTTTAGACAGAGTTTGCAGGACACCACAGGATACCAGAAATACGACCTTCATTCCCTGGAGAAAACAAGTCCCAATGTTTTTTTGTTGTTTGTTGTTTGTTTGTTTTTGTTTTATTTTCCCCCAAACTGTCCATTAGTCAGCCCCAAATCTTGATCTCAAGAAATGTATCTAGATGGGCCAAAGTGACAATTAACTGATACAAACGTTTGTCTTAGCATTTCTTTGGAATAGGGTTTTTAGTGCAATATAGGAACATTGCTTCGGTTCCGGTTCCGTGATACTTTTCATTCCTAGGAGGGTAAAGTGTGAGGATTTTGCAATCATTCCGGTTGAATTGTTGTAAAGTACTTCAGTAGTAGTCACCCGGATTATATCTTTAAACTGACAAACTAAATTACATACATGGTTGAAATGAAAAAAGGCAGGTAGAATTGAAAAAGGAAGCAAACAAATAAACAAACAAAATCCTAAGCAAGCAGTCAGAAACAATTTGTGAGAAAATAGCTAGCAAGATAGTAGGGTAGAATATAAGCATACAAACAATTACATTAACTACAAATGGTCTAAATATCTCAATTAAAAAGCAGAGACTGCCAGATTGTATTATGAAAAAATCAAGCCCCAAGTGTGTGCTATCTATAAGAAACCCACTTAAGTAAAAACACAGATAAGATCACAACGAAAGATGGGGAAAGATATTCCATGTGTGCCAGTTACTAATTTGTAGCCTTTCAGCTTCAAATTTGTACTTTATTGACTCACTTATGAAAATATGAGTTCTTTTTAAAAATATGTTTTATTGATTATGCCATTACAGTTGCCCTATTCCCCCCCTTCATTCCCCTCCACCCTGCACACCCCTCCCCCATCATTCCCCCCTTTAGTTTATGACCACGTGTCTCAAGTTCTTTAGATTCTATATTTCCCATGCTATTCTTGCCTTCCCTATTTTTTCCCCACTGTCTATGCTACTTATTCTCTATACCTTCTCCCCCCTTCTCCTCCTCCCACTCCCCTGTTGCTAACCCTCCATGTGATCTTCATTTCTATGGTTCTTCTCCTGATCTAGCTGTCCTCTGAGTTTGCTTTTGTTTTAGGTGTGGTTGTTAATAACTGTGAGTTTGCTGTCCTTTCACTGTTCATCTTTTTTATCTTCTTTTTCTTAGGTAAGTCCCTTTAACATTTCAACTAATAAGGGCTTGGTGATGATGAACTCCTTGAATTTGATCTTATCTGAGAAGCACTTTAAATGTCCTTTTATTCTAAATGAAAGCTTTGCTGGATAGAGCAATCTTGGATGTAGGTCTTTGGATTTCATGACTTGGAATACTTCTTTCCAGCCCCTTCTTGCCCTTGAGGTCTCTTTTGAGAAATCCGGTGACAATCTGATGGGAGCTCCTTTGTAAGTGACTGTCCCCTTATCTCTTGCTGCTTCTAGGATTCTTGCCTTCATTTTAATCTTGGGTAAGGTAATTATGATGTGCCTTGGTGTGTTCCTTCTTGGGTCCAAGTTCTTTGGGACTCTCTGAGCTTCCTGGATTTCCTGGAAGTCTATTTCTTTTGCCAGATTGGGGAAATTCTCTTTTATTATTTGTTCAAATAAGGTTTCCACTTATGACTGTTCCTATTCCCCTTGTGGTACCCCTATAATTAGGATGTTGGAATGTTTAAAGATGTCCTGGAGGTTCCTAAGACTCTCCTCATTTTTTTGAATTCTTGTTTCTTCATCCTTTTCTGTTTGGTCATTTTTTTTCTTCCTTCTGGTCCACTCCCTTGATTTGAGTCTGTTTCCTTTCTATCGCTATTGGTTTCCTGTGCATTTCCCTTCATTTCAATTAATTTAGCCTTCGTTTGTTCCTGTAATTTGCGACTAAAATCAACCAGTTCTGTGAGCATCCTGATCACCAGTGTTTTGAACTGTGTGTCTGAAAGTTTGGCTATTTCTTAGTCGCTTAGAGTTATTGGCTCTGGGGCTTTGAGCTGTTCTTCTTGAGCCATAATGTTTTGGCCTGTTCGTGCCTATTACGTATGAGGAGCAGAGCCCTAGATGTATGCCGGGGCGGGTCAGAGAGGAACAACAGTAGTCCCCTCTGCTGCTTCCCTCTGCTGCTTCCCGCTGCTGGGGCCTGCGTGGTCTGTCTCATTGCTCACTCCTTTGCTGGCTTATCTGCGCCCGAATGTGTGACCGTGGTCAGCCTGCCGCCTTGCGCCCTCACTGTGTCGGCCCGTTGAAACCCCACGCCTGGGATCTGCCAACCTCCGCTCTCAGGCCTGGGTGGAGTTTTCCTGCACAGCCGTGCTCGCCAGTTGCTGGCTCCGCCCCTCTTACCAGTCTGGCTGAATGGTTCATTGTTGTCGTACTTCCGTATAGTTAAATTTTCTGTGTTTTGGTTGCTTTTTTTAACTAAAATTTTGTTGTCTTTAAACTTGGTTGTGTGAAGAGGTACAGCATTTCCACCTACGCCTCCATCTTGGCCAGAAGTCCTGAGTTCTTAATACTATTTTTTCTTCACCAACTGACATAAAGCTATGTTTTATTTTATCAATAGAGGGCGCTGGAGAGGCAGTGCGGGATGAAGGGGCGGGTTCCTGCTGGCCAAGATACCCTATAAGAGACAGCTGGGAGCCCCCGCTGCTGGGGAAGTGGCGGCGGCCTGGGGGTCACGCTGGACGACCGGCAGCGCACGCGGCCCAGGGCGGCCGTCCGCAGCGTGGGGTGCAGGCCAGGACGACTTCCGGAGGGGTGAGTTTTGCTTTTAACTTTTTTTATGTCCCGCAAGACACCCTGTTTCTGTTTTCCAATATTTACAGCCTCGTGTTTAAACCGGAAGGGCCCAGCTCCCAAACTCTCTCTCTCTCTCTCTCTCCCTCCCTCTGCCCCGGCAGCCTCTGGAAGCTCCATTTTGTCAGCTTTCTGTATCAATAGGTCATTGGAAATAGTTCCCGTGCTACTTGGCAGTTTTAAACTCACACTTCTCACAACATTCAACACAATTGGGGCCTAATTTATCAAAATGAGTTATTGGCCATGCGGTGAATGTTCTTTTTGGGTGAACTATAGCAGCTTTTGTTAATTGCCTGAAATCTGCAAACGTGCGGGAAACATTTGCAATAAATTGGTTTTTCCAGACATTGCCTTCGTAATAAATAAGTCGTTCCGGTGATTAATAAGTGCTCCTTCTTTTGATTTTGTTCCCTTGTAATTAAAAAAAAAACAAAACCCTAAAGATAATCAAGAGAAATCCCAAACTATGTCTGACAAAACTCCACAGTAAGAACCCAAACGGTGGCTGACGCACCGCAAATTTCTCACTGTAATTTCCCCTTTTGAGACTCTTTGTGCTTCCAATGACAGAATTTAGAAAGGAAGCAAATAAAGAAATTTTAGGGCTTGCACCCCTGGGAATGAATCTAGTTTCCAGTTTGATTGAATCAGAGATTTGGGAAGGAAACCATAATATGTCACCCCAAAGGATTCTGCTTTGACATAAACATTATTTTGAGCTGAAGAAGCAGCAAACCCAGGAAGAACTTCCCAGTTCTGTCAAAAGACAAGAAATAAAAAAATTCTCCTTTTGTGGAGGCACTCTTTTTAGCCCAGAGTCTCTCCAGAAGAATCTAGAAACAATTCTTACTCCATTAGTTCTCTGTCATGTATCGACCTTCCTGCAGTTGGCTGCGCTTGAGGGCCTAAAACTGTTGTGCTTTGTCCTGTGTTTTCTCTGAAATGTACACATTGTTCTTTGTTGAAGACGTTACATAAGCAGGAATCTAGGCCTTTGAGTTACTTTTCATTTAGGTTGTTACAATCCGTCGTTACAATCCATCGTTTTGTTAAAGAGTGCCAGCAAATAAACTTAAGAGGGATAAAGGTAAAATTTTGCGGCCTCTACCTATGAACCCTGTTATCGGTACCTTTCTCCCCTTTCAGCTCTCTGTGTTTGTCTTGCCTTGGAATCTTTCTCACGTTTGCCCTGTAGCTGGTAAAAAGCTGGCCCCTAACAGCCCTGGGCTCCATCATTTCTGTAACTGTGGATCCAGAGAAAGACTCTCTCCCTCTCGTATATTCCACATGTGAACTTTCAGGGCTGAACACTGAAGTGTACATAAGTGGTATGTTCGCACTTAGGATGCGGACCAAGGCGGGGTTAGTGCCCCTGAGCATCTAACATTTGCCAGGCACTGTCCTGGGCTCAGGGTGTGTGATGGGAACAAGAGAAAGGAATCTCTCCCCCTCCCCCACTGAGGTTTACTGGTGGAGGTGATGGGAAATGATCTGACCAGCAGTCAACCGATCTCCAGTAACAACAACAATAATTTTACATCATCAACAAAGAGCAGGATGAAAGGGTGGCAGGCAATGAGGGCTTGGCAGTGGTGTTTTCAGAGGCTAATTTTAGAGGGGGGCTTTGAAGAAGAACTTTGCAGAGGTGACATGTGAGTAGCAGCAGGGTGCAGTTCTGTGCATTGTGACTTTTTGTTTGCTCCCGGAGAAAACCCAGAGGAGGATGATGGCCTCCTGAGCTCTCAGGGTCAGACTTTGGGAGACCCTCCCAGACACGCAGGGCTGGCTGGGCAAAGGACAGCGCCCTGTGTCAGTGCTGTCTCCTGTCCTTGGCTGTGTGGCAGCCTGCCCAAGACACAGGGCTTGTCTGGCAGGATGTGCTCATGGTCCCTTTCAGCTCGACATTCGGGGACTGTGAATTTATTCCATCAGCCATTCATTGTCTTGTGTTTTCTTTTAAGATTCGACAATGTCAGAATGAATGATGTGAGCGGGACAAGACTGAATTGTAGGGACATCATTTACATTAGCCAGATTATGGGAGGACATTCTAAATAGCCTTACCTAGAGAAGATAAAGGTCTTGTTCTTTAATGGCACATGTGCCAATATGTATAAATCTTGTTAAGTATCTTTAAAAATGTCTAGTGACATAAGTGTCATTATTTATTTTCCAGCTTCAGAGAAATCTGCGATTAAATTAACATCTTTCTGATCAGTAAACAGCCTCTAAGTGTAGGTGATGTAACTTTGGCAGTCAGTAGAATGAAATTTTTAAAAAAATGTTTGTTTTCTATTTAGTGACTGTTATTCCTAGTACTATCTGATTTATTGAGACTAAAAGAAATACTGAAGAAAATGTTTACCTAAGAGAAGCTGTTTCTTTAGTTCATCAATTGTGCTTACATAATGGAGACAATAATCTCTAAAGAATTATTGTTCTGTTAACTAATAACAAGAGTTAACTTACCAGGGGCTGCATGAGGCTCAGGATGGCTATGAATGCGGCCCAACACAAAATGGTAAATTTGCTTAAAACATTACTTAGTTTTATAGGTAAGAGTTTTATAGGTAAGTTTGTACTAAGTTTTATTACTTAGTTATGTACATTTTCTATATTATTGATCACAAACTTGGGACCTGCTCTATGATTTTAAAAGATTATCGAAAAGGGCACTGTGTAATTAGGGTTATTATGTGAGGACTTTTTTGCTTATCTGTGGTGCTGGATATCACAAACACTATGCACAGGCCTTTATTTTGCTCATCAATTTTCATTAGTGTTTGTGTTTTTAATGAGTGGGTCAAGACAACGCTTCTTCAGGTGTGGCAGAGATTTGCCAAAAGGTTGGACATCCCTGGTTTAGAATGTGATGGTTCACTTTAATTCCTACCAAATAAGAGTTCTTAAAATGCCGCCGTGTTCAAGCCCTTTTTGTCAAATGAGTAAAAAATGAAAATCTGTAATAGTTTGGCAATTTTCTGCGTCTTTTGCTAGGTTACTTATAATCCCAGTTACTGGCCTTCAGAAAACCAGGTATACCGATAGTGTTCTAGTTTGCTTTGGTTAAAGCGTTCTCGGAGGGAAGGGTGCGTCTCTTTGTTATTTTCTGTCTTTGATGTGTTTGCCGAGATGCAGTAAGTAAGGCTCTGGATTTCCAGTCTGCACCGCACGCTTCATGTGAGACTCTCGCTGAGTTCGTCCCTCTCTGTGGCATTCACGCTGCAGGGTTTTCCCCTTTAACTCTCATCTCCTGGTCACACTGCAGAGTGTCCAGCGCCGGTCTCTGTTCTGCCCGATATGTTTAATTAATGTTGGCCTACAATACGGTATGAGCTGCAGGTGCACACCGCGGTGACTCAGTGTTTGCATACCTGATGGTGTGACCGCCACAGTGAGGCTAGGGACCACCTTTCACCAGGCACAAGTTACCGTGGTATTCACGGCTATATTCCCTCCGCTGTTTCTGACCTCCCCTGGCCTTATCATGGAACTGATAACAGGACAAGGGACAAACGAGTTCTGTGCCGAGTGCTGTGCTAAAAGCTTTCCTTATATTGGTTCCTATGACACTGTTGATGATATCTAGATTTTATAAGTGAGGAAACTGACACGTAGGTTTTCTTTAATCAGACACTTTGCTTATAATAGAATTAAGAGAGAAGAGGTTGCCAAATTGTAAAATACATGAACATTTAGGATCACAGAGTTATTTTGCCTTGTAATTTTAAGGCTAAGCGTCTTTTCCACCACTTTGCCTTTAATTGGCTGTTGGGTTACTGGGTTGCCGTTTAAAATATAATTGTTAGAGTAGGCTAAAAACCATTGTTTTAAACACCTTGCCCATCAAAGGATTAAGCAAGAAGCTGCCTTTCCATAAAATGTCCACTGGGTGGCAGAATGAAATTAGATTTTAAATAGTTTCCAAAAACGTATAAAGACCAAATGAATCATTTGTTTGGGGTTGTTAAATAGTTAATCTTTGGGCTTCTCAGATAAACTTATTAGAGAATAACTTATATTTAATAATCTTTCAAAATAGAGCCTCGTGGCACCTTAACTCACTTCAGTTATATGTCCCCTTAGACATATAACCCCTCAGGGTTTCCTTGGAAATGCATTTCACAAATAAAATAACCATAATATACATGGCTGGCACTTGAGCACATGGGAAGGCTTGTAAAACTGTTTTATAAATCTTTAAATCAAGCCATACTAATAAAAAGCCTAGGGTCTTGCATCCACTGAGTTTACACTAAAAACATTCTAATTTTTAGGAAAGACCAGTAAAATATTATACACATGAATAAAATATTACACATTTCATTGCATAACTCACTCTTTCCTACATGCTTAAAATTTTCACGTTAGTGACAAATTTCCTCCTATTAAGAATTTTCAGGGTTATAGTTTGTGTGGTCCTGCAATTCAGGGGAAAAAAAGGTACTTTGAAAAGTGCTCAGTGGACATTTAAGTACTATTTGTATAAAAAGGTGTTTGGTGCATTTGTCCGGGGACACCCATTGCCTGCTCCTTGTCCACACACAGGTAATAACCTGGCCATTAGGGGGCGCTGTACCTGATGCCAAGCAGTCCCTGAGGTCTTTCCACACTCATCTCAGTGCAACTTAAGTAACACTGAACTCTCCTGCTTTATTTTTGCTTCTTCTTTAGTCTCAGTTTTCCTTTGGGCTGCACATTAGGTCGTTGGCACACTCATCTGGGAGTTTCTAAGACATCACAGATTCTTACGCATGCCCCATCCTTTTGTCTTCGGTAGATACTGAGAGCTCTGACTCACTAGCTTTTAACATGTAAGTATGCCAATTTGTGAATTTTAAAACGAGCTGTAAAATGCTCAGTTCAGTAGTTTGCCCGAATAGTGGGAAAGATTCTGCCACCATCCCACAAACTTAAATGCCAGCAGCTTCACATTTACTAGCTTTTAGTCACCTATTGAACTGAATGTATGAAGTTCCCTTCTGAGATAAGGAGATTCAAATCGCGTTGAACTTGGGCCCCGTTCCAGCACACGTCACACACAAAGCACAATGGAGCCCAGGGAGGTGTTTTCTGCATCGATTAGCTACTTCACCTGTCCAAAAGGTAGAGTGCCTACTGCCATTGTTCATACCAGTTGTGATGACAACTCTCCACATGAAACTCAACGTCAGGGCTTTATTTTATTGTATACCTGCATTTAAATTTAAGCCATGTTTGAAGCCGAAATGACATTATTTCCTTATCAGAAATAAAAACGAAATGAAATGCAATAAAGAATCAATTATTAATGCTAGTGGACAGACGCAAGTACTCTCAATCAATCAATCAATCAGGGGGATATTGGTCAGCCACAAAAATGCTGAAAGTGTAGTAGATACTCAATGAATACCCTCTGCTGATCAATTCATTGATTCGTAATGCTTATATCCGCCCACCAGCCTTGGGCATTTTGTGTTTTAAAAAAAAAACACTTCAAGAAAAAATGTGAGCAGTCATAGGAACTGACTCTTACTTGTTTGCAGCCAACTGCGTTGCCCCACTGCTTGGACCTGCACAGAGTCTAGTCAGCACTAACTGTCAATGCCGAGATAGCACGACATCAGGCAGTGGAGTGCAGGGGAGCTGTGCAGCTGGTGAGTTTCTGAGGCGCCACGTCTAAGAGCTTTGTAAATGGCACGGCCTGTTGACTACCATCCAGTAACTCGCGATCTCTGGCAAAACAAGATGAACGCAGAGCGAGCATTTGGCTAATGGAAGTGGACATGATATAACTGGGTGTCAAAAACGCATAATGTGGTAGCCTGCACCGTGAGAAGCCCGTGGCACATGTCACATGTCCGGCCAAATCACTTTCCTCCACAGAGTGTCGACTTCCAATTCTCCTTAAATAAATGCTTTTTTATTTTGTCTTTGAATGCAAAGATACAATCTAAATGCAACTTCTAATACCTACATCTTTTCTCCTAGTAACTCTGAAGTAAAGAATAATTAGCGTTTTTTTTTATAGCTCCATGGAGAAGTTACCACATCATATACTATATGAAAACGACACCAAAATCCTCATCGAACTTGCTAATATTTAGGTTTCATTTTCCCCAGTAGGCTGGTTATAGTGATAATAAAAGTCAGCGTGGAGGGCATATTTTATTTGCTCGAATTATTTTTCTTCCATTCTCTAAGTCCCCAACCCAGTTGAACTTAGTGTTTTAGGGTTTTCCTATCTATCTCGTGCCTCGGTGTAGGGTGAGGGTGGGGGAGATGTGCCTGCGACCCCTCCTGCCCACTCCCACCCCCAAATGGCAGTGACCCTGCAGAAATGGCTGCCGGCTGTAGGAAGTGTTTCTTCCCTCGTTGACTTAGTGGCAAAGATCAGTAACTATTTTGTAGCTCCTCAGCGCCAGTCCTGGGGAAAGCAAATGGGAAAAATGAACATGCTTGCTGTTGGGACACTCTGCTCTCCTGGGTTAGAATCAGAGCCATTGCACTGGATGTCCAGCCCCTCATCTAATTCCATGAATATTAAGGAGAATTAATGTGGCTTTCTAAGTCTCAATTCTTGTAACTCCGATCTGGAATGGCCAAGGAGTGTTACTACTGCTCCAAACCCGTATTCTATCTTCCAGGGTGTGTATAATCTGTCATGCAATACTAGGGAAAAATTTATTATTATTCCATTTTCACAAGAGTTCAGATTGAGGGCAAACCCTACAGAGGCAAACCCATTTCAAAAACTACCGGTTCACACATTTCATTTCTGTAGTCTTGTTCCCCTCGTACCCCTAATTCATATATCTAGCTTTCCATAAAATGCTACGATAGGATGTTTCCTGGGGAAAAGTAAACAGGCTGGAGGAAGGCCGGCGGTGGGTAAGTCCTGCCTCTGTCTCCTAAGAAGCTGAGTGAACTTGGGCAAGTTGCTTGAATTCTTCCAACCTCTTTTCTAACTTGTACATGGGGATCTATAACACCTACATTATGAAATTACTGTGAAAATTAAATAGGACAGTGGATGCTAAGTTCCTAGTATGTGATAGATATACTCAACGGGATGTTTCCTCTTCTTTTCTTTTGTATAGTCAACTTCAGTCAGTAAAAATACTGATACGCTACTTTTGAATTTGAATCTTAGAATGGAAATGAACCATTAATATTATCTAGTCAACGTCCGTCTCAATCTTCTCTGTTTCATTATTGACACGGGCAGGACAGCTGAGTCCTGCCTGGATGGCATATTGTCAATATTTTCAGCTAAAAGGTATAAAGTGGCTTAAACAAACTGGCTTATATAATCACATTAGGGAGAACTCATTGGTCAGGCAGTTTGGTTGATTTAATAGCTAAGGATCCAGATTCTTGCCACCTCTCTGCTTTGTCTTTTTTTGTGGGTTTTACTTTCTGACTGTCTTATGATTTCAGGTGCTTGAAAGCTGGGTTCAGTGTCATGGGCAGATATGACTCCAGCCAGAAAAGACCTTCTCTAGATGTCTATTTAGTGATTCATTTAAATAGAAGGAATCTGTCCCTGGAAATGCGCTCTGCAGATTCCCTCTCCTTGTCCGAAACGCCCATTTACAAACCAAACACTGCCAAAAAGAACAAGTGACTTACTGTGACTGGTTAGCATAACCATTTCAGGAGAAAAACGATCAATGGGTCACATTTACTATCATTTTGCTGCTTTTCAAAGCATCTCTTGTTTGATAGAAGTCTTGCTAGTTCTGCGACCTCACCAACTTGTCTCTCTTTGTCCTGGTTGAGGAAAGTAAATGGTCCTTTACGAAGGAGAACTCAAGTCTGAGCACTGTTACAAAGACGTGGTAATGAACATGCATTCACATGCTGCTGTGCAAACTAGCCCAGGGCCCTAGTGGAAGAAGGTTCTAGCTCAGACTGGCCCCACTTGTGACTTTCTCTTTATTTATGTTTAAGTTCCATCCTTGAGTGCCCTCAACTTTAATGTGGAGAAAACCATTAAGATAGTTGCTATAGTACATTTGGGGCCTTAACTTCTCATTGAATGCCAATGTGTCTTCACAGTTATCCACACTTATCTTTGGATCTCATGATCACTTTTTAAAATTTTTTTAAAATATATTTTATTGATTATGCTATTACAGTTGTCCCATTTTCCCCCCTTCACTCCCCTCTACCCCGCACGCCCCTTCCCACCCACATTCCCCCCCCCTTTAGTTCATGTCCATGGGTCATACTTACAAGTTCTTTGGCTTGTACATTTCCCATACTTTTCTTAACCTCCTGCTGTCTATTTTCTACCTACCATCTATGCTACTCATTCTAATGCTTCAGGTCAAGGGCTGTAGGTAAGAATTTAGGGATTAGGGCGGCAGCTTTATAGTCCACATTTCGAGCAGACAGTGAGAGTTAGCAGGTGTGCTTGTCGTCTTGTTAATGCCTGGCTCCAACGTGGCCCAGTCCTGCTCAAGTTCATGTGAAAAGCCTCTCTGAGTGGCAGAAGGAGGTGTAGCCCACACTCGAGGAAGGAGTCAGGGCTATGTGCTGGGAATCTCTCCTCCTGGCTCTGAAGCAAATAGAGCTTCTTTGGTCCCCTGTAGACATAGGGGGGTTCGGCTATTTGTTATTTTTAAATGGGAAAACAGGAAAAAAGGAGAATTATGTGTGCACTACTTTTTCTTTAAATTTATTTAGAAATCATAGTGGTGATATTGGTTATCATAATATAATCATTACCTAAAGGGTTTATTTATAATTGCATAAATTACTGAAAGACCTAGTTAATATATTTCACCTACTATTTATAGATTGTTTCCAAATGGCACCCAAAAGGGCAATGAAATGCAGATTTGCTTATTTTGCTCTGTTAGCCAGCGGAGTGAACGGTGACCAGGTTTTCAACACTCAGGTGTCTTGCTTTACGATAATAGGAAGGGACCCAGATTCCTGGTGAAGTCAAGTGCCTGGGGGTCTTCTCTGATTTCTCCTACCCACACTGATCAACAAATATGCTAATTGCCATAAAACAGAGGGAAAAAAATCTATGCATCCTGTGACACTGAGCGCTAGGAAGAGGGCCCTTCGACTTTTCGTGTTCCCTCCAGGAGAGTTAAGGAACTATCTGTGTGGGTCCCCGCCTCCTCGTTGGACTTGTCCCAAACGGGACCACACACCACACTGTGCAGTCGAGCGCGCAGAGTGGTCAGTGAAGCAGCAGGAATGTCCCCCCTTCAATCCAACCAAGTGCTCAGTGTAATTATAATCTTGGAAAATACAGTTAAAAAGATGTTGAATTAAATTGAGCTCTGCAAATTGCTCACCTCATGATTCCTTCTGATTACATTTTGGCATAATTCCCCCAAGTTTCAATACGTAATTTAGGGATAATGTATAATTGGTGCTGGAAGCGTTGTCACGTCTCTGTATTTGAATGCGAGGCCAATTTTATTAGTTATAACCATAATAACTCTGCTAAATTGGCTGTATGACTTAGTTGCTCATTAGGAAATTATTTTTCAGCAGGAACATATTACCTTTATATATTTCATTGAAGTCTTAAGTAGGAAATTTATTAGCAATGCACGTGTTTACAAGGAGATACTTTTTACAGATATTATAGTCAGGTCCTACTCAGACAATTATTTCCCAGGTGTTAGGCTCAAAAGCTTATTTTTAGGAACATTTTATATCCACACGGAACATTGAAAAACTCTTCAGGGATGTTGAGACCCCCGCTATCAAAATATCAGAGAGATGACACGGGTCCCTAGGATTTTGCCACAGGGTTTTGCTGATACATTTTTGTGGGGAACAGTCTTTTTATATGAAAGAAAACACTACAAGCATGTGCGCTGGACACTGGTCTCCATCACAGACCAACCGAGAGACAATGGCTCTGGAAGGAGGTTCTGTGATGGTGTCCATTGGAGAGGAGCTGCTTAAGGCTCCTTTGCACAAGGATTATGTTGCATACGAAGGGAAGGCCCTCAGAGGCCCTGCTTATCAGTGAACTTACTCTCTCAGCAGCTTGGAAATTTGATTGATCTCAGACCCCTTTTATTTTGCGAAGAGTCCTGATATTGGGGATTCCCGAACACTCCTTAATGATCTTTTAATTCTGCTCCAAAGACCGGGGTCACAGTCTCTGGTGTTTTGGGGATTCGTACATATTAAATGAAACGATTTCTCCAATCAAGTATGTTCAGTGTGTTCCTATCAGTTCCCAGGCTTCGTGTGGCCGTGGAGACAGTGGAGAGACAATTGTGGTAGATGCAGCAGGTGATCGGAGAGGCGCAGGGCATCCAGAAGGGGCTGGACTGATACCATGAGTGACCAGTGAATGCCAGGGATTTACTGGTCATTGGCTCGAAGCTCTTGGACACTTGATGTCTTGTACGCAACACACTTGTGTCTTAATTTCTCATGTTTAAAATAAGAACAGTGCCTTCTTGGTAAAGTTTATGATACAGACTAGCCAAAACATCTAGTTTGGAATACTCTGTAAATGGTAGCTATTATAAGCATTCTTTCAGCTGGGAAAACATGGCTCTGGAAGTTACATAACATGACATAATAGATGCATTTTTTTCCTAAAAGTTAGCTTCCTTTTAGTATTTCGTAACACTCACAGGAAGGAGTGCCCAGGGCGCTGTAAGTTCTATGGGAATAAGCACGGAATTAGTCGCATACCATGTGTTCAGTTAACTCAGTAATAATTTTGAGCTACCACGAGGCAGACATGTCTCTAAATGCTACAGATATATTGGCAAACAAGAAGCCAAAAAAAAATTCCTGCTTTTGTACGGCTTACATTTTCAATTGTAAGCAAGTTCTTCTACTTCCTAATGGTGTGAATAGGAGTATGTTGTTTTAGTTCTGTATCCTCTTCCTCGGTGAAATAGGGATGATAATGGTTCTCACTTTGTGGGGTGAGCTAGGGGCTGAGTAAGACAGTGAGTGGGAAGGATTGTGTGTGGAATGGAACTGGTGCACCATACGTTTGCCGTTACCACCTCTGCCTTAGAAAAACAACACCTTAATGTAACTTTACAATCTTACAATGTTAAAATGTTTTTTTTTTTTGCTGCCTCACTTAATCTTCATAAACACTAAAGTATGCGGAGTTCAAGTGTGACCCTTCTCCATGACAAGCTAGCAAGTTGAGATTCAAAGGGGTCCAGGGACGTGCCTGAGTCATGTGGTCATTCAAGGGTGGGCTCCACCCTGCAATAAAATGCCCGATGGTCTTCCTCCTTTCACATCCCTTTACCGGTTCACTTCTGCACCCTCATCATGAGCGCTTTTCAACAGGACAGATATTCAATAAAGGTAACCCATGGGTGACACAGACAGCAGAGGCCAGGGCTGTAAAGGAGGGCAAGACAAAGAACCAGCCTGCGGAGCTGTGGGCAGACGGTCAAGAGTAAGAAGGACCAGAACTGGGTCTCCTTAAACCCTGCGGAGGCGTAACGAAGCCAAAAACCCCAGCAGGTGCATCATGCAGGATGGGAATAGATAATGGGTCTCCCAGCTAAAACCGGAAAATGTTTTTGCATGCAATTTCAAAAAGAAACAGTAAAGGGAGACAGTGTATTATCTAATGATTAGTTGTTTCCCATGTCCAGAAACAGTCCGGATTCTGTTCTTAGGTTTGTGGGTTTAGGTGGGCGGGATTGGTGTGTGTTCTCGTGTTGAGGTTGGCCCATCACTCAGCGGGCACTGCCTGCCTTCCGTAATTATGGGAGACATTATGCACAGCAAGGCAGGAAGAAAATTAAATCAGTTCTGCAAAAGGAAATATTGCCTTTTCAATAGCCTTCACTAATGTCACCATGAAAAATCCAGAATATCTGTTTTCCTGTTCAATTATTAAAACAATATGCTCGTGAGACTTCAGTCCATTAGTTTTGGGTTTCTTTTCATGCTGTTTTGTGCGGTGACATGTTGCTCTAATTATCCTGCGCAAGAACTTAGCCCTTCAATATTTTTTGACTTGGCACATTCTGCCAATGATTTAGACGTACTCAAATATAACTACTGAATTTTTTTTCTCTAAAAGGGTGATGCAATAGTTAGATTTAAACATCAAAGTTCTGTGTTCCAGTGAAAATTTCTGCACAAACCTAAAACGGCGGGCCTATAAAGCTTTGAGAAAGGGGATAAAGTTTATAAACACAGAATAAAAATACTCAGAAGCACAAATACTGCTACTTTGGAAATATATATTAAAATGGGCCTAGTAAAATAAGATTTAATGAAATTTCAATTTCATTAGTTTACTTAGCGATAATATTATCACTATGCAAGTGATGCTACGTAAGATGTATTTTCAAGTATAGCAGTTATAAGAAACATAAAAGTCAGAATCTCCTGAAGAAGTGTGGTAATCACTTCAATACTCCATGTTCACCACCAGGTATCAGCTACCACACTGTAAGCATCTTGAGAAGATACATGCAATGTTAGAGAAAATCATTTCTAACCACACTGAGTTTATAAATCCTTTCAAAATGCGGATGGCACCTACGGCCATTCTCCCCATGCACCTCCCCCTGCCCCCCCCCAATACACATGTGCATTATGGGTCCTAGGTTTACAGGCAAAGTGACTTGTGCCGAAGAAAATGTACCTTGTGATTGAACTGATTCAGTGGATGCCCATTTGCAGTGGGCCTGGGAACAGTGGAAGACAGAAGGTGCACATTTTCTATTGGCTGGCGTGGCGGGGACAGATAACAGCACCAGGAAGATCATCGCACAGAATCATAAGAAGGGACTATTTACAGAGGTGTGAGGACGGTTAAGGAACTGGATAAGGGTGGCGGGCACTCAGCGACTAGGGTTCTGTCCCTAAGCCTCAGATGGAAAAGGGAGGGATGGTCTGGGGCAGAGGGAAGGATGCTGTTCGTTTCCTAGGGCCTTTCTCTTTCTTAGGAATGTGAGGGTGAAGACCCACAGGTAGGCATCCATCTTGGAGAAGGGTGGCTGCTGTCTGCATATATGTGTATGTACATATATATATATACAAGATTTTTTATTGAGATTTAATTTGCCCATCAAACTTGACTCTCTGCAGGTTTGACCATGTTGATTCTGTTTTATTATGGTTGCTCCTCCTGTTGCTAGTCACTTTGCCTTTTCATGAAGGACTGGGCTCAGCTGTGTCATGAGAAAGTCGTGCTACTGGGAAATGACCTTTTCAAATGCCCTTAGAATAAAAGTGTCTTCAGGAGTTAAACATCCTCAGGATCCCAATGCCAGGGCCAACCCATTTGCTTCAGGAGTCCCGAGCTATGTGCCAGTATACAGAGCAGAAAGCTGTGGGCACATAAAAAATGCAACGCAAATATCAAATTGATTCCAGAAGACACTCTGACCTTCATGTCTTAGACTGGCTAATGAGGGCACTTCATATGCTTGGACATTATGAGATGATATTCACAGAGATCTGTATGGTCTAGTGTGGAAAACTAAAGTTTAAAATTTTAGGCCCTCCCTTAAAAGTCCTATGGAGGATATAGGAAGTACCTTTGCCAAGAAAGTTCCACCTATGAGAGCCGATTGTAAGACTCTCGTAAAAACAGGGATATCCACCATTTGACAAATGAGAAGTCCGAGTGCATTCTGATAGCCTGCAAAGACTCCACACACTTTTGAAAAGAACTGCTCAGTCGTGAATGACACAAAACAATCAGCTTTAGCTGTATCGTTCTAGACCCAAGCACATGCTTGGCTGCTTGCTGCCTTGCCAAACGGCTTCATTCTAGTCAGACTGAGGATTTTCTGCTGTCAAAACATTAAAGATTGTCGTTATAGATGGCTGGGTCTCAGGTATATGCAGGTCATATTATTCCTTTTAAGCTGCAAAATGTCTTTTCTACTAGTGTAAACTCTTGAAGAAAAATGCGCTGGTTTGCAGAATTTTATTCCACTCTCAGGGTAGGGCTTTGAACAGCCTCTCCATTGTGAGATCAGCTACAGAGTGAATGTCGTACTGGGCAAGTGGACACTTTTGGCTCTTGAATGCTTTTTGGCAGAGTCAGTCTTCGGCGTATTTATGTTGGAACATATTTACAGTAGAAGAAATGACATACAGGAAAAAAAGGAGCAACAGTGAGACAACCAATGACTCCCTTTCTCTCAGGTTCTAGACTGAGAACCCAATGGGCCACTTCTGTCCTAGCCCGCGTCGCGCCTGATTGACACTCACCTAAATGCCACAGCAGAGACAGACAGGGCCTGTTTCTCCTCCTGCCTGAGAGGAACTGTGGGAGAAAAGTGTGCAGTCGTCCTAAGATCCATTGCTACTGTCTTGCAAACGACTGCAGGGCGTTTGACAACGTCCATAGGGTGGGACCCGAGGCTTCCTTCACTTCGCATCTGTCGGGGTTCCCTGAAGCTGGAAGGAGCCCAGCCTGTCTTCTCTCGTCCCTCAGCCCACACCCACCAAACCCGCCGACTCCCAAGCCAGAGACCTTTCTTTGGGAGACGGAGTAATTTGTGTTCCTCTTATTGGGTGACTCTAGAGAGATATTTGGGAAAATACGCAGATACATATTTTTCCAAAACAAAAATGCAGAAATACGTATTTTTGTTTTTCTCCAAATATGCAGAAAAATGTGTTTCTGCATGTTTTTCCAAAACAAAACAAAAAGATGAAAAAACCCAATAGTACAGGAACTACGCGGTTCAACGGTGCTATGAAGTGTGACTCCGTGAAGTCACAAAATCAGTCATGGGTTTTGGGGGGCAAATAGAACGAGGTTTTTTATGCCTGCTTCCAGCATTGATTCATGACATCACCTCAGGAATGCCACTTGGGTCCAGTGCCATAGTGAAAGGATTGGATGGGATGACCGTTCAAGTCCAACTCGGTGAACTTCAATTGTTCTAGTTTTGCTGCTCTTTCTAGACAAAGCAGTTGGGGTTCCGCAGGTGTGAGCTGAACTGATGCTGTGTATTGTATCTAATGTCCTGGAAGAACACAGGGGAGGGGACCTCCAGTAAACCCTGAGGGACAGGGCTGTCTCCCGGTAACCTGCAGGGACCCGGCCGCAGCTGCGGGTATCAGTCTTCCTGCCTTTCTGCCTGAGCCAGGTGAGTCCCAATCCATCACAGCCAATTAAAAGAGCCAACAGATGCTCTGGTTGGTGTGGCTCAGTGGACCGAGTGCCGGCCTGACAACCAAACGGTTGCCAGTTCAATTCCCAGTCAGGGCACATACCTGGGTTGCAGGCCAAGACCCCAGTAGGGGGCATGTGAAAGGCAACCACACACTGATGTTTCTCTCCCTCTCTTTCTCCTTTCCCTTCCCCTCTCTCTAAAAAGAAATAAATAAAACCTTTAAGAAAATAGCCAACAGATTCCAAGTGGTAGCCATTTCTACCCTTCAGATCGACTTAACCCAGGCTGCTTCTGTTGGAATGGCAGCTCTTTGTCACACTTTAAGACAATACTTAAAGCTGATTGTCTCGGGAGTGATAGCAATTGCTGACACTTAGATACCTGAGCAGAGGAATGCAGGGGAGCAGCGGGGAACTTCTGCAACTGTCTTGACATCTTGCAACTCTGGCAGTTTCTAAGTGAGTCCCCGCTGTGACTGGGGGGAGTGGGGTGGTGTCACTTTAACCCTGCAGCTGCTCTGTTAGAAAGCAGAGTTCTGGGTGGTCTGTCGGGGGGGCCAAATGTATAACATTGCAAACAGGGACCACGTCACTACTGTATCAATACCTACAAGTCTTGAACAAGCAGACTGATTAAAACAAAGTCTTAATTCACTGTGTGGATGGCCCAGGGTCAGCCGGGGGCTGGGAATTCCTGCTCAGTCTTACCAGCGGCACAGACACAAGATAGAAGGGAAAGACAGCTGTTTGGCCAGTTAGGTGTGTCAGGCTATTTCCTTCACTTTTCCTTCACATAGTTTTCCACATGCATTCAAAGGACAAAGAAGGTGATTTACGTTCAACTACTGAAGCTCAGCAGTTACTTTAGGTTAGTCGGAGAGGCAGAACAATGAACAGTCATTCAGAAGCTATAGATGATACTGAGAGAATGTAAAAGGTATCATGATGAGAAATGAAATAATGCTGAGAGCCTGGCAATTATATCAGGGGTTACTACCTGCCATTCAAGGCTCCTGAGAAATGGAATAGAGGAGCCCCCCTTGTTCGTGACGGGCCCATTCCAAGACCCCCAATGCATTCCTGAAACTGGGGGTAGTACTGAAGCTTATATATGCTCTGTTTTTTCTGTACATACATACTTACAATTAAGTTTAATTTATTGATGAGGCACTGTAGGAGATCAACAATAACGAATAATAAAATAGAACACTTATAATATAGCATCATCATTGTTAAACCATAATTTGAAATGCTTCAAATGGCATTAAAAGAGAATTTGTATTATATTATGGTACACCTATATAAATAGATATGCCAGTATAGCACACCTATAAAATAAAGCATTCAGCTATTACGAATAATAAATCAGTGACTATTCATTGAATCTATTCATAGAAGATGCAGGTTGCATCCACCTCGGGTAGTGAGAACCTGAGCACACAGACAGACAATGGCCAAGCCGTGCGTGACAATAGACCTCTGACCTTCGACCCCCAGAACTGAGGCCGCACCCAGGTCAAGAAGCCAGCCCGGAAACACTGTAGCAAATGGCGAAGCTTCATCAACAACGGCCAGATTCCCTGTTTTCTATCCTCACTTCCAACTCTGAGCCATCCAGAGAGAGCCAAACGTGTTCCGCTAACCATCTGCACACAATGCCCTACTTACTCGGGCCCGCCGCCTCCAATCAGAGCAGGCTCGAAATGGTCTTCTCCCTCCTCTAAGACGTTTCACCTCTGCCTGCCTTTGAGTCTGCAGAATGCAAGTGAGGTGGCTGAATTCCTTGCTGGAGCCTGCCCTGGGTAAATAACCCCTATTCTCAGTTGGCTAGCCTTTGGTTATTTTCACAATGGCTTGTTAATATGCAGATGTTTGTTTGTGGGCGTTTGTGTGAGCAAGGTCTGCCTCTCAGGGCGCACCTGCAGAACTACCTGAAGGCTAGTCACCAAGACACTGCATGCGGTTATTTCTGGGAAGAGAGACTTGGGGCTACTTTGACTTTATAGTACTTTGCATTTAGGTTTTTCCAGTGAATACATACAGTGTATGTAAACAGAAATCAAGTCATTGTAGTTTACCAAGCAGTTCATCATTAGGTTTAGCATTATGAAAATAGATTTCCCTAGATATAAGGCAGAAATATTTCTATCTACATATGATGTATGTGATGATGCTCAGCTGATTGAACTTATTCTCATGTCAGTCATGCCTTAAAAATACATTCCCATGCTGGGCGTCTGGAAAGTTTTATTCTGGTAGCTATCCTGTAAATAAGAAAAATAGACTGAGCTGAGAAATATATTTTTAATTATAAAGATGATTAATGAGTGTTAACCATAAGGGGACTCCCTGCTTCAATAGTCTTCATTATCGAGCCATAACTCAAATAACTATTATCATTCCAGAGCTAGACAGAAATTCCCCTAGATTAATAAATATAAATCTTTATGGTCATCAATTTCCCCCGATGTTTCTTTAACAAAGGCCAGAAGGATTAAATTTTTGAATTCAGCATTGCTCACTTCTGTCAACATCTGGTTATTTATTCTTCTAGATGAAGCAAAATCCTCAAGTCTTTGTGAGCAAAGACTGAACGTGGACTTTAGTCCAAGTTCACTCACTTCTGTGGCCGACAGGGAGATGGACGCAGGAAGGCAGGGCCAGCTTCCCGCAGCCGAGCACAGCGGTGTGGCAGGTGTGGCAGAGCTGGTCATGGGAGGAGGCCCCTTTCTTCCTTTTGAAGGCAAAGGGTTTCCCATCATGCCTTTGTGCCTTTCATTTCGTGCTGTGCCTTTTGACCTTTCATCCTCAGACGTGAGACCATGGTCCTGGTGAGGGCCAGGTAGGGGAAGGATGGAGGGTCGTAAGGTCCGTCAGCCCTTGCTTTCTCTTCTGGGTCATGTTTTCTTCACACACGTGTGTGTGTATAAATACATACAACACATACACACATACACATATATATATATATAATAACTTAGAAGGCAGGCCTGATTTAGCCAAGCATCACACACACACACACACACTTACACACACGCACACTTGTTACTACTCTTATTTCATGTTCCAAAGTCTTTTGCAGTCAACCCTGGCACATGTTAAAATGTAACCAGTATGTTCTGTTTTGCTAGTTTGGAGCACAGAACAAAATCTTATTTCCTTTACTGTTAAACTTATAATGCCTCTGGTTACTCTGGTTCAAGAACCAGTCTTCCTCATGGCTGGTCCCTGGCTCTCAGCGGAGAGAGCGGGAGGGTCCAGCCGGGCCAGCGAAGCCTCGGGCTGCATCTGCTGACCCCATGGGGCCTCCAAACACTATGCCCAGTCTGGCTTCACAGCGATAGCCAGGCTCTGGGGCCAGGTTAGTGCAAGGCTCCTTCTGCCCCAGGAAGCCTCTTCTTCAGTGGCTGAGGCAGGCGTTGGAGAAAGAGGCTGAAACAGCTATAGCCTCGCCACCCCTCCCAGTGAGGAGCAGACCTCTTTTGGGACTGGCCTGGGAGGATCTCAGCACCCAGTGAGTGAATTCACCATTACAACTCATCTTCCTTTACTTTGCAATCTCTTCTCTAGATGAAGGTGACTCTTGTCTGGTTGTTCGAGCGAGTCTTGAGTAGAAGTGTGCTTCTGCTGAACTGTTATGTAGGTAACATAGTTACCATGAAAAGACTTCAGAAAGGGCCACGGAGACTCCTTTTTGGCTCCATTCAAGGGTGATGGGTGGGTGGGGAAGCCCAGCAACCCAGAAACATTGTTTATGCAGCATCACTTTGCCAACAGGAGGGAGAAACACAGGACCCACCAGACATGGTTGGCGCCCAGGCACCGGTGTCTAGAGACCCACAACATTGATGAAGGTCCGGCACCTTCAGCCCTGCGCCCTTTCTGTGACAGTATAGCAAAACATGGGGGATGCTTTGAGGCTGTGCGAATTGTCCATCATTTCAGCTGGGGGCAACAAGGGAAGATGGTTTACATTGTTGCGAGGTTTACACGCATCCGATTTCAGCACCAGGACTAACTTCCAAGCCCCTGGGAGTGGGGAGGGATGTGCCATGAGAACTGTTTTGACCCCCAGCTGTGGGCTGGCAAGGTACAGGGTCTGCCAGCACCTGCATCGGATCCAGTGATGGAATCACATGCTCTGGAGCTCATGGCAGTTAAATAAGACAGTGATAGCTGAACAAAAAAATAAAACTAAGACAGTCTTCTGAAAACTCAAAATGACAAAGCCATTACGGCTGCCAAGACACCCGGCCTTCTGCACTGCATATTTGATTAGTGGGCCCTTCCTTCATATGGATGTCAGAACCAAATTAATATTTTATAGAGAGAGATAAAGGTAAATATCTCGGTCTCTTTTTAAGCCAAGACCATTATCTTTTTTGAATATGAGGAATGTGCTTCAAAGATTGTTGGATATCAGGATGGATGGGCAAAACGTATAAAGCATATGAAAATGGTTTCACAGTTTAACTGTTATTCAACCCCCAAGATGATAGAGTGTCTTGTCACCTTTATATATGATCTTGTCACCTTTCTCACTAGATAGGAAAATGCGTCACGTTTTCTCTGGTGAAACGTTTCAGAAGAGTCCCATCCAGCGTCTCTGCTGGGTTGGGGCTTCTTACGTCACCCTTGGCGGAGGGATCCCTGAGTCCCTTCACTGCGTCACCCAGGCCGGCCAGGTTCTCATTTCTGTTTCGTCACAATAGCGCAGGTATTGGTACTGCGCTGTTTCTTTGGGTAATTCACTGCGCGGACCTCCCGCAGGCCAAGTCTGTTTACTCCGTTCGTTCCCAGCTGGATGCCGTGAATGGGAGCATCGTACATCAAAAGGATGCTGTATCTCTCATGGGCTGTATCTCACTGATGCAAGCATTCACTGCTTTAAAACCCAATGTAAGCTCTTCTCTGACAAACATGTGACTCATATAAATGAAGCATGCATTTAGGATCAATGTCTTGTAGTTTTCAGTGAAAGGGTATTTTCACCGAAATATCCTAATTTATTTCCTAATAAATCTCTAATTTAATTTATTTTCTAATAAATTAGAAAACATTTTAGTTTAGAAAAAAATATCCTGAGTTGCATCAAAAATTAATTAGGAGAAAAACAAACAAACCCAACCACTGGTAACAAACTAAACCAATCAAAGTACAAGGAACAAGAGGATTTTATAGCATAAAGTCTAAAAATAAGGCAAGAAAAATGGTCAAAATGTTATTTTTTTCTTACATGAGTCAACACCAATGTGGGGAGAAATAATGCAACTTGTCCAATGAGGATTTTTACATCGAAGTGATAACTAGCTTATCCCCTCATTAGAATCACAGGTCTCTATCTGGTGACAACAGTCTCTACAGGTTCCCATTTTGGGACAAATTAAGATGCATGTGGTCATGGTGACATGCAGTCAGAGGTAATTTTTGGTTCCAGTATTAGAAATGTAAGTTTCTGTGCTGTATCGCACATTCCCTGAAGTGGGAAATGACACTTGAGCACCGTGTCTGAAAACGACGATGCTGCCGAATCCGACAAGCCAGTGCTTGCTACGTTCCAAGGGCAGAGATAGCCAGCACTTGACCTTTCTGCCCTGGGTCCACTTCTCCCAGCAGGAAAACGTGTGTGCCCTGGGACTCCGACTTCTGCACACGGCAGACATGCACCTCAGAGTACAATCCTAATTGCACCAAAAAGATTATTTTGGCATAGTCACTTCGTTCCTGTTCTGATTTTCCGGTTAACCAGGAATCTTGCTATCACTTAACCCCTTCCCCCTGCTGTAAATGTATACTTTATCCTGGGTTGTGTCTAATGTCTGGAGGTTATTGCATTAGTCAGGGTTCTTCAGAGAAGCAGAACCAACAGTACAACTGTGTGTGTGTGTGTGTCTGTGGAGGGGATTTATTTTTAGCCGCTAGCTCACGTGATCATGGAGGTTCAAGTTCCAAGTCTGCAGCATAGACTGAAGGCCACAGACCCAGGGAACAGTTAGTTGTAGGTCGGCACGAGGGTGGTTTGCTGGTGGAATTTCCTCTTGTTTGCAAACTGTAGTCTTTTTCTTTAAAAAATTTTTAAAGATTTTTATTTATTTTAGACAGAAGGGAAGGGAAGGAAAAAGAGAGGGAGAGAAACATCAACGTGTGGTTGCCTCTCATGCGCCGCCTACTGGGACCTGGCCCACAACCCAGGCATGTGCCCTGACTGGGAATCAAACTGGTGACCCTTTGGTTTCCAGGCCCACCCTCAATCCACTGAGCTGCACCAGCCAGGGCAACTTTAGTCTTTTCCTATTAAAGCTTCCAATTGATTGGAAGAGGCCTACCCACATGATGGAGGAGAATCTACTCAAAGTTTACTGATTTAAATGTTACCTTCATCTAAAAAAATACCTGAACAAAAATGACTAGAATAATCTTCAACTAAGTAACTGGGTGCTGTGACTTGGCCAAGTTGACATATACAATTAACCATGCCACTTTGTTTATCGTGATGGGGAGGGAGGAAGGAGTGGGTATCTCATCTCTGGTGCCATCAGTCCATGTTGACATCAGCTGCCATAGCTGAGGTCATTGTCCTCTTTGTCCTGCTTCACTGGCCCTTCACGTATGTAGCCTCATGTGTTCTTGTGAGTACAGGAGAAATCTGATCCTCAACTGCTGATGCAAAAGATTCTCTGCAAAACTCGGTGGCTTTATCCACTGAGACTCGGGAGGGGCACTCCCAGACTGCATCTGCCTCCCTAGAGCTGTGACAGCTGGAGCCCCTGAACCTGAAGTTACCCCCCATATCCACTCTGTCTGCAGTCCCCAGAAAGAAACCTCCCCCCTGCCCAGCCTGGCTGCCCAGAACCTCTTTCCCCATCTGAATCTGGAGTATTCTTTTAGCTTTTTGTTTAAATCCTCTTGATCTGCACAAGAGTTTAGAATTTTTGAACCTCAAAACTAGTTCTGTTCTTGTTGCTGGTTTGTTTTTCCCCAGATTTGGCCCTTCTTTGCTGTCTGCCTCAACAGTGACAATAGTAAAGAGGAAACAAAGGGGTAAAATATGATGGTCACTAACTTATTCCATAACCTCCACACATCATCTTAGGAAGTAGCGAGCTACCAGAGAGGGGATGGCAAACTATTAAAAATGTACTTGCCTGGGTGGTTTGTAGCTAAGTGGGCTCTGTCTTGCTCGTGACTACACTTATTGAATAACCCTCATCCTGTTTTTTTGATCTCCCAAACCACAGAGAGAACCAATTCTCGCCATAGTTTGCTCCTTGTAGACTTTTTTTTAGGTGTCCACCAGATGGCACTGTTGGCCAGAGAACTGGGACTAACTTGCTGCAGCTCTAAACCAGTGTTGACACTGATAGAAGGGGAAATGTCAGGAAAAGAAAAAAAAAAAAAAGATCTGCAATGCACTGATCTTCTGCAGGAAGTAATAAGTCTTCGCTGGAAGCCAAGAAATGATACTTCTTAGGTATCATTTTACAAGTGCCCGCATTTTACCCCCAAACACTTTAGGTAGACTGTTCAGGGCGAAGTCTGTTCACTGGCTGGACCGCTGGCAATGGGGGACCCGGATTCCGCCCAGGCTTGGGGATCAGAGGGCAGTGTTCCTGGCCAAGGCCCTCAGTCATTCTGGACCGCAAGTCTTCTATCTATAAGATAAAAATGGAATTTGGTAATCCCTCCCAGTTTGAAAATACAATTCCTGCTTCACAAATAAATGTCAGAGAAATGTGTTTCTCAAGGTCACAGTTGCTTAGCTTAGGAGCCTGTCCTTGAACTTGGGTCCTTCTGCACCCCAGTTTCCACTAACAGGCTTTCCCCGAGCTGCTTGCCCCTTTCTGCATAAACAAACAAGAGACCCCTTGAGCAAACTACCTTGTTTCTTTCTTCTTAACATTTATAAGAAGAACAAATGAAACCAGGTAGGATTTATTAAAATACTTTTTGTTTTACATTCAGACTTCTTTTTGTAATGTTTGGGAAAAATGACTTGTCGTTTTTAAATGAAGTTTTTATGAATCAAATTATAAGTATGCATATACACAGGACTAATAAAATCAACACATATTTACCCACCAGCCAGCTTTACAAAAATAGAACATTTTTCCTGCTTTGTTACACAAAGAAAACCAGTCTGTTCTTGTCCACATAAAAATTATATTAAGACCTAATTTTATTCCCCCCCCCAAAAAAAGATTTTCTACAAACAAAGGGTTACTTCTTCCAAAAGTCTTCCCTTTAGTGGCTTTGCACTCTGGGCTCATCCATGAGCTCAGGAAGGCAGAGAGGACCGTGTGCTCCCCAGTCCACCCCTGCCCTTTTCTGAGAAAGGACAGTCGAGTTACTGTCAAAACTGCACTTTCTTCCGGCCTGTACTCCTCGTTTTAAACTATAGTAGGTTATCGTTTTTACTGGTGCTGGCGTATAAACTACTGACTTCATTTCGGAGGCGTTTTGGGGAGAGGGAAGAGCATGGTCTCACGGGGGTCGCAGTGGCCCGGAGAGAAGGGAGAGGACGTGAGCCTTTTCTGAGAAGGGGGGCATTTCGGGGAGATTCCTGAAGCTGGGGTGTCTGCATGCACTAGTCATCCCCTTCCTCATGGATGTACTTTCCATGGTTAGAGTGGCCCGTGGTAAACTGGCGTCCTCAAATAGTAAATGGAAGATTCCGCAATTCCTGAGTTTTAAATTTCACGGCGTCTTGAGTAAGGGGATGAAATCCCGCCTTGTCTCTCTCTGTTCCGCCCGGAATGTGAACCATCCCTTTGTCCAGCCTCTCGGCTTCTTTACCTTTCCCCCACCCTTTCGTCACTTACCAGCTGTCTCCTCTCTGCTCTCAGGTCAGCTGTCGCCTGATCGCACTGCTTGTGTTCAAGGTACCCTGATGTTACTTAACAGTGGTCCCTCGGCTCAGGAGCAGAGAAGCGGGCAATTTAGAAATGCCAGAGAGGAGCCATAAAGTGCTTTCTTTAATAAAACGGTGAAAGTTCTCAGCTTAATAAGGTATTTTATCATCTCACGACATCATAAGAATGGGGAGTGCAGCACAATAAGATATTGGGAGAGACCCTATTCACTAACTTTTATTAAGGTATATTGTCATAATGGTTCTATCTTATTAGTTATTAATCCCCTCATATGCCTAAATCACAAATTACACTTTATTATAGGGATGTGTGTGTAAGCAAAAACATTATATATATAAGGTTTAGCTCTGTCTGCAGTTTCAGGCATCCCCTGAGGGTCTTGGGCCATATCCCCTGCAGGTAGGAGGGGCTGCTTTGAAACATTTGAATTCATCTGCTGTAAAGCCTCTCAACTTAATTCTTCTACTGCACATAAACTTCCATTTGAGGCTCACGTTGTGTTGAGGTCGTACTCTTCTGGGGCTTGAGGGGACCAAAGCAGTAAGGGATGGAGCAAGGCACAGACCAGAGGTAGAGAATGCAGACAAATAAGGGAAGATGAATATGAAAAGAAGAGGAAAAACCTAAACTCTTTAGATCTTGGTATATTCAGGGTATTTTTATGAGCCATTTGAATTTAAGTATTACTGGAAAAAACTCGTCCTTATTGTGCTGAAAGATGCAAGATACCCAGGGAGCTGATATCTAAGTTACATACAAACAAATATAACTTGCGTTTATTAGCAACATCAGTGTCTTCAAGTTCACACACATATGTGGAAAGGTTTACAAATGAGAGCCTTTCATTCTGTAGGGAACTCATGTTCTTTGGACTTTTTTGGTGATCCACTTACTTTTCTCTGAATTGAATTCTTGGCAATCCCGGAGGGTCAGGGACACTCCTCTGATTGTTTTAAGCCTGAAAAGAAGTAAAACAGTACCCTTCTCAGCTGCCGGCCATTTTGCAGCCTCCACCTCCCTCCCAAAGGTTAAGAGAAAGCCCCGGCTGGAAATGGAGAAGAGCAGCATTGAAACCCTTCCTGGGAAAGTTGCCAGTCACTCCTGGTCTCTGACCCTCTCTGCCTTTGAAATTTATACCTTAATCATCCTTCACATGTGACAGCATTTTACATTTTTAAAAACACATTTAAATACATCCTTCCCGTTGGATCCTACCCCCGCCACAGACCTCAATGGCCAGGGCAGATAATTCCAACCATATTTTTGCACACAGGAATTGAAGCTAAAATAAAGCAAAACTTCTTCCTGAAGGTCACGTTCAATTCAGAAGAAAACTCACTTCTTTTCTCTGGGGCTGGTGAGTGTTCAGGTGCAGGAAGCTGCTTTCTGCCTGCAAACATGACCTTCACTTCATCGCTGACGGTGTAACTCACCGGAGCCCAACATCTCCAGGTCCCACACTAGAGCCATCATTTGCTTTCCCTCCTGTATCTATTCCTGTTCTCTGTCTCTTTCTTTTTCCTTCTGCCCTGAGAGGCACGCTCCAGGGAAGTCAGAGTCAGATGATGAATTAGTTGTTTCTGCAAAACGAATAGTGAAATTGGCGGTGGGCCTTTGAGCCCAACATCCAAGCCTCCTCTTTAAACGGAGCTTAGGACCATTGTTCACAGAGTCGCACGAGGGGTGGCAGATCCAGGTGAGGTGACACTTTCACATGTCCCCAAGCGTGATGTTAATGAGCATTAAACAAATTCCATCTTCAGTTTAGCCTTAGTCCTTTGTGAAAGGGCCTGTGCTAGAATCTCACATGTGACCACTCCTTGCTCATGAACAGAGTTGGGAGAGTAGCATTTCTGTGACTTACTTTCCCAAAGAACTTCATACAGAGCTGGGTTTTTTTTCCCCCTAGATCATTCTATGCAGGGAGCTCCATCAGAGCAAGGAGTTCAGTTCTGTCTATGAGACTTTTTCTCACCATCATTTTGTCTAAGAAGTCATCTCAGTTTTAGGTTTCAGAATAGTATTAAATCAAATGATACTTAAAGAAATTCTTTGGGTCAATTTGGATAAAGTGTTTTCAGGCTGGTCAGGTACAAAAGTTTAATTTTCTTGGTTTATTAAGGGAAATAAATGAGGGAATTTAGTTTGTACTGTGTGTTTGTACAAGTCACTCATGCTCCAAGTTAAAAAGCTGAACCTCACGTACTGGGGATGAGGAATGAGATAAAAAAGAAAAAGGGTGTGTTCACTAGAACAGAACAAACAAATAAACAGGCGTGGTTTCCTCATCTGTCCTCTGTGGAGAGGCTGCATCCTGAACAATCAGAAAACTAGACGGGCCGGGTTCTGATCACTTCCACTTTATCTGTCTCTTTGGTGGAGACAGAACTTCACTGGATATTGGTGAGGCCGGCTGGGAGCCCACATTTCTCTCTGCGGCTCACTTCCCACTGGCGCCAGGAGCAAATTGAAGACGTCCAGCCCCAGATAAAGGCTGTCTGGTTGGACGGAAGCTCCGCTGTCTCTCTGGGAGGCCGTGTTTCAGCTCCTACTTCTTCAGGACTCTATAGCTACCAGAGCAGGAAGAAAAGAACAGACATCACAGCTGACCACTGGCGTACGGGTTGCTAATCTTAATGATGATTCCTTACGTTCTCCTAGCATGTTCACCTGGTCTGAGCTCTCAGATCGGCTTCACCAGAAGTTGAGCAGAGGACAAAGGCAGTGACCTCCACCTCATAAGAGATTAAACAAGGAGCAGAAAGCGCGTGGGTGGTAACCGCTAAAGATGAACTGGGTCTGTGACCTCCCTCCACTCAGGGTTTTGTTTGTTTGTTGTCATATTCATGACGAGCACAAGCCCACTTCTTAGCCCTGAAATGTGTGGCTGAGTGGATTGAATGCTAGCCTCTGAACCAAAGTATTGCTGGTTCATTCCCAGTCAGGGCACATGCCTGGATTGTGGGCCAGGTCCCCAGTAGGGGGTGAGCAAGAGGCAACCACACATTGACGTTTCTCTCCATCTCTTTCTCCTTCCCTTCCCCTCTCTGAAAGTAAATAAATAAAATCTTTAAAAAATAAAGTATTTTGGTTGCTGGTTTTGACAGCCTTCTGTTAAGCTCTAAGTATATTTACTGTATATCTAGGACAGTGTGAAGAACCTTATCTACTCATTGAAATATGTACACTTTATATCTTATACATACTACTTTTGAAATTTAGGTATTTCTTATTCATAATAACCTGCAGTATTTGGGTTGATAACCTCAGACAGTTGCATATACCCACGTAACCGTGACCCCACAGAACACGTACAATATGCCCCTTATTTCAGGGAGTTGCCCTGTACCTCGTTGAAGTCAATTTGAACTTCTTACAACTCCAGAGGAAACACAGTTTTGAAACAATTTATTTTCCACTGTAGTTGACATTTGGTATTATTCTGTCAGTTTCAGGTGTACAGCATAGTGGCTGGAACAATCGTGGACTTTCCAGAGTGATCTCCCCAAATCCCCAGCACCCACCTGGCAGTGCACAGTGTTATTGGCTGTTCTTTACATCACATGAGTATCCTGGAACTGCCAGTCTGTACTTCTCAAATCCCTTGACCTTTTCTACCCACTGAAGAACCATTTTTAATTTCTAGTTCCTTAGATAGTCTTAGACCTCATCGAATGGCAGCATTATAACATATTATTACATGTTGACATACCATGCTACCAGCATGACATGCATTGACACGTATGACACATACACTGACTTTCCACACACTAAAACAGCTTTTGCGTTCCTGAGAGAATCAACACCTGGAGTTTGTCCTGTTTACGAACGGCTTGGGCGTAACTGGCTAATTTCCGTAAAGGCGTCCGGAAGGCTAACTCAGACGGTGCTACTGATGTCCTTATATTCTGAATGAAGAAACCAGCCCTAACATCTCACCGTCTGGAACTGTCAAACCTGCATCTGAATTTAGTTCTTTTCTGATCCTGTGTTCTTAACGGATTACACAGAGTCTATATTCACCGGTTTGCATTTAGGAAAGAAAGAAGTTACTCTTTAAAAAAACATAAACTTCACACTGTCTATTTTCACCCTTTCCTGAAGCATGCCTTCAGTGCCAGCCCAGCATTTTCTAAATTCTCTCTACTTTGATCTTCACTGATCTACCAAGAATTTGAAGGGGAATTTATAGAAGAGTCGCCGCTTACTCTCAACTGGATAAAAGTGCGGAGAAAAGCCAGCATAGACTCTAAAATAAATTGAGTTTTGCTCAAAATGAAATCTGGGTCTCTAACCTGTTAACTCTGAAGGGAAGGAAATCTCTTCCTATATATTCATTGCTAGGAGGTCTTAGTATCCAGGACAACAGTTTGTATATTCATATCATTGAAATTTTTTCGTTCAAATGTAACCAAAACAGAACACATTGGCATATTTTAAAAGAACAAAATAAAGAACAAAATAAAAGAACAAAATAAAAGAACAAAATAAAAGAACAAAAACTCTAGCATATTTTAAAAGAACAAAATAATTCACATACAAAAACAACGTCTTGTAAACAGAGGGGGGTATTTGTCTTTTTTGCTTTGCTCTGTTTCTGGGAGAAGGCAGGTGATGGCCCTAGGTTTCCTTTCATCACGAAGGACCCCCTGGGTACCTTTGGCCAGAGCCACCTGCCAGCCAAGCCACCAACTGTCCTTTGAAGCCTCAGGAAACAAGCTTTCTGACACCGAGGCTCCGTGCTTGAGGTCTGAAGTAATTGTTTTGGTTTCCCAAGTCTCAGGGAAGAGCTGAGTCTGGAAATGAGGCTTTCCTGGGAGTGCTCCGTTGGCGCCTGGGCCAATTTAGAGACTCCTTGGCAGCTGGGGGAACACAGAGTCTGCTTAGCTGGGAAAGAGCTGAAGAGATTTCAACTTAAAGAGCATGAATGCTATCAAAGTTCATCTTCTTTACAATTTGTCCAGCCTAGAATTGTGAACAGAATAAATATTCAATGTATTTTGGTTAACCACATATCCTTTGAGCAACTAAGAGAGCTTTTAAAAAATGATTTCTATGTACAGCAGCCATGAATTATATACAAACACATATACATGCATGCACGCACGCCAGACCTTTTCATCATGGACCTCAACATGCATATTCTGTAGCCATTAAAAAAAGAAACCCACTTGACTCCAAAGGAAACACAAAATAAAATTGCATAGCCCACATGTTCTAGGGGCGTAAAGGGGAAGGAGTCAATAGTTATTTTTTCAGAGGAGAAAATTGGAGTGTGAGACTATACATCCATTTCAAGGATGTAAAAGGCAGAGGGGGCTTCCAGGTGAAAGGCACAGCCCCCCCCCCCCCTTGCTGTAATGCTCAAGCAAAGTTGAGCAGAGGGACTGCTGGGCACAGAGAAACACATGCAGTTTGTCACAGCTCAGGGAGCTGGATCTGAGACCACAAGGAGGTGAAGTCAGGTACAAAAGAGGTTTCTAAGGTCCGAACTTGGTTCTGCCGACAACCAAGGTTCCTGGAGGAATGGAAGCTTCTACTGGTGAAACTGAGATTCCCCAAGTATCATAAAGTGGGCAAGAATATACATATAATTAGAATGTCTTGGTTGTAGGAAGGAGAGTGTCTGCCCTAGACCACAGCCTTGCAGGTTGGAGAAGCAGTAGGGTAAGGGTTGGAGGAAGACCTTTCAATTGGTTAATGGAAATTTATTTGACATATTACATTCTGGAAGATTTAAATAATACAACATATTGATTATATATATATATGTATATATACATATATACCCACACATACATACACATAAATCCAATTGCTATTTTAGTGATAGCAGGTACCTTTATCATCTCACATATTTACCAGTTTTTGTGTGGTGGAAATAATTAAGGTCTAGTCTTGTGGCAAGTTGAAGGGTTATACTACAACGGTGGTCTCCATACTCACTCTGTTGTGCATCAGATGCCCTTTCTAAAACGCACACTGCCAGCACTTGGGTTGTGTGCTTTTCCTCAGTCTCCTTCCTCTTCCTCCTTGTCCCGCCCCCACCTCCACCTCTGATGTATTTCTGTGTCTGTGGAGAGAAGGAGCGCTTGAAGGATGGCTCAGCTTTCCCCTTCTTGGCACAGTCTCCTGCCTGATAAGATCATGGTCATTCGATCATTTAAATTTTGGATTCTTTGGTGCAAAAGCTGCTGAGGCTAACAGAACGGGGGATTTGGATGCAGACCGTGGAGTGAAGGAAGGAAGGGGACATCTGCTCTCTCCGCCTGGAAGGCGCTTCAGAGTCCTCGAGCAGTTAACAAGAGCGAGGATAATATCGATAGTTCCAAGTTCCTAGCATGTAAAAACACAAAGCCCTTTTGTCTGTGGTCAATGCCAGGGGACCCACAAGGCAAGCAAAGGCATTGTTGGGACCATATTCTAGCTGGAACATTACTTCATTCTCTGACGCTGGAAATAAACTCAGGAAAAGAAACACCAGCTGCAGACATTATTTCCATTTCGACCTGGGACGTCCGCAGAACCCTAAGGGAAATGAAGCCAATATATCCACCTCTTTCGTAGAAGCCATTCTTTTCTCCCGGCTCATCTTAATTTGTTCTGTATTCATTGTAGTCTAAGACCTCCATCAGGCAAACTTTTCCTATTGGCAGCTATGTAACAACTTTCCCAGTTTAAACATAGTAACACACGTTGGTGAAACTCAAGACCTTACATAAAACAGGAACAAAACCCGAGCTCCGAGGAGTGCCTGCCTGTGGTAACCACAGTCTGAACCCCACCAGGATTTGACATCACAGGTGGGCGGAACCAAAGAGGTAGTTTCCTCTGGGTTTGGATTTGTTTTTATGTCTTTCCACTTTTTTAGTTTTTCCTTTTCCTTTTTTTCCCCTTAAATTCACTTAGGTTCTCGAATCTTGGATATTGTGGGCCCTTCCAGGCCCTTTGGGGTGGAGCAGTTGGGGAGCAGTCGGGCAAAGCATGTTAGTATTAGCACCCCTTCCATGCCGGATCTGCGATAGCAATAACTTCCTCAAGCTCGATGATGTTCTTGGGCAACTAAGCTCAGGGAATTGTACATATGATAAGGTATATTAAAAAAAAAAATCCCTATACTTTGCCCTGGCTGGTGTGGCTTAGTGGATTAAGTGCCAGCCTGCAGACCAAAGGGTCACCTGTTCGATCCCCAGTTGGGGCACATGCCTGGTTTTCGGGTGAGGCCCTGGGTAGGGGGCGCACAAGAGGCAACCACACATTGATGTTTCTCTCCCTCTCTTTCTTCCTCCCTTCAGTGCCCTCTAAAAGTAAATAAATAAAATCTTTGGAAAAAAGTTAAAAATCCCTATATTTTATATCTATCTCTCTTTTTCTCTTTCTCCCCTTTCTTCTCGTTGCCCACTAAAGAATTTACATTAATGCTTCTGAAATATGTCCATCACTGTGAATGTCATTTAGCTTGGCTGGAAGGATATTTGACAAGACATCATGGTATATGAATCCTTTAAATGTCAGATTAACTACATGAATTAGGGATAAAAATATCATGTTGGAAATTCTTACCAATTAATTAAGTGATATTATTTAAAGTGGGCCATTACCCAATTGGTCGATATTACTTTTTCATGCAAATTACATTCGATGTTATTCAACATTGTCATTTTTATGTAATAAGGGTTGAAAAGAGTAGAATTACTAAGAGGACAAGAGCATGGCACAGTTGATATTGAACTGGAACAACAGACGGTAGAAGATAAACTAAAAAGAACAATGCTGTGTTATCGGGGGGAGTGTGTATCCTGATGCAGAAAAATCCTCAGGGGGGCGTAGAACCAGGTGTGTGTTTCAGAATTATGGAAAAGAACCCTGTGACACTATTTTATAATTGCACATAGTGAGTTTCCTTTCACAGGGCTCCAAAGACATCCCATGGACCACTAAACTGAGTGGAGAGTTTGCAGGACTAGAAAAATGGAGATGGATTAGAAAAGGCTGGTGAGCAGAAAGTCAGATAAGGGCCTGTGGAGTTTACCCATTAGGAAACATAATTGAGTGAAAAATATGGTTTGACTCACCACTAATGTAAGAGTTAGCCTCTGAGAACGTGATAAATGTGAGTAACCCAGGACCGTAGAACTCAATGAGTGTGTGTTAGAGCCTTACAGGGTGAGTGGTTTTCTCATCTCAGGGACAGAGAAGTCCTAGCGAGACAGCTACGTGCCCTGGGCTGCTGTGAAGGTCACTGGAGACATCAAGGTTTGATTCCCAGACAAGAGACACTTTCTGGAAGAATATAGGCACATAGATGGAGGAGACCCCTGGACATGCTGAGACTGCATGAGGGTGTGCACCTGGACGTGGGATACCTGGGGACATCTCCCCAAGTGTGCGTGTGCCCCAGTGTTGGAAGTGGTAAACCTGGGGGGGTTACGTGGTGTAGACCAGGGAGCTGCACAAACTGCATTGTCCTTTGTCATGTGGTCCTGCAAATCAGTGCCTTGGAAGCAAAGTCTTGCCTTCCAGCCGAGCACTAATCCCCATGGGGATTTTCATGCTGAGGGTCAAAGGGAGTTTCTGGTAAGGACAGCACAGTGTGGGTATGTCCACAGGGGCAGTGACAGACGTGGGCAGGTATGTAGGTCCCATTAAGGTGGAGGAAATAGAACTCAGAAGCATAGTGGACGTGACATTGGGAGGGTATGAACTGCTTGTGAGACAGGTTACTTCATTAGTCGGTAGGTCCCGGGCTCTTCCAGATCCTGGGGAAACTTGGGAGCCAATTGGATCAGTGTCACCAGCTCCTCTTCCTCCTGAAGGTATCATGAGACCAGCAGTAGTCTCCCAGTGGGGGGCCAGCAGCTACCTCACTTGTCCACGTGAGAAAGAGTGACACAGCAGCCTACAGAAAACTGGGTCAGTGGGTCAGAGATGATGCTGTTGGATTTCGTTGGAGACAGCATACAAAATCTTGGCTTGGCACCTCCTCTGTGAAAACACTACGTCTTCGCATTCAAGGGGACGATTTTGCTGAATTAGGGGTTATATGTACATGGTGGCAAGAGGCTTCCTCATAGCCAATATGTAACCCTGTGACCAGAGTGTAAGTGCAGACACAAGTGCTGGTCTGTAATGGGTGCGTCTGGGTGTGTGAGGGTCCTGTCTATGTTTCATAGCTATCGAAATATTTTTAGCTACTTAATGTCAGTTTTCTCAAACTCAGTTGTCATATTCTTATGTAACAAACTAGATAGTTCTACTACTGGTTGCTCTTATATGTTCTCGCCTATTCCATTTTTTTGACGTGTGTCTGCCTATGTTTGCATAATGTGACCTATATAGTAGTGTTTTACACATTCTGCTCCAGAATGGTGGTTGTCACAGCCTTTATTTTCACCTATAGCTCCAAATTATAATGTGTTTGTTTGCATATGTGAATCTGAGATCATTGCGATAAAAATAGTGCTGATTTTCATATAAGCTGAATAATGATGCACTAAAGAGAACATGGTTTTTATATAAAAAATGAAAGCAAATATTTATGTAATGTCGTCCAATTTTAAGTGCACTGATGTTTGCTTGTACACAACCAGGCAGCCTGAGAATGTCAAAATCCAGCTGGACCTAGGAATCTGGTGTGTGCTATTTAGGTACACCTCGCTACTACACCCACCTACCACACCAGCAAAGAGAAAGTATCCTGTAGTAAGTCGTCATTAATGATAGGTTCTTGGAAACAGAAACTTTAAGGAACATGACACGCAACAAAGCCAACTGTACCCCAGGCTAATTAATGGAAACAAGAATGAAGTTCCTATGTCCTATTTCTGGTAAAAAAAAATCATCACCAAACTTCTAAATGCATAGCCAAAGCACTTCTAATGTTAAACATGGAAACAAATGTGAGCTATACATAACATTGCAGAAAGGTGAATACAAAGGAGTTAAGATGATGATTCTCCAACCCTCTGATTCTAGTTCAGGGTCATGGCGGCCGAAGCTTTGCCTGCAGCTCACGGTGCTGGGGGGGAGCACCCCCTGGACAGGATGCTCTTCTTATGCATGGTCACTTTCTCCAGGACAAGGCAGCAAATGCACACCTTTGGGACATGAGAGGAAACTGGGATACCCAGGAAAATCCGCCCAGGCATGGGAAGAACATGCAAACACCATACAGACAGAGGTCCCATCGGGAATATGATTTTTTCCCCTCATCAATGTTATAATAAAATGCCGTTGAAGAAAACTATGTTATTTGGCGACCTGCTATATTCTTGTAAGTGAAGTGGTTATACACTGAGGTTGGACAAAGGTTTCAGAAGCTAATAGCAGCAGAAAATGCCAGGAATAGGATATTTGGTGCATTCTTTTGGAAACAGGAAAACAGGGATCGGATGAAAGTGTAAAGGTTATATACTTTAAAGATCTTTTCACAAAGGCAGACAATATAAAAGAGGATGAAAAGATTAAACTCAGCTCCTCACAGATGTGCTAATTCAGCAGATAGGAGTAAAGGATTTTGTTGACTGGTATGAGGCTTAAAGAACACTGATTGGTTTTTGAGCTTTCTGCAGAGATTTTCTTTGGAAACCTACCTTGAAATCTAAAAACATTTTATAGCAAGAACAAGGAGAAATTTCAAGGTCTTCAACACTGTAGCTTTGGGACATACTAGCTTATAAATGATATTTCAGGTGGAGTATTTGCCGGGTTGAAAATAGGTTGTTATTGAGTTATCCTAATGGGTCACGGGAAAAATGAATAACATTATAAACCAATATGTTTAAAGACGATTCAGCTTTTGTTAGCTGGGCTTAACAAGGTGATTGCAAAACCAGTTTTAGACATCATGCCTCCCTCTATATGTTACTTAGGTGGGTGGTGAGTTATGAGGGAAGATTCATCTTTGGTCAGAGAGGGATTCACTCTTGGCAATGAACCAGCTCTTAGATCAATGAAAACTAGATCTTGCCAAGGGAAAAAAAAAAAAAAGAATTGTGTTCACTAAAAGGCACTGCAGCTTTATCTTCATTGTGTCATTAATTTTACCGTGAAAGAGAAAGAAAATGTTAACAAGAACCAATCTGGGGTGATGGAAACATGGGCATTTGTTATATCATGTTCTTTTCAACTTTCGAAAAAACAGGGTATGCATTTGATTAAAGGAGAATTGTGGTATAAGAATCTCCCATTTTACATCTGCACTTTGAAGGGTCATGTGTGCGTAAAAAATGACAGACTGTGCAAATGAAAGCCCCAGATAAGGGCTTAATAGAACATCTTTTATCATATATTCTGCCGTGATAATGGGAGCGAAGCATTCATAGTCTCTGTTTTTCCCATCTGACCTTTATACTGATCTTAGCACTTTAAAGTGAAATTGAACTGAAGCCAGGGAGGGCTCACGGGCCATGCTGTCCTGGAAGCCAGGCTGAAAGTGGGGGTCAGTGGGGCCAGGGCAGGTGGGAGGCAGATGGCCAGGCGGGTACAGGTGAATGATGGAGCCCACCTGCCTGCCTTGGAAGCCTGGCTCTGCTCCCAGATAGCTGTGGGTGGTGGCAGTGTGACCTGGTGTTCCATACCTCCGTCCCTCACCTGGACAAGGTGGAGGGGAAAAACAGCATCTACTTTTTAAATTGTGAAGCTTAAATGGTTGTAAACCATTATTATACCTTTAATACTATGGAAAAGGCCTGGCCCACAAGAAACAATAAATGTTCATATTGTTATCATTATGGAATGTAGATTCCTGTCCTCAAGGAGATAAATCAAACATTTCATCTTTTCAGTTAGAGATCCTTTCACATTGCAGAAGAAACTAGATTCTTTAAAGAAACTATCAAATCTCAGGGACACAAGTCCGGGATCAGTGGCTTTGAAGAAAAGACTCAGAGACCGTAAGGGTTAAACATGAAAATGGAAAAAAAAGCCAACAAAAAAATTTAACAAAGGGCTTGAGATCTTAAAGGAATGAAGGATGTGAAAGAACACAGAGAAACATACTAATCTCATACATGTCCAAGAGTGGTAGCATCACAGACCAGAAAACGGACTAAGCTACTACCAAGGATACTAATTAAACTCAGAACAGGTGTCCGTGAGGAAGAACAGCAGTATTTCGGTTTAATGTTGCTTAGCGTAAGAAAAGAGAAAAAAAGTGTTGGTCTGGAGAAAAGAGGAGAGAAATAAAACATTTATTTTAAGGGGTCGATCAGACCAGAAAAAAATTCTTTAAGCAAGATCAGCTGCCGTGGAACTTCCTCTGCGCCACACGACACACGTGACCACGCGCCCTTCCTTTTGGACGTGACCTGCCCTGGTGCAAAACAATGAATGAATGAATGAGTGAATGAATTGATATTTATTTATTTGTTTATTTATAACTTGCAGAGACAATGCCCTTGACCCTCGAACAACAGCAGGTGTCCAGCCAGCCTCACCTGGTCGAAAACCCATCACTCAAGTCTAGGGGGCCCTCCCCATCTGCAGATTCAACCATTTGCAAAGTGAAAATGGTCTTGTCCACCCTCCGTGTGGAAATCTGCGGTTGGGAAAGCAAAAATACTCTCTTGATTCGCAGTCGGGAATCTGCAGCTGGGAATCTGCCATTGGCAATGTGAAAATGCTGCTTTTGATCTGGGGTTGGTTGAATCAGCGGATGCAAAACCGCAGATAGAAAGGACTGGACAGTAGTTATTGGGGGGGGGCGGGAAGCAACAAACCCCGCCTCCCCGCGTGTAGCCGACCTGTCCAGTTCAAATCCGTGTTGTTCAAACCTGTGTTATTCAAGAAATAACTTGTACTATAGTCTTGAAGTATGGCTTGATTGTGCACTCAAGCAGGCTTCTAAGGCCTTTCTGGCACTGCTGACTGCAGTCTTTGGGAAGGTCGACCAGAAGGCAGGAATCAGAGGTCCCCCCGGGTAAGTAGCAGGTGGTGACCAGGCCAGCACGTGCTTTTGAACGGGAAACGGCCCTTTCTGGGCAATATTCAGGCCAGCTGTTCCAGAAATTGAGATTTTTGTTGGAAATCTTATAATTTTAAATCCTTAGTAAGAAAGAAAACACTGTTTTGCCTCGTTTAAAAACTCTTTTCATCTATTTTTTTGTTCTTACCACTGCCCCCATGAAAACTGACTGGTGTGTGTGATGATGTTCCCATTATGACTTGGGATATCGCCAACAATGCCCATTTGTAGACTTTGCTAGTAGCTAGCTTTGCTAGCTATCCATAGGGTTTTCTGGTTCCTAATTCTGCACAATCCAGTCCTGTATCTGTTGCTCTTCTCACGGTACCAAATGCTCTCCGACATTCACTGTCTGACCGTCTAAATCCCAGCTGTACCAATGCCACTGTGACCAGAACTTGACACAGCTACTTTCTGTCGGAGGCAGCGTTTACCAGTCTAAATGCCAGGAGCATTTCATCTGTCTCTCTTACATCTCTGAACTGCTACCTCGTGTTACAAGTATTTGCGTGAGTGCTTTAGGATCATATTCTGATCATTTTTGTACAAATAAAGATGATGCTTCCAGGATGTATGCTACTTGGCAGTAACCGTGGTTTTTATTTGGTATATTTTCTTCTACTCTTCTCCATGAAAATATGGCAAAATAATGTCTTAATTTCTAAAGTGGTTGTACCAGTGTAGTTATGTACTGTCAGAGTGACAAATGCTGATTCAACTATATATTTTTTAACAGCATTATTTTTATTGTTGTTTAATCCTTGCTAATTTCATAGAGAAAACACAGTATCTTGACATTCACTATTTATTAAAGAATAAATGTCCTATTTATTTAGGTTTTGGCTCTTACCAGCAATAGGCTGAGGGCACAGTTATAGTAGGTCTGTTATAATAAAGTAATATCAAATATGTGCATACAGAGTATCATCCTAAGCACTTTATAGATTTTAATTCATTTAATTCTTAGAAAGACTCAGTGTTGTATGTACTATTGTGATACTGATGTTACAGAAGATGACACTTAAGACACCAAAATGCTGGGTAACTTGCCTGTAAGCACACTTCCAAATTCTGTGCTACCTCATGAACAGGATTTTCCAAGCAATGGCTTCTTGTCACCTTTAAGGCACAGGCAGGACTTAAAAGAGGTCCAGTCTGTGGCAGGTCCTCTCCAACATTCTAGAGAAGCAGAGTTAATTAGAATTTCCTTTGAAGCTTTTCATCAGATAGACATTTATCATTTTGCAGATGAATAAAATACATTTTGAAAATAATTTGGGTTAGGGATTTTGGAGGTCTCAGGGTACCTTGGGAACCATAGTTAGTGTAGTAGTTCACTGATTTTTGGGGTCCTCCCTTCACAGTGGATCTGAACCAAACACCTTCTCAGACCAGAGTTCCAGAGATGAACTTCCTTGCAGTGAACATTACATGCATAAGATGGATGAAGAAGAAGACAGCTCACCCATGTCTTAAAGCCAAGACAGTACGGTTTTCACAGTACCATGTATTGGAAAATTCCTTTGTTTGTACTTCCTGAACTTACTTGGAGACTTTCATTTTTCTGGCTCTGTTTATTGCTTCTCGGGATAACGATTATGCCTCTACTCTTAACAGATTTGAAAAACACATTTTGTTGAATTATTAAATGCATTCGGAAAGAACAAGGGGAATACTGGTAGGATGGGAAGCCTCTGGAGGCTTCTTCCTCATTCCTTTGCCCCACCTCCCAACCTGGAAGCAACGGAAGACGCCTGGTAAACAGACTCCAAAGAGCTATTCGCAAGGCAGCATCTGTCTCAGCAGTAGTAAAACATTCCATATTTTACCTACTAACTTCTCAGATAAATCATTTTTCCCCTCACAGCATCTCCAGTGTGTCGTCTTGAATGACACACGGGCCAGCCATGCCCCTCCTTTGTATTCAGGTATCTCATCTGTTATTGCCATGCATTCTGGGGTGCACTGTCCTCTCTGCCCCACCAGGCCATCTTCGCCTGTCTGTGTCTGGTGTGTGACAGTCTTTCCCTTTCATGTGTTCAGGGAGGGACATCTCTTTTCGGCACACATTTCATTTGTGACATTTTTATGTCCTTGGGGCATCCCTATTTATATTCTTTTTTCAGGATTGAGAACTCCTATTGTGAATGTTTTTTTTTTTTTTAAGTTTGCTTAGTGCTGATGTGAAGAAGGGGAGAAGGAAAGAGTTGTTTAATGCCTCCTTTTTGATAAGCATGCTAATAGGCACTTTCATATAATTCTCAGCTAATTGATCCTCAGGATAGTGTAATTGATAAAAGCCCAGCACCTGAAGCTGATACGTTTGCATCAACATTCCAGCTTTTCTGTTTTCCATCTGTGTAACCTCAAGGACTTCTTTTAACTTCTCTGTGATCCAATTTCGTCCTTTGTAGGGTGTGAACATTATCAGTTACAGAGTGTTGGTTGTGGAGTTGAAACAAATTAAAATGGAATAGTTTTGTTTTAATTTTTAGTTCACTAGTAATTGGCCATTTGCTCTAGAATCTTTAGCTATTATTACTCCTTAAATAGGTGTGAAATAATAATTGCATCTGTTTTAGGGGTTTTTTTGCGCCCACTTTTAAAGATGAAGTAAGTTCAGGGGAAGAGCATGAAGGACTTTCTGTGCTTTAAACACTCAGTAAGTAACGGGGATGGAAGCAGTCTGTGTTTTTAAGATAAGATACAGATTTGGCTGCTGGGAAGGAGACCTGAAAGCTCGCTGGGCAAAGACAGACATTTTCTATCTTATGTAAAAGGATAAGCTAGTATGAGGGACCAGCCAGCTTGCAGGGACCCAAAATTTTATCTTCTTGCTCCACCATGCTGAAGGTGTGTTTTTTGTGCACAGCACAAAGGTGAGGATGAAAGGAATGGTGTGTGTCTGTTCCTTGAGATAGTAGTTTAAGTTTGTACATCAGAATCAAGGGGGGCAGGTGTTTAAGAAATATTGATTCCCCACTTCTCTACCTTGCAGAGATTCTGACTCAGTTGGTAGAAGAAGGTCAAAGCATTGGTTTGGTGTCTGTGTTTTTTTCAGCAGATGTTTCGATTGCTTCCCATTCACCCCGTTAGGGAGGGGTGGATTCCTGCTCTAGTGATGCATGCTCATTGCCTGGGAAAGATCGACAGCACATGGTGCACGGGGCAGGGGCCACGTGGCTGTTGCACATAGGAACGGTGAACGGCCAAGGGGTTGTGGGAGGCTGCTTCCCAGTATCCGGAGGGGTGAGCATGTCTCCTGGTTCCAGGTATAACTGCCTCGTTTGAATGATTATGCAGACTCGGGGCGGGGAGAACTGAAACCCCCTACTCTGGCCCTTCCAGGGCCCCTGGTCCAGGAGAGGAGTGGAACTTAGGCCATTCAAGGCTGTTCCAATGTGCCATAGGTGAAAGCAGCACATAAAAGGCACTGAGCCTTAATTTTAGGGCTTCCAGCACAAAAGTAGTTTGTGATGGAGTTTCTGTCACGTGACAGTCCATGATGGAATTTCCAGGCTGGCTGGAAGTCGAAGAAAACACTTAGTCATGATTATTATTTTCTCTATCTCTTACTATTATTGCCCAGAGCGTGACCCTTATCTGTTTGTGCTTTACGTGTTTCTCTACTCAGAGTCTGTGATCCCTGCTTCTTTTCCTTTTCCATTGGGTTAAATACCACTTTCCTTCCAGGTTCAGCTACTGGACTTTCTCCTCTTGTATTATGCAATCTTCCCAGGCTGCTCCAGAAATTGTGGTCTACATCTCTCTGTCTTGTGCCGCTTTTGGATTGTTTGATCACAAGTATCACGACAGATGACATTTCTCACTCTGCCTTATGATCCAAGTTATTTAGTCCCTCTGTTAGTCTCCCATTTTTAATGTGTACTTTGACTACTCCGTTGGATCCGAAGTACCTAAACGTTTACCTTGTGCTTAGCTTTCTCTTCTGTTGCCCTCAGTACCCACCTTCTTCCAGAGCAGTGGGTGGTATAGCGATGCGTAGAGCTCTATGCATGCATCTCCTTGAATGCTCACACCAACAGCCAATATATTTTGCTGGTCTATTGAAGGTACTCAGCTTTGGGGATCTCATTAAAATGCAGTATTATTTTGGTCTTTTTCTCCATTTAAATTGTATTCACCAAGAACCCTTTTCCCCTGCCACTAAATAAAAACTGAGGCAGACCACGTGGCTTTTATGATCAATTGTGAAGGCTAGAAAATCTTAAAGTTCTTCTTCACTCACAGAAGAGCCTCAACTTTAGAAAACAAATATTTTCTGTCCCAATATATTAAATTCCACTCAAGTGTGACCGAGCTTCCTTATCTTCCAGTTGGTGTTTATAATAGACTGGCCACTAACCTGGGCTGGTTGGCTTTCTCTATTTCTCTATCATATCTTTTTTTTGGTTTCATTCCCTTCCCTACCAAGGAAAACTGATCTTGAGAATTCTTGCATATAGGTAAAACCCTAAAGGTAGGTTTCTTTGTATACACATTAGCTGTTTCCTATTTAACTTTACTATATTTTCATACTATACTTTTCTTTATACTCTTTTATGACCTCATTTACTTGTAATTTCATCTCCCCTATCTGCTCTCAGAACTCTTTTCTAAAGGTTTTACTCCCTTTTCTACAAAAAGTGTTCCGTTTTCTCAGCCTGAAAAGTTTATCTTTCCTCCTTCCCAGTGGACAGTCCAGAAGAGTGATGTTTCCTTTCTTCTTTTTGTAAGTCTGGCATACCCCATTTTCTCATGCTTGTATCATCGGATTTCTCACGTAGTGTCTGAAGATCAAAGTGTTCCCTGTTAGACATCTAGAGTTTTCTTGGTTCTGTACGCTACGTGCCTTGCCTTCTTTCACACATTTTTACTAACACCCTGTGTTGATTTCTGAATGAGGGCAGAACTTCTCTACTGGCTCCGCTTCCCTTTCCAGGGTCTCTTTCATGGTGAGCGGCCAGTTTTCTCTTCTTGGCTGTCCTTCTTTGCCTCCCTAAAAGAACCCCCTACCTCTATGAGGCCATTCTGTAGCAGTATTAGTATTAGTGCTCCGGCCCCGCAGGCAAATTCTTCCTTTTATCTGTCAGCATAGGATTCTCTATTAAGTCTGTTCAAGTTCAGAAAATTCTTTTTCTGTCCTCCGTGTACGAAACCATCCCTTTTTTCCTTCTTGCCCCGAGATATAGGGTCCTTTCCCCTACACAACAGACGAGTTGCCATCTCTCGTCTCATGCTAAAGATTATTGTCACTTCTGTACAATAATATTATTATATTATAGGAGTCCCAAACTGTAGCCATAACATACAATATGGGTTTGTGCCTGCCCTTGTGGGTTAACAGTTTTAAGCATTCTATTTCTTCTGCTGCCTTATCAAACTTCTTTCTCATTGGGAGCAGCAGGCAGGACATATCCTTCCACTCAAAGAGTCAGGAATGACTTTTCTTTTCTCTGCTATCTCGGCAGTATATTACTGTTTCTTTTTCCATAACACAGAGCCATTACCTTTTACTGAGAATAAATGTATTTAGCTATCATTTTCTCACACACGGTCTGCATGCTTTGGGGGCATACTTTTTAGATATTTTGTTGCCTCTTCGTCAAAATAGAAATGATTGATCTTTTGGGCAGAATACTCAGATGTAGGAGGTAATTATTGCATTTTGCTATTTTTTTAAATCTCAGGACACATTAATGTCTATAATTTAATTTCTCTTTTAATATCTGTTCTTCATGTTATTTTTATCCCTTTATATTTTTAGCGCATTTCCATTTACCCACATATCAGACTGCATGAAACAGAGCTCTGTATGCCTGTACTTTACATACATTACGTCGCTCTTCCTCATCACAGACTAGTTATTCTAAGTTGTCCTGGAAGGACCTCCACTTAGCTGCGTGGTGTTCTCTTCTTTGCCCGCATGCACCATGACCCGGCCCTTCAATTTCCCTAACTGAGTTTGCTCACCCATCAGAGCAACCTCCTGTTGTGATGGGGACTCTCCCATGTTCAGCATATGTATTGGGTCTCAGAGCCCCGCGGAGAATTTTCCTTAGATAACCACAGCGCATACTTCCCAGCCTGTGTGGTGTGCCTTATGTATCATTGTCCCTGTAAAAATTACAGAATATAAACTATTTTCATTAACTTTTTTGCCCCCAGGCAAGTCTTCTACCTCCAGTGTATAACAATTCTCCTTGGAGCATTGCAACTTCTCTGCCTGGTACAGGACACATCTCTAGCAGTTGTCTTTGTCCTCCCTGGGGATGTAAGGTGACCTATGTTTTTTATTTTTAAATATCAGGTCTTTATGGAACCATGTTCTGATACCAGCTTTTGCCTGTTTATTTGGTTTTACAGCTAAGTAAAATAACAACTAAATCTTACATCTATTTCTTCATAGCGATTGTAAAGAAATTTTAATTATTTTTTTTACAATTACAGTTGTCTTCATGGCGATTTTTGCCACGCAGGCATTTTTAAAGTCAATTTATGGATGTATGTTTACGTATCTTCTCAGAAAGCTCATTTTATGCCTGAAACCAGATAAACATTCACTGTGTTCTTTTTTCCTGGTCACATTTTCTTTTTTACCATTAAATGTTTACCACACTTGGAAGTGAACTGGATATATAATGTGAGGTAGAGAAAGCTTTGTTTTTCCCAATATGGTCCCAATTGCTTTTTTTCTATAACCTGTTATTCTTCACAGATTTTAGGTTTTATTTCGTAGGCTACTTACATGGACAAAACATCTTCTCAGTTTCCACAGCGTCACTCTTTAATACCTTTGCTACTTCAAAAAAGTTTTTTTTGTTTATTGAATTTAACTCAGCTTTCTTCATTGGACTCCTGGCTGGGGTTCTTTTCCTCTCTGCAAGAAGTAGGCCATTCTGCCCTCTCTCTTTCTGCAGCCCCTCCTTTTGCCTTCCCATCCTTAGTTAAGAAGACCATTGTTCCCATCTGAATTTTGAAGATATCTTGACTTTCTACCCTAGTAATCTAACATGGACATGTGCCTTCTATGCGACTCTGTTATTTGAACATAAAGCTCTTACCTTCCCTCCCTCCCACCACCAAATACCATAAGATGCTTTTTCTTGAATTCCTTTTGTACCAACAGCTTTACTTTCGCTCTTCTTCTGCGACCCTGAAACAGTATTTGGCTATCGCGTAAATCTTGTAAAATGCAATCTTGTAAATAAGATTGCATTTTATTTTAGTTATTCCTCTGGCCGTCTTTTCTTTTCTCTGCCTCTCCTGCGTGCGTCTTCTTCACTGTGTTTGAGTCCAAAGCACTGTGATCCCTCTCAGGGACTCTCTTGCAGGTTCAAGTTCCTGCCTCGTCCGCAGGACATGTCCTGCGATCACTTCTAACGCCACATGCAATGCGTTTCCTTGGGTGTGTGTTTCCTAGTAGCTCAGCTTTCTCGCTTCCGGCAGTACAGGTGCTATATTTCTTCCCACAGAGGAGAGCTGTTCCCTTTGAGTCTCCCTCCAAGGTCATCTGTGATCCCCTTTCTGCGTCTCAGCCTCCACCCCGGATCTGTCAATAATATTCTTACCCTTTTGTCCCAGAAAGTTCACCCGACTGAACACAGTTCCTTTTAGTCTCTCTTCAGCAAAGTCTGTTTTTATTCCTTACCCTCTTGAGAGAGAGGGATGTTTTTCTTTACACAATTGTCCTTATTTTCTGTCTTGCCCTTCAATAAATGATTTGATTTTTTCCTTTAGTTGTTTTTTTTAATTTACTGTTTCTCTATGTGGTGAACTCACTTGTATTTCACATCTCCGTTTTCTTTTGATTCAGTTTCCTTTGTCACCTTTGTAGGAGGGGAGCGCTCTGCTGTTTAATCCTTTACATGCTGTTGCAGTCAGGTTCAATCATCTTTGCTCTTGACACATGATCCACTTTTTCTTTAAAAAAAAACCCTACAGTAAGTCCTCTTATTTTTAAATGCTTCTTTTAAAGTGGTGCGTCACCCAACCATCCATTCTTCTTTTTGAGGCCCGTGTCATCCTTCTTTGTCGTTTTATTTTTTATTTATTGACCCTAAATTTTTTATGGGCTCTGTAGTTTTTTACATGCTTAAAACATCGTGGATTTCTAATAGATTTGGAGTATATTATTTTCTTCTTTAACATTAAGTTGCCAAAAAAAATAATCTACTCAGTGAACTTGCTAAGCTACCAGTGTGCCAAGGACCAAGAAGGATCTGGAAGAAATGCTGGGAGAGCATCAGTCTGGACTGGAGGAGCCAGGGGAGGCTTTGGGGGAGGGGTGGTAAGAAGTGAGCATGTCTTAAAGGTTTGGCAGGTTTGGGTGGTTCCAAGGAGAGGAGAGGAGGCCAAGCTCTGCAGTTGTCCTTGTATGGTTTACACAGAATAATGAGTAGTTTTGAAAAGGGACCAAAAGAAAGTGATTCCAAGACCGTTAGAGACTAACAGTCACCAACATATCAAGTTCCATTTGTTTTCTGTGAGGAGATGGAGGGAAAAAGATACAAGAAAAACGAGCATGAAAAAAGGAGCTTCAGAACCAATCAAATGAGGATGAGCCCTGAAAGGACTGCAGGGCTGTGTCCAGAACAGCTACAGAGCTGCATGCGACCTCTCCTCTGTTACTACTGCTTTCCTTAATTTGTAGATCACTGTGGCTGTGTTTCCACTTCTCTATTAGGTTCAATTCATTATCATGCAATCTGTAAATCGATGACTATTGTTCAATAAAATGCTATGTACGGAGCAGATATAAAAGCAGTTTTCAAGGACCTTTTAGTCTTGTGCGGAAACGAATCATTGGACTTTCCATTTTTTAGTAGGTTAGAACACAAAATGAAATTTAAAAAATACAGTGAAGCGCTAAGGCTATGTGAATTCAGAAAATATAAAAATAAGTGACAGCCCAATTATTCAAGAAGGTCATTAGGTAGGTAGAAAATCCAGTGGGGTCTGGAGGGATACAGGTGAGTAGAATGGAGTGAGAACATTCTAAGGGCAGCTCAGTAAGGATAAAGCTCTAGAGATCATTGCACGTTTTAGCTCATGACATCAGTGACGAGTATCCTGTATCTATTCATTTATCTACTTTGTTATTGGAAATCGAAGCAACCCGACACTGAGGGATTGTGGAGTATGAGGTTTATTCCTTTACGTGCATGGGCCCAGAGGAGTCAGTCTCCAAATTCTGGGCCCCGAACAAAGGATTCTTGGGGAATATATAGATTTGGGGTCTTCCTGTCTATGTGACAAACATGGGATACAGAAGCAGAATGTGATAACTGTTCTATCAGCGAGGCTGCTAGTTCCAGTCCTACTGACTGTCCAGCCACCCGCCCTCCCAGACGGCCCCATCATTCTCCCTAGGGTGCCTGGGGCCTGGGCAAATAAAGGTTAAACAGAGGTTCTTTAAAGTTTCCCATATCACTTACCCATCAAGTGTTGCGCATGTATCGTAGGCCAGGTGGTCTTCTGTGCCCTGAGAGGTAGTGGAGAACAGCACAGAGGGCAATTGGAAGAATTGTAGTAGTGTGACATGACAGTGAGACCCTGGGGTGTTGAATTACGATAGTTTGGGTGATCAGCAGCTGCATCTGAATGATGAGGAGAAGTAGGTCCTGGAAGATGTGGGGCGGCGTATTGCAAAGACTGGGAGATGGGTCTGGATTTGCTGCAGGGATGGAAAGGAGGGTCCTGTGGTTGAGGTGGAAAGCAGTGGGGAACAGGATACGATAGGCAAGCCTGGGCTGACCATGCAGGGCCTCGCTGGCTGGACAAAGTGCCCACTTGCCATTGGGAGCACTCCTTTGAGAAGTGTCCGTTCAAACCCTCACCCATTTTTCAGAAAATGGTATGATTTTCTTAGTATCATCCCACTCAAGGTTCATATAATTACTTTGATCTGAAGCTAGGTGTCTTTTCTCACTTACGTAAAGTCTTTCAGGCAGTCTTATAATACAGCTTCTGTCCAATTCTTCCTGCTTCATTTGGAGTTCTCTTGACATGCGTGTTAGACCTGGTCAGCTGCTCCATGCGCCTTGTAAACTCTTTTCAGTATTTTCTACCTTCTTACCTCTTTGTGCTTTCTTTCTGTCAGATTGTTCATCCAGTTTACAAGCCCCAAATCCTTTCTGCTATTTTATTTTATTGAGGTTTTTTCCAGGTGTGTGATCCCTATTTCATCGTTTTTCTTACCTATTAAATAGTGATTTAAAGTCCATTTAATTAAATATATTATAGTTATTTTAAAGTCCATGCCTGATAAATATCTGGACTACCCATGGGTCTGTGTATATTGTCTGTTTACTTTCCTGATTTGAGATCATTAAATGTACCTGGTTTGCCTGGTAACTTTTGGTTAAATGGTAGGTGTGGTATGTTGACAATTTTAGACTCTTTAGGTAACATCCTCCTCCTCTGGAGAGGATTTGATTTGTTTCATCTGTCTATCTGATTGCAGGTAAAATGCAGTCAGATCACCTGAGGCCTCTGCACACGCAGGGAGAGGGGACAGCCACCTCCCCGATTATACCAGGAAGGTTTCGTAGCTGTGCTGGGGTTGCACAAGTTCCCACTCGATGGCTTCCTTCTGATCTGTAAGACAGAAGGTGGGATCATCTGCCGAATTTAAAATGCAGGTGAGTTACGAGTGTGGTCTGACTTCTGAGCAGCTTTCTGCAAAGGGCAGGTGGGAGTGTCGACAGGAGCGCCGTGAGATTCTTGAGCAGTGCTCGGGTGCTGTTCTGCTGAGGTGGATGAGCTAGTCTGGATCTCACATGGAGATTTGCCAGGGGAAGAAGGATACGGAGAAGAAAGTGTGGTTGACGTGATGAGCCATGGAGTCTAAGCAGGACAAGGAAAGGAGTGAAGGCAGCGGGAAGCTGGTCTAGAAGGGGAAGGCAGAGGGTGGCTGATGGGCTTTAGGTCCTGATAAGATAAACATTGAGTGGCAAAGCAACTGAGTGAGCAGGCTGGAATGAAAGGGAGGTCAGGGGTCCTGCTTTTACAATGAAGTTATGTTAATTTGCCGTTGTGTTTATCTGCCTCTTTACATCATGTCCAGCATCTTATGATCACAGTCAGGACTGCTTGAAAACGAAGCCCCCGAGCTTCCCTGAACAGATGTTGATGGTGAGAAGTGCCCACCCCTGGCACAGACAAAGCCCTTTGTGAGGTTGCCAGGAAGAAGAACGCAGCCAAGACAGAACACCTAAATCCTAGGAAGCTCTCTCTTACAGGAAGCTGGGTTTCTAAGGCAAAGGAAATATGTTCTCAGAGAGTATCAAAGCCCTGATGTTGCCCAGCTGGGAAAAGCAGCTGGTGGTTTCCATGTCTTGGTTACCGTGAATGATGCTGCAGTGAGCACAGAGGTGCAGATGCATCTCTTTGGGACCCTGATTTAATTTCTTTGGATAAACACCCAGAAGAGTGTAGCTGGGTCAGATGGTAGTTCTGTATTTAATTCGTTGAGAAACCTCTGTACTGTTTCCACAGTGGCCGCACCAGTTTTCATTCCCACCAGCAGTGCACAAGAATTCCCTTTTTTCCACGTCCTCGTCAGCACTTGCCTTTTTGAGGGCGGCCATTCTAACAGGTGTGAGGTGATAGCGCATTGGGTGAAGGTGGTCAGAGGGTACAAGCTTCTAGTTATAAGACGATTAAGTTCTGGGGAGATAATGCACAGCATGATGACTGTAGTTAACAAAAGTGTACAGCAGGCAGGTTTGGAAGTTGCTAAGAGAGTAGACCTTAACATTTCTCACCCCTACTTTACAAAATTCTAACTATGTGAGGTGGTAGATGTATTAACCTTATGGTGGTTATCATTTCATGACATATACATAGATTAAATCATTGTATACCTTCAACTTACACAGTGTTACATGTCACTTATATCTGCAAAAGCTGGAAGAAAAACAAAGCTTGCCTGCCTGTCGTTAGGTCCGTCATGAGATCCAGTGTTGATGTTGGTGAAGTTTCAATGTGAGACTTGTTTCCATTTGCCCTGACCTTCCTCTTCCAGGCTTCCTCTGTGTTTTCGGTAACCTTCTTCCTAGATTCTTAGAGCACCTCTCGCCCCCAATTCCGTGGCTGTGTACGTTTTTAGCTACAACTCAACAGGGGGATAGTTGTCGCACTTTATCAGCAGCGTCTGATTATATGGTGAAAACTTCCTCTTGAAATTTGCTCTTTTATTATAATCTCTTTCACTAGCTGTTTTTCTTCTCGGTTTTAAATGCCCGCTTTCAATCTCCCTAATGGCCTTCTCTTCTTTATCATCTCTAAGTATTGAAGTGCCCCAAAATCTCGATCACTGTTACAGAAGGCATTGCTAAGTTTCTCCCTCATACCTGTCACATTTCCATACGCTACTTGCTTGTCCATTTTCTTCCCTTTTTAGGAACAAAACCCATTTTTAACTGAGTTCTTTGTCCAGCAGCTTACGAACTGTTCTAGTCTCTCTTGTCTTGGGATGTGATCGTGTCACTAGGGTGACCAACTGCCCTGGTTTGCCTGGGGCAGAGTGGTTTTTCAGGAGGTGACACTTTCAGAAATGAGACTGAGAAAATTCCCAGCAAACCTGGATGAATTGCTTGCCTTGTACCTGACTAACTTTTATGCATAGGTATGTGAAGGAAATGTCATGTTGGGTATGGCTTTCTCTCTGATAGAGGCTGGGCATGACCCCTTCCCCTTTCTGTCAGCTGAGCGGATTGGCTCTCCAACAGCCATCTTGGACCTTGAGTTGACCTTCAGGGGGTAGTGTAGAAAACTAGGCACTTCAGTCTCTGGTGATGCTGTAGATTCACACCAGCAATATATTGCTTCTATTACTCTGAGTTATTTTTTCAGCTGAACCTAATCCCAGGATTGAGGGCTGCTATTCTTATCTCTTTAACTCAATGTACTTTTAAAGTTGAAGGGGAACATCTCCCTTTCCAACGGAATGAAATATAACTTGTTCCGTTTTCTATGGAGCTCTAGATTCAAGTATGTAGCCCTTGAGAGCCTAGTTAAAGGGTCCACATGCCAAAGCAAAATTCAGCCTCTCCATGTCAAAGGATGCTGTAGACAGCGTTGTATGGTTACAGCATTGTATCTCATTGTATGGATTCTTTTCAAGGTATACAACACAAAATTTTCAGACAGTCACTCTTGAATTCCTGTCTTCTTTTTTTTTTTTTTAAGATTTTATTTATTTATCTTTAGAGGAGAAGGGAGGGGAGGGGAGTGGAGGGAATCTGGTCCTTTCTTATATCTTGCATCCAAATGATGGCCACTCCCTCCTCATTATAAATCTGAAATCTTACCTTTCTGATTAACCTAAAATTCTATTGACGTATACCCTCATGATGTCTCTGCTGGGTCACTAAATTGTCTTAGTGAGTTAGTGCCCTCACACAAACCTATGGTGGTTCTGGATCCACAAAATACATTATTCAACTACATCTTTGCTGTTCATCTTTGGAGTTATTGTGCGAGAGATTAAAATCATTGCTAGGTTCGTTCCTTCAAGGTTAAAGTCACTTTAAAACTTAACAACACAACTGTTCATTTTATCTGCATTTGGGTCCCTTTTAGAATGGCCCCATACACGCTAGCAGTTAAGAGAGAGGTGTTATGAAAGAAATCACACCATGACTCAGGTCCACCAAGAGATGGTGCTCATGTACCTGCTAAGGCCTTCCAGGCCGCTCTGAAGAGAAAAGCAAGATCCTTCCAGAGCAGCTGAAGTGACGAAACCTCTAAGGCTGTGGAACAATGACAGTATAGTTGTTACTTGCCATATTGCATTTGAAATGTAAACAACTTTATTGAAAAGATGTGCTTTCCTGAAAATGGAATTTTAAAGAGCAGCCTCCCGCTGCGAGTTAACACGCCAAATTAAAACCCTGGTGAAAGATGCAGAATTCTGCAAACATGTTGCTGTCTTTCATTCCAACCACAAAATTGGAATGGTAGTATGAGAAAGACAAAGAAAAGAGGAAGTGGTACATAATATATGAAAGGCATACGTGCTAGTTAGAAACTCAGATTGTCGTTGTTTCGCTACCTAAGGAGGAAGGCTGGGTTTTCTGTGTCTGGATCAGACATGTAATTTAGCGTTTCCCATAACAATTATTAAACACCTACCGTAGACCCGGCACTGGGATAACTATTTTACATTCAGGATTTCATTCATCCTGAAAACAGCTCTAAAAAGTAGATATTATTGCCCTGGCTTGTGTGGCCCAGTGGATTAAGTGTTGACCTGCGTAACAAAGGGCTGCTGGTTTGATTCCCAGTCAGGGCACATGCCTGGGTTGTGGGTCAGGTCCCCAGTGGGGGATGCTCAAGAGGCAACCACACATTGATGTTTCTCTCTCTCTCTTTCTCCTTCTCTTCCCCTCTCTCTAAAGATAGATACAACCTTTTAAAAATATCTTAAAAAGAAAAAGAAGTAGATATTACCCTCATGAAATCCAGCTTACAGAGTGGGAAAGTAAAGCTAGTTTAGAGAGGGCAAACACTTGGAGTCAACATTTATTTTGTTTTATTTATTTCTTTAAAAGATTTTATTTATTTATTTTTAGAGAGAGGAAAAAGGAGAGAGAAGGAGAGGGAGAGAAACATAATGTATGAGAGAAACAGCAATTGGCTGCCTTTCTCACACCCTCAGCGGGGGACCTGGCCCGCCACCCAGGCATGTTCCCTGACTGGGAATTGAACTGCAACCTTTCAGTCTGCTGTCTGGCCCTCAATCCCCTGAGCCGCACCAGCCAGGGCTGGAGCTACTTTTTAAACCCAAGCCATCTGATTTCAAATGTCATAGTCTTGACCACTATGCTATACTAGGCTCTGTAAATATATTGCTTGAAATTTGAGTCTCAGGTTTATAGACTATCTTACAGTTTCCCGCGTTACCATTCATCTTTTGTGTCATTCCAATTTTGCATAAACATATTGGAGAGTGAGACCCATATCTAGAGACCCACGTCTTTGGACGAAATGCCAAAAATGGGACCAGCAGTGGTATCACCTAAGACGAGTTTCTTCATCTAGAAAATCATTGTTTAGGGTTTACCTTGTGAGAAATAGAAATAATACACCGTGGAATGTTTATATTTAGTATACACTCAGTATGCAGGAGTAACTATTTTCAGAAAAGATTTCTAACAAAAGGAGATTTCATTCTACAGATAGACTCTCAGTCACTAGTGAGTAAAGCAAATGTCCATCCTTTGAGTAAAATCAGGGCCTGCATTCCTAGTATAGGTCTGTCTGTTCAACTCTAACATATTCATTAAATATAGAGCTTCAGAATTGTCCTTCCGGAAATTGTTTTCTAAGTTGCAAAATAATTCTCTGCTTAGAGATTCATAAAACGATACACTTTGAAGTTGTAATTTGTCTTAATGCATTCATAATGTGATATCATTGATGTGTTTTGTAAAGTCAATTATATAAAATAAGATGAAAGTTAGAACGATTATTCCAAATCATCAAATCCTAGCACTTTCATTACTGAGTCAAAATTATACTTTATGGTATTAATTATTTTGCATATTCCTTTACCCATAAAGTTCTGGATTAGTTTATTTCCTGGGGGAAAACAGTGACAAATATCTGAATTAAATTTTACTGAATTTAAGTAGTTATCTTAGAAATATTGAGTTTACAACAAACTTTCTAAGCGAGGTCTCCATCTATAATTTGAGGTACTCAAGACTTTGTATATTTTGTGTTTTGACTAATATCATATTTAATTGAAACCCACCTATGCATTTCCAAATGCCTAATAATAGCTATTTTCATTGTGATCTTTTCCAACTCCAATTTCCTAGTATAATTTACATTTGAGAGTTCCCTGTAACATAAATGCGAGGTGGCAAATGCTCAGTCTCTCAGTGAATCGACTTTAACACATCACCTCCTGTATTTCGTTAGTTCCATGGGTTAGTCTTTAAAAACGAAGAACAGCTGGCCTTCACCTGCTGTATGATAACATTCTCCACACTCTTCTCCAGGCTGAACACCCCAATTCCCTTACCTTCTCATCCTAAGCCCTGTTTTCTAACATTTAAATCACTCTGCTGACCAACCTGGCCCTCTTCAAATTTACTCCTCTCTCTGTTATGCTAAGCAGTCATAACTCATTACGCGGTGTTCAATCAGTAATGGAGCAGCTGCCAATCTCTGTTCCCCGCTGCATAAGAAATAGCCCCTGCAGAAGGGTGCTGCTGGTACAGTGAGAGGAGGGATTTCCAGTTACTCTTTGGGCCCACACGTTTGTTGTCTTCGCATCCATCCCACTGAAGCCGTCTCTGTGCCAAGTCTGTTTCCCTCATTCATCAGACTTGGATTGGTGTCTGCAGTGTTCCTGGCTGTGCTGATGATTCATGGTGAACAGCACAGACCTGTCCACCTGGTGCTTATATCCTAGTGGGGGCATCAAATAATAATGGAAATAAACTGTAGTTATTACGAGAAAATAAAGTATTAGTGCTCAGAAAAAAATAAAGCATGGAAAAAATAGAAGGAAGTTTGGGCACAGGGCAAGATCAGTAAGAAGTCAAGTGCGGTTATTTCTTCTCCTTATTGGCTATGAATCTACAATCGTGTAATGATGATGGAGATAACGGTGATAAAGGTAGGACTATACCTGCTATCAACTGCTGTGTTTGCATTATCTCATTAAATATTCTGCAGAGCAGAGACTGTTACTAGTCTGTTTCCTAATGTTAAGACTGGGTCTCAAAAGTGTTGGGTAACTTTCTCAAGTCAGCCAACAGCTAAGTGGAAGTAAGTGGTAGTGCCAGAAAGCAGAGTCAGGTCTTTATGAGTCTAGAGCTTAATTACCTAACCGTCCTGTGCTGGTGTTGAAATAAGAGTGGGAAAGGAGATTCTCTGCTGCCTCTGTAGTTCTGAGAAGCAATAACCATGGAAACAAAGGCTCTGTCCTCCTAAGACAAGACCCACTGTTCCTAGAAGGGCGTTTTGTGTTGATCTTTTATTACTCCAGCATTCCCCTGGGTGTCTCACCTCATCGCCCCATCCAAGTAACTTTATGGAATATGCTTTTCAACTCCGACAGCATGCTCCCTGAGATTATTAAACAAGATGTTCTGTTAGGAAATTAAGTCCACTCTATGCTTCTTTAAAAATAGTATCAGTCCGCATGAGCGATTTGTCGGAGGCTTCTTCCCCTTAATCCAGCTGCTTTGGGAAGCAGTGCGAGGTCATGACACCACCTTCAACACAAGATCAGGAACCAAGGGCTGACATCTCTTGAGTCTAATAAAGTCTTTGGTCTACTCAGGGCATATAGGGTATATGAATCCCATGAGAATTGGGGTAATAAACGTGAAGGAAAATCTAGGCTTTTGTGTCTGGGTTGCCCAGACTCATAAGGAGGCCACACTCACACATGAAATTCTTCACAGGTGGGAATTTTTCTTGAGTTAGGAGACTGCAGCCTTAACTAGATGGTCTAGCTAATTTTTTTTACAGTCACGGTGTGTTTGGTGTAAAGCATGTGTGTTGAAATGTGTTCATAAGAACCACTCCAAGGTAGTTTATCCCCTTGGCTGTTGATGACTGTATTCATGAACAGTGGCAGCATCAACCTCAAGGTCAGGACCACCTGCAATGGCCTGCTCCCTGGATCCCCATCGTGGGCTGCTGACTTCCCCCGCTTTTGGCTCTCACCTCTCCTCTGGGAACTGTCTTCCCTGGCAGATCCACCATCCCCACAGCCTTGCCTTGGCAGTCTTCGTTCTCCAGCTGTTCCCATTTCTCTCCACGAGTGGGATCTCCCCAGCCACCCACCGTCCCCCACACTGCAACAGACGAGCCTGATGGGAAAGCAGAGGTTCTGTCTTCTCCCTTGTGTGAGGGCCTTTCAGTGAAAACTCCCTTCTCTGGCTCAGCTCCTGGTCCTGCTCCTATTCCCAGTGGCAATGACACCCTTTGGGTGCTCTGCCTTTACAGAGTGGGTACGCTTGCTTAGGACTAGTGATCTGGCTGAGTGTATGATAGTCTGTTTTCTTTCTGTAGGAGACAGAGCCAGGCTCGTTATATTAAAATAATGTTTGCTGCTTAAAAGTTGTCACATAGAACCTTGAGCTCTTTAGGGGAAAGATACAGTACAAATCCAATAAGGAATGAATACATTAATAATAAGAGGCTGGCCAGTGCTGTATAGAGAGATTTCTCTTTTTTTGATACTCTGTAAGGCACTCTATAAATTACAGTTTTTCAAAATTGTGGCAGTCTTATTAAAAGAAAAGAGATGATTAAATAGTTCCCTTTTCTCTTGAGATTAAAAGAAGAATAAATGGTTTAAATTAAAGAAGAAGTTTGGGTGAGATACAGTGTATTGCTACAGGACTGTTATATTTCAGTATGTCTGGCTAGGACGTGAGGGTCCTTAACAATGAACTGATACACAGATGGACCTACCGATAGTGCTAACCCTCCTTCCACCAGCTGGTGTCCATGCCATGGGAACATCCTTTATTCGTCAGGTGGTGCTGCTGTGCATGAAAAAAAGACAACTGTATTGCATTGAGTTGTATTCCTGACTCATGAGTTAGGTAGCACTCTGTCTGATATGAGCATAGGTTCGGGTCAGAAAAAAACTCAGGATATTCCAAGCCCAGGTTAATTTTGTGAGCTTGGAGCACTCATTTGTTCTCTCAGAACCTTGCTTTCTCCATTGAAGGTTGGGACTCTCTTACTTTTAAGCAGGTAAGGGGAACATAAGAGGCTCTTCTGGAGTCTTTTGTTCCTTAAAAATTAACCAGCTTTAAATAAGTAATATCTCCAAGAGGCTTATTTTGGTGTGGTGGACTCTGCTTCCCATCAGTACAATATTATAGCAGAGCAAAATCAACTGAAGATTTGTAAAGTAAGTCAAAAAATTTCTGCCCAAAGAAGAAAACATGGTTAAGAGGGTAGCTCTGAGCAACTTTAGGCTATCTCCCCTCTTTCTTCCTCAGTTTTCTTTTCTGTATAATGAAATAATAATCTCTATAGTATTGTTATGATATTTAAATGATTGATAAATATGACATTCTTAGAACAGTGTGGTCTTGCTAGTAATTAGAAAAAGAGTAAGAACATTAGATCATTCCTGGTTGTTTAACAGAACTTCTAGAGAGGAAGAAGAGAGTGAAAGAAGCTATTATAAAGAAGTAACATGACAAACTGACAGTAACCAGAGGGGAGGCAGGAGGGGAAAATGGGGGGGGAGGTTATCAGAACCATGTATGAAGGACAAATAGCCCTGGCTGGTGTAGCTCAATGGATTGAGCATGGGTCTGTAAAGCAAAGGGTTGCCGGTTCAGTTCCCAGTCAGGGCACATGCCTGGGTTGTAGGCCAGGTCCCCAGTAGGGGACACGAGAGGCAACCATGCATTGATGTTTGTCTCCCACTCTTTTTCCTTCCTTTCCCCTGTCTCTAAAAATAAACAAATAAAATATTTTTTTAAAAAAAGGACAAATGGACAAAACCAAAGGGGAGTAGGATCAAGGGTGGGAAGTGGGGATGTCTGGGGTGGGGGGAAATGGAGACAACTGTACCTGAAGAACAATAAAAAATGTGGAAAATTTTTGAAAAAAGAAATGACATGAAGCATATTCTTCAGAACTAAAATTTTCTGATTGAAAGGGCTCACTGAATATGAGGTAAACAACGACAACAAAAACAGCACAGCACAACACTGTGAAATTTCTCTGGAACAAAAAGAAAAGTGGAAGAGATTCTGAAGCTTTTTAGAAGAGGAAAACAAACCTGCAGGACATCAATTTCAACACTGGAAGCTGAAAGACAAAGCACAGTTTTTCACAACCTACAATTCTATACCCAGCTAAGCTGGCATAATTGTGAGAGTAGGATAAGGACATTTAAAACACGTAAGTAGTGGTTCCTTTTTATCTATCTTGAGTATATTGGAGGCTTTGCTATAGCAAGATGAGAAAACGGAGGAAGCAGAGGGGTTCAGAAAACAAGGTATGGGACAAAGGGCAGAGAGAAAGTCATCGTCTGAAGATGAAATGACTCTTGAATATGTGTCATTTCACACACATTGGAGTATACCTTCTGAATAAATTATTAGACGTGGAATTACTGGGCCAAAGGATGTGTGAATTTTATTAATGACAGACTTCGTCAAGTTGGCCACCAGCTATGCATGTCTCTGTGACTTTTGCCATTTGATGGGGCAAAAGAATACCCTACATCACTTTTAGTGTGTATTTATATTTCTCTTACTAGGAATGAGATTAAGCATACTTTCATATGTTTATGGCCATTTGTGTTTCCTTTTCTGGAAAAAGATTGTTCAATCGTGTTGACCAATTAGTATTTTTTGTTGAGTGCAACCAACACCCCCTATGAAGCATCAGGAATAAGACTAGCAGCAGAAACACCTTGGAGGCAGGGCAGGATGGGAGCAGCAAATAATGAAACTGGTCAGTGTAAAGGAAAGAACACTTAGTATACCGAATGTGCTGTCTGGAACCATATTTAGTGTTTTAATCTCTGATATTACACTCTAATTATGATGGCCTCCTAAAGTCATATTACCGTATTTGAAACATTTAATATGTTTGTCTCTTATTTTCCTGGGTCAAAGACTGCAGGTTGAAATGTTTAAGGTCCACAGTATTTCAGGGCTATACAGAGGTGCACCCCTCACTCCTCTGAGTGCCCCCTGCCTGTTGCTCTGTGCTCCAGCCAAACTGAATGCTCCGCTTCTCCCTTCTCCACCCTCGCGGGCCGGGTCGTTTCCCACTGTGGAGCCTGAGTTTGTGCTTCTCCACTTGTTGAAATGCCTGTCACTGCCGAAGTCACCTCCTCCTTATCCTGAAGACTGAGCACAGATTTTGCCTCTCTTCCTGGGTCAGAATTAGATAAGCATTTTGCATAATATCCCAATAATAATGGATGTCTCTCTTATCATTTACTTCTATAACATAGAGGCTAAACACACAGTATGGGATCACACAGATGATGGCCTCGTAACTTACTAGATCTGAATTCGGTGCATTCAGGAGCAAGCAAGCAACTTCATTTCCCTGAGCATCAGTTTCTGTGTTTCTTCCGAGGAGGCTTATGATAGACATGCCTACATTACAGGGATGCAGTGAGCGTAAAACATGGTACTGTTCCCATTGTCCAGCACATAGTAAACACACAGATTGTTCAGTTTCACTTCAGAACCAAGTTACAGGCTTTTCTGTGGCCACTTCGGGGGGGTCACAGCGCTGTGTATTGTGATCCATCCTCTTTTTGTTGTTGTGTGTTTATTTGTTGTTTTCTGTGGTTGTATGGTGACATTGAGCCACCAAAGGGAAGGTGTCAGCATGCTGCCCAGCCAAACTCAGGGTCACTCGTAATAAATGTCGATGGAAGTGCCTCTCCCACCAGGCCCTGGAAGATCAGCTCCTCGGGGGTCTGCAGGTTTTGGCAGCCACTCAGCTCCCGGGTGTTGAATGTGAATGGTGTTCCACGTTTCTTATGCTGACCACCTTTCCTCCTCGTCCCCTCGTTCAGACCTCTTACCTCTGCCTCCTTAAGGTCACACATCACCTCCTCACTCCTTCCCGTCTGCAGGGTGCAGGGCTGTGGAAGGCTCTCTGCACCAACTCTGTTCTTCTCAGTCTACCGAAATTCACTCGTCTCTGGGATCTGCTCCCCTCCTTAGCTTTCACTTTTCTTCTCTGGGAATAGAAATAGTCAGCACCTAAAGCAACAAACCACGATGACAACAGCTTTCTGTTGTTTCTTTCTCTTTGTACTTTTAATACATATACTAAATCTAAAATTTCCCTGGCGCAAATGGTGGAGGAATGATTAACATTGGAGAACATTGTATCTCACTGTATGCACTTGAACTGGTGGTGATTATATGTTTTATTTATTATAAACACCTGCTAATCCATCTGTATTCCCCCAGTGAAACATAATCCACCAGAGGGCTTTGACTGTTCTCTGACATTTTTGCTTTCAGAGTCCTTTCCCACACTCGCAGTGCCTGGCACAGCTGCCTGAATGAAGATTCTGCTGGATACAGCAAGTGACACTCGGAATAAGAATTTTGATGCCCCACCAGCCTTAAAATTGTTTTATTCACTTTTGTGTTACTTACTGCAAAAAAAATGTTTCAGGGATGTATGTTTGCCAACATCAAGGTAACTTTTTAAGTGAGCACAATCATTTTGATGTGATTCTTTTCTTTCAATTTAAAACATCAGTTGAAAGATTCCCCAGGTTCAGTATTGAATGCTCACCTCACAAGGTGCAGTAACACGCACCTGGAGTTTGTGTGCCCTAGGATAATGCTGCTTCCGTGTGCAAACAAGTCACCTGGAGATCTCATTAAAGGGCAGACTCTGATTCAGTGGGCCTGCAATTGATTCTGTGTCCCTAAGAAGCTGCTGGGTTATTCTAATTCTTCTAGTTCATGGACTGTATTTTGAAGAGCAAGGCTCTAGCTAAAAGAAAATAAAACAAAACCAAAAAAACAAATGCCTGATGGAATATAGAAGCGAGACAAATGGATTGCAGATTCTATTTTATGATGTCAGTATGCCTTCAAAGCCAAAAAACACACACACCACAGAACCCAAGGAACCCCAGTAAAAAGAGGAATACCAATGGCAAGAAGTAACGTCGTAACATCTTCAAAGACATTTACTGAAATTATAGGCAATAATATTCACAGCATAAACAGCTCCTCTCCCTTGTAGCTGGTAGTAGTTGGCAGGTAACTTCATCCATTGGTGATTGTTGAAATGCCTGCTAATTGCTTTTTAATTTTTTTCAGGCGTTCTAGTAAAATTTAGACAGCTAGCTTATTTTCTAATGTAATTGTTGACAAATGTCCATTAGAGTTTTGTAGGAATTCTACTTTATTCCAAATGGCAGTTGTTAAATTGTAGTGATAAAACATCAAGCTCTGAAGAATCTGGCATTTGCTTAAAATGTGAATCATGCACAGTGAAACTACCATATGCAGATAAGTCCTTAATTGTACTAATGAGAACCAGCAATGTCTGCAGTATGCAAAACAAGATTTCATCTTTAATTTTAGAGGAAAATCTTGACGTAGATCCTGTTATGAAAATTCAGTGTCTCTTAAATCAGGCACAAAAAAAATTATTAGTTGATGTTTTTAAAAGACAGTAGCAAGCAACAAATCTTTTTTATCATGCTGTCACAACTTTTCTGTGTACTTTGCAGCGATGAAAATTAGACTACGCTACACCATAAAGTGGCACTTTGTTTTGTATTGGAAAACATGTACAGAAGAACATCTGAGCATTCTGCTGCTTAAAATTTGAGTTAATTTCATAGGAATTAAGAAAAGTTAATAAGCTTAAATGTCTCATAGAAGTTTTTCCACAGATCATGAAACAAATGTCTCCTCTGATGTAAAAAGATAATTTCCAATAATGTTTAATGGACTGAAGAAAACTTGTATTGTACAGTTTTCTCCAGCAAGGATGTTGCAGAATTTCTGGGCAGCCGCATTCGCTATTCGTCCTCAGTAGTTCCTACAGCTCTTCCTCTTCACTAATTCCTCTCGAAACAAAGCAGCAGGTCTGCTCGATTGCATGCCTGTACCTGTCACTGCAGAACATGTGATACAGACACACAGATACATGTACGCATGCACCACAGTCATTGCTTCAGATGCAAATGATAGAATCGATTTGAGGTAAAGGGTGCCAGGCTTTAAGGGGATTCTATCTATTGCTTCAGTTTCCACTAATTCACATTTTTTTTTCGAAGTAGTTTTATCGGTGGGAAATTTGGGGGGTTGTTTTTAGTGTTTTTTATCATTAAATTTATTTTTACCATCACATTCAAGTTCACTATATCTATGTTAAGGCTTCACTGTTCTGAAGGACTGTACTCATCCAGAATTGACTTGAAGCATGAGGTTAAAAATAATTTTTTAAAAACCTTCGAACAGCAAACACACAAGTCTCTGTGTCATGTAATTTACTTGTCAGAAAGACCCCTTGTCTCTCCCTCCAAACTATTTGTTTAGGTGCTCTCCTAGCGACTTGAGTCTTCTGGCTTCATAAGCTGACGACAAATACAGGCAGGATATTGGAAGAAACTTGGGGATGGGTGATGTCCTAAGAACAGGCACACTGACAATAAGTGACAAAGAGCCATCACTTAGGACAAAGCAGAAAAGAAGTTAAGTTTAAAAATGATTGTAAAAAAAAGGGAAGAAAGCACTTCAGTAGATCTCCAAAACACTTCTGTAGTGGCAGTTCTAAATGATAACATCTCCAAAAGGCAGCAAAGTTGAGGTCCATGGGCTCTGATTAAGAAGCTAGGTGGTCATCATTTAGCAACCAAAACATGCTCCGAACTGTTTCAGGGACTGAGAATATATTCTTATGTGGAAGCAGGTCTCCTCTAGCGAGGTCTGAGCGGTGGAATGGCCCTGGGCTATTGTTGGGACGGAAGCGTGGGAAACCAGTAGCTGCTAAGCTGCAGACCTTGAGGCATCGGTGGTCTAGTGGGGCGTGCGAAAACAATAGTGTGATCCCTGCAACTACAAGTGTGTACTTGTATGGTTTTGAAATAGATGGGGTGACGATCAAATCAGTGGGAGGGCTTGATAAAGGAGAGATGATTAAACTGGGTCTTGAAGGAGTAATAGACACTCACCAGGGAACAAAAGAAAATAGACATGGAGGGCTTAATAACAGTTTATATACATTTGCCCTATTGATTTCCTTTATTCATTGAGTCAATGATCTATCATCCCAGGGATAATTAGGGCTATTATAGCAGCAGGAAACAAAACAGAGATTATCCCATAAATGGTAGTTCAAGCCTGAATACCTCCCATCCATCGATGCACCCACCCATCTACCCACCCACCCACCCATTCTCCCATTCATCCACCTAGCTATCCATCCATCGTGTGCCCACTTTGAAAGAAAGATTACTACAGCTAGGTTGATTTCGGTGGTGTTGCTCAGGTGTGTACTTGGGATAAAAAGATGATGAGCTACATGCTGGAGAAGGCTACAATACCCGCACTGTGATGGGTCGAGATCTGGAGTTAACAGGTGGAGGAATATATGTCCAATACAAAGAGACTGCTGGCTTCAATCCTAACCATAGGCTATGGCCTCCCCTCTCCCCCCAAATTGATATGTTCGAGCTTAATGCCCAATATGAAGGTCTAAGGAGGTGGGATTTCTGAGAAGCTTAGGTCATGAGGACAGAGCTTTTAGGATGGGATTAGTGTTCTCATTAAAGAGACCCCATGAGACCCCTTTCTCACCCCACCACGTGGGTGAGGACACAGTGAGAAGTCAGCAGTCTGCAGCCTTGAAGACAGATGGCCCTGCCCGGCCATGCCGGCCCCTTAACTTCAGCCTTCCAGTGTCCAGAAGGCAGGGAAGTAAATGTCCCTTGTTTAAGCCGCCAGATGGTGGCATATTGTCACAGCAGCTCAAAGACCCCACTCTAGTGTCCCTCTCCACGTGGTGGCCACTTAAAGCCTTGATCAGTGAGTAGGGGGTAATGAAAGTTCCCCTCTGAATAGTCATGTGTGTTTGAAGGGGCTCATCTAAGCATTAACTGTATTTAAATTCCTTAATTCTTCTCAATGTGCTGTCTCTTGTGCTATCTGTCTACCCCACTTCCAACTGAAGGTTTAAATTAAGCTGGGTAACATACTAGCGTCACCATGGTGACCACCCCCCAAGTTTGTTGACTGAAGCCTTCTGCAAGGCTTGGCATCAGGGATCGCCGCAACTGGGAACGTAGTACTTGAAGAAGCAGCTGAAAGAAAAGTCGAGGGGATAATTGTGGGATTACTACTAGCTTTAGAGATGATCATCCCTGGGTCAGCTTGAGCAGTCTGCGGGATGAAGCGTTTCTGACTGAAGTCTGCACGGCGTCTTTCTCTCTCCATGCATGAAGCCTGCTGCCTGAGGCTTGTTGCTGAGGGAGATAGCGTCAGGTCTTTAAATGCTGGGATAAGTAAAGATGTGTGGCAGTCTGGCTTTTTTGTTTAGACCTTAGCTCTCATGCCTCACCCAAAGATAATGGGAAAGTAATGTGGCTGAACGAAGATGATGTCCATCAAAGGCCAGTTGGAAGTCACGATCGCAATAGAGCATCTCCAATCACCGCTGCGGAGATTCGAGGGAACTACACACCATCAAGGACGCAGCCTGTCTGATGTCTGGCTGTGACTGTGGGGCGTGAGTTGTCTCTCTGTAGGTGCTCAGCTTTCTAACTTTGACTGTGAAAATAGCTCTCTCTTCCTCTCTGAAACAAATGGATACAGTCTGTGGTTGCATCTGCAACTTGAGACATTAGACTCTTTGTTTGGATATCCAGAAAAACACACACTGGCTGACTTCATTTAGCTTCCAAAAGGCCTGAAGGGTAAGAGTTACATCTTCAATAGGAAAATTATCTGTTTTCTTTTGAGAACCTTTTCTAATGGACAGGTGTCTTAGAAAAGGACCCAGACTGAATTTAAACTGGAGCTAAGAAGCTGTTCAGAGACTGCTACTCTATGCCCACATTTTAAAATATATCATATGTGCTCCCAGCACTCAGAACCTTGTCTGACAAGTAATATGTGCTCAATAAATCATTTCTATACCAAACTAAATTTACCATGTCTTTTAAAGTACTGTTTCCCCACTTAGTATCTACATTTTTTCATTTGGAGCTGAATTACTCATCCCAAAATGCTTGTGCAAAGCAGGTATTGTAGGTGACCGTTTGTTGAGTTTAATTAACATGCCGAAGATGAAGTAATAGAAATTAATTTTTATTGGCAAATGTAAGATATAAAGAGATTTCTCAGATATCCGAAGAAGGGGTTATATAATATATTATTTAAAATTCCTAGTATTTATCACAGTGCAGCATGTAGTAGGTGGCCAACCTGTCCTGGTCTGCCCAGGGCTGTCTTAATTTTAACACAGAAGGTCCCACATCTCGAGAACCCCCTAGTCTCGGGCAGCCTGGGTTGGTTGTCCACACTATACACCAGGAGGTTTACTAAGTGAAGGCATAGATAAAGGAAGATTTGGGTTTATTAATGTCGTAGATCCATTCCTCAGACTTCATGTGGTAAGTGTGTCCTCTCACTGTGTTTATGTCACAGGAGGTCCAATCTGACTCTGCTGCCCACTCTTTGTGACCATTTTTACCATGTGAGCAGACTCATGGGGGAGTCCATAGCCGATGGGTGAAAATGGAAGTCAAACAAGAGTCATCAGAAGAATTTAACATTGATGACCACAAGCTAAGGCAGCCCGACTCACCTAGTTCACGGCAGCCCAGGGGCCTGGGACCCCTGGCAAAGGTTCCCTCATAGGCCGAGGTCACTGGCACATGTGTCACTGGGTCTTTATCCCTCACGTTGATTTCCTCTGACATAGCCTCTCTTCTCATATACAAATTTATTACATTTGCGCTTATCTTGATATAGAAGCCGTATTATATCTTCAAGGGATTTGCCTGTGTGTTCCTTTCTAAGTCTTCCTACTATGACTCATGCGTTTATTTCCTTATTCAGCAAATAATTCTAGCTGGTGCAAGGTGCTGTCTTGGTACTCGGATACCACAGTGAACAAAATGGACAATGTTTGGATCCTGAAGGATCTTTCAAACATGGAGAAACGATAGTAAACAAGATAAATAAAATATGTAGTAGGTCAGATGGAAAGCGCCATGGAGACAAATCAATCAGGAAGATGAATGGCATCCTGGGGAGAAGAGTTCAAGGGGGGTTAGTGGTGTCATTTTAACAGGGTCATTAGGGAAGCCCATGCTGAGAACAGGGCCTTTGAATCAAAATCGAGAGAAGCGGGGGCATGCTGGGAATCTAAATGGAGAGAAGTGCTCTGGGCATGGAGACAGGAAGTGCTATGGGGTTCACCAAAAAGTTCATTTGTTTTTCTTCCGAGTCGGCCTCCAGTAGCACTTCCCGTTTTTAACCTCACTTGAAACAATTTTGTTACATTGTATTGTGACAGCTGTCATACCAGTGTGCATTAAAAAATTTTGTCAAAATTGGTGAATTTTTGTGTAGCCATTTTAATATTGAATATTGAAGAAAATATGCCATATTTTTGGTGTATTATACTTTATTATTTCAAGAAAGGCAAAAAGGCAACTGAAACTCAAAAAAATATTTCTGCAGTGCATGGAGAAGGTGCTGTGACTGATAGAATGTGTCAAAGCTGGTTTGGGAAGTTTTGTGCTGGAGATTTCTCAGTGGATGGTGGTCCATGGTCAGGTACATCAGTTGAAGTTGATGGCAGTCACAGTGAGACATTAATTAAGAACAGTCAACATTATACCATGTGGGAGATAGCCAACATCCTCAAAATATCCAAATCAATAAAGTTGTTGGTAAGAATGAAAAATGTATCTTTTATTTTACCTAAAAAACCAAAATGGACTATTTCGGCTAACCCAATAGGTTTCCGACATAGGGCCTGGCCTTTGGATTGCATAAAGAGCAAAAAGGTCAGTGTGTCTGGAGTAGAGTGAGCAAGGTGATGAGCAGCAGAAGAGGTGATGGGAACCAGTAGTGGGGTCATAAGTAGGTGTGGAGGGTGCAAAACTCTCTGGGTACAAAACTTTCTTTCGTAAGTTATTCGAAAGATGTTCATTTCTCCAGTCAGGGACTTGGAAGCCCTTGCAGGGGTTCGAGAAGGGGAGCATGTGGTCTAATATACACTTTAATGGTATCACTCTGGTTGCTGTGTCAATGACCTATTGAGGAGATGTTAGGTAGAGTCAGGAAGACCACTCAAGAGGGCATTGAAACAGTTCCAGCAAAAGAAATTTATTCCTTGGAAATGATTGGAGTGAGTAGAGGTGGTAACAGATCAGGAATATAGGGTTACTTGGATTTGTTGAGAGATTGAAGGTAAAATATAAATAAAAGGAAGAGGAAGTCTTGACTGTAAGGTCCTTGGCCTGGGCAACTGGAAAAAATGGACTGTGTGCTAATCACGTACACCCCAAGTACAGCATGTGCTATAGTCATAATTTCACAAGCTGGTTTCGTATCTTCTCTTTCCATGTTGAAATGATTGGTAATGAGCCCTGACTGGTGTGGCTCAGTGGGTTGAGTGCTGGCCTGCAAACCAAAAGTTTGCTGGCTTGATTCTCAGTCAGGGCACATGCCTGGGTTGCAGGCCAGGTCCCAAGCAGGGAAAGCATGAGAGGCAACCACACTTTGATTCTCTCCCTCTCTTTCTCTCTCCTTTCCTCTCTGTCTAAAAATAAATAAATAAAATCTGTTTTTTTTAAAGAAATGTTCAGTAATGGGATTTTCCTTATTTCTGAATTCTTGTGATAGAGAGGTCATATCAATATAAATTCCAACAATTTAGGAGAAGCAAAAATTATTTTGAGATAATTTATGGAAAAAAGACAACTCTTCACAGGTTTCCAACTTCCCATAACAGGGAACTTTGCTGACTACTGACTTTAGTTGCAGACTGTACCCTATAGTATTAGCCATAGATTTCTCTTAAGCCTGGCTGCCAGAATATTTTATTCTCCCAAGTTCAGCCGTCAATCATTTCACACTGCCTTTTTAATTTTATGTTTCCAAACAATCCTCAGGATTCGCTCTGTGATTTGTTGATTGTGTGGAACTTCACTTGTAAAAATAACGTTGGTTGAAAAAGTTGCCAAAAAAATAGAGCAAAAAAACAGAAACCTCTACAATCCATGTCACAATATGTTCAAGGTTCAGAAAATATTCTTATTAGCTATAAACTGGGCAGCGTAATTGCCTCTAAGGAGGAATTAGCTGTGCATTTTTCTCTCCTGCCCCCATCGTCATCCATATAAAGTGCTGTATTGGATTAGTGCCACAACAAATGGGACACTGAAGAGGTACTCATCCTCAGAAAGATAATTGAGTAATGGCCAACGGAGCTTTCTGTTATAAAAATAGTTCACCCTATTTGAGTGCAGCTTATTTAGATTTGTTTTAACTCCTGAAAGACCATACATATCACTTTTATGTAAGACTGTTGACCTTGGCGAAGTTTTCCAGGGATTTAAAACTTACACCATAAAGCTGATCTTTTCTGTTCTGAAAAATGAAAACGGATTTCCATTAGACATCTTGTAAATTGAAGTCATTGCCTGTAATGGGAGATAAAGATGAATTCCGACTCCTCGGAAAGTGAAGTGGGATGATGTATTTTTAAAGGTGTGAAAGCGTGCATTGTAGCCTGAGAGACACCAAACCATAAACAGATTCTTTCTTAAAATAGGGGCCAACTGTTTCTTAGGACAGAATTTTAAGTAGCAATAAAATGAAAGATGAAAGACCTGTAAACTGTGAAACATAGGGTACAGAGTGGCGAATGCCATTCTCATAACTTATGAAAGAAAATTTTCTAATAAGTTGTCTCTAACACTTGAACTCATTTGTTGGGTACATATAGGTTGTTAATTTTCCCTACTTAACAAGCCTGATGGCAACAAGTTTCTGAAAATGATCAGTTAATCTCCTTTAGGGTCCTCACAAGCAGACAGTTCCGATCCTCTGTGAGATTATTTATGACATGGTTCAGTTGTGACCCGGGAGACTAGACGGCATTGGTTTGCTTGCACGTGGGTTCGTTTTCCTTGTTTTCAGGGTGTTACAGACTGAGTTCAGTGATGGGCCCCTGATCTAAAAAGGAAGTGCTTAGTCTGTGTTGGTTGTGAGTGATGTGTATCTGTTGATGGCAACACAACACTGCTTGTTGCCCTTGGTCTGTCCTATTGTTTTAGCATCAAGCAAACATCTTAAACACCAAGTGGCTGACGTGCACCAGTGGAGCCTCTAGAACTTGTCTCCAGACTTTTGATGTGTCTTAGAGCCCCTTGGCAGTCTCAGAAAGGCTATGGACTCTGTTTCAGAATAATGTTTTTTTTAAGGCAAAAGATTTATGTGAACTGAAGAGAAAGCAGAGTATATAGAAGTGTGTGTGTGTGTGTGCGTGTGTGTGTGTTTAATTTATAGGACAAAATATGTAAAAACAGATCCTTTGGGACCCCACAATGAAATCATCTACTGTCTAAGCCTGCTCAGGTTACTGTAACAGAACATTGTAGATTGAGTTTTTTACAAGCAACAGAAATTTCTTTCTCACAGGTCTGGAGGCTGCAGAGTCCAAGATTGAGGTGCCTGCAGATTCTGTGTCTGCTGGGAACCTTCCTCCATGTTCACAGATTCAATCTTCTGTAGGAGCACTAATTCACTCATGGCCACCCCACCCTCATGACCTAATCACCCCTGAAAGTTTTCCCTCTTGATAGCATCACAAGGATGGAGGTAAGATTTCAATGTATGAATTTGGAAGAAGGCACAAACACTGAGTCCACAGCATCTGCTTTTAGCACAGGATGCAGAAATTGGAGTTGGGCACTGAACCTGAGGGGAAGTGGTCACTAGAGAGAACACCTTTCTTTCCTTGTCGACTTGACCTTCCTTGTGGAAAATAATAACCAATCCTAGTGTAAGTTTTCTCTAAGTTCAAGGGGAGATTTTAATGTTTCAGCATATACTTAGGGATGGGGAGTGACAAAAGATATCAACAAGGGCATCATTTTTCTCTGTGAAATCAGCATTTGACTCTCCAAGGTAAAACACACAGCTTCCCGCATCCTTGTTCATTTGTGTCCACCTCCCGGAAAGCTTTTTCAAAGTTTAGTGCTGTGTACATCAGCCTTAGCAGTGCTAAAACCAGGAAGAATTCTGCATATGATTTGTTATGTAGATTGCATCAAGCTAATGGAAGTTTACTTCTGGAATTTCATAAGGTTTAGATAAATTTGATTGATAAACTAACTTATCTGCCAGGAGCAGTAATGTCAATTTAAATAACTGCATTTAAAGCACCAAAATGGAAACATTTAGGAAAAATTCACCTAGATGAGCCCTAGCTTATTATCGTTGGGCTCTGAAATGAGGTGCCTGAATTCTCACCTTCTGTTCCTACTTTGGTTTTGTTCCTGGACTATAGGTTTCTGACTCTCTCCACTACCTTCTTACTTTTCTCTGGGTCTTTCACTCTTTTTATGCAGCCTCCCTGTGCTAACAGTTGTTTTGGCATCTACTCATTCTCTTATTAAACTGAATATCCCCAAGTACTAACCTAAGCTGCCCTTGGACATCATTCCTAGTGAATAACAGCAACCAAAAAAATTATTGCATACTACAATCTGGGACTTGGCAACAGAAGTTATAAATCTGATTATGTGATGTGAATCCCACGCAAATAAATATTCAAGCCAATTTTACTCTTGGAAGACAACCATTATAAGGATACTTAAAAGAGAAAAAAACAACTCAAGTAATGGTCCTCATTTTCTTTTTGTTAAAAACATTTACAGGGGAAGATAAGTGTGGGTGAATGAATGTCTTGAAGGCTAAGTCTCTCATTCCGACCTTCGTTGGCTCCTGTCCGTAGTTTATCCTGGCAGATCGGATCACAATGTAAATGGGCAAACTAATGATGACAGATGGGCAGAAGGGCAACCACGCCAAGATTCCAGGCTGCACCCTGCACTTCAATAGCTAACAAGGAACTTTCTGCTCAAGAAATGCGTGTGCCAGTGTTGGTCACTAGCCTGTAGGTTTGAATTGGCCAGTCCCATTGAACTTAAAACTATATAAAATTGACAAAACTTGGACATGCATGTATAATACATCTAAGTCTGTCAGATGGGTAACAGCTTCAGAATAATCTCAAATAATTGAAGAAGAGGCATCCAGTGATGCCAGGAGCGCAGACACTTCTTAACTTCTCTTTTCACGGAGACTTGCAAGTTGTACCAACAGGAGCCCAGAGACCAGATTTACTATTTGCCAAGGGAATCAAAGAGAAGCAGATACAAAGCTGAATCCCACCATGAGAAACAATAAGGGAGGTCCTAGTTTATGATTTTTTTTCCTCTGGAGTATCTGTCAAAAGTCAAAAGAAGTTTTTGTAGTACTCATACCCGTGCATCATGGCTAGGGAAGGGTTTCATATCATTTACATAAAAAATGAAATTATGGAAGTTGTACTTTTCATTTTTTTAAAATGAACATGCCGTTCCAATATAATTACTTTCACAGGCCAAGATCTCCATAATCAGAAAACAGAACATAAATGAAGGTAGCTGAAAAAGTGTTGCTGTGGTAAAAAAAAAAATCATTCAAAGGAAGCATACAAAATTAACTTGTAGAAAATGTATGTCATGACAATGGCTAAGTTAGCTGTAGGTGAACTGATTATTGTTTTCCTCAAGACAGAGTATTGTAACATTTGCTGTTCCTTTAACCAGAAATGAATTTTTCTGCCTGCCTGAGTTTGTAATCAGAATCTGCCACAATGCTGCTCCCATGTAGCATTATTTGCAGAAGCAGTAACACATGCAGGGCATCAAAGCTGATCATATAGAAAGTAAAGGCACTCGCTTCTTCACTACAACTTTTTTGTTTAAGTGAAACACTGACTAAGATAAATTATGCTACTTGAACGTTGGGTTAGTCCATGCACAATTGGGCAACTTTCAATTATGGAATTCTTGAAGCTTTTCTTGAATAGGGCTAGTTATTAACATTGGCCTCACACTGAGGTAAAACTACATTTTTTTTATCTTAACGTACTCACAGAGCAGAAAGCCCCAGTGCTGTTAGTTCTTCCAGTGTCTACTGCTCAGTCCCTGTCGACATCATGAAAAGTCCAGTCTCTGCCAAGGCCGAGCTCACGGCGTTAGGAGGCTATAGAAGAAGCCCTGGCTATTTACACGGGTAGCAGTTATTTCATGGAGTTCATTGTGGTCATGCCCGTGCCTCCAAGGTGCCAACTCCTTTTATTAGGATAAAGCACGCCATTATTTTTGTGTGCCAAAAAACTCATTTCCTCCTGGGAGAAGGGGGAAAATACATCTAAGTGATCATCATGGATATTTAGGGTGGAGACTGAAAGTAAAAGAACTAGTTTCGAGCTGCTTCTCTGACTCAGGAATTGATCAGCTGTCAATTCGGTAAGGAGAATTCGTTAGGGTTCCTCAGAATGAAAATGGAATGTAAAATGCCTGTTGCTCGGATGGGTAGTAGCTGTTCTTTGTTCCCATTTGGTCAAAAATAAAGGGAAGAAGGTAATTTTCCTGTCATGTAGAATGAAGCTGTGCCAAGATTAAACAAGATAAAAATAATTTTCGGTTTTGCTGCCTTTGGAGGTGGTCATCACAAGAAACTGTTCTGTAAAAGCTTTAGAAATGAATGTTTTTAAATCTGTAGGACTAGAGGCATAGTCATCAGAAGCCCGGGTCTCTCGGGAGAACATCAGATTGAACTTTTGAAGGCTAGCAGGATCCAGCGGTCTTTTTAGAGAATTATTATTAGAATGTGATTCAGAGAAAAGATGAAATAAGAGAAAAATCCCTCAGATGGAAATGTACATACATACCACAAAGGGCTACACTGCCACAAAAATTAACCTAGGCCTTTTATATGGAGGAAGGATTGGGAAAAAATGTCTTTTTTGGAATCAACTGCAGTTTGGAAACCAGAAATCACCGATCTTTGCAATATTCCACAGGAGTGAGGATTGGGGTGTAGGACTTCTCAACTGGCATCCCCATAACCTATGAGGGAGACTATATTGATTCTGGTTCTTTTTTTGAATTTAATTTTATATTCTTTTGAATTCTCATGTGCAAATTTCTGGCAAACACAAAAAATATGGAAGACTTCAAATTCCTCGTAGAGCAGTAGCAAACAAATTGAAAAGATTATCATGCTAACAGAGCAAAGGCCCGTAAGTGACAATAGTGTCCCAAGAAGTTGTACTGTTGTTCTTTTGAGGAAAGCAACCTCTTTGGCCGTGCTTGTTTCATGAACATTCCGCTTCAAACCACACTTTCACTCTGATTCTAATCATAAAGCTTCTGTTTTTCATGTGTTTTCTTCAGGTAGCTTCATAAACTTAAATGTCTTTTAAGAGACTTATTTTTATAATTAAAATGTAGTTCACATGCAGTATTACCTTACTTTTAGGTGCACAACTTAATCGACGTCTATATTCCTAACAAAGGGATCACCACAAGTAGTAACCCTCTATTCCCCGTACAAAGTGATTGCGCTATTATTGACTGTATTTCCTGGGCTTTACATGAAATTTAAAGAAATTTTACATGAGATTCCTGTGGCTTATTGGTTTCACAACTGGAAGTTTTACCTCTTATTCCCCTTCACCTTTTTCACCCACCTCCCCTCTGGCAGCCGCCAGTTTGTTGTCTACATCTATCAGTTTGTTTGTCTTTGTTGTTGTTTTTATTTGTTCATGTGTTTTGTTTTTGTTTTGATTCCACATATAAGAGAAATCGTGTAGTATTTGTCTTTCTCTGTCTGACCCATTTCACACAGCACAGTGCCCTCTAAGTCTATTCATGTTGTTACTGTTGAAACCAGAAAAATAGAGAATAAAATAGGGACTGCCTTAAAGAGATTTGGCCTGGAGGCAGAAACCACAAGGAAATTAAGAAAGAACATAGGGAGTGGAGAAGGCGGAACTACGAAACCAGTGGGTCTGAACAAGTAGAGGACCACCCGTTCAAGTGTCTAGGTTAAAATTTTTCCATTACTCAAAACCCAGAAAGCTTAGGTCATGCTTGCTTGCTTGCTTGCACCACCCAAGTAGCCAGTAGCTAACAGCCACGTTTGCTTCTATACAATGCTTGCTTGCCCGGGTCTATATAAAGACTTAGCTGTAAGCGCTTAGGGCGGCTCTCGTTTGCAGCTCTTATGAGCACCATGTCTCCGGACACTCTCAGGGTCTGCCCCTACGCAGGTTAAAACTTTGGCCAATAAAATAACATCTCTGAATCCTGAAAGTTTCTGACAATTTGTCTCTCGCATTGGTGGACGCAACGGTTACAAATGGCAATGTTTTCTTTTTTATGGCCGAGCAATATCCCAGTGTGTGTTTATTCCATTGTGTATGTGTGTATGTGCATGTATGTGTGTGTATATTCAATATATATATATATATAATAGATTTATTCAGAAGGTATTCAACTAGCTATTTTCTGATGTAACATTTTATCTTTTTCTGTATTTATGAAAGAGAGTGATTGTGTCTTTTCTGTAATAAACCAGCACCACAAATTGATTTCATGATGATATTTAACTTTATATATATATCACCTCTACAAACTAAAATCTTGATGGACAAGTCATCATAGATCCTATCAACCATATCTTGTTTTGTATGTTGACTTTATAGAAATCATGATATTTTTTCAATAGTGCGTGTAAAGTGCAACTACAAGTCTCGTAGCTGGATCTCTGAACTCATGAGGTTTCTCAGGTGTGTTGTATGGTTAATTTGATTTAAAAAATCACCTGTGGAACCAGTTACTAATAGTTTGTTCTTGGCCAATAATCTGCTCTTGAACAGCTGTGTTTTGAAAAGCTGATTAAACCAGAGGAGAGGGATAGAAAAAAGTACAAGAATTATTTCTCCTTTCCATTCTTGGAAGCAGGTCTTGAACACTGAATTTAGATACGATATTTCCCCTGGAGACACAGCTCTCTGTCCTCACCGAATTTGAAGGTGCTTAGCAACAGTGCTGAGGTGGCTTTACTTCCAGCTGGTGAACCAATCAGAGAGCTTCTCCGATCCTGTCTTGTCTCATGCAAGGAAGAGTCAACCTGGCAGCGTGCGTAACTGATTGGCGGGTACCAGGTAGTGACCATATGAGGTGTGCTCCATCCGCTTCAGCCCCTCACCTGTGCACACACCTCACTGCTTGCTCTGAGGAGGGATTGATCACAATGAATAATTTAGGTCCTCAATAACTATCTTTTGAATAAATGAGTGAAAGAAATCCAGATTGTATGTCATGCTCTATGTTCCACAGGGAGTTGGTTTAAAAAATTGCTAAAAGCAGCATTTCTTAGTGACAAGTCACAATTTTAGACTTACTGTCCAAAAATGTGTCTTCTTGGTATTTTCTTGGACTATGTTGTAGCTTGGTTTATTCTGCTTTCTCTTTTAAAGCCATGTGGCCTCTCAATTAGCACCTCAGACTAACAGAAATTAATGCTGAACGTAGTTGTGGTTACTTGTAATTCCAAGGGCAAAAAAGAAGGAATAATTTTAAAATTTAGCAAACAGATTTTCTTAAATGGGATGTTTCTTCAAAGAGGTATGATTTTCTGGTGTAACATTTTATCTTTTTCTGTATGTGTGAAAGAGAGTGATCATGTCTTTTTTGTAATATACCAGTACCACAAATTGATTTCATGATATTTAACTTTATGGCTGATTTTTATAAAGTTGGATGTCAAATAAGGCTACTTTATAGATAATTCTGATTAACTGTCACATTCTCCACTACTTTCCAAAGCACTGTCTTGATACACTCATTATTTTCCTTTCTGGGAAGAGACATCCTATTGAAACCAGCAGGCTACTTCCCACTGTGAAACCTGAACAGTGCTATGCAATTAGCTCAAAGGCAGATGTTTTATAAATGTGCTAAATCGAGCCCTTTGTACTTGAACTGTTTATGATATAGTCCGTTGTACTCACTGGAACATGCAGTAACCCAAAATATGATTGGTTACAAAAAAATGTTTGACATTTTGCCTCCTTTGGCTCAGATTTCAAGGAACTGGTCCATTTGATGTTAAAATACATAGTTGTGACATTTAAAATGTCTCCGGACAATGCTTTTTTCTTTTTCTTGCAAAAATGCATGCTCTGTGTGGGACGACATGTCCTGTCTCATCAGTCAACATTATTTTAGACAGAGTGCTTTTTTCTCATTGGTGACATGAATGCCAATTACCAAGAGGGATCCAATGTTGTTCCAGCTGCTTCCAGGTCTTATTTATGGGCTTGATTATCTGACAGACCATTTCTAAATATGTGGCAAGCAGTTGAGAAATGCTGTTCTCCCCTTTACAAGGCAAACAATTTGGATAAACACTGCATCGGAAGCTTTGGAAGTAATCCAAAGGGACACAAATGCCCTTGATATGTCTTTTTTAAAAATTATATTCTGCGATCAAGATGCTGTTGAAACATATATACTCACGTAAGAAGGTAGCAATTGAAACATTCATGGCCCTAAAATTGTATGCTGTGTTTGTCTTCAAAAAAGCTCACATCCCGTAGTGATAACTATTTGCTCTCAGAATAGGTCTTTCACCCTCAATTGTCTGACAACCATCCTCAGTGTGAGTGGTGAGGTAGATAAGTACCGTATTTGCTCCTTACGTGTTTACTCTAAATCCGAGACAAAATGCCAAGACAGCCAATTCAAAAGAGGAGTCAGTCAACATGGATGCCTGTTGGCCATGATGATTTTACTTGTTTGATCTAGTGTTGTAGAGTTCATAGAACTGACTTTAGATTTAGGGAACGAGTTTTTTGTTGGTGACTGCATTCCTGAGATAATGCAGTTCTGAGAGCTTTGCTGACTCGTAATATCACAGCCATGTGACAAAGGTCTGGGTAGAGACAGAGCCCGCTGGTCTACCTGGTCTCTCTACCCGCATCAGCGCAAGGCTGACAGTTGGGCTCAGTACTAGATCAAACCGTCTTTAAAGCATCTCTGCGGTTGTTTGCATGGATGGTCTTGCTGTTTAACTGGTTATACAGTACCATTCCACAGCCTTTTGTTTCAATGGGCTAACAGTGAGGAAGGATTTTTCTGCATTTTTTCTAAATTGCTAAAATGTACACAGCGCTTATTGAAGTCTATGCTGTACATGGTTTGACACACTGCAAAATGAACTATTCTCACAAAAACATACTAGGTAGATGCCATTATTATTATTATTATTATTATTATTATTATTAATTTTATGGTTGAGAAAACTGAGGCACAGAGTAGTTAACTAATTTGGCCAAAGTTAAAGCCCCATTAACTGCAGACAGCATGGTTCTAACCTAGGCAGTTTGACTCTTGGTTCACTAAGGGTAGTTTTGGTAATGAGGCATCAATAAACTAACATGTTCTCCATTGTACTAAGTGCATTAGCCAGTCACAGAAAGAATGCTGGTGCATGGTTGCACTTACATGAGGTTTCTGAAATAGTTAAGTACATAAAAACAGTGGAATGGTCCTCACTAGGGCCTGGGGGAGCATCAAATGGGAGTCTCTTCAAGGGTCTCAAGTTTCAGTTATAAAAGATAAATACATTCCAGGATCCTGCTATACAACTGTTAACAACATTGTACTTTGCACTTATAAAATTGTTAACATCTCATGTTAACTGGTCTTATTGCTACAAAAAGAGAAAAAAAGATAATTTTATTGTTACCCTGAAAGTCGCAATTTATTCTTAGGTTTTTGTTTATAGGCAAAAAAATTACATTAAATGTATTATTTGTCTATTTTCTAAAAAAATAAAATTGATCTATTCAAATATACATTTTACTTTTATATGTTTAAAAATTCTTTTCAGACTCTGAAATATTATTTTTGAAAAAAATGAACAAAACCATGTAGACTAGATACGACGTCACTTAAAAAAAGATATCCAGCTTAGCTCTCAGTGTTGAAATAGTTAAGGAGAAAAAAATAAATGAAATAGCAGAGATAATTAAGGGTAAATATGGGAAACTAACATATTTTATTACCTTGTAATTGTGTCAAGTTCTTTGTGTGTACATTCTGATTTAATCTTTGATAAAATCTTTAAAGAAAGTACATCATCCCCAGTTTACAAAATAGCAACATGAGCTGCAAGGAGACTGAATGCATCATCCAAGTTCAGCAGGCTAGGAAGTGACAAAGCTAGGATTTGAATTTGCTTGACAAAGCCCACAGTTGTCCATTCCACAGCACCTCCAATATAAAGACAGCATAATGGTAACTTCATTACCAGAGGTAAATCTTTTGATTAAGTCTACCATGAGATTTATCTCATTGATCTTTGTGTAAGTTGTGATGGATATAAAAGTGGACACTGCCTTTGGCTGATCTTCCGTAAAAACTCTTATGTGACAATTGAAATGGATGATTCTTATATCTCAGCCTTGTAAATAAACTTAAAATTAAATTATGAAGAGAAGATACCTCTGCCAGAGGGGTTAGCGGAGGAGAAAGGAACATGGGGGAGCTATAAAGAATCAAATTCATACAGTACAACCAGAGAAGCATCCAGGATGAGATAGAATTGATCTGGCTGTCGAAGGATGGGTGAGGCTTACATTGCCAGATAGCTGGAGAAAAGCATTCAAAGCATAAGAAGGGAATAAACAAATCTAAAGGGCTAAGAAAATGCCAGTACAATAGGAAGTATCAGTGACCATGACCACTTTGCAATGTATTTTTGTCTATCTGCTATTTCTCATATGCGAGCTGTGATTTTCACAACTTCCGTAAATAATAGGTATCATTACCACCATTTTAGACAAGAGGAAACAGAGACTCAGAAATAAAGCTAAATAAATCGAGAAGGAACTAATGAATTATCAGAACATGAAAGTACATAGGAAGTGATTGGCCATCGTAATGTGGATCAAGAGTTGACTGGGGAAGATAGTTCTAATAACTATCATTACTTTGCTCTCAGTATTCAAAGCATGGTAGATACAACTTCTTATTTAAACTATTCCTTTTGAAGGGACCATTATTTTCACCACTGATGTACACTTAAAAACACCGACTCTCAGAGAAAATGAAATTGGTCGATGTCATAAAACTAGTAGCATGAACATTTCAGAATTGTAATCATTTTTTGCAGATATGCTTACCTGTATTTTCTGGGGAAAGAGAGAGTAGCTTGCATCAGCTTCTCAAAGGCGTTCCTGGTTGAGAAGGAACTCCTTCTTTTTGGAACTCCAAAAAGAAGTTAAGAACCACTGCATTGCTTTGAGGAGGGCATCGGTAGAGATAGGCAGGGAGTTCCTGTGTGACTCAGTTACCTGGCAGAGTCTGGCGACTGTCTACACAGAGGAGCACTGGACAAGTAAGCAACTGCATGGAGATAATAGGAGGCATGCTTGTCACCTCTGGAGAACGGGGCCAAATACGAAAGAGTAAAATCTAGGATGGGTCCTGTGGTGTCGGATGCAATCTGGGTTACTGGGGTAAAACCATAGATGTGAGTATGTAGATAGAAATAACATAAACGTGGATATACATATGTATGAATACACACATGTTTTCAGCTCTGCCACCCCTATAGCAATGAGTATACCCCAGGCAAAGACCAAGAAAACTGTCTAAAGTCCCAGCCAGCATAGGGACAAACCAGGATTTGATCCCAAGCAGTTGACTCCATGCACTTACCCCTGACCACAATGCCATAGAAGATATGAAAGTTGTAGTTAGTGGGTGAGATATCAGAAATAATTTCTACCTACTTCATAATATTTTTGGAAGCCTTCAATAGAACATTTCCATTATAATGTTAAGTCCTTCAATTCTTTGCAGTATTATTAAAAATGCATCAGAAATATTTTCCTAGGTTATTTCCTATGGCCTTTCCTCTTTAAAAATGTAAAAACGCACAATTTTTGTAACTTAGGCTAGTTCAGATAACTATATCTTGATTAATTTCACGACAACACTTTGACTTTAGGTCTGTTGCTGTCACCGTTTTATTGATCATTACTCTCATTTTGAGTGTGTTTCAGTGTCTCGTTCTAACACTTCCTGTTGGAGGGCTCTGTGCCTTGCTACTGACTACTGTAGACTCATTTGGTGTGACTCAGCATTCCTGGACATCTGTGAAGAAGAGGTTAAGCTCAAAGACATCACTGTGTCTCAAAAACAAAGCCTTTTGTAGCAACTGACTGCATGACCCCCTCTGTGGGCTGTGTCACCCGGAATCGAGGGGCTTTTGTGATATTACAGAAAATGGCTTTCTGGAACATCAGGCTAGAGCAACATGAAAGCACATACCAACTTTTGTTATTAGACTTATTTTTTAGTCATTGTGTTTCACTTCCAACAGAAAAAAAAAAAGGAGGAATTTTATCATGCAGAGCTAGGCCCAGAGCTAATGCGCTCCACACATCTGCCACTGACTTAGAGACTGGTCAGCTGGCAGAAATGTTAGTGAACTGAAAACAGAGATTAGAAAGGCTTTCAAGCAATCGGGCAGCACTCGACTCTCCGAGGAAGGTGTACAGCTGTAAACCCCAAATGACTGCCCTGAAATCCTCACAGAGATTTGAACCGACTGCAGAGAGAAATACAAAGTAGAACTGGCCTGTGGGAAACATTGCAAATGAGAGGCAAACGGTGCAATCTGAAGTCAAAGCTGTATCGTTCAAGTGCAAATGGTGTCTGAGGTTTGATCCAGTAGGTCCTTGAATGGGATGCTTAGCCCTGAGTAGATACATATGGGTAACCAGGTGGGCCTGTAGTTTTCAGAACACATTTATTTTAGGTAAACGATTAACTTGTTTTCCCTGCTATTGACCTTGGATGAAGAGGGGTGGGGGACCACCTGAAAGCCTGCCTGCATGTGTAAATGAGAGAGGTTTGTGAGGTCTGCATTATCCAAACAGAGGCAGGTCAGGAAGAGTCTGGGTAAAAAGGTAATAGTTCAGAATTGATTATTATTTGGAAAAGTATTACAGCAACACCTTGCAATTTTTATTGTTAGGGATGAGTGTAGGCAAACTGGTGTCTCTTTTAAATTGCTTTTCTGCCCTCCCTGCTTCTCAAGGCTCCCCCACCAACCCCACTCATGTTTTTCATGCACAGAACTCTGATGCTGTCTGCACTCTTCATTCTGGCTCCTCATCCCGGCCCATTTTATGCTGAAACTAGTTCTTCCAGCTTCCTCTGCTTCCCCTGAAAAGAGCTCGGGCTTTGCTTAACCTAAAAATAAGAAGCCAAGGGAGAGGCGGCGGGGGTTGATTTGTGAACAAAGACTAGCTATTCAGGAACCACTGATTCAGAAACCCAAATAGTGCTCTGATTACCGGGTGAAGGCAAGGGGTTTTTATGAGAAAAGGAAGGGAAATAATGTGAGAATAGAAAAAGGAACTTCTCTTGGTGGTCATAAGCTCAGTTTTTCTTTAGCTATGCGTGTGTGTGATTGATTCTGAAGAGTATCTTTAATTATCAGCCCTCATAGTCAGGAGGTCTGGTTTCCTGTTAGCTTTGCAAACAGTTGTTTGGAAGACAATGCAGTTCTGGCCCAGTCCACAGGTTATTTTGCCAAAGTTCTAATATTCCAAACGCTCAAGGAGGAAGACGTGTGATGCGGTTCCCCTGGCAGGTCTTCTCTGAGTCTGTTTTCAAATGGCCACACTTATGCCAGCTTTTCATAGCTTCAGAACTAACCACATCTGATTAAAAACCCTTGTATTGCTATTGGCTTATTCTTTTGGTTTGAGCAAGTAACATAATGAATATCTCTGGGCTTTATTTTTTTTCCTCTGAGAGATAAAATAATAGCTCCTACCTTTGAAGTTTATTTTGAGAGTTAATTAGAATGTAGATCAAAAGCTTAGCACAATATAGGGACCATATTCGGGTGTCAGTTAATACTAGACAATGATGATGATAAGATTTGTCCATAATTCTGCCAAGTCCATGTTAGGAGGAACATAAACCGATTATACAAATTGATACTGAACTATTAATGATTCGTTTCCATGGGCATTTTGTACTTAAACAATGAAAAAGATTAATTCAGTGCAGTCATTGACATGTTAAGTATTTCTAAGAACACTTTGGAGGGAAGTTTTAATATCTGGACAAAAGTTAAGTAATATGTAGGTTCCAGCTACATTTAATATAGATAAATGACAGGCTTCCACTCTATTTTGTGGTAAATCTGGCTGAGTAGAGTGCACTCTCTTCGTCTCTCAGAAACAAGTATAAAGGGCCCCACTGAAAGATATTCTAAAATTAAATGTGTAGACACACTAAATTTATGTAAATGGAAACTCTAGTTGATAAACCCTCTTCATATATTCACATCCTTGAAAACATAAAAGTGTAAGGCAAGATTCTGTAGCATGTTCACCATCGAAATGTTAAAAGATGCTTTTACTCTGCATTTAGTCAGGCTTATATAAATTTCAATAGCAGAACTCAGATACAGTGGGGTAAATTTTCCAAGAGGCTAGAGGGATGTCGGGTCTTTAGGAAACTGGGATTTGTATAGAAAAGGCATACAGAGAATGATTAAGAATGTGTTTGGAAATAGTACATAGTGAATGGATATTTATTACTAGACAGGAAGGAATGAATGATTATGTTTACCCTTTCTTCCTTCCTTCCTTCCCTCCCCATCTTCCTTTTTTAAAATTTCATCTTTATGGTTGCTGTTGGTACTGTTTATTTTTGATAGGTGTCATCCTATACACGTGCCATTCACAAATTAATAGTCCTGGTAAATACAATGACAACGCTTCACACCCTTCTCACCTGGGATAAGAAGTAGGTCATGACAGTGGATCAGGAGCTGCCATGAGCCCTCGTCCAATCATATTCCCATCACGCCCTCCTTTTTCTTGGTCATGTTTCTACTCACGTGAACACCCTGAAAAAACACAATGTTTGATTTTGAAAAGCAGGCAGTCAAGATAAACCTGTTGCAAAAGAGACCTGCAATATCACCACAGTTAGATGAAGGATTGGGAGAAGACACGCTAAACAGAACCCCTGGATCAGCTGCTTTGAGAATTTAAGAAAAGTCTGAAGCCCTTGGTCAGTGGGGAACCATGGGGAAGAGCAGGAAACAGCTCTAAGAAACATGACACTGAGCGAAGTTGGGTTATATCTGACAGGCCTGGATTATGGGTCAGCCACTGGAAGGCAGAAATGGCATGGACTCACCTGCTTCTGAGTTTCTATGGCCTATGTCCTACTCTGTTCTTTAAAAAAATTCCTTATTTGAGAATATGTTTTTATTGATTTGAGAGAGAGAGATACAAAGAGAAACATTGATGTGAGAGAGAAACATCGATCCGTTGCCTCCTCTACATGCCCCAACTGTGGAATTGAACCCAGAACCTAGCTCTGCACCCTGACTGGAGATCAAACCCACAACATTTTGCTGTACAGGATGATGCTCCAACCACCTGAGCCACCCAACTAGGGTGAAGATGTGTTCTTTTATACCCTATATTCACACATTCCAATATGGTAGTCCCTAGTCACGTATGGTTATGTAAATTTAAATTAATTCAAATTAAAGAAAATGAAAAGTTCCATTTCTCAGCTGCAGTAGTTACATCTCAGGCCACCAAGTGATTGGTGGCTGCCATAGGATGGCCCAGATTAAGCCCATTCACATCTTTGAAGGAACTTCTGGTGGGCCGTGCCCTTCTAAATGCTAAAATAATTTATAATGAAGGCAGTAGCCATATTTACAGAAGCCCATGAAGATGATGTTTAATATTACACAAAGGCTCTGTTTTACTAAGGACACAGTGAGTAGGAAAGGTAGATTAAAAATAACATTGGCACTATAAAAGTTTGAATTACAATGAAGTGATTCTCTGGGGAATCGAATTGTCAGATATTTCAAGCCACAAAAGAGAAAGCAAAAAAAAAATTGACTGCTTCTGTGTAATTTTCATTCATTAAAAAGAAAGCCCCTTTCAAAGCTTGGGTATAAGTGTTGGGCTGCATTGCACAGTTTTGAACTAGTCAAAATTTATTTCAAAAATCTAAAAGACAAATTCAATATCATCTCATTTGGATTCTGTGTTTGCCTGAGGTATTGGCAAAGAATCAAAGGTAAAATAATTTATAACAGATGAGTAGGAATGAAAGCTTTTCTTTGTTGATATTTTATTGCCTGTTTAGCTTTAGGGACTAGGGAGTAATAAAAACGGTAAATAGTACCTTGGTGGCCTGAGTAAGTTAGGATCCTTCCAAAGGTACAAACTCTCAGTGAGTGATTAGTTTAAGCCTAGCAAAGACCTAGCTCACCCAGTGTAATTTAGAATAATTATTCCATTTCTTCCCTATAGGCTCTCCCAGATGATTTGCAATAAATTCCAACTAAATACTGCTTAAACACATGCTATCTGAAATAAACACTCCTATATTATAGTGCACTAAAGCATAAACATGTTACTTTCTTTTAAATATTGCATAATAGAGTTTTAAAATAACACAGGTGGTGTCTGGGACCATGTTGTATGTAATTCTCAGTCGATGAAGAAATGGAAGTTGCAAGAAGTGTATTTTCTGCAAATGAAAATGCTAGAGAGGAAATGGCAGAATGTTCTAAACATGGTGGATTCCTATTCCTCAGATAATTGCACAAACCAGTCATCCGTATCACACATGTCCAATGGGAACCATGGACGTTTTCTGGGAGCTGATTACAATAGGAGAGTAAGTAAAACTCCAAGGAAAGCTATTTGGCTAAAACGCCCATTAGGGAGTTATAGTAGCAGGGTCAACCCCCAGTGCTAACACTGTTAGAGCTAGAGGTTGTCCACAGATCTGCAGGAGGTACCCTTGGTCCTTGGCCCAGTCCTTGTCATCTCCAATACCAGGACACCTGAATACCAGGTATCCCTAGCCTTAGCACATATGTCTGCATGTGTCATCAGTGAGAGTGTCCTGGGCAAGAGTCCGGGACCAGCTGTCACTTAGAACATGAGTTGAAATAGGAAGCAGCCCCAGGGCAATGCAAAAACATCCAGCAGAATCTTACCTATAATAGCTAAGGAGGCTAGATGACAGTGTATTCTCCTGCTGGGGACTCTGGGAATTATTTGTGGTGGATGCTACAATTTTTATCATGGGAAACTTCAAACAAGGGCAAACAGGGAGAAGTATAATCAGCCCGAGGATGCCATCCCCCACTTTCAACGATCATCAGTCCACAACCAAACTTGCTTCACTTTTCCACTCATCTGCTCCCTTAGTGGATGGTTTTGGAGTGAATTTTAGGGCATTTCAAGGGAAGAGGCTTTTTTTCTGCTCTGAATTGGCACAAATAAATAGTGCTCTTCGCTGTCATGTCCGTATTTGTACCCCAAGGGCATTGGAAGTTACCCTGGAAAATGATGGCACACGTGGAGTGGTTTATTAGAGTTGAGCACAGGGAACTATGGGAACAGACAGTGGCGTGACTGGGCAGGAGGCTAAGGACATGCTCTGTAGACCGAATCATTGCAACAGAAGAAGGGAAGATAGGAAATTCCAGATAGAGGAAACATCAAATAATGATCTGATTTGAGAGTCAAGCATATTCATGGTGCTAGACATAAAGAAACCCTAATTCCTCAAGGGTCAGCAGAATGAACATGTGTAAGGCACATGGGAACACACATGTAAAGGAAGAGGGTACGTTTAAGGCACTGTTGGCAGTCAGAAGCACTAAGAGTATGTATGGTGATAGCAGTGGTGGTAATTGTAGTGACAGCACAGGGGACAGCGATTCTATAGCAGGAGGAGCTGGAGGAAATGGGGATGTGGTGATGAAAAGAGCCGATAGTAAGATTTTAGTGGGCTCTTCTTATTATGATGACTGATGTTTATGTGACTGTAAACTATGATCCTTTCTTGAAAGGAAATACACTCTTTGTTATTAAGAACTTGCAAGATTAGGTCAGAGAAAATTTTTCAGAAGTTTCAATTATATTCATAGCTCCTGAAAGTTTTAATGTGTTCTCCAAAGAATAATAAAAGTAATCATAATTTATATCAGTTAGGGTTCTGTGTAAGAATACATAAACCACTGTAGATGTTTGAAGCAGAAGTTGATTTAATAAAGGGAAATGGAACTTATTCAAATTTAATGGAGATGAGGAAGTTGGCAGGAGGCGGGTGGGGCACCAGCAGGCTCTCATGTCATGTTGAGGCGGCAGATCAGAGCTCAGGAATTTGTTCCTGGCATCCAAGTGCACACAGCTGCCCGACAGCCCAGAGTCTAACAAAGAGGCACAGGGTGAGGAGCTCAGCAGCTGACTGAGAAGTCCACCTCTGCAAACGTCTGAGCTTCAGCCCCTGCAAGAGAAAACTAGTCTAGTTTTAGAAACTCAGTCCAACCCATCTCTTTAGAAAAAAACCTTAATCATTATCAGAAACCTGGCATCGGAATTCAAAAATTGCTTGATGTTTTAGTCCTTGCAAAACAAAGAAGAGATGTAGGTATAATGGATGCTGATCACCAGTAGACAATCCCCAACATACCATTTAAAGCCAAATCTAATTACCCCAACTCATTTGATATCATCAACCCATCTTAATGCTGAAATAGATAGTCCTGCCAGGTCTATTTGTGGACCCCTCGTATGTTTCCAGCTCCGCCAATTTTCCAAGGAGTTTCAGTTCTTTTTGGAGTAGAATGATATTTAGATACAAAGTTCTGGGTCCTCCATATGCTCGTGTTTAGGTAATACTGCTTGTATAGCTTTGTAGCCAACAGAGCCGGGAAAATAATTTTTGTTGCTGCTGTTATCAATCATAATTCTTGACTGATATCTGAAATTCAACTTCAGTGATGTAGGTTCTTCCTCACCTATCCTATTTCATATTTGTGTCTTGCTTTTATAGGAGAAAGCAGTTTTCAAACTGCATGCACATATATACTTATTTGCTTCATTCTACTATACCTGTGCCATAGTTCAGAATTATTATACAAATATGAATACTGCTAAAGCTGCTAAGTTCGAGACATGCTATTTCCTTTTCTGTAGTTCTTTGTCCTTAGATTGCTTCCAAGTATTTGTTCAAAAGTTACTTGATTTAAACTAATTTTTATGTATGTATATTTTCTTTTTTTTTAACATTTTATTATTTTTAAAGATTTTATTTATTGACTTTTAGAGAGGGAAAGGGGGGAGGAAGAGAGGGAGAGAAACACTGATGTATGGTTGCCTCTCACGTGCCCACTACTGGGGACCTGGCCACAACCCGGGCATGTACCTTGACTGGGAATCAAACCAGCAACCCCTTGATTCACAGACCAGCACTCAATCCATGGAGCCATACCAGCCAGGACTCTATGTGCATGTATTTTCTATTTTGGTGTACTGTTGAGTTTTTTCCTTAATTTAATTTTATAATTAGTTTTTTCTTTCTTTTTAAGTTTTTTTTTTAATGTAAAAGATACACATTATTTAAACACTTCTTCACGTATGAGGACTGAGAGAGTCACTTCCTTTCAAATACACCCTATTCCTTCTCTCCCCCACAGCTCCCTTGTCTTCCTTTCTGGATTTTTCCTGCTGTGCTTCCCCCAGGACTGTGGTCCAGCATGTTTAGTCCAGGTCCAGCATGTTTAGTGGGCAAAGATGTCCTCACTCTCCAGCAAAGTATGCACACTGCGTCCCCTCTCTGTAGAGCGAGGGACTGTTCCCACATGAATTGCTAAGTGGGTGCTCCTAGCGCTGTCCCTGCTCCTGTCAATGTGAAGGTCACTTCTCAAGGGACTGATGCCATGATGCCAGACTGGGGCTTCCAATCTCATATCCGCCCCTCCTGCCTTTTTCGGCCTGTGCTTGCGCCACGAGTCTTGGAGGCTGACTTGGTGTGAAAACAAATGAATCAGGCAGTGATGCTGGTCTCTGTGGCTCTAGATGCGAGTGCTTCCCTGCGGTCGACCATGTTGGTCCTGACACCTGGCATATTAATCCCAGGATGCTTTGCCATTACATCATATCTATCCTAAAAGAGAAGCAAACTGTCCTGGCTGTTGTGGCTCAGTGGATTGAGTGCCAGCTGGAGAACCAAAGGGTTGCCGGTTTGATTCCCAATTTAGGGCACGTGCCTGGGTTTCGGGCCAGATCCCAAGTAGGGGGCATGTGATAGGCAACCACACATTGGTATTTTTCTCCCTCTCTTTCTCCCCATTTCCCCTCTCTAAAAATAAATAAATCGAATCTAAAGGAAGCAAAGCAAACCATTTTGCCTTCCTATGGCAGAGGCAGGGCTTCCTGTATGGTCTCGTGTCAAGGCCACGTCAACTCTGTCTTTCTTCACATAGCGAAGGGCTGTGCTGATCATCTTGATATTCAACGGAACGTCGCACTGGTTCATTACATGTGTGGCCTTAGGCCACCTGGACCTGAGGAATCAGAAAACAGATGTCAGTGTGTGCTTTAGCAATGCAAGTGTGCAAGAGTCTGAGATACAGTCTCGGTGACGCTCCAGGGATGTGGCACAACTGTGAAGTTTCCAAAGGGCCAGTGGTCTGTGGCGTGTTGAGATGCCCTTCCAAAATGGGATACAATTTGATGTCCTTAGAATTAATCCACCACCAAAAAACAAAACAAAAATACCGCAAGGAGGTACAATAATTGATAGGCCTCTTTTCATTTTAGAGACCGTACATGTACCGTTTATCATGTGTCATGTGGCTCCATCCTCTTTTCTGGGCATTGCAAAAGCTGCTCATTTTTCTGTGTCCCAGAGCAGGCAATGGGTCTGCGTGAGACACAGGTGGCACTCCATGCCACGTGGACCCCTGGTCATTTTGGGTCCAAAGTCCAGGTGTCTGTGGTGGATCCTGTATAGCCAGCCTCCGTGTTAGCCTGAGAGCCAGACTCCCTCAGACTTTCCGGAAGGCAGTAACCTCTTCCAAGAACACATTTTGTTCACGGAAAATCAGCTCTCCGTTTGCTATTGGAACACAAAGTGACGACGCACCCCCAATTGCCAATTATGAACTGAGTATTATCTAGTCTACCCAGCCATAAAATTGGATGTGCAGAGCAGCATTCGCCTGTAAAATGGAAATGGCATGTGAAAGCTCGCGATGAGCAGGACCGGCTGGATGAGGATGCCGCCCTGGGAGATGGCTTGGACTTCATCACGTCTGCTTCCTCCGCACGGGGCATTCTTCCTTAAATCATAGTTTTGATCACACGGGGGGTTACCTATGACTAATTAACAGCAGAAGAAAGAAAAACCCAGGCCTGATTTGAGGATGCATCTGCATGACCTGCTGGCATGAACCAAATTTGGATGGCCATTCATCAAATGCAATGCAACCTTACTGTTTGCGACAGCATGAGGGTATTATGCTCAGCAAAATAAGTCAGACAGGGAAAGACAAACACCGCATGATTTCACTCTTACATGGAAACTAAAGAACAAAATAAATGAACAAACAAAATAGAAGTGGTAAGCAAGCGTCACCGCCCTTGTCACTGGTGTGGAACCCTGTGAGGAGAAGAATGGTCCTCTTTAGGGGCTAAGTGACAAAAATTGATTTGATTAGAAATGACATTTAATAAATGAATGTACCACTCCAAATAACCGAATTTCTTGTCATAGGGTAACATAACCTACATGTCTTAGAACTAATTTTAATTATACTAACCAATAATGGTCAGGATGACACATATTTGGATGTAGGTAATTTCAAAGTCTAGGTCAATATTGGGAGCTGTCCGTTTTCATTTTATTGGTGTTTCATGGCTAATTTCTTATGTTTACCTCTTCTGATGTCTTGAGAGGTTATTCTAAGAGCAATAAAAAAGCTAACCAAGATTGATTAGATGATGAAATTAAGATGCTTATGTAAAAAAGAGTATGCAGGGGCATAATATTTATACTTTGATTAGAGAGAAGCGAATGGAAGAAACACTCTCACTGGTTTTTGTTTTGTTACTTTTCATCACTGGGATGGTGAAGTGCTCTGAAGAAGACATGACAGCTTTAACAAAGCATTTCTGAACAATGTCTTTGAAATCACGATCAGTCTTTGCAGGTTTGGGTTCAGAGAGAGTGAGCTGTGATGAAAATAAATTGATACACTGTAAAAAGAACTGGCGGAGTAATTTATATTCAGCAGAAGCCCAAATACTAATTCCAAGAAAAGATTTCAAGATGAAATGTATGCTGGAGTTTAAAAAAAATCTAATTACTCTGACTACTGCATTTCTTAGCAAACCAAATTTTACTTTTCTGTGTGTACTATGAAAGCAGAGTCCTTAGCAGGAGTTCTTTTTTCACTAAGAACTATAGATCTTGCATATTCTTGACTAAAAAATATAGTTTTCAGAAGGGCTGATGCAGAGTGGTACTTTTTCTGTAAGTACATTTGTCTCTAAAGCTAGATTCTTAATTCAGCTTTTATTCAGTGATTACATTTGTTTCAAGTCTTATAGAAAACCAACATACAATCTGAACATCAATAAATAAAATGTATTTCATACCTTTTTAATCATATTTGTTTATTCCTGTGTACTAGTAATATGCAGTTTTTAGTTCTCATCTTCGTGGAGCTAAACAGTAATACTGTTTGCCACTTTGCTAATTTTCCAATTGACAGTGTATTTTTGATGCCCTTGCCTGATAAAATCACCTGAACAAATTACAGCCAAGAGAAAAACATGTCCCCATTTCAGGCTTTAACTATCATAATCTTTAACTTTCTTATCAAAGGAATTCTTGTTTCCCCTTTGTGCAAATACCTGGTTGCTCAACATAATCCGATTTATGTTTCAGGAAGAAGGAAAATATAGAGCATTCTGGATATGATCTTCTTTATTAAACATTCTACTAGCGTTACTCAGGGTCCCTGAATTGTACAAGCTATTGAAGTGGTTCTGAAAGCCAAGGAGGGTCCTGATTACAAACAACACGCTATGCTTTATTTATCTTCTAAATAGCTTCACAAATGTTCTTTTCATCCCAACTTCTTGGAAGAAGAACAGCATAGTGAGTAGATCAATAGAGTTAACAAGAAAGAAAAGAACACCATTATTCAATTTTTAAAGTTATAGTCCATTCTTATTATTTTAATCTTCTTAGTCACAAAGCAACTTAATGCCTTTTCTGTTTCCTATGATATTGTATTTCTTAAGATGAAAAGGCGAATACTAAAAGATTTACATCTGTAGGGTGAACAATTGTATATTCAAATATATTGTAAGGTGGTTCTTAATTTTATTGTATTTGAAGAGAATTTTTGAAGCCTAATATATAATACAACAAAGATTGTAAAAAGATAAAAGTATATGTGTTACAATTCAAATTCAAGAAAATGCTTCACATGCAAACAGGAAGTCATTATATGAGGCTCATAAAAGGCACACCATCGAGACAGGATTCAAAAGCTAACCTGGCATCTAATTAACAATTCAGCAAAGTTTTCAGCCTTGAACTTAAGAGAGGAGCACAATGACTAAAGCACCCTCTGCTATGCCATAAACAAAGGAAGGTAAAAAGCAAAAACAAGGGAGGCTATTTTATTATTGTTTGAAAAACGAAATGTAGCTTTGTGTTTATGTAATCCATATATGTTGTAGAAAATGTGGAAAGTACATAAATGTTGAAGACATGGCAGAATAGTAAATCTTACATGGAAGACATCTGTAGTTTACAATTGTTATTTTGTTCTTCTATAAGATTGTGATCATGTGTATACATAATAGTGTTTCCTCCTTTTATATAACACTAGCACAATTTATCATGCTATAAATCCATGGTATACATTATTTGAATGTTTGTGTATTATTCATTCAAGTACATAGACTTTATTTTGCTCTATGTTGCATCCACCACCGCGAGATACAAATTGTCAGAAACTTTCAGGATTCAGAAATGTTACTTTATTGGCCAAAGTTTTAACCTGCGCAGGGGCAGACCCTCAGAGTGTCTGGAGACACGGTGCTTACAAGAGCTGCAAATGAGAGCCACCCTAAGCTCTTACAGCTAAGTCTTTTTATAGACACGAGCAAGCAAACATTGTATAGAAGCAAATGTGGCTGTTAGCTACTGGCTACTTGGGTGGTGCAAGCAAGCAAGCAAGCATGACCTAAGCTTTCTGGGTTTTGAGTAATGGAAAAATTTTAACCTAGACACTTGAACAGGTGGTCCTCTACTTGTTCAGCCCCATTGGTTTTGTAGTTCCGCCTTCTCCACTCCCTATGTTCTTTCTTAACTTCCTTGTGGTTTCTGCTCTAAGTTCCTTGTTCCTCCAGGCCAAGCCTCTTTAAGGCAGTCCCTATTTTATTCCCTATTTTTCTGGTTTCAACAACTACAAATCGGGGGTGTTTTTGATTTGACCCTCTTGAGTAAATGTCTTTGAACACAAACCTTTTTTCCCTTACAAAATATCTGCTCATTTCATTAGGGTAAATACATGGACTCAGAATCCACTGTCAAAGAGGATGACTTCCTCAAAGGTTTTATGTTTTAATCACCAAATTTATTTCTGAGAGCTTTAAAACAATTTGTAGTCCTAACAGCAATGAAGAATGGGAAACATGGGCGTGTATTGTTTTTAATGATGAAAAAATGTCTAACATATTCTGATCAAGATTTAAATTTTTTCTATGAATATTAATAAGTGCCCTGCAATAATCATGGGATAGCCTGTATCAGACAAGCATGTGGACAAACAAAGCAAAATTAAGCAAAGAAAAGCAGGACGCGCAGAACATGATGGATAACAGACCTTGGAGAATATAAGATTAAATGAATTTTAGAGGGGATAAGACCTGGAATTATATTCTTGAACCTTATATTGAGTGCTCACCAGCCAAAGTCAAGTCTCCTTTCATTTCTATTTCTCAGTGCTACTCGTTCTTATATTTTTTTCTTCTTTGATCTCACTGACATTACGCTTTGTGATTTTAATTCTATTATTTCCTAATCTCCTTGAAGACCACACATAACCTTCAACTGTAAACTACCCCATCCCCTCCCTATAAAAGTTTAAGGCACAGCTGCTCTGATCCTTCCCATCTGCACTTCTCCCCCTACTGCAATAGCTCGGATAAAACCTCTGCCCTTGTTGGTTTTCCCTCATTGACAGTGTCTTAGAATAATCTCTCCTATTTAAAACCTGCTTTGTGTGGCCAATCTGATTTTATGCTTCCTGGTCCTTCACTGACCTGACTCTTCAGAGTCGTTGCATGCTTCCTCTGAAACTTTAGTCCTTCTTAAATTGAAATATTAATTACATAATCAAATCCTTTCAAAGCCCTCCGTTTCCTCCAAATGGCATCTCTCTCTGAAACTCCAGGTGTCTACTCTGACTGCTTACTGGATATCTTCAGCTGGAAATGAATCTGTTCTTTAATGCAGCGTGCCCCAAATCATGATTTGTTATTTCTCCTCTCCCCACTTTATTCTGATCTTCCTCTTACATTTTCATTATTGACAACTGGCATTGCTCACTGTTCAAGTTTCCAAAACAGGAAACTGAACATGGCTGGTTGCTTCCTTATATCCATTATTCAATTAATCACTAAGTCTCCTCTTTACTTTCCTTCTTTGGTGACTTCAGACCTTCATCATCTCTCACTTAAAAGGCTTCATGGATTCATACCCAATTTCTCTCCCTTAGATCATAATCTTCCTAAAAATTAGTTTCAACTGTGCTACTCAAATTGTCTTCAAGAATGCAAATCTGATCAAGTCTCCCAGTTATAAAAAGATAATATCAGATAACTTGGCACTTATCAGATAACTTCCCACCTTAGGGGGGCTGGGAATTGGACCCAGCCAATCTCTCCACACTCAGATCCCTCAGACTCAGTCTGAGTTCCAGGAATGAATGTCAAAGTGCCCAGCTACCTGCCACGCTTCCCAGATGGTCTCCATCATTCATACTCTGCTGCTGGCTCTCATACCCACCCCCTTCTACTGGCCTGGTTTCTGGGAGACTTCATTCAAGCATTTCTTCTCAGAGAGATTTCACTTAGATCTCATTCTTTGTCTTAAGTCATTCATTTCTCCTAAATTCTCTTTTAGCATCATAATTGTCCAATTGTTTCACCCAGCAACCCCTGTGTAGGATTGTAAAAATTAATAGGTCCACTTTGTTCAATTTTGTACATTTTTAAAACTAGTATAGTGACTGGCAACACCTGTTGATGGCCTCTGGGGGCTTATTATGTTCAGGCCCTTCCTTGCCACTTGCAACACTGAAAAGACGTCGGTGCTGAAATTACTTATCACCACTCCAGGCCATGTTGGTCCCTGTTCCTCCTCATGGGAATGTTGAGGACAGAATTGAAATCACAGTCACCTGTTACTTTAACCAGAGAAGGCATTGGCAATGCTCTGAATATTTGTGTCCCTCTCCTCACATAAGTGTTACAATTCTAACCCTCAGGGTGATGGTGTTGGCAGATTAGGAAGGGTAGGGACTCTAGGAGGCCATTAGTTCAAGGATGTAGATCTCTGTGAATGGGATTAGTGTCCTTAGAAAAGAGGCCCAAGAAGGCACCCTGACCCCTCGAGCCATGTAACATTACAGTGAGAGCATGTTCTCACTGAGGACAAGGGCTCTCATCTGACGCCTTGATCTTCAACCTCTCAGCCTCTGGATTGTGAGGAATACATTTTTGTTGTTTACAAGCTATCCAGTTTATGACATGTTGTTATAGCAGCCTGGATGGACCCAGACGTGAAGTGTTTCTCCATAGTTAAGCCTTGACCAATTCATTTATAAATAGTCATTAAATTGTTTTGTTAAGTTGGGACCACCATGCACAACCAGCTGCTTGAAAAGATGGCTCTGGAGGTATGAGCAAGTTCCAGTCAGGGGGCAGAGCACTCATTGGTGTGGAAGCACAGCTGAAACATCAAGCATTGTGTTAGACATATTACATAGAAAGAACTTATTTCAAGGTTAAGTACAATTACTGATAAATGTGAACTATAGCTACTCATGGGAAGCCAAATGGTTGGAGGCCAACTCAGCTGTTTTTAGGATGTTCCAAGAAAATTTTTTAAAAAGGAAAGAAAGGGAGAGAAAAGGAGGGGAAAAAAGAGATTTGAAAAAACAAAATTACCACAGGTAATTGGACCCATTACCACAGGTCCATGAACTTAGAATTGGATCAGTGAAATTTTGTGATTATCTTCAAGGTCACTTAAAACATATTATGTATGTTCTAGGCTTTACTGTAGCCAAAAAATGATCTGGTGTTCATTATTACATAATGCCCTGAATATCTTAGGTATTCATTCATTCATTCATCCATCCATCCATCCATTATTTATTTATTTATTTATTTACTTTGGCCATTAAATCATTTGCCTAAACATGGAAAGGCAAGTACCACCTGTGTACTTCTTAAATTATCTGTATTTTCCCCCCAAGGGACTAAGACTTTAAAAAAAGCCAAATAAAAATGAATCCACAGGGGAAAAATGACATTCTTGGATGTCTTGGCAATGCTGTATAGCAATAAACGTTTCTAAACACTTACCCTCAAGTAAGGTATTGCTCTTGCCGTGAGCTATATCAGTGTGCAGTCTTCCACAGATCTGTGGAGCAAACTGTAAGAAACATTGCTTTAGAAAGTATTTTGGGAGTGCTAAGATGTTTCCAGTGTAGGAGTTTGACTTGTCTGAAAAATTGAGTTAATGGGAAAGGAAAACTTCTAATATTTTAGAGCACTGAATTATTCAGAATTTGTACTAAGGTATGCATTTTCAATCATTTTGTTGGTGTGCCCAAATAGTACAACTCTGACATTTTTAGGAGTGGTATACAGCTATTTAGGTAACTGTAGTATGTGACAAAAACCAATGAAATACCTTTATTTTAAAGCTTAAATTTATGGACTAATTTTGACAATAGTGCATTGTAGCTTATAGTTTGGGGAGATCAAATTTTAATTATAACCAGAAGGGAATCTGATTAAGAAAGCATGATCTTAATATACTTAGCCAGGATAATAAATTGTTTCTCATCCCATCAGCATTAATAGAGTGTCCAAAACAACACAACACTTCATCTGACAGCTTATAATGAGTTGGGAAGGTTTTTACCCTGTGGAAGGCTTGTAGCAGTTTTACATTACCTCAAATTTGCTGCATTTTTATACAAATAATTATCTAATTGCTGCATAAATTTACATTTTAAGCTTAACATCAACTTAAACAGCTTCTAAACACTATTGATATTCAGCATGGTATCTAATGCATGTCAAGACAACACGATATTTCTTCAGGCTCAGAAGATTATTCATCCATTTATTTCTATATTACTTATCATCTCCTACAATTATTGAGTCAGAGCTATTTCATCTGCATTTTAAAAATTCATTCATTTCTATATTAGATGAAAGTTATTATAAGTCCATGCTCTAAAAAATTTAGGTTTGGTATAGCGAATTCATATATATATATATACATACATATATGTATATATATATATATATGAATTTAACTAATATATATACTGTATTTAACTAAGTAATAGTGTATTTTATTTATAAAATACATGCACATGATTTTACTTTTGGGCAAATTCAAGTTGTACAACAAACCTATGTTTAAGAGAAATGCTGAGGAATCTTGAGCACACATTTTCTTCATCATAAATTAAGATATTAATTTATTATAAAAATGTAGAGGAATTTGATTCATGAAATGACATTATCTTTCACTAAATTGTTATTCTTCTCAGTATCAATATAGTTATAATATGTGTGTATACACATGTGCATATATGTAGGCAATTTAGTCATATTAAATAAGCAGGTATTTTATCCTCATATATTTACTATACTTCTGATGTAATCTATATAATGTTATCATGGAACAATTCATATAAAATTTTTACTTTGTTCTAAAGTCACTTACAGATCTCTTCATTTTAAATGTATATGTTTTTCTCCCAACGTTTAAGGCACTGAATGCATGATGTTGTCACCTACAATGTCTCATCTATCAATGCAATGAAAGAGTGAAATTTAAAAAAAATTTTGATGATCAACCCAAACTGTTTCCATTACTTTAACGTTTCTCTCTTATGGGAACTAGGACATCTTACCATTCACAGCAAAGCTTCTTAACAGTAGCCAAGGCCTGCTGCATATTCCTAAACTTCCTATACTGTCTGGCTTTCAAGCAATCCCAGTAACACTTCCCTAAGTTCATCATCGATTCTAGTTTCTGAACTCAAGGGCCCCTCTTTAGTTCTTAATGTATTTGGATTATTTGTATTAAATTTTATTTCTTCTTTGAAAAGCCTCTCCCCTTTTGCTTCTATAATGCTGCTCTCTTTTACTTAAATGTTTCCCGACCCTGGTCCTCCTTAGTGACATTTGGGGACATTCATTGATTGATCTATTCTTAAGTGATGGTGTTCCCTAAGGTTCTGTTCTTAGAATACCTTTCTTCTTACCCACTCCTCAGAAATCTAATCTGCTTTCATGGCTCTAATGACAGTAGTTAAGTGGATAACTGATCACTTCTTTAGTAATAAGATGAGAGTGGGCTTTTCTGGAGTAATAAGAGCAGCATCCAATATTTCAATGCCTTAACTTCAAAGAGGTTTATTTCTCACAGATGAGCTGGGAGTCAGCTCTCCTTACGGTCACTCAAAAAAAGTGCCGAATTATACATTGTCTCTTCGCATATCTTTGCAGAATGGGACATATGTCACATTTTATTGCCACGGTCTTGCCTTGGAACATGGGGACCAGGAAGCAAAAAGAGCTGATATACTATAACTGATACGATCATGGCCTCCACTTTCTATCTTCGACTCAGATGTGAAGACTTGTATATCCTCTGTCTTTCAGAAACCTATACTCGCACTACGATGTGAATTTGAAACGCAGTTCTATAATGGAACTCTTACCTTTTCAATACATTATAACCTCCCCTTTTTATTCCCTGTCTCGATGAATGGCTTTGATTGCCTGACTTGTTTCTTAAGCTAGAAACCTAGGAAACCACTGTCAACATTGCCATCGGAATAATTTATCTAAAATTAACTTTCCCGCACAGGTCCTTTACTTTGGCACACCTTACAAATAGAACACAATTAAAAAGTCATTACTGTGGGCTCACAGGGGCTTTCATCATCTCGATTTAGTTATCTTAGAAAACTTAAGACCTACCACTCAACAATTGGCAACTTATGCTCTTGCCAAATTCTCTGTAGTTCCTGAAAACTTCCCATGTTATTTTCTTGCCTTTGGCATGAAGGTCTAGAAGGGTCTATCTCAGGCCTTTCCTGAGCTAATTTCTCCTTTTCCAGATGCTACACAGGCAGCTTTCTCTGATGAACCTTCACCCTCACCTCAGGTCCCCATCCAAGGCTGTGTGCCCCCAGTATACTCAGATCACCTCTTCTCTCAAATTCCCCTAGGCAGTCCCTGGTTAATTTGTAGATTAATCTACTATAGGTTAACCTACGGTACTATACAGATAATCTCTATCCTTTTAGAAAAATATGTAGAACTATTTAGAGATGGGGCACTCAACAAATAGATAACCAACAAAACTACATGCTCTAGTATGAGTTTTTAAAAATGAAAGGGATATAGGACAGAGAGTAGCTGGTAGTATTTGGGGGATACTTAATTTAATGATCAATACATGGCTTTTTTTAAGGAGACAGACATTAGTTGAACTAACAATAGCAGAAAGAATTAGCTTTATAAAAAACCTTAAGATGAAAGGTTATGATCTAGGAAAGGGCTTGTTATGTTCAAGGTACAGATGGAGGTAAGTGCAGCTCCCTTAGCAAGAAAGAGCATGGTAAGGAGCATAAATGGTAGGTACAAAATAGACAGGGGGAGGTTGAGAATAGTATAGGAAATGGAGAAGCCAAAGAACATATATATGTATAACCCATGGACATGAACTAAGGTGGGGGCATTGCTGGTGGGGTGGGAGGTGCAGGGTGGAGGGGAATAAAGTGGAGAGAAAAATGGGACAATTGTAATAGCGTAATCAATAAAATATACTTTAAAAAAGGAAAGAGCATGGTTTGAGATACCTATAAAGTGATGAGCAGCACGTTATCCTGTAGGGCCTCATAGGCCAAAGTGAGCTTTAGCTACAGGGTGGTGGAAAGCCATTTGGAAGCCATTAGAGAAGAATGGGATGGAAAGAGCAAAGTGATTTGATGTATCACTTTGAAAATTTTTCTCTAACTCTTCCATAGGGAGCAGATCGTAGACTAGAAAGGGAAGCAGAGAGATCACTGACCAATGGGTGGTGATAATACTGGGAAAAGATGTCCTTTGTTTGGTACACATGGTCCTGTGCGCTCTCATCATAATGCAGCACATCCTAATGTCCTGAAATGTTCTGTCTCATCCACGCCCATTAGCAGAATGTCGGCACTGCAAAGCTATAGCAAGCATAGTGAGCCGTGGGTAGAAATCTTTTAATAAATATCTATTTATTTGAATGACTTAGTATATTTAATAAAAACACTGGAATGGAGTGAAAAATTATTCCTACGTCTTAAATGTATTTTTGTGGTATGACACTGTTTTTCATATACAATTATCTATTAATTATAAATTACAGATAATTAAGAAGAGCTCTTGATTTACTTCCCAGAGACAGAATTTTAAGAAAACCTGAAACATTTGCCTGTGAAGTGACCATTGGTTAGCTTTAGAAAGTTTGTTTTTTTGTTCTGGAAGAAACTATAAATAAGACAGAGCTTACAGGACCTGAGTAGTTTCTTTTTGAACATATATGAATTATGGATTATAACAGATTTGTTCTTGTTTCTCCTCTTTTCTCTTTCCTTTTAAAGTAGATTTAATCCCAGGCATTTCTGTTAAATGTTACTGGGTCACTTCTGTGACCTTAGAACTGAATGGCTCGTGAGACTGATGTTAAGATCAAAAGATCAGAATCAAAGGAAAATTACTCTTTAAGAATAAGTGTGAATGTAAAATAAAATCAAGTGATTCAGCAGAACAAATCAGATTACTAAGGGAAGGGTATTGGAATGTTTAATGATAAGGAAGCACTGAATTGAGAAAAACCTGCACTTATGTACAAGAAATTTGATTGCACTCTCCTTGAAGAAGTAGATTGTGTCTGTGGATGACCGCATCTTTGAGGGTTTCTGATTGTGAGGAAGCACAAAAATATTTGTTGCTATAAATTTGGAGATGAGGACAGTAAATAAGGATGCTCGGTTTGATTTGATCTTGATTTGAAAGAAAGTAGCAGTAACTTCGGAAGTAAGGAAAGAGGAAGAGTATGAGACAGAAAGCAATAGGCAAAAAGTAACTTAGAGAATTTTTGCACTGCTGCTAAAAATGGGAAAAGAAAATTAAGGTACACTTTGCTATTGATAATATAAAAGATTGAGTAAAGTGGACTAGAGAGTAAAAGGAATAAAGGAAAAGAATCTTCAAGGTGAGGAACAGAGACTATAAAATAATCAGGGGTATTAATAAGTTATATTGAAAGAGATGAAATGGTCAGTTGTTGAAAAGATTCCAAATTATTTTTAAATATAGATTTTGCTATAAAATTTCTAAAAGATTTGAGATATTTATTTTTAGAGAGAGGGGAAGGGAGAGAGAAAGAGGGGGAGAGAAATATCAATGTGTGGTTGCCTTTTGCACACCCCCAGCAGGGGACCTGGCTCGCAACCCAGGTATGTGCCCTGACGGGGATTCGAGCCGGTGACCCTCTGGATTTAAAGACTGACACTCAGTCCATTGAGTCACACCAACCAAGGCTAAATTTTGCTCTAAATTTAATAAACACTATTACTTAAATATTCTGCATTCTTAGGATAAAGGAAGATATATATGGGTTTTTACATTTTTTTAAATTTAATTATTGTTCAAGTACAGTTTTCTCTCTTTTACTCCCATCCCAGCTCACCCCCTCCCCAGTGCTCCCCACCTCCCTCCCATTTCCACCCTTCTTAGTTGTTGTCCATGTGTCCTTTATACTAGTTCCTGTAAATCCTTCCCCTTTTCCCCTGAAATTCCCTCCCCTCGTGTCCCCGTCTGCCTGTTCTCTATTTCAGTGTCTTTGGTTATATTTTGCTTGTTTGTTTCTTTTGTTGCTAGCTTCCTGTTAAAGGTGAGATCATGTGGTATTTGTCTTTCACCACCTGGCTTATTTCACTCAGCATAATGCTTTCTAGTTCCATCCATGATGTTGCAAAGGGTAGGAGCTCCTTCTTTCTTTCTGCTGCACATGAAAAGATGCTCAATATCACTAGCTATCAGAGAGATGCAAATTAAAACCACAATGAGATACCACTTTATACCGTTTAGAATGGCCATCATAAACAAAGCAGCAAACAACAAATGTTGGAGAGGTTGTGGAGAAAAGGGGACCCTAATCCATTGTTGGTGGGATTGCAGACTGGTACGACCACTGTGGAAAACAGTATGGAATTTTCTCAGAAAACTAAAAATGGACCTGCCTTTTGACCCAGCAATTCCACTGCTAGGAGTATATCCTAAGTACCCTGAAACACCAATCCAAAAGAACCTATGCACCCCAATGTTCATAGCAGCACAATTTACAATAACCAAGAGCTGGAAGCAACCTAGGTGCCCGTCAGTAAATGAATGGATCAAAAAATTATGGTACATATATATATGGGTTTGTGATATCTGAAATAATTATGACCATTTTGAGGACATTTAAAAAAACTCAAGAGCCAAATGATACACTTTCTTGTTCAGTGATATCCAGAGGGATTATTTGGCTTCATGCATATTCAGATTGTATAAAATGAAATTAAATTATTTTATGTTTAAGGGAAAGTTTAACTAGATTTGTTTTATTTATTAGTTTTAAAGTTCTAGGTATAATGAACCATTAGCCAGTATAATGAATGAGGGCAGGTCTTTAACTAGGATAACGGTCCTCATTTTAGCAGGCAGGATCTTTTTATCTTTGTGCTTATTTGACTTATTTATTTTTACTTTTTAAAAATTATGCCCTGGCTGGTGTAGCTCAGTGGATTGAGTGCGGGCCTGCGAACCAGACAATCGCGGTTCGATTCCCAGTCAGGGCACATGCCAGGGTTGCAGGCAGGTTCCCTGCAGGCCAGTTCCCAGCAGGGGACGCACGAAAGGCAACCATACATTGATGTTTCTCTCCCTCTCTCCTTCCCTTCCCCTCTAAAGATAAATAAATAAAATCTTAAAAAAAATTAAAAACAAAATTAAATTTACTTGGCTGACGTTGGTTAATAAGATTATGTAGGTTTCAAGTGATGTTTCTATAATATGAATTGCATTGTGTGCCCACCACCCAAAGTCAAGTCATCTTCTGTGGCCATATATTTGGATCTCTTCAGCTTTTCCGCACCTCCACACCTCCTCCCCTGGTACCCACCATACTGTTGTGTGTGACTCTGAATTTTGTTGTTGCTTTCAGTTTTATATCCCACATATTAGTGAAATCAGATGGTTCTTAGCTCCTTCTGATGGACTTATTTCACTTAGCATGACATTCTCAGGGTTCACCTATGTTGTTGCAAATGGCAGATTTCACCTTTTCTTACGTCTGAGTAGTATCTCATAGTATATATGTACCATATTTTTTTTTAACTGATCCTTTATCAAAGGACACTTTTGTGTCCCCATGTTTTGGCCACCATGAATAATGCTGCAATGAACATAGGGGTGCGTATCTGTGTGAATAGATGTTTTCAAATTTTGGGAGCAGATACACAGAAGAGGGGTTGCTGGGTAATAAACGAAACCCTATTATTTATTTTTTGAGGAACCTCCGTACTGTTTTCCCACCAGCAGTGTACGAGGGTTCCTTTTTCTTCACAACCTCTCCAACACTTGTTATTTCTTGTCCTGTAGATAATAGCCATTGTAATAAGGTCTGAAGTGGTTGGTGTCTTATCGTAGTTTTGGTTTGCATTTCCTTAATTGTCAATTTATTGATTTTTTAAAAATCCTTGTAGTTTCTGAAATTGAGTGTTAGCTTTTGCTCTTGTTTTTCTAGGGAGAAGGCCTTATTTTTTAAAAAAATCAGCAAAAGCATTTGAAGTAAGCTTTTAGGACGCACGATGATGTATTTTTTTCAGAAGGCAATTGTGAGGGATAAAGGGTCTAATTCATTATACAGTGCTTGCACATATAATAGGAATCACTAACATTTTCAGCATAAAAATAATCTTATTCATTGTGGGCTTTATTTTTTAATTAAAGGAAAACTTAGCACAATTCAAGTAATTATCTTAGTTTCTTAATATTTGTTTAAAGAAAAAATCACTGAAAATTCTAACTTATTAGGACATGTACCTCTGTACTATGTTTCTGCAAATGTGCACAGAAAGCACTCTTTATTCTACTTAGAATAATAATTTTTCTCATTTATTTTCTCTCTATAAAATAAATACCTCAGTAATTTGACTAATAAGTTGAGGTTTCTAATAATTTACTTAGGCACTGAAGCAAAACTTATATTATGAATAAATTCAATTCAATTTCATGTTCTGAAATTTTTTCTACATATAAAATATATGCTTAGTGAAATGCACAGCAGAGCATGAACATACCTGTGTTATCACCACCCACAGGCACCTGCTGCTGACCTGTGCATATTTTTTCTTCTAAGCATTCTTCAATGTATTTGCAAATAAATGTGACTAATATTGATTAAACAGTCTTGTACCTGCTTTTTCACTCAATAGTGTCTCACATAAAAATAGTTATTTAACCATCTTTGAAGCACAGACTTAATTGTTGCAACATATTTCAGTTTTATAGTATTGTTGTGACTTCATTAACTGTGCTTTCATTGTTGAACATTACATTTTAATTTTTTCCTGAATTTTATAAGTAGTTCTGATGAAATAGCTTTATATGCAAAGCCAATCACCTTCCATATTTATGAGTCACTTTTTTTGTAAATGCCATTGACGAGCTAGTTTAAACTAAAACAAACAAACAAAAAAAGATAGTGTGTTAGAAGCATAGGATGACAATGTAATGGGTCACCGGAAAGAGACATTTGTCCAGAATGAAAGAACAGACAAGGACTCCAGAAGACTTGGGGACCATGACTTAGAAAGCCACTTTGGTATCTTTGATAACTGGTAAGAAACTCCTACCATTTTCTCTCACTGCCTTCAGACACAGAAATCCAGAGAGAGTATTCTTTGCTTCTTCCTGGGTCTTTCACTCATTGCTGGACCCTCCACACTTGTTGGAGGACAGCAGGTGCTCTGACTAATGCAGCCAGAAGCCTGTGTCCACGCTTGGACAGAGGCCACATTAGAGCATCTTTGCTTATGCGATGCATAGGTTTTTGGCTCATCTCTGTGCCAGGCACTGCATTGGAATGCACACATAAGTAACAGTGATCACTAGTTGCTTATAATAAGGAAAGATCAAAAGGTATCTATCACATGCCTTTCTTCTCAGGTCAAGTCCATATTCTGTCATCCTCTTAAAGACGAATACAATTTTCAACATAAGCTCTATTCGTTGTGATTTCTATTTACCTTTTTGAATTCATTAATACTGGGTTCATTATGCACAAAAGTATATTTGTGAAAGTCCCAGAATAGTTAGGGATTATAATGTTACATATCTTTTACTCACTCCTAAATTTCGTGATGTTCATGTTGGAAGAACACATTTTTAAAGGACTATAATTGTGAAACGTAATTTTGCTTAATAATCATTATCGTGCTATTACTAGCTGGGATTCCCTGGGCTTTCATAGCACATCAGCCCCGTTCTCTGTGCACTGACATGTACATCTCTATTTTCACAACAACCCTAGGTATCTGATCTCATAGTACTGAAATCCAAGGACCTTTCTTATGGACTCATGTTTGTGTCTTCTCAAAATCCGTACACTGAAATTGTACCCCATGTGATGGTATCAGGAGGTGGCACCTTTGGGAGGTGAGGAGGATTAGGTGAGGTCGTGAGGGTTGAGTGCTCAGGAAGGGGACAGGTGCCCTGATAAGGGAGCCTGCTTGCCCTCCTTACCCTCTGCCCCAAGAGGATGGCTGCAAGCAGAAGTCAGCCACCTGCACCCTTGTCGAGGACTCTCCCTGGAACCCGACCACACTGGCTATACTGGCATCTCAGATGTCCGGCCTCCAGAGTGTGAGAAGTGAATTCCTGTTGTTTATCAGCTGCCCAGCCTACGGAACTGGGGTTTAGCAGCTTGAACCCAACCACACAACCTCTGAACATTGGAAACTGTTTTCATTCATGTTATGACAACATTTAAGTTGGTGTGCAAAACTGTCACCTGAACTGGTTTGAGGTTAATAATAGTCTTTAAACAAACCCACTCAGTGTGAATATGTAGATGTTTAGATGAAAAAAAAAAAGTCTCTTACTTTGGGTACTCCAGTGGCTGTTATATAAGGAAAATGGAGTGAGTTATCTTACTCTGATGCAGTTTAAATTGAGAAAGACATCTAGCCCCAGGGGTTTTAGAAAAGAGATGGTGAAACTTTTCCGATCTTCATTTTACTACCTAGGAACCTGAGTCCAAAAGTGCTCTAGAAATGTGACCAGAGTCCCATAGTCTGTATGGAAGCGTTAGTATAGAAACCAGTTCTTGGAAGGCTAAGATCATTTTCCTAACTAGACTTCAGAAATGACTAATGTCATTCTTATTCAGGTAATGCACTATGAATAGACAGACATTAATGAATAAATGCTGTAGAAATGTTACAATTAAGGGGAAAGAGCTTTTGCCCGGGCTTCCTAAGAAAAGGAAGGGATTTTATCCCAAGTTCTAGTACTAGCTGGCTATGTGACCTTGGCCAAGTCTCTTAAATTATCCCTGTCCTACACTCTTGTTCATGTGAGGAAGCTCATTACACCGGCCTTACAAAAGTCTCGTAGCATTAAAATGCTGTAATTGTGGTGAAAGTACTTGGAACCTAATTAGTGCTGTGCTTATATAACATGCTATTATAATAGTTTCATAATAAAAGGAGATATTTTTGCTCCTGTAAATTGAAAAGAACATTAGAAACATCTTAAACTTCCCATACTTAAGGGAAGCACTTTCCAGAGTATGTTTCAGGGAACACCCATCTGTGAAATGCTGTAGAGAAAAACAGCATGGTGGACTGATATGATAGAAAAAGGTATGTATTATGGCTTCCTCTTGAATATTCAACAAGGCTGGTGCGCACACTAAAGGCCCTTAGTACAGTCTTGCTCAAAGAGAACTTTTTTCTATATTTAACCCAGGACTTCCAATATTTATTAAGGCATCATCCAGCAACACCTTGAAAGATACTTTGGAACCCTTTGGCTGAATATGTTGTGGGAAAAGTCCACCAAACAATAAGTATTTAAAAGCCCAAGATTCTCATTAATGCTAATGTGTATTTTATCTTCTCATGGAAAAATATTTAGCTATTTTATGAATACCACTAATTCTGTTTATATTTAGGAAAGTATACAGTTTTTTTTCCTCCTGCCAACATTGTCTTCTAATTTCACAAAATATTACTTGGTTTTTCTTCAAGACTTCTTCAATAACAATGCATCCTAGTAATAGAGTGACTGATTAGAATTCATTAGCATTGCTCTTCACATACTGCACACAAATTCCATCAACTTTTAACAAGCTCTCATTAATCCGGTTTTCCTTAGTTTTACTTCTGGTAAAAACTGCATCCACAGGTTGGTGAATTATTCCTACTGGCATCATTCAATGATGGCTAATTTTATTCGTCAACCTGACTTTGACAAGAGGTGTCCACTGCCAAATGGTGGCACTAACTGGGATGGAATGGGGTCTTGCACATTGGCATGAGGGTGCGTACGAAGTTCCTGATGAGGCTGGGGACACTGGGACCCTATATGCTGATAAGCCTTCTTTGCCAGTGGAGGATTGAGTGCTCAGGAAGGGGACATACCCCTCCCCTTATAGTGGAGGCACCTCTCCAACCCCATCTGAAGGGATGAACCTGCATCACCTGAGCAAACAGCACTGATCTCCCTAGAGGTAGCTGCCAATCAAGACGACTCTGATTCTTTTGCAGACCTATTGTCCCTCTTCTCAGTCTATACTGAGACTTAAATCCCAACAGACTCCTGAAGGGGAGGTACAGCGTGGCCTATAGCAGGTTTGCTACATTCCAGAGGAACTTGAATTTTCTAATTCATGCAGACAGGAATCCAGGGGACCTGCCTGGGCATGGATGGATGGATGGTGCCGTTTCTCCTACAGCCAGGTTCCCAGGTCCCAGAGTCAAAGGACGGACATGAGAGTGGACCATTCACCACCACACCTAATGATCCACCAGCCGATGTGGGCTTTTTGCTCCCAGGACTGTATGCTCTGTTGGCCTTGAGGTCTTGGTTCCAAAGTGAGGAATGCTGCCATGAGCAGCCACAGCTTTGATTCTGCTGACGTTGAGGCCAGGCTGCACTGGACTCAACAGGCAAAGAAAGGAGTTACTGTGCAAGCTCAGTGAGGAATCCTGACGACCCAGGGGAAGTTGGGTGGTGATTTCACAACGGAGTTAGGAAGACAGGGTCTGGGATGCAGCCGATCTCTCAGGGCATCATCCCGTGTCACCACGCCCTGCAATTAAGGTTAATGGAAAACTACAACCACCCAATGAGGGCAGGATAGCCAGTAACCCAGACATGTGCCTCGAGGATTACCCCACCAGATGAAGAACCGCGAGCAGTGGAGGGACTTCCTGAAGGCCCAGGGAACACAGTTGTGACCTCGTGAGTAGATGCAGAAATGAGAACTGGAATTGTCCCGAATGTTTCCTCATGTTTGTGTGTGTATAACGTATCTCTGTTCTCTCCCCTTTCTTCGTCCCTTATAATGTAACAAGATGAATTGATTTTATGCTGCAGAATTTAAGCATTGTTCACTTTACATGCTAGTATTTAAGGTGCTGGCTATCAAAGAGAAGAGTAAGTAGTATTCAGGAGACTTACCTCCTCCCTGGACAAGGGTTAGTATACTTTCATGTGTACACAGGATAGATGCATAATGTTAAGTGGGAGTGTGACCTTGCCTTCATTTAGAGATTGAAGTGTGGTTCAATCGTCTTCATTTAGAGATTAAGTGTGGTTTCAGGAGATGTATAGGTGTACCAAGGTGACAAGGAGTAGACTTTTGCTGGTCAATGTTTTGTGCCAACTTGACTGTGCAATGGGTTGCCCAGATAGTTGGTCAACTATTAGTCCAGCCATTTCTGTGAGGGTGATCTTGGATGAGTTAACATTAAGATCAGTTGACTGAGTAAAGCCGATTGTCCTCTCCAATGTGTGTGGGTCTCATCCAATCATCTGAAGGTCCAAATATATCCAAATAGGGACCCTTCCCAAGTCAGGAATTAATTTCCTAACTGAGTGCCTTTGAACAGGAACAGGTTTGCTTTGTGGGTTTTTTTGTTGTTGTTTGTTATCCTGCTTTTGACTTGAACTCAAACATTAGCTTTTCCTGGGTCTCAGGCTTACTGGCCTTCATGCTGCAATTATACTGTCATCTTTTTGGGTCTTTGGCTTGCTGAGATCTGGGCACTGGGCAGACACCCTAACTGAATGAGCCACTCCTTTCTGATGACTCTATCTCTGTTTCCGTCACTGTCTCTTTACACACACACACTGTCTCTGTATATTGGTTCTGTTTCTCTGGAGAACTCTAATATAAACTCTCTGAAAAATCTTACATTTCACTACATAAAGAGAATGCCTAAGTAACTTCTTTAGTAGATTTTATCACAATTTCCTGGCTATGCTGATCATATCTCAAAAGATTATTATACAGCTTAATCACCATTGCCCGTGCATACAATTCCCTTCTAGGGAGAGAGTTGGGCGTTCTCACATTTTCCTTTTAGCATATTGTATATGTGCACCTATGAGACTATATTAGATTATTTGATTCCTCACTCACAACTAGTCTCTAGAACAAGGACCGACTGATTTATCTTTGTTGGAATATTCAATACACATCTTACCATCTGACAATTAGTTGGTAGCAAATACAAGGTGAATTGCTAAGAGGAATGTATAGTATACAACTCGGTGAGGTCCTTAGCTTTTTCAAACCCCTTTCAAATAGCATTTCAAAGGATGCAGATGGCTTAGTGTATTAGATGTATCGTAGCACAAATAATGTTTGTTGGCCAGCAATATTTTATGGTTTTACAGAAGTGAAGACTGCCAGATGAGAACAAAGGGAAGCTATGCACTCCGAGTCAGCCACCATCAGGCATTTGGCCATGACTCAAAGACAGGTGGCGCAGTAGGAAAGCTATTAACAAGGGAGGGCTCCAGGTGTTCTCTGAGTGGAGGTGGTTGCCATGGGGAAGCTGGAGGTGGGCTGCGCAGAAGGAGGGCACCCTATCTGATTGCTTGGGGGACCATATTTGGCTTTCTGAAGTTGTTCCTGAGACGGAAACAAGGGCAAAAATGAAGGAAGCTGGCAATCACTAACCGAGTCCTGAACACTTTGGACCAATTACCACAGAAGCTGTGGTTTGACTTTTTGGACTCAGTGCTACAGAGGTCAGAGTTGTATTATCCTATATAGTCTGTTCATTTGAATATTCAGCCTCTCAGTGTGAATTGTTATAATATTATAGGGAAACAGCTTTGAAAGGTAAAAATATAAAATTGCACATTATTTACACTGAGGACAAGAAAGTGTTGGGGCCCACAGAGAGTGGCGATGCCCTGCCAAAGGCACCCCATTGAAAACTGAGCAGGTGGGGGCACTGGTAAAACACGTGAACAGTGGTGGACAGGCGAGGGGTGATTTCTGACACTACATACTATGGATTCAAGGAATACACTCAAGGCACAGACAGCTTCCTTTTGCTCGTTAGGAGGCGCATTAGTCCACATTGGTACACTATTACCTTATTCTGCTCTAACTTGAATTATGGCGGCATCAGCAAATTTCACACTGCCTCTGCAATTTAGAAGAGCTCGCTAGCTGGCTTCAGCTAGTTTAGCCCAGCAGTTGGCCTACTAATTCACATTAGCCCCGTGGAAGAGAAAATTGCACTTAAACACAAGAGTGATGTGTTCAATGATAAATGTTCATGTTCTACATCCTTCAGTTTAGGAATGTGAAAAGGTGAGGAGCAGAAACACCGGTTACCCGTCGTTCTCCTTTGAATTATCATTTTCATCAATCACTTTCAAAACATAAAAGGACTGTTTTTGTTCCCATTCAACTATCTGTCATATATTATCCAAGAAGAATGTATGCACTTCACGCCTCTAAGAAAATGATGTATATGTTATTGTGAAGTAGAACATCTGTTTTTTAAAAGTCATAAAGGGAAAATTTTTTTTCCCTTAGCAATAAGATTGTTTTGTTCAAAGAACAGCATTGGATACTTTATGGTCTCTTACAAGCATTGGCTGAACCGTAACCTATAGGGTGTACGCACAGCAGTGACTTAAGCCAGAAGAGGTGGGGTAATCAGATGTTCTCCATTAGCGGTGTGACTACAACCATGTAGGGATTCGACAGTAAGTTTTAGGAGTTACAACTGGAAGATCCTAATAGCTAGTTGAGCCTAAAGACCCCATCACATATCACACATAAGTTGAAGTCCTGGAGAACAGGGGTTAACAGGAGAAGGGGACTGGTCATAGGAATAAAGGTCCAAGTAGAGTGTAGTTTGATCAAGTTAATGATGTGCTATCAGAATAAAATCCACAACTTTCTTCTTTGCTAAGATTATTGCAGAACCCTGAATCCATACTCTCCCACCAGTCCCATTCCCCAAACTAGCTGCAGGAGGACTCTTGGCCTTGAAATGTTAGCGGTGCCTCAGCTCCTTTATTACCCTACCCTGATGTTCACTACAAACACCACTGTTTAAGCTAGTCATTTCCTTTATTTTTATTTCTTATCAGATCAGTTGATTTTATAATACTGCCATTCTGAAGAGCAGAACCTATGCCAGCGGGTGACTACTGGGGTTCTATTTGTTTGGAGTTCTATTAGCTACGTAGGTAAAATTCTCCACCCCTCTATCACATTTGTTTATACATATTTCCCTATATTATAGCTACACACTGAATTGTATGATACAGACTATTGACTAGCATGGCAACTTTTTAAGTTACCCAGGGCAGAAGGTATTTTGTGAGGATGGAGGAGACTCACCTGAATGAAAGGAAATTTCAAACATGATATTCAGTAAAAAAAAAAACAAATACACATGTGTATGTACTTCTTCCAACCTCAAATCTCTAATAATATTTTGATCTGTGTTTTTTAAACTTAAAAAGTAGTGATCTACCAGGTTATTCTGCATAGAACATTTTCTTCTTAAGATGAGTATAGTATTTCAGAGATGAGAAAGACAGGAGTAACCAGAGATGTAAGACAATAATTTTTACAGACATTTTGGCCATCCCAAGTTTGCATTTGGAACAGAATCCACCTTATCAGATATTTCCTTTAAGCAAACAGAAGTGTTTGCCCTTTTCCTTCCAAGATGTCTTTTCCTGCCCAGAGGAAGAAACAATGTTCGCGAAAATTTTTATGAGTTGGGGGAACAGACTCCAAGCTTAGAATCCCACAAAGACCAATACTGAGCAGGCTCATAACCTAGAAAATTTCATTCTCTGCAATCACCAGTTGTTTGGGGTCCCAGTTAAGGATGATATTAACTTTTCCTGGAACTGGCAATCCAAGTGGGTCAAGTGTGGTTGCTGCTGACTATAATAGTTCCCGTCCTGATGCCGATGTCTAGGGAACAGTGCCATTTAGAAAAATGGAAAAGTGAAATTGAAGCATAAAATGACTCTGTCTTCACTGTATGCTTTATTCACACTAGTGATTTAAAAGCCTTAAGTGGCCTTAAATTCATTCTTTCTCTGTGTAGTCAGGGTTGGGGTGGTGGGTGGTGATGCATTATTTGAATGTATATTGCCATGACCTGCAAAAGTGTAAGCTGGAACCTTTTTTTTATATCATTTTTAAAAGATTTTATTTATTTTTAGAGAGAGGGGAAGGGAAGGAGAAAGAGAGGAAAATATCAATGTGTGGTTGCATTTCGTGCGCCCCCTGCTGGGACCCTGGCCTGCAATGTAGGCCTGTGCACTGACTGGGAATCCAACTGGCGACTCTTCAGTTTCCAGGCCTGTACTGAACCCACTGAGCTACACCAGCCAGGGCATGGAAACTTTTTGCAGAGGCTCTGATAGATGAAGTGGACTTGTTCCCCCTGCCAATGCCCAGACACACAGCCCGAAGAGTGTGTTTGGCTCACTGTTGGCAGCGTATTTAGTCCCTGCCACCAGCAAGCTGTCTAGGATGGTAGGAGGGTGTGTTAGTGGCTGCTGCTTGAAAACTTGAAGGGAGAGAGGTGTGAGATGATGGAGGGAAATCCCCACTGCTTCTCTTGAGTTGTGGGCAGCAACAGGGCATGGTGGCTGAGCGGACAGCCAGACACTTCCCAGGGGAGGCCGGTCACTCTTCTCTGAGCCCAGAGAGTGCATCATTCACGTGAGGAACGAAAGCTGATTTTGGAAGATCTGAGAACTCACAGTGTCAAGGGCACCCTGAGGTCTCACACGGTGAGGTGAGTGTCACAAAAATTTAAATGACGGGAACACGAGGGTTCGCATATGGTGGTGAGGAGAAGGAAAGAGAGAATGAAGGCAGGTGCTTCTCAGGAGTATGGGTTCCTTGATGAGTACACACTCCAGAGTGGATGTGACTCTGGAGTCAGGATGCTGCTTTTTGGGGGAGCCCCTCCTGGGCAGGTAGATCAGCTCCATCTCCTTGACCCTACCGTACTCCTAAAATTCCAAGAAACACACTTCTTCAACAGCATCTCTCCAAAAAATCTGCCAGTAGCTTTAAATAATTTCACCCAGTGCTGAGAAAATAGGGTGGCATGCTATGCCGGTCTCTTATTTCACCACCTAATAAGCTATTTTCAAAGGAAACTTTGTCCTGATACAGTTTTCACTTCATGTACTGACTTTGGAGTATTGCCTGTAGGTCGAGGAGCCCCCATAAGCCTGGGTACTTCAATGGAGGACTTATAGGGCAGGGCACAGTTTTCAAGTGACACTCAAGCAAACAGCACCACACCTCATGAGGAGACCCTTGGTGCACACAAGTATTTGCACTTTCTTGGTCCTTATCATGTGGAATGCTTGTAAAACTTTATGTGTCTATTACCTGCATAGCAAAATCGCCACCAGAGATGATTATTTTGCACAACAGTACATTCAAAAGAATGACTTTTATCATCTCACATGCTTAGAACAGTAGCTGGTTAGAAGGCTGCATGCAAAATTGTTTATTGGGGTAGGGAAAGAAAACATTAGAATGTGTATCTTTTTAAATGGAGGAAAGGAGGAACTTGCTCTTCATGAAATTTGATCATAAGGGGGACAGTTGTGCCCTCAGTTGGTTTTTATGTCAAAGACTGTCTTGTGCACAACACGTGACTATGGCAAGGAATGTTGGGAGTGCCATAGCAATCTAAAGACACAGGCACTTGATATTATTATTATTATTGTTGTCACTGTTGTTGTTTAGGTGCAACAGGTGCTTTCCATGGTTAAAGTTCGGTTCTGCAAAGTATTCATGGCTAGTGTCTTAACAATTCAGTATGGATTTTAATGATCTAAATATTTGATGAATTGGCACTCACAGGTCAAAATGATTATTTCACCTACAGCAATAACTTATCTTCCTCAAAAATTAGAAACACACTACATTTTTCTAAAAAAGAAAAGAACTTTTTTCAAGGATATATGTGTCTGTAGTTCACTTGCTGGTGACTTTCTGCTTTCAGGGGCTACTTTATTTTTCTGGGAACTCCTAACTGGGTTAGGAGAATAGAGAATAGAGAGGAGTTAGAGAACTCCTAACTGGGTTAGGAGATAGAATGTTTATCTTTACAGTAGGATAATTAGCAGCTTTCAATTTTCAGGGGGGGAAATGCACACATTTTACTGCTGTTGGCCACCACAGTGGCTGGCTTTATTTCTATTTAAAATATTTTAATATTTAATGCTATTATTATTGCAATTATTTATACCCTCCCTTCCTCATTTGCTAAGGGAGACACAGTGAATGCCCTTATTTCTTCTCACACTGAAGTGGTACACGTGTCACTAAAGTGAAGGGAACATTTCTAATACAAACTCAGAGGGCACAATTGAAAAAAAGAACTCATCTGTTCAAGTGTCAGTGAACTAGAAGAGTTAAATGTACTTGTCTTTTGTTCTTGGTGGAACACAACTTACCTTCTGGAAGGAGACAGCCTGTTTGCAAACCTCATGGTCTTAAGTCCATAAATTAGTAACCAGAAGAATACTGAATTTGCGTTATGACACATACTCACGTCTGTAACTAGGGGTGGGGCTGACTCCAGGCTCCCTTTCTGGTTGGCTCCTTCCTACCCTTCACCATTTTCTCTCCAGCCTCCCACCGGCCCTGCTAGCCCACTGGGAGACATGACTTTCTGGGACCCTTTGTTCCTGGCCTAGCAACCTCGCTTACTTATTATGTACTTTTTGGAGTCTCAGAGAGACAGTCACATTTAATATGCAAAGAATCACGGTCATAAGTAGAATTTTATACCAGTTATGGGAAGAGAGGGCATCATGGAAGGTAGATGGGACTCAAACAAGTTTGAGTCTAGGGGTGTCTTCAAATCACAATTGGTTGGAAATTGCTTGCTTTTAGTTACAGTTCTAATTACAGTCTAATTATTCTTAGTTACAGAGAGAGAGAGGTGCTTAATTTAAGCATTAAGGTAAAGTTTAGAAGCATTTTTATTATATATAGTATTTTTAAAGATGTAATGGACCTTGTGAGTGACCCGCTCCAATCATTTCCTCACATAAGAAAAAAATAAATAAAAGAACAAATATTTAAAAATTATGATTAATATTTATATAAATAAGACAATGTAGTTCTAAACATTCATGAAATATACTTTTATATGTGAATAAAATTATTATTCAAACAATAGCTGTTATGGAAATTTCCAATGGTAAAAGACGAGCAAAAATTTCTCCAGAAATGAGTTCTGTATTCACAACTTGCAAAGAGATTTTAATCTCAGGTCGTAAGAACCTTTACAAAATGTCAGTGAGGACCCATGACAAGAAAATAAAAAGGAGTCTGAGCATCCATTATGTGAAAACAAGAATGAGCCAAATCAAATTTTGGTACAAAGAAAGGACAGTTCGGTAAAGTAATTGAAGTCGTGCACAGAAAAAGTTACCCGAGAGATACGCACAGATCTAAGTGAGGATAAAAATCAACTACACAGATCTTAATAACCATCACTGTCAATGAGAGCAGAACCCCAGAAGAGAGTCTGGGAAGTTGAACCATTTATTGGCCAGCGATAGAAGAAAATAAAATGTGAAAACAGCTAGACGGGGTCTTAGATGTTATTTTAAAGTTAATGCGCTGTGAAAGGGAGCGGAGCAATGAACAGACCCAGCACAGCTATAATAACCAAGTTCAGGAAAGTGGGTGAGACCATTCAATGCCTCTCTTTCATATCCTACGAGCCAAGGATAAATCTGCCCAGAAACCTTTATAGTAGGTTTGACCCAGACGACTTTAAAAATCAGATGAACTGGAAAACATCATTAACAAAAAAGGGCAAAATGTAATTATATAGAAGATTCATGCTTTTAAATGGGAGAAGAAAAACCACAACTTGGACACATAGCAGGACTTTTATAAATGCTGGAGTGGGCACGAGCAATGCCTTCTGGGAAACATGTCATGTTTCCAGAAATCTTTCCTGTATTTCTAAGGGGCATGGTTTGATGAGTCCCGCCCTCCATGCCTCCAGGAAATCTTCCTAAACTTTTGTTCCCCCAAATCCCAGGCCTGAGTTCCATTTCCTTAGCATAAACTTAGAAGATCATTTTATTTCTCTGACCTCGTACTTGGTTGAGAAAGTTGAGAACCCCAGGCACAAATCCTCTCTCATAGCTGCCCCACTATGAAAGATGTACCCCCCTAGCCTTGCCTCTTATACCCCAGGTTCAGCAGATTGCTGGGGTGGGGGACTTTCTGCTTTGCACTTTCAACAGCTCCATCCTCGATCTTCATCTCCGTGTTCTCCAGCTTCTACAAAAGGACTTGGTGTGTAGATTGACCACGAGGTCAATCTGTGTTCAGCTCAGCTCAGGTTTTATCTCCACAGGGAAATGTAGGCTGCATACAAGCGCACCCCTCTCACACCCAATGGTTGTTTATGCGTGAGGCATCATAACATCAGATGAGAACAAGTAGATTTATGAAATAATGTAATCTGTTCTACCTGAAAAAAGTATACACTTATAGTCCTTGTAAAGTGCTGAAATACTAATTTGGAAAAGTGTGAGAAAGAAATGAGAAATAAAAATGCAGGACGGTTATTATACAGATTTTTTTTCTTTGCGAGTTGGGAACATACATAACATAAGGAACCTTTTGAAACCTTTCCTATGCTGAAAAATACTTGTGGAATGAGGATATCCAGATGCTGTGAAAAAGCAACCACACTGTGTCTCGTTATTTCCTCAATATTTAGAAATGATACCACTATCTCTTCAATCCCAACTGGAGCCAACTGAATGGAAAAATACAGAAGCCTTCACTCCCTTGCTGAAGGGCAGGCCAAGGAGGTTCAAGTATGATTCTTTACAGTACACATTTTAGTTTTTGCAGGAAAACTTTTCCAGAGTTCCTCACCTGGTGCATTTTAGCTTAGCTTTTAGCATCAGTCAGTTTTTCCCTGGCAAGAGAATAGATAACGGCGAGATATTGAGTTTATACTAATTACATCATGTTATGGCTTGACAGATGCTAATTAATTGAACTGAAAGCTGTGGTTACTGTGATTTATATATAATTCTGTAGCAGTGCATGAAAATATACCCTTTCCTAACATTAACTGAGAGTATTCCATGCTCCAGGTATTCTTCTTAGTGCTTGGCATGAACTAAATATGCCTAATCCTCTCCACGTTTCTTGCAGACAGGTATCATTGTTCCTATTTTGCAGCCGAGGAAACAGACAGAGTCGTAGTAACCAGGTCAAGGTCACATGAGTAAAAAGTGGGAAGTGGTTTAGTTACTGAATTTCAAAACTCTTACTGAATAAAATATAATGTTCCGGTACTTTTTAAATTATACTTCCCTTTATACTGTTTAAAAATTAATGACATACTTGATATGAAATCTTTTTTCAATTTCGGGGACTCAAAGGAGCTCTGCTATCTTTTCCTCATGTGTTTTCTTTCATAATACATATTCTCATCTTTGGTTCCATTAGCCTTTCCTATTATTTCTACTATAGCACTTTTCATATGCTGGCTTTTATTAATGCTATAACTTATTTAACTACTTTTATAATACTTACCTGCATTCATTCTTCTAGGACCTTTGAAAATATCAACATGTGTAACTTCCATAACACATCAACTGATATATTTTTATTATCCCCATTTCACAAATAAAAACCAGAAGCAGAGAGAGGTTTAGGGATATTTCCAAGGTCACTTGGTAAATGGTGGGGCTGGGATTTGAACTCAGGCCTTTCAAATAGGATCTGGAGGCCATGCTGCACATTAGGCTACGTAACTCCTTAACGTTCTGCATGATCTCCTAGAGTAGAAGGAAGTCTTTTGTTTATATGGTTGATCTAGGATCATGCAGAAGAATTTACAAAAGCGAGGTAGGATTTAATTACATTATTCTTATTTTATACCTGGAAAACTGAACTACCAGTGCAAGTGAAAGGAAGCAGAGATTTTATGACTTTGACACTTCTACAGTTGCCAATCTTTATCCAAAGTCTCAGGACATCCTCTAGCGCTCCACGTGCCAGCTCTTTGGAAGCCCCTTGTAGAGGAGTAGGTAACCTACTCACACTCTTTGGGGGCCTTGCTAATTCAGACAGCTGAAGACTTGCCAAGCTCCACACTATTAAATCATTCCTGAGCAGAGGCTGGAATAGGGCATCCATGTATCATAATCACTCACCCAGCTGTGACAGTCTCCACACGTTGTGGCCTTACCCTGGACCACACGCTGCGCTGACCCCTTTGTGTTTGCCCAAGAACAGTCCCATCAGCTGTGGGATGGCCGCTGGTTTCATTTCCATTTGAGACATCCACAGACAAAGATTTGGAAAAATTAAACGATATTAGTTTCACAAGCTAGTTAATTTTCCTCACAGATAGCTGAAGGAGCCCAAACCTTCATTCATTAGGTTTGTCTCTGGGTTTGATTCTGGGGCCATGTTAAAGGTTGCCCCAAATCAACTTTTACTTTTACCATTAAAATTTTATCTTGGCTCACCAGCAGGACAGCAAGGAATCCACAAAGGAATTCACATCGGAAGGGATAGGAACAGCAGTAGAAAAAAGTGCTTTGCTAGGGCTCCAGTTTGTATATTTATGTATATTTTTCATAGTTTTCCATGGAAACTTGGGTTGTTATATATTGATATTCAACACAGCATCTGTGGAGGTGGTTGCTAGGGTAAAGGGAGGTTATAATCTTTATAATCCAAAGAATTAAGAATGTACTTCTTTATTGTAGAAGAAAGAGTATATTTTTTTTTTTGGTCTGAGGACATGTTTGAAGATAGAAGATGAAAATGAGGGAAAGGGAGGGAACAAGGTCAGGGTTAGCAGATGTGTCTCTCTGGCTGTTGCAGAGAGAGCGACAAGTGAGGGGCTGGCAGGGAGCCCAGGAACCCGCGGCTGACCCTTGAGCATTATTTCATAACAAGCCTAGAATGCTGACATGCGTGAGAGGCCCTCCAGCAGGTAAGCAGGGGACGCAGACTCCTCAGTGACGGTGGCAATCCTGTATTTGTGCTGGCTTAGACTGCAGCAGGGAGACGAATCTGAAAGCGTGCCAAGAAAGGACGAAAGGAAAAATCAAAAGCTTCTGTTTGGGGCATGGAGGATTAGGGCCCTGATGATTTTATCCTTGGTATTGTATTATTAAAAAAAAAATTTCCCCTATATCACCTTTGTCCATCTAGGATTGTATTCTTCACTCTCTGTTAACCATTGCAAAATTCCTGTGGCTTTCTCTCCAGCCAAGGTTAGATACTCTCTTGAAATAGATGACATTTTCATGTCTCTCCCATTCAACTTTTTCATACTTAGCTTTTGCTGTGGTTCCCGCTACTGTTTTTTCCCTCCCTGGGGCCATGGTCTATGCTTCGTAAACTGTCTCATCCACGCTATTTTGAGTCCCATTTCTTGAAACCAAGCTCTGTCATCTGAGAGTGGATGTTAATGAATTGATATATCATGCCTTATGGGCAATCCATTTGCATTTTAACTGGTGCTTTTTGAATGCCTGGCTCCATAGAATAAACTTGCAACACTGACATTATGCAGAAGGAGACTTTCAGAGAGCATTTTCCCCTCAAGCCACTTCATCTTGGCAGTGTTTATTCAAGTCTCTTCCCTAAAAGTAGCCCCTGCCTCTATTACTAAATCTGGTACTTTTAGAAACACTCCAAGCATTCAATTAGAAAATGTGCATTTTCTACCTGCTACCTGTCAAGTATTAAGGTTGGTATCAGGGTAGCAAAAATAAGAGAAGACAGTCTCTGCATTCCCAGGGGCCAAGGTTAATGGGAGAGACAGGCGTAATTTAAAAGGCCATTGAAGTACCATGGGGGAGATAAGCATAGGAGACTTCAGGGGCTTTCATAAAGGTACCCCACACTGGTGCCGGGGAGTTAGCCAGCAGCAGACTATTGAGAAAGGACTTCTGGGTGGCCTGGTATCTAAATTATAAAGGTATCAGTTTGCACGGATGTCTTCAAGTACAAGTCAAACTAGAAATACGTACTAGAAAGAAGAAGCAGGTAGGAAAGGGGAGGGGAATACTAGTTAAAGAGAGGGAATAGTGGTAACAGAAAAAGAAATCAAGGCGTGTGTAGAGCTGTGAGCAATTTCACGTGAACAGCACATCCAGTGCAAATACGAGAGGGGTTGAGCTTGCTGAGAAGTGGTTATGCCAGGCAGACCGAACTGCTTGAAGGAGAATGTGTTCCTCCCTTGTTTTCTAAGTTCAAAATTTCCTGAATTAAAAGACACATTGTAACATAGACGAACAGATCTTCCAGGTATATATTAAGCAATTTTTCATGTATTCGGGGCCATGACCCGATGGCCCATGTACATAAGTTACCTTGCTTCTCTCTGTGTTTGGGTTTCTCCACCACTTCTAATCTCATGTTGCCTCTCAGAGACCCTGAGCTTCCTGAGTGCATCGTGTCTCTGAAGTTCAGAATTTAAGCATTGAGTTGAATATTGGTGTTGAGTTTTATTTTTTCTTTTCCATTGAATCAAGGCTGTACCTAAATATATGTGCCCTGTTATAAAAAAATGCACATACCTATGGATTTGTATATACAATATTTAAAGAGCTCGCAAAATATTCTCTTAGCCTGTTTTCCTTCCTTCCAAAGATGCCAATGAGTAGGACACCACAGAGATGGCCAGGTGACAACAACCAGGCACTCAGAAGGGTTTCTCAAGTGTCAATAGCATTTTATCCACCTAAATTGGGTGTCCAATGTAACATCTGTCCTATGGGATCTCTTATAGGCATATACCAGGAAGCTGGCAGCAACATGGTCTTGAGCAAGACATCTAACCTCAAGAGAGTTCAGGTTCTTCCCTAATAAAATGAAGTAAATATAAGTACTTATCAAGTAATGCACCAGCCTGTCTAGAAAGTCTAGGAGTCTCTTCAAGAGAGTACATATATGCACATTTCATATTATAATTCTAATGAATTTATAAAGCTTAAAACACACTATTAAAATTATGTGTTTTTCTTTGTAATGACCTGCATTTTAGCACCTATTATAATGTTAATTTAACTGAGTTTTAAAATAGTTCAACCATGGCACATAAGAGGAATACTTACTCACAATATTTTCCCCCATTAAAAAAATCCTCAGAATATTTCAGAAATGTTGAATTAACATTAAGGGGAAAAACTTGGAACCCTCCTTTGATTTGACCTTAGAATACTGCCAAATATTCGCCTTAATATACAGAATGTCATATTATTAAAACAAGCACTAATCAGTCAAAGATTCAGGTACAGGCACCTTACATAAACTTTGAAAATGCTAAAACATGGACATTTAATTTTAAACTACATTGTTCTGGAAAAAGGACTTTTCTAGTTTTTTGTTCCCATACATAATAATTATAGACATTTTCTGGGTCTTTCTATTCATGTTGGCAAAGGAAGAATTTAAGTCCACCCTCCTAAATTCCCTCTGGGACTTACCATAAAATTTCTGTCAAGATACTGAGATAGATGGCAGTTGGGAAAGATGAAGCGACTCATCCCATTAGACAGAGTGAGGGTGAAGTCCCCGTGCAGAGCTGAGAACGGAATGCAGCTCACTGGCGTAGTAATTAGGAAATCTTCTCCATCTTCTATGTTTGAGTAAATGTTAGTTTTCCTGCAGAATTGAAGGATTTGCTGTGAGCCATTTGTTGAATGTGGGTTGTTTTGTTGATCCTTGAATCCACCTCCCTCTCTTTCTTCTCTTTGGTGGTTTAAAACACAGGAGCCTTCATCCTAGTGCTTTCTGAATAGACGCACGGTGGCTCCTCATTCCTGACCACGTGCTGTCCCTGTGCTAAGGACACCCTTTCCTTAGGGCACAGTGTCAGGGTCTGGTCCACAAATCCTCAGGGAGTCCTAATTCGACTTGCCTTGAGGACATGCAATGGAAGATGGCAGCCTTTGGGTGGTGCCCTGTTCACCACGCTGCCCTCAGCCGCCACTTAGTGACAGACACACACTAAATGCCAAACACATGTTTGTCGACAGTCTAGAAAATGTGCAAAAACAATGACAGCCATAAAGCCTCTCACTATGTATATTGCTGAAATAGAACCAAATTTAACATTTAAAAAAATTTGAACATCTTGGTTAAGATTTTAAAATTCTGTTCCCCTAATATGTGCATTGTGTTATCTAACCATAGTGCTTATTATCTTTGTTTCTATATATGGCTGTGGAACTATAAAATGAAATATAACCAGATTCCAGCGAGAATGTTTCAACCCTTGCAATTAAAAATTCACAATTTATTGTAAACAGTTACTTATCTAAGATAAATCTTTAATGTTCATGGTTGTACAGATTCACCTGGAGGGTATTTAAACAATTTAATATTGATTAAAATAATTTTTTCCCAGAGATCGACGTAACAAACAAAACTATGATAAACATGGCTGCAAATCGATTGTCTCCGTCCAGGCAGTTGACACTTTGCTTGGGCTCTACCAGGCTTGTCTGGTGCAGGAGTGAGTGATCAGAGGTAGCGATGCTTACCTTTCTTGTTTTGGAGAACGATGCACTACAATCCTATTGAAACTATTTAATCAACATGTCTAAGAAGCTGCTGAAAATATTCAACTCCATTTTCATGGGAAGATATTTGCTCTATCTCACAGGAACCAGAAAAACACTGAAATAGAGTAAATTGTAATTTCTTTAATTGTATGTTCATAGTTTATTAAAAAAACACAAAAAATTACATATCTTGCAGGGTGCTTTTTCTATGTGTCTAGCCCTGAAAATAATTGATTTTTTCTCTTTCTACTGGATCACTAGTAGCCAGTAGAAAGATTTTTCTCAATATCAATAATGCTAATCCTTAATTTGAGAATAGGCACCTTTTCTGACCAATTTAATCTTTTGGATTAGTGTTTAAAGCACTTAATAGTTTAATTATTCAAATAAAGTTTTATTTACTATGCATGAGCTGAGGAGGTCTGCACTTGCCTAAAACTGCTCATTTACTCTTTCAAACATGTTTGGGAAACACCTGCCATGTGCTGGCCCCTCAGCTCTGCCGCCGACTCCATAGTTGTGCCTGGAAGAGTTTCAGTAGTGTCAGTGCTATATCGCAGTCATGGAAAAGAGATATAAAACCAGTGCCCTTGACAGTAATTTGACATTGATCAGAAATTAATATTATAGTGCGCATCAATCCTATCACCATCAGGTTCATCATAAATGTTGCCTCTTAATTTCTCAAAAAAATGTTTATATTGGTGTCCATAAATCACTAGGGCAAAATTGTCACCAGTATGAGAGGATGAGAAGGATTAGCATTGTCTGTACACAGAATAATTATTTGGGGAAGACAATACTATTTCTTCACATGAGCAGATGACCCCACTTCAAAATATTGGATGCTTATCCAATATTTGTTTAAATATGTATTTAAACAAATACATGTATTTGTTGTATTTTATGTATTTTTAAAGAGAGGGTAAAGGAGGGAGAAAGAAAGGGAGAGAAACATCAATGTGTGGTTGCCTCTCACACGCCCCCTACTGGAGACCTGGCCTGCAACCCAGGCATGTGCCCTGACTGGGAATTGAACTGGTGACCCTTTAGTTCACATGCTGAACTCAATCCACTGAGCCACACCGGCCAGGGCCCAATATTTAAAAAACAAACAGAAGAGACATGAAAAGTAGTTTGGATCTTTCTGAACATGTTATTACCCAGCAGTTTTTAAGTGCTTTTACCTGAAAAGAAATTTTCATATAGAGTTTAGTAGTTTTCCAGTAAATGTTCACATGTTGGAAAGGTATTGGACATTTTAATAGAGTTGCTGATGAAATGAGATCGACTGGTTTCTACATAATGATGTACCAAAAGCAGGAAGAGGAAAGAAACAGAGAAACCCAACCTTGGAAGATAAAAGCTGAAGTTGAAGAGGAAGGAGGTCGAACATGTTTTGGAGGATTTGTATCCATCAGATCTCCTTATCTGATCTCTAATTACCAGAATAAGAGTCACCTTTTATACTTGAAAGGCTTATAAACATACCAAAGTGTTTCCCCAGAAAGGTGATTTTGCTGAGAGAGATTCAAGTATAGACCAGATACCTTAATTGATGGCAGCTGCGTGTCAGACTGTCAAAGGAACTTAGAGGTCTTTGGTGTGACATTTTGAAAAACCATTTCCTGGAACTCTTCAGTGATTGATCTGTGCCATGATGACGTTTTCCTCATATTTTTTACACGTTCAATGTTATAGAGACATTTAATGTGTCTTGTCAATTTGTTTCAATAATTGGGTGGCTGCAAATTATTCGTTATATGGCCAGAAAGTCATAACCTTAGTTTTTTCCTCTTAAATCCTAAAGCAGCCCTTACAAGAGAGGAAATAGATAGATGCCTCTGAAAGTGGCAAGAGTCTCTTTTGGTGATTTAATGGGAGAGGTGCCCTCTGCACTGTGTCATTCATTAGATTTTTGGGGGGCTGTCACCTCCTTTGCTTTAGCCAAAAGACACTCGCTTCCGTAGAGAAGATGTCCCAAGCATGCTGACCCATCCCTTATTCTGGGCCATTTTTTTTCTCTCCAACTTCAACCAGCTCTTTTACTTTGCACATCAAGATGCTTTGCACCTGGCTGGTGTGGCTTAGTGGATTGAGTGCTGGCCTGCAAACCAAAGGGTCACTGGTTTGATTCCCAGTCAGGGCACATGCCTGGGTTGCGGGCTAGATCCCTAGTCAGGGGAATGCAAGATACAACCACATATAGATGTTTCTCTCCCTCTCTTTTTCCCTCCTTCCCCCACTCTCTAAAAATAGATAAATAAAAGCTATAAAAAAAGATGCTTGCAGAGACAGGATTATACTTTATGCCAGATGTTTTTTGTATATCACTTCTACTCTTGGCTATAATGTGCTTTCTATGTAAATATTAGTATGGTAACATTCTCTGCCCTAACTAACTACATGAGTGTACCTGTGTATGTCTTTTCTTTCCATCTGTATGGGGAATTTCCCTATGTAGGAAAACTTCTTACTGATCAAGCACCATCCTTGATGAGTAGAAGACACATTGAATGAAACTGGGAACTGAAATACAGACTCGGCAGCATGTCACTCTGTGAATCGGACCAGGCCACTCCGTATTTCAGTGTTTTACCTTCAACACCTTCTTTAAACTGCATGATCTTCAAACTCCCTTTTCCTTTAAAATTCGATGGCTCTGTTATTCTAAGAAAACTCCAAATATACATATTATATTGTGTGCAGGAGAAATTAATCACTTTGGGAGCATGAAAGTTGGCGGGGAGAGAGGGGGTGGTTTATAATTGAAAACAAAATTGTTTCCCTGAAGAACATGAAACCCACGCACCTCCAAAGGACTTTCCTAGCCATCACACTGTGGTCCAAGAAGAGGGAGTTGGGACACTCCTGGAGGGACGGGATCTTGAACTTAATAATAAGAATATAAAACTTATGTCTCATCAGGAAATCAGGAAATCTCATCAAAACATCAGTAAATTCAGACAGCATTGCCTTTTTAATTGTCATTTTGCCATTGGTGTCAGCTGTATTAATGAATTAGATGGATGATCATGGGGATGGGGGTTCTGTTTTTCACTCCAGCATTCACGGATGACATCAACTAATACCGGGAACCAAATTGAAAATGTTGATCATGGGATGAGCAAGGACCAAGTCCTGTGGAGAGACTGTAGAATGGTAGAAGGAAAATGGGCCGAAAGAAGGTTCGGGTCATCCCCAGGCTCCATCGGATAAATTAATGGATGCATCTCGGGAGAGCTGAGTAGCTCTCTGGGCCTCGGTCACCCTATGTGTTAAATAAGGATAAAAATACCCATTTCATAGCATTACTCTGAGAAGTTAAAAGAGTTTAGCCAAATGCTTATCATGTGGCAACTTCATAATAGCAGTTTAAAAACAAATTAAGAAAGGAATCAAGTTTTCTTACACAGCTCCTATTTAAAAGCAAATCTTTATTTCATTATGATTGGGTTGTTGTGATTACTTTTTCTTGTACATAGTTCCCCATTGTTTTAAGTTATGCTTTTTAAAGTTTCAGTTACCTGCCAAAAATATTAAATGGAATATTCCAGAGATAACCAATATGCAAGTTTTATTTTATTTATTTATTTGTTATTTAATGATTGTTCAAGTACAGTTTTCTGTTTTTTACTCCCATCCCAGCCCACCCTCCGCCAGTGCTCCCCACCTCCCTCCCATTTCCACCCCCCTTAGTTGTTGTCCATGTGTCCTTTATAACTAGTTCCTGTAAATCCTTCCCTTTTTTTCCCTAAAATTCCCTCCCCTCTCCCCTCTGGTCACTCTCCCCCTGTTCTCTACTTCAGTGTCTTTGTCTTTATTTTGCTTGCTTGTTTGTTTTGTTGTTTAGCTTCCTGTTAAAGGTGAAATTTTAAATAGTGTGCCGTTCTGAGTTGAGTGGTGAAATTTCATGTTGTCTCGCTCTGAGCCTCCAGGACGTGAATCCTCCCTTCGTCCAGCATTTCCACGCTGCTGGGCGTGCTCCCTGCATGTAAGTCACGCCGTAACCATCTCCATTTTCAGATCCACTGTCATGGGATCATGGCGCTTGTGGTCAAGTCACCCTTGTTTTACATACTAAGGGCCCACAACCATAAGGGTAGTGATGCTGGCAATTCAGTTGTGCCAAAGAGAAGCCATCAAGTGCTTTTTTTCTTAAAATGAAAAGGTGAGTGAAGTTCCAGTAAGATATTGAGAGAGAGAGACCTCATCCACATAACTTATATTACAGTATATTATTATCACTGTTCCATGTTACTGTTTGGTCATGTTGTCCGTCTCTTACTGTGCCTACTTTAAAAATTAAACTTTATCATGGGTATTATGTGTAGAAAAAATGGTGTAAACGGGACTCGATACTGGCATCCACTGGGGGTCTTGGGGTGCATCCCCAGGGGTATGGGCCCGGCCGAGTGTGTGTAGTTCACACAGTGTTGGCATTGTCTCTGACCAAGTGCTGCGCTGGTGCACCCGGAGACACTTTCAATGACATGGCTCATGTTTCTGTGAAAGAGGGAGCTTCGAACTCAGATTGAGCCTGGAATTCACACTCTTCCTCAGAACGTGCCCTGGTAAATAACCCTCTCCCATCAGCCTGGTGGGGGAATAACACGTATTGAGCATTTATTTTGCACCAGATGGTATGCCAAGCTCTGTATGTGAATTATCTCATCACATCCTCACAGTCATTTTATGGGTCAGAGATGTTCATTGTGCCTCTCACGAAGATGACAGTACTGAAGCTTAGAGAAGTTACATAATTTGTAATAGTTCACACACAGAGCAAATGAGTGCAGCCAGAACTTGAGTGCTGAGAATTGGACACCTGAGTCTAGTACCTACTACCTCCTTATGTTGACGTGGCAGCAACTGGTCTCGGGCATCACGGACACCTACAATTTTATTTTGCACCTGCTGTACCTCTCACCTGTGAAAATCTGGACGGGGGAGTGATGACACAGGACCTGAGTTTCCTAATCCATAAAGAGTGAACGATCACAGCTATTTTATAGGCTTGTGGTAATAATTTAAAAAGAAAGAACATGAATATAAAATGCTTAGCCATATGTGGTGAGCCAGCTGGATACTAATTAAGATCCTCCTCTGACACCCCAGACAGTGTCACCTGCCCTTGAGAAGGGCCAGCCATAGGGACATACGAATGGAGGATGAAGTACATAAATGGCTGTCATCTAGTGTCGACCGCAGCATCAGGGGAAGTAGGTGCTTATCAGTGTAGCTGAGTGGTATAATGTATCTACTTCAGTATAAGGCCTCTGTTTAAAAATGTGTAATGTCTCTATAAACACAATGTCTGTCTAAAAACCAAACTTTGAGAAAAGAGCAAAAAGATGCTGACAGTGACTCAGATACCTGATGCAAGGGAGTTTCTAAATGCCCAGAATGAAGGGCAGGGGGTTTTAAGGGACCGTGCCCCACCTGGACCACGGGAAGAGAGAAGTCTGCTCGGGACTGAGATAAAGACATTTTCCAGCCACTCGTGGCTGAGAATTTCCACTGTACCACCAAATGACAGTGTGAAACTTCAGATCATACGTAACTCCTGCGTGGTGGCCGTAGATCTGACACTGCCCTCAAGGCTAGCAGGGAGTAAGCTCTCTAATGTTCACTGTGCCAGCGCGGATCCCAGTCAGGTGTTTTTGTGCACTGATGTATAACTGTGGGGTAGCACAGAAGATTATTGAGAGTCTCGTATCCAGATGGACCAAACTTGGTCAGTAACATCCCTAAATAATTTTGTTTCACTAAAAATCATCCCTACCTGCGTGTGCTTCAGATTACATATGCGTCACACCATAGGGGAAGAAAGCAAATTAATTTTGAAATTTGAAGCCATATGAGTTTTTTAGGACTGACATTGGTATTATACCGATGGAGGAAATTGACTGTTTGTTTCCTATGTTATTTCTCAAAACGAACCGTGAATGCACCTATGATCCACAATGATCCAGGGTCTTCATTATTAAAGAAATTCAGGAGACAGGATTCTATGGCTTGAAACTGGTGTAAGGGTTTTATTAGCTGCTGACCTCAGAAACTTGACTCAGCAAGACAAGAACAGGTGTATTTAAACAATGTTGACCTCTCTTTCCGGCTGTCAAAAGCAGTGAATAACACTACCAGTCCATCAAGCGTCACCTGTTGACATTAGTGGAATATTCAGCTTATACATTTCATTGCAGATCTCAGAAATATAAATAGTTCGGGGGTTTTCATGAATAATATATTTATTCAGAAGCTACTGATTTTTTCTCATTAAAATCTCAATTAAATCTACAGGTTGCATGTCTGAACATTGATAACTTAAGCTCTTGAGATTACTCAGGGAAGTAAATTATAATGTGATTTCAGGAATTAGAGTTAAGTTTCAGGAAAACAAGGCAGGAATCCGGGTTCCCTATAGAAAAATAAAGGAAATGTTATACAGAGAAAGGCTGGAAGAGCCAAGTCTGTGCATATTGTGGTACATAGCCCACTGTACACAGGTCTGGCAGAAGTCACGCCATTGAGTGTGGCTGGTGGGGTGCGTGAATGTCTTGTACAAGATGGATAGCAACTTAAACATACTACCTACAATGGCATGTGTTGTGCTTGAGTGTGATGATGTTATTTTATAGAATTACATGCTTATGATTTTGTAGTAAAAGATTTTACAATAAAAAAAGGGCTGTTATTTCTGCCAAACCCTGTTTACAGATACACATGAAGAAAGAAGTTGTTTGCTTTTAGGCCTGAAATAAGGAAATGAGATTAGGGGTGATTTTTGAAAGTGAAGGAAGAAGAATTTCACATTTGTCAGGATCTTCCCTTTGAGTAAGCATGCAGAAGAATAAAATGCACATCTATTCCGGAGAACATCTTTTTTTATTAGCATGCACATCATTAATTAGGGAGATACTGACTTCAGGATAGAAGTTAATTAACTGTGAGATCAATACCTGATGCCGCTTGCACTTTTTTTCATCTCTACGCCAGCCCCAGACCAATAAAAGCTGTTATGTTTTTGAGTAACACTTACCTGACCAGAACCTCCATAGTTCCTGAGGTTCCCATCGAAAAAGACAAGGTGCTTGAGTTAGTAAAATTGGGGTGTTCACTGATAGCTAAGTAAAGCTAAGAAGACTTTATGATAAGCCAAGCTATTTGAACTGTATCAAAATTATATGTATTCTTTAAAATTTCTCACAAGATTTTCATCTTATTGTTTGTACATGAATAGAGTCATAATCAAGGGTAGTCTGTTAATATCATGGCCAGGGGTCTTTTTCAGTAGATTTGATCCAACCTTGGGTCTATATCAGAGGGGACTATCCTTTGTATGTACTTTAAAATCCAGTTGGCAGAAATTTTAGTTATGGGAGTTTTATTCTAAAGACAGTGACATCAGGGACATATCTGTTTATTGTCACCACCCAAGACCCGTGTCCAAAGCATCCATAAAAGACTATTAATGTTAGAGGCCACACATTCACCATCCTGAAACCTAGCATGAAATTGAATTGCAGAGCAGAACTGAAAATTTCTCACTTGCCTTATTTCTCTCTCTGAACGAGGACTTGGCATTCTTTCCCCAAGGCACAGTGTCTGTGTTTTCATAATGACTTTCTTTGTTCCAAGCTAATTGCTTTAGAATGCTCTATTACATTTTGCCTTTTTATCACCCTCTTGATATAGACCCAGATTAATACAGGGGAGGCACTTGAAAAACTGTCTATCATATAGTAAGCAATTAATACATGCATGTTATTGCTATCATAATAAAAAGCGATTATTACTATATTCTTTTACTGACAAGTTTGCAAGACTCTGTGTAATATGGCTAGAAGACAGGATATTTGGGGAGGTGGATGCTGGGAGTCCATACCAAAACGTAAGCATGGGGATATGAGAAGATGGTACATACAGTTGTGTTGGACTCTTCTAGAATCCTCCCATAAGAAAAAAACACATAGATGGCAAAATCCCACAGTCATCATTGGAAACAAAACTAGTTGGCAAAAGCACCTGGGGAGGCATCAAAACACAGGCTGGCGTGATCGTTTAATATTAAATATGTATTTATCTGTAGAAGTGAGATGCAGTGGTTTCCGATGGAGACTGTGTGATACATAAGACTGAACTCTTTAACAACGTGACATGTTGAATGGGGGAAATAAGATGGAGAATGAGCTTGCTAATTGCCTGAGAAATATAGGCTAGCTACTAAAAAACGGCAAACGATAGAATATCATCTATTTCCAAAAGCAGTTTTTGAATGAATGGATATAGATGAGTGCTCGTGGCCGATAACCTCACACAAAAAACCAACATCACAGACCTTTTGATGAATATGTGCAACCTTATCTTTGAAGTAGGCACGTTGAAGTTGGTGAGGTGGTGTGTGTTCTTCCATCAAAAGGTTTATGTAGCTCCTTTAATCATTAATTCAATAAATAATTGTCAGACCTCAATTATGTGTCAGGCACAATTATGGGTGCTGGTTGCAATGACTTGAGGAAAAAAAAAAGAACATAACCTGTCCCTATATTCCTGGAATGTACAGTAAAATCTGAAATGTGGTCATTAATTGATCAATCTTGCAAATGTCCTATCATCTCTGTGATAAATAGAGGTGTGTGGTGCTCTGAGGATAAATAATAGGAAACCACACTTAATCTAGAAGAAAAAAAATTCACTTTCTGGAAAAAAGTGATATTTGAAATAAAATATGAATGCTAAATAGCTTTAAGGAGGCATTAGCGTGAAGGAGGAGAGTGTAGAACAAGCTTGTGAAAAGGCCCGGAGTTAGGAAGGAGGATGCTATATTGCAGCACCCAAAATAAGTCCCGAGTGTCTGGTGGGTGCGGAGTTGAGAGGTTGGGACAGGAGGGATGACCAGTTACTGCCCTAAGCGGTCACCTTCGAGAGTAGAAGAGAGGTAGGACTAATGATCACACTGGAATAACAGGTGGCGGCTGGGGGCTGGGACTCTGAGTCACCCTAATTATAGACTGTGTTTGGTAGCCATGTGTGTGCAGAGAGTGATGGGAGTCTGGAAGGGTTTTAAGCCGAGGTTTACACTGGGGCTGTTGCATTGTGGGGAGTGGATTAGAATGAGGCGTGTGGAGGGACCACACACTAGCCTGCTCGAGTCCCAGAGTCAGGCTGAAAGGCAGTCGCTATTGCTGGTATGTTTAGTTTCCTGGGTTTACGTAATCCTCCTTGCTGCGTGTGGACAACCTGGCCTAAACTCCTACTTGGAGTTCCTTTTCCTTTCAGTGACTGAAATTGAGAAGTTCTTGCCACTTTCCTTGCCCATAACTGAAGTATCGAGGGACCAAGATAGGAAAAAGATGATTATGTTTAGAATTGCTGTTGCATAATCTGTTTCCTCTCTCTTTCTCTATACATGCGTGTATGCGTATTCACTTATTATATATGTAACAAGCTAGTAAAAATCATTAGAGAGTCTATTCAGGCAGCTAACCACCCTGTGGGGAAGTGTGGGCTACTCGGTAAGTGTACCATAATCTTAAAAAGTACTGGTGTTTAAGCCTACATAGTATGACAGATTAGTCAAAGAAAAAAATAAAAAGTGCAGAAAGATTTTTAAAAGGCAAACAACATCACAAAAAACACCAAATGCTTCCCTCTTTTGCACCCAGCTAAAATCCATCTGTATATAAAATATTACATCCTGCTTTAAAAAAAACTCAATGTTATCTCATAAGTAAGGTTACCAGATTTAGCAAGTAAAAGTACACAATGTTCTATTAAATTTGAATTCCAAATGAACAGCACTTTTTTTAGTGTAAATATGTTCTCAAATATTGTATGGGACATACTTGTACTTGAAAAAAAGTTGCTTGTGTAGAATTTACATTTAACTGGATACCTATACTTTATCTGGTAATGTTGATTATAAATATTTCCTTCTAATCTTCATAAACAATTATAAATAACATTTTACTAAACACTTTAATTCAGAAAATAATATCAAGTATATCTTTGGATAGATTTCCAGAAATAAACTTCCTCGGTTAGACTAAATATTTGTCTATCTCCAAATTGATTTTATAGAACTATCCTAGTTTCATTTCAGTTTAATTTGTTTGTCTCTTCATTTATTTAGTTAAAGCTTGAGGTTGAATCAGCATTGCTTAGCTCACACTTGATCTTCTTTTAAAGTATCAGGTCCTCAGATAATTTGTCCCCATGGTGTGGCAATCTAGTTCTTTCTAAAGTTTTGCTTCAAGTCCTAGGTATTTTGTGAAGGGCATTTCTGGGAGTATTGGATGCACATTTCTCTAGGTTTCCTGATTTCTGTTGTGCTCAGATGGTCAGCAGGCAATGGGTCATGTGTTAGTGATTTTCGGTATGTCCTCTCGGCCTCCTCCTGTTTTTTGTCTTCCCCTTTCTTGTCTCTGAGTGTCGCCCTTACATTTTGCCTTCTGCATGTACAGTGAACCTGTGTGAAAAATACCTGCTTAGTCTGTGCCTGTGTGACTTTCCAGTGCTGACTTTGACAGTCCCTGGCTGGGTGAGCTTAGTCAAGCTACCTGCTGTCTCTGAGCTCTGTAGAATTTTTTATCTATGGAAATTCTATGAGAGCATTCTTGTATTACAGGGAGAACTTTTCAAGGAAAACAATGTGTGAGACACACAGCGGGTGCTCTGTCTATCCCCAAGGGCACCAGCGAGGACAGAAGGACTCACTGAGTTAGGCAAATCTTTCTACATCTCCCGCAGACATGCAGGTCTTAACTGGGATCATCTGTTGGAGTTCTCTTCATGGACGCAGATTCTTGCTAAACGTGGTTCTTCTTCGATATTGAACCTAGAAAAGAGGAAGTAATAACAACTACACTTTGACTTTGCAACGCCACGATTCTCTTCAGCACAAACACCGAGATAGTTCGTGAAAACATCAGTGGGTGGCGTGGTTTCTTGTTGGGAAGTGAGCGCACTGTGGCGACGGTGACATCAGTTGTCTGTTGTGACGCAGTTGGGGGCTCTAGGGCTTGCCCAACCTCTCTGGGCGGGGAGGTTCATGCTGTTTCCATCCTACACCAATTGTTCTGATACGGATGTTTATGTGCACTGAGGTCTCTGATTCTATTTCACCTCATTTCCCAAGAGCACTGCATTTTCTTCAAGGCCTGCCATTAATTACGTCCCATCTGGGAGGGGCTCCTCCGGTGTTTGTGTTTTTGGATGCTATTAATCCTCTCTCTGGTTCCCGCTCTGGGTGCACTTTGAGAGGCGTTCCACCAAGACCGCGGTGCTCAGAGGAGCTTTAGGAGCCTCTGGCTTACTGGCTGAAAGAATAACTTCCTGAGCAGAAAATAACCCGTTCACCAGAGGACGGTTAAACGCCTGCCTGATTACCGCAGAGCTCAAGAGTTTAGTGTTTAATCACTCTGTACCATTGTCAGATAGGCCTCGTTCTCGTTGATCCACTCACGCTTCTACTCATTAATTATTAATCAATATATATTAAATTCCTCCCAGAGTGTAATGCCAAATAGCATTAAGGAATCCTTCGATCAGGAAAGGAGTTCTCCTTTCAACCGAAGGTGCTTCCCGCAGCCACAGAATTAAATGGAGCTTTGCCGCGTGGCCATTTGTTAGTACCCAGAACATGTTTGTCAGCGCTTGTGAAAGTATTTTTGTTAATGTTGCAAGTATGATTGAAAATATTTTTTAAATGTTTGATTAATGTTCTCGGTATAGATTCCAAGTGACTAAGTGAAATACATCAGATACATTTTTTTTTTCAATTTACAACCTCCATCAGTGGTTCAGCTTTGTAGTGACGTCAAACACATTTGAACCTCTGCCATGACTCTCTCTGGAATGTTCTTCCTTGCATTCTGAGTATGGTTTACTTGCATGACCCCAGACTTCTGGCTCATCCATTGCTATTTGAAGGCTTTATCACTGGGTGGCACCCTACCACCTTCTTTCAGTTTCCCTCCCCCTCTTCCTTCTCTCTCCTGCAGTGTGATTGCCTGGTGTTCCAAAGCCAGGGTCTGGACCCGGATGTGCGGCTTTGGAATCCAGGCTTTGAAATTCACTAGGTTCTGTCCCAGGGACAGCCCAGTCAACGTTCTTCCACCACAATGAAGACACCAGTAGTAACCACCTTAGAGGAGCCTTGTGAAATTCCCCGAAGTCGAAGCATTTAGAAAAGAACTTGGCAAATAATAAGCATCCAATAAGACATGCCTGCTTATTTCCATTACTATAGTCAGGATAGTACAGCATCACCAAAGAGCACACAAACGAGTAAGTCACAGAGTTTAAGGAATAGCCCAAAATCAGGTAGCACAAACCAACAGAAAACGCCAGAGACCGCGATGATGTCAGAAGAGTCAGCACCACGAAGACAGCGAGTATAGCGGCCTGTGTCTGGATTTGCTCCTTATGAATCCTACCTCAGGTGTCGTTCACAACAGCCTTATGACGTCAGTATGTCATGCCCGTTTTCCAGACAACAGACTGAGCCTAATGGCCGTGCATCCTGTAAGTGGAAGACCACAGTCTTCAATCCGAGCTAGTTTTATTCCAAAACTCTTGCTAGTGTGTGCTTTCAGCTCTGCCATCTGCCTGTGGCTTCCGTCCCCGCTGCTACTGGTTAAAAATTTAATATCTCCTTCTCAATATTATTCCTTATGTTCTGGAAGGACTTGGGTGTCCTGTGACACCTACTAAGGAAATCATAAACGTGTCTGCAGACCGAGCCTCTGCTGACTTCGTGAGGTGGATGCTGAGCCGCCAAGGCTGCGAGCCCCTCACTTTTTACCATCCATGCGGCAGCCCCCCTCCCTGGACAGCTGTATCTGCGTTTCCTCGTCTGCCCCCGCTGACGTCGCCTCCCGAGCACACACCCCAAACAGAAACCCCACGGTGACACCTTCTCTCGGGCACTGGCTTAGGGCTCCCTCCACTACCGGGCAGATTGAATGGAGATCGCAGATGTGGATTTAGAGGCTTGGGGGTGAATTTTTTCATTCGAAGTATATGCAGCAAGCTGGCGGTCCTAAGAACTGGCTCCTTGAAAGAACTGAACCTAAATGACAGTGAAAATGATGCGTAAGAATGCCATTGGGTTTTGTTTTGTTTTACACAAGACATAGACCTGCTGACGTGACATAAACAAACAGGAGCAGGAGAGATGGGAAAGAACTTGAAGGAGGATTTGAACATGATGCTTTTCAGAAACTGTAAGTATTTACCCCTCACCACCTTTACAATGGCCTTCGGATGGATAACGTTCCTCGACTGGAAACAGAAGCTGCTTTGTAACAGAAACGTGGTCAGTCTACATGACATGATTATAGGTGTCCAAGAAGCCTCCTGCCTTCAGGTTCCCAACATCGCACACCCATGTACACACATGTCCAAACACACATCACACACACAGACAGACCACATCCTCACATGCTCTGAATCCAAACCTGAAGCTCCCACCAGGAGAGGAGGGGTATGGGTGAGTGCACTTGGAAGAGTTACGGTGAGATGTGCTGAAAACTAAAATCCTGCCACAGGGTTTCAACACACACTCAGCTCTGAGTCTGGTGCATTTAAATTCAGAGCAACGTGGACTGCCTCCCCTTCCAAACTGCTGTTTGTCAAATAGGCTTTTGTGCGAATGCCTCTGCTTGTTTCTAGGGAGCAGGTTTGAGAGACCACACAGACCCCAAGGCCAAAGCAGAAGCGAGAACAGGGCAGTGGGAGAGGTTGCCGGGGGTCGGAAACAAACCCAGCCGGCAGCGCGCTTTGTCCTGAGGTCGGTGCTCCTGAGAGCCACCCGAGGAAATAAACAAAAGGTCACACGCAGAATCCCGTGGCTAAAGGGTTTATTTTTCTATTTATTTCCATTTGATGCTTGAAAGGTCACTTTGGTCTGTATAAAACTAGAACTCACTGGCTATCAATGAAGTGAATGAAAACTTCCAGAACCCAAGGCTAGGTGATCATAAATCCCAAATCTCCAATTCTTCAGCTCGATCCAAGGGGTACTATTTTTAATCTTTAATAGTTGCAAAGGTGCATTAGTTTGCCTTTTAGCTTGCATATTTAGTAAATGTTCTAATATTTAAAACATTATTAAACAGAACTAATGGAGAAATGATCAAGTTCTGAGAAACTAAAAACAGAAAGCTATGATTATCATAGACAGACTGACCTGTTGTAAAATTTAGTGTGGATTAGGAGGGCGCATTGTCCCAGTGGCTGCTGAGTGACCACTCAGTCTGGACAGGTGTGGCAGCTTTAATAAATGTGCTCATCACTGAGGGGACAGTGTTTCCACTTCCTGTCTCTGGTTACAAATGCTATGTCGTGAGCTTCCCGCGGCCGTTTTCCTCAATGTTTTACACATTGTTTCTAAGAGACAGTGGAAGGGAGGATATTTCTGTGAAGATCCGTTCTCTTTAAACTTACTCCCTGCCCCCGCTGCCCAGCTGGAAAGACCAGCCTCTGTCAGGCTGCGTGCGTTGCTGGTGGGCTATTTGTACGCTCACTTTTGGCCATGGCACATGGAGACCAAGTTTGGTTTCAAAATGCTTACTGTGGGGCTGTGCGGCCTGCATCCATTGTGAACCAGTGTTAGGTTGCGTTTGTTTGTTTTTGAGGTTATGCTGAAGAATTTTTACTATAGCAGAAAAAAATCAAAAAACAAAACCAAAACCAAGTGCACCAAATCCGAGGTCTGTACATTGTGTTGATGTTGCAAGGTTGAGAATGGATGTTCTTATCCCACATTCTCTCAAAAATGTGGAGTGGAAAAGCAGTAAGGAAAACATTTGGTGAATGCATTAAATTTGGTCAAATAGTTTGATTCGTTTTTCTTTATGTTTTAGCGAACACTCCGGGTTTATCCTTTGTGATTGTCAACTCCCTCTCATTCCATCATGCCGATGTTTGGAAACAAGGGGCAGTAAAGGAAGGAAAAAAATATTTACAAACTTAGATATTTTCATATTTGATCAAGGCAGGATTACTTTTAGTGAGTAGACCAAACCTCTCAAACCAGAGATTTTATTACAACATGATGCCTTGCATATTTCTTCAGTAAGAATGACAGTTATCATCTGGTACCTGTATAAGCTAGTTTTAGCATTTAGAATGTCACTTATGAAATGAAAAATTTCCATTTATATAAAATCTTTATATTCTGCTGAAGAAACTTGAAAATGTCAATTTCATGCCGTACGTCTGGGGACGATCTGCCTAGGGCATAACGCCTTACCTGTCATACAAAGGTTCCAACTTCTCTGTGTAAATGGTGGCTGGAACTTGGCAGAGAGGCATTGTCTATTAAGACAGCGGGTGCTGAAACCTATGGTTCAAGTTCCTGGGCCGGGGGTCCGTTCCGGTGGATGGAATTTCATCACTCGATGTTGACTGAGGGGTCAGTGGGATCCCATTTCTGGTAACAAGATTTTTAAAAAGACATTAAAATGTACGTTCAAACATCGTTTCCCTGACCCGCTCCTTCTTCTACCAAACGGTTTGGTCACTAGAGGGTAAGGTACATTAAGCATGGGAACCTCTACAAATATTTGCAAAAGACTTTTGTAAACAGAAGGCAGTAGAAGAACTACCAAGAACACCTGAGGGGCCCTCTGCTGCCCCGAGAGGGAGGTAGGCGGTGTTCCTGTCATTTTGTTTCCCAGCCTAGAGACAGTAGCCGCAGACACGAGGGAAAAACAGCTTCCAGAGAGAGGACGTAACAGCCGCCATGAGCCCTGTTGCTGTCCCATCGGTGCCTGCCCCAAGGTCCTGACTTGGTTACTTTCTCATCCATAGTGCTTGTCTGTAGATGTTTCAGAGCTCTAAAAATTCCTTTTCTTGAATTTCTATTCAAGCCATCTAGTCCCACAGTTCCTTAAATGCATTAATTTTTCCTCTGTCCCTTTCATGAGGGCTGTAGTTTTTAATGCTCAATCCAATAATAGGTACCTGGCCACCAGCCCGTTCCGATACCCCCAAAATGCCCATGCCTGCTTGCATCCATTTGAACCCCTTGCACACATGTTCTATTTGTCCCCTGCAACACTTTGGTGTTTGCCTGGTTTTACCCCATTTTCAACTTTTTGCTTGAACAAAGCTGAATTGGCCATGTTTTGGGGGCACTGTGTGTAAACACTTATTGTCAACGATGGCAGCTGGGGTGTGCCTTTCCTTGTGTCTCCTGATTCTAACGGTGAAGTGGTGTCAAATGCCTCTTGTCACCACTGTTTGTCTTTTGTAAACTGCCATGTCCTGTGAAATCTGAGATCCAAAAACAACTCTAAGTGGCAAACAAGTATTAACAGCTTCCGAGCAACCCCTGCCCTCATGTTAACAAAATAAGGTGTTTTATTAGGATCTCTATCTCTACAGCTTTTTTTTAAACAGCTCGGATAAACTCTTTCAAAGCAATATGCTGGGAGAGATCAAAGAGCTATGCTCGGTTAGAGTCATTCCTTATTAACAATGGCCAGAAAGGAGAAGGACATCAATCAAAGTGTGCCTGATATGTCCTTCAGCAGACTGAGAGAGTGTTGTATCACCGGTTCATGCATGTAGCTTTAAACTGCACTGAACTCCCTGTGAAGCCCAGAAGCTTGCTCAGCTATGGCAGTGGACCAGTTGGGAGATGCTCTCTGGGGTTCTGCTCTCAGTGCTAGCCGTGAGCTCTTCCTAAGGATCAAGACAGCAACGATGAAAAGCCCGTGGAAAAAGTCCTCGGAGGTGGCCAGTTTACCCTCGCTGAAGAGACACGCAGCACGTATCGACTGTACTGATTTTGGCTTGATCAAAGTAACAGAAGGGTTCCAAGCTGCTGTTGTATATTAGATAAAGTGCATGATCAAATCCAGTAAGGGCAGAAAATGATTTAAACTGGGACTCACCCAAAACAACCTCATGTCCCATGTCTGGGCGTAAACTATAGCAGCAGAGCCATGCAGCCTCCGGCCTTAATGTGGAGAGGCAACCCCTTTAAAAGGACTCTGAAAAAGCCATGTTAATTGGGCCATTCTTTCTCTATCCTAGGTTGAAATATCCAGTCACCTTTGACTTTTGGCAGCCTTCCGTGACATGTATCCAAACCCTACCTATATCTGCTGATTCCCCCTTAAAGTTACTATGTTACCAGTCATTCTGTTTACCTATAATTCTATCTACCTACCTATATCATTCATTCTGTCATTCTCACAACAGATCTGTGAATTAATTTTATAGTGATTTCCAGTGAAAGAACTGTGAGGTAGGTTAAAACTTTCTCAAGGATAAAGTATGATAACCAGGGTGTTGACCAGTTTTCTTGTGTGAAGGTTTCTCAACCACTCTGGCCCCTACCCTGATAAACAAGGGCGATCGCTCTTTATTCGGAATCCCATCTATGACTGCGTCATTTTCTATTACCACCTCTCTATCGCACATCCCTGGCAATGCGGCCACTTTGGGGTTTGTTTTGATGAAGACAAAGGTTGATTTCACTTGTGCGCTCCTACGAGGTTTCCTTTTTCGTGAAATGCCAATGGTTAGTGAGAAAGAAAGATGGAAATGTCTCGATCTCACTTAAACTATGTAAGAATTTCCAGGCGCCTGCGTAAGCTGGGTTCTTTTCCATGTTACAGTACTGAGTTCTTCTTAATTCAGGCCTTTCTCTTTTATAGTAAGAAAAGGGAGGTTTTAATCAAGAAAGATAGACTGGAAAAGTTTTAGCTCTGTTATGGAGGTCTCCTCTCCATCTTGTGAGCTTTTCTGATCGTTTTTTGCTATTCATCAATTTGCTGTGTAGAAGCTTCCAGATAGATCTGCATTCTTTTGATAACTCTAACACCAAGGATCCTGCTTTAAATTCTTTTCCAAAATGCATCAGCATGACACGGGCCTAACATTTACATTTATTCCATAGGACAAACAAAGAGGAAAGATTCAGGTTCTAGTATTTTACATTAATTGAGAAAGGAAGTTTTAAGATATGTTAATACTAAAAGGGTTACAGACTATGCCCTCATGTAACCCTTTCATAGATGTCACTCCTGAAATGAGAATGACTCTAACTAGCATATCTGAAAAGCAGGGGTTTTCTGTCCAAACCAATGAGACTGATTTAGATTGTCTAAGGGTAAAGGAAATGAACAATGTCAAAGTAAATGTTCCAAAACTAGAAGATAAAGGCACAGGCAGTGTGTCAGGGCTGGTATCGGATATGAGGAGATGTTAGCCGCTAATTTTTAAATGGGTGTTCAGTGTAGATGAATCTAACTAATATTTATTCAGTTGGCTGGAAGCATTTATGTTTGGAAGCATTTCTTACAGCTTTTAAGTGCCTGCAGTTTAATTTCCAACAGCCCAGAGCAGAACTCCAGATAACAAGCAATATTGTTTTAAAAATGTCTTTTTCTATTGTTATTTTTTAAAAATCACAGATCAATTAGTGTCTCTTCACAAATGTACCTGGAATTTTAGAATGAGGACTCCAGGTTTTTAAAAATTTGGATGAAAGTCATATCACATTAAATTAGTCTTTGTAGAGGGAACAGTTTATTGGAATTTTAGTGCATCGGCATTGCCGCCACCTCCATCTAGTTCCCAAACATTTTTTGTTTTAAAAAACTTAAATCCACTGCGTTGACATTGGTTAATAAGATTAGGTAGGTTCCAGGAGTCCATTTTTATGATACCTGCTCACTATATAGCATAGCTACCTTTATTCAGTATTTTCTATCTTCTTGGAGCGGTGTTAAGATCTTTTTGCATGGCTTAAATCCAAATGTTATTATACTAAAGTGGATAAAGCAAAACCACAAGATTTTAGTATAGCTTCCTAAGGTCAACACCAAACTAGAGCTTCAGCATTTGAAGGCAGTGGTTGAGCTCCATCTTGTCAGCATCAGAAAAGACTGCTTTCTGGAAGAAGCCATTAACAGTGACTCCACTCCCTGCATCTGACTTGAGGAAACAGGCAAAAAAAATCTTTCAGGAAAGAATACAAAAGTCTCAAGCATTTTTGTCTCATCACTGAGATTCCACTCTTCTGGTGTAGACACCATCAGCCTTACTCACAGGAAACGATGGTTTCGGAACATGCTGAAGGCTTGAGTTATTTCATGTGCTAATGAAACCTAGAGCTCCCAGTAAGTAATGGGAGTTTGTAAATTTTCTCATGATTAACCTAGGGAATTATTCATTGTTTACTTCTCTTAACAGTTGAAAAAGTCTCCACAAACACTTTTTTGGTTTATGCAAGGGGCAGACTAAGGAAATTATCATTGGAGCTGCAGAGTTTGGAGGCGCGCACTGGGAAATTTCACAATGGCACTGCAGAATACTGAATTATAAATGGATAGTACCAGAAAGTGCTCTCCTGTTGTCATGTGACCTCGTAATGTGTAAATATTTCTAAAATGAGGCTGGTCATCGGGATGTCTGTGGACAAGGTTAGGAAGTTAATAGTAGAGGTGGGAGTGCTATTTAGGTCTGAATTATTTGAATTTCATTTTTTAAAATTTAATTGTTGTTCAAATGCTGTTTTCTGTCTTTTACTCCCATCCCAGCCCACCCCCCCCAGTGCTCCCCACCTCTCTCCCATTTCAACCCCCCTTAATTTTTGTCCATGTGTCCTTTATACTAGTTCTTGTGAATCCTTCCCCTTTTCCCCTGAAATTCCCTCCCCTCTCCCCTCTGCTCACTGTCAGCCTGTTCTCTATCAAAATCAAAGTAAAAAGCTTCTGCACGGCTAAAGAAAATTGTATTAACATAAAAAGAGAACCAACTGTTGGGGAAAACATATTTGCCAAAGATACCTCAGACAAGGGTTTAATCTCCAAAATAGACAATGACTATTTGAATTTCGATGGAAGTCTTCTTCCTGCACATGAATGACACCAGAAAATAGAAATAGTGGAAGATGGTAGCAGCAGTGGTAGGAATAATTGCATCGTGTCCTAACAGACATTGAAGAAGACCAAATCCTTCTGTGGTGTTAGGTTGTTTGTTCTGAATGGACTGATTAATTTGGGGAGGCTGCTTTGCACCAAGGGGCACCCCAGAAATGTCTCTGTTTTCATATACAAGTGCTCTCAATGTCATCTAACTACAATCGGGAAATTTCTTATATAATGACTATGTGATTACGTAATGAAGTAGTTTGTTAGTTGATATTCTTTGTACATTTTCTCTTTGATTTTTGATAAGGTGGATTCAATGTTAATATCTGCTTGAAACCGTAACTATATTTCTTTTCTTGCAGCATTTGAGCAGATCCAATACCCGTGTCATAAACATTTTATTGAACTGAGGCATGACAAGATCTTTTTTTATTATTGGCTGTTAACATTCTTGTCATAGTTAACGTTCCACCTGGGAGTTGGCTTTTAGTCAGAGTTCACTCTTGTATGTATGTACCTTTCAACTTTGATGCAAAACTAATGACTTCTTATTATCTCAGTCATAAACGACTCTTCAAAAGACATAAGGGACTTTCTCTAATCCTGTTAAGAGTTTCTACCGAGATAGATCTGAACCGTGCAGTTTGCTCTATTGAATTTAATGACTTAAAACATTATTTTAATAGCACATGACATTTGCCCCCCCAATTTTTTTCAGAATACCTTTTTAATAGTCTCTCAATACTATGCAAAATGTGGTGATTTATATAACCTATTGTTTAAATTCTGGGCCTAGAGAAAACATTTTGAAATGATTCTCATTGTTTCTAAAGTTGTCAACATCCATGAGGAAAGCCTTGATCAGTAAGAAGTGCTTTATGAGACACATATATATATATATATATATATGTCTCAATAAAAGTTTTATTGCTCTCCCCTTTTGTCCAAGGGTACTGCACTGTTTGTTTCCAAGAGTTATTGGTGACGCAAGAGGGGACAAAAAAACATCCAACAGAGCTGATGCCGATCACTTCACGCCACTAGGAAGTTTGAACTAGTTAATTATGTTTTGTTTTTCTAAGTAAACTTTACATATTAAGATGCCTAGGTGCTCTCAAAGGAATTTAAAAAACAATATATATGAATGGAACAAATAGTGGCCATTTGGGAATGTGAATCAAATTTTAGAAACACATAGGCTGGTAAATCTGAGAGTATTCTGGGACTCTTGTTTTGTCCTTTGTGCAAATGGCCTGCCATTGGTATCCAAGGGCATTTCTGTGCAGCCTTGTTTGGGGGGCATAATTACAACCAATGCTTCAAGTTGAAAATCTTTCTATAAATGTTCGATTACAGTTGGAACTTGATGTCACCTGTAGAGAGAGTTTGATGAATATGCGTGTATTAATGTCAACCTCAGGATATAATGTTCCATTTCTAAAAATAGGACCTAAGAAAGTTAAATAATTAAGCTTATAGTGAACAGCACAGATACTCCTCTTCCTTTGTCTTCTACTGGTGACCAATTCAGGTGATACTAAATTGCCTTGAAAAATAACTTTTTGCAGGTTGCTGCCTCTCTCCCAATGGAGTCTTAAAATGAATTAGGGGTTCCTTCCAAAGAATGTTTAGAAAGAAATGTCTTTCTCAGCCTGCATTAAACCCATTATATTTCGCCTTCTCTGTGATTCTCTTTCCTTTTCTGTATTTGAAAATGCTGTCACCTTTCTGGAGAAATGCCTTATTTTTCACCTCCCAAACCTTAATGTTAAATTTTCTTTAAATCTCTGGTCAAGTCAGCCATCAATATGTACTATATGAGCACTTCATTGTCTGATATTATCATAGATACCTAAAAGACAAAAAGTATTAGACAGTTTTGACCCTCAAAAAGTTCTGTGAAGAAAAGAATCCCATTTATACTTGTCTGAACTAGTGTTTTGCTAATAAAAATTGATTTATCTTGACATGAAACTGAGATGTAAGAATACATCAGTGCCAAATAAGATGTTGGGTTTTATGATGAGATGTATTAGATATTGTATTATGCACTGGAAATTCTGTTGATGAGATACTATCTGTATTTGCATATTTCTTATTTTTCTATTACAAAAGCAATGCATACTCTTTTGAGAACATTTTAAAGTTAAATAGGAATATAAAATTTGGAAAAATATTCTAATTTCATGTTATAATAATAATCATTGATAATGGTTGCTAACATTTTGATATATTCCTCACAATTTTTATGCATAGCTTAAAATATTGTAGTCACTCTATATACAGAATATTGTAGTCAGTCTACAAATAATTATTTTGTAAAATAATTGCTTTTACAATTAACATGAAGTATAAATATTTTTCATAGTGTTGCCTCTTTACTCACTAATTTTTTAATCCAGTTTGTTCTAATTTTTTGCTTGTTGTTGTTTTTTAGTTGACCTTTTTTTGAGAGAGAGAAAAACACTGAATTGTTATTCCACTTATTATGCATTCATTGGTTTCTTATATGTGCCCTGACTGGGAATCGAACCCACAAGTTAGGTGCCTCAGGATAAGGCTCTAACCAACTGAGCTACTGGTCCAGGACTGGTCTTTGTTGTTTTTTTTAACAATGTACTATGTGCCGGACTCTAAGGTCCAGGCCTAGTCTGTGTCCTAAAGGAGATTATAGGCATGGCTGGTAGAGAGACAAGGAAGTAAGCAATTTCAGTCCAGAAAGATATTATAAGAAGACTAAGTATATTTCAGCATTTACTTTGTAAGTTGACTCTTGAATGTCACAAAATACATGTGACTGTCCACCATGTTCTGATGTTTTCTCATACCTAGTACTATTGGTGGTCCATCAGCTACTCTTACAAAACGACTTTTATTAAATCATGTCACATGTGAATACCTCACTTTGGGATTACCTTCTTTCTTACCTTACTTTTTGTCTTCTCTTCTGCTGGGACAACTATTTGCTGAGAGATATTTTGAACCGGTCAGATCATTCTGGATTCATGCAGACTCCTCAGATGGAAGGCCCTTGGAGCCTTAAGCAAGCCAGTGGCCAGGGCTTCATGTCACTGATGGTCAGTAGCATTTCCTTGGTCAGCAGGTCAGCTTTCAGCCTTTTTAAAAAAAACATTTTATTTATTTATTTATTTAGAGAGAGGGGAAGGGAAGGAGAAAGAGTGGGAGAAAAACATCAATGTGCGGTTGCCTCTCATGTGTCCCTTACTGGGGACCTGGCCTGCAACCCAGGCATGTGCCCTGCCTGGGAATCAAACCTCAATCCTTTGGTTCCCAGGCCCGTGCTCAATCCACTGAGCTACACCAGCCAGGGCAGCTTTCAGCCTTTTATCAACTATTTCTAGGTAGGGTATTTGGTGCTCTATAAACACGAAATTGCTATAACTTACCTTTATTGGTGTGTCCCGTCACGAATGAAGATGGGGTGATTGTGTGAATATCAGAGATTCTAAGAACTCCCAATTTTTTGTGTCCCTAGTATGTGACATTCACTGTAAATAAAATCGTTTGTGCATTTTCTCAGTTGATCCCTATGAAAACCTGAATTTGTTAGAGATTTACCCTAGTTTGTAAGAGAGGAGACTGGGACTCCAAAAGCTTAAGAAATTTACATAACACCATCAACCCACTCAGTGGCAGTGGCTTGTTTTGCCTGATTCTATGAATATGGGATTAGTGTTTTTAATTAATTTTAGAATTCTTATCATAATTGTCTCTGATTAATTTTTTTAAAGATTTTATTTATCTATCCTTAGAGGGGAAGGGAAGGAGAGAGGAAGAGAAATATCAATGTATGGTTACCTCTCGTGTGTCCCCCGCTGGGAACTGGCCTGCAACCCAGGCATGTGCCCTGACTGGGAATCGAACCATGGTTGTTTGGTTCACAGGCCCACTAAGCTACACCATCCACTAAGCTACACCATCCAGGGCTGTCTCTGGTTAATTTTACATTTTCTTTCTCTCTCTGAATTCCAGTTAACATGTGTTAGGACTTCTCACTCTGTATTTGTGTCCCTTACCCTCTGGTTCATGGCTCTGCCTTTCTTCCTTATAACGTATTCTGGTTCATTTCTTCTAAACTAGTTTCTAGTTCACTACTTCTCTTTTTTTCCCATTTGTGGACAGCTGTGTCCAATTTTTAAAAAATGAGCTGTTGTATGCATTTCCCTTCTAGAAGTCATTTTTGCTTCTTTTTCAGATTGGCTATAATTAATTTACCCTTACCTATAGAGTATTCCCATCTTAGTATCTATTTAAACAGATTAAGTTGCCTGTTTTATAATATTTGATCATTTCAGTCTCAGGTTTTGTGGGAGTCTGTTTCTATCATCTATTTTTTATATTTTGTTCTTTCTCAGTGTGCCTTGGGTGCATGGTACCTTTCATTGTGCTAATATTTGTGCTGGGGAGACTCTTTGAGGAACGATTAGCCCAAACCTACCTCTGGCAGAAATGCTCTGGCAGCCCAAGTCAGAGCCCCCTTGCAGCAGGTCCAGCCCTTGTGCTTCCCTGGCTGCACAGTGTTCTTAGCCCACCACCGCCACCCACCACTTCTCTCCCAGCACAGTCCACCAATGACCTTTTGTTTGTCTCTTTTGCTTCAGTTTTGCATGCTGCCTTCAGAGCCAGCTGCGTGTCTGTACCTGCAATGCACCAGCACTGCGGGCATCGTGGGAATGCCAGTTCTGGTTCACTGTTCCTCTGGTGGTGCAGGTTTGGGAGATGCTTTCTGACTGTGAATCAGCATCTTCTCTATGGCTTCTTGGAGCGAGTCACCCAAAAAGGGCACACATTAGAGCCCCCTTCGGCCAAATAGACAGGTTGACACCCTCAGGGCAGTCAGCCCTTCCTTTCAGCAAGCCGACGTGCCATTTACCAATGTACCATTTAGATTTCATTCCTCAGGCAATAATGCACTATGTTTTCAGCTCTTCTGTATCTTAATATTCATGAAAAAATATGTAATTATCTAACACATTAGTTGTTTTCCTCACTGTAGAAGAGAAACTGTCTTCGCTAACGCCAGAGTTGGAACTCATAACTGACCTGCTCTGGGTGTCACTGACTAACCTATTATTTTTCTTTCATGCTGCACTCCACCCACTGTAATTGTTCCATATGTTTTCCTGATAAACCCGCATGTTCTTATAAGGGTCAATTCAAAACTAAAATCTACAAGAAGTCGGCATGAATAATGCTTTCTCCAGCAAACCCAGTTAAAACGTAATGTCAAACTCTTTACAAGTCTACAGAAACAGGGCTTCACACTTGAAAATTGAAGACTGTAATGTGTTCTAACCTTTCAGGACCTTGCATTCCTTTTAAATCACAAGATGCGAGAATTTATTAGAACTTGATGTGCAAGTGATGGCGTGCTTAATATGTTATATGAGGATGGTATCCTCTAATGCTCCCTGGACCAACATAAAAACAAAAAGTTGCATCTCATTGGAGCTGGTGAAACACACAAAAATTTTAATAAATAAGAATTATGGTCCAATAAAATTCATCATTATGTGAGGAATTGGGATAGCACTAAATGTCTTTGGAAACTCATATTATTCTTTTGCCTTTTCTGTTTCTATTGCATTCCACCATTGTAATGAATTCTTTAGATATTTCTTCGGGGGATTTTAAAATCTAAACTGCCCCCCAATCCCCTTTTCTCTGAAACTGCTCCAGGATTAAACTTTAAGATTATTTTTCCTTTTCACAATATTCCACCCCCACGTTCTCGTGGTTTTCATACTCTGCAGAAATGTACCAAGGCTTTTCTGGTTCCGATCTTCCATTTTCCTCTGGGCGTTTGGTATCAAGTGCTGCCCCAGTCCTGTCTGTAGCCCCCTAGCAATTGCATTTCCATGCTCACCAGTACTATTATTTCCAGCTGCTGGGATCTGTGTCCCTGACTAAAGGTGTTCTCTGGCCCTGTGAGCCTACTGCTTCCTGAACCAGGCTGCAGATGCCAAGGGTTTTCTACCACCTAGAGTTAGCACTAAGCCAACGATGGGTGGGTACTGGTGGGTAAGTGCTTCCTCTCTCTTACTCTGCAGGAAGCACAACTGAGGCTGGTGGTGCGCCCTGGCTCCTGGATTTCACCAGTGGGATTCAGCTTCTCTTGGCCACAGTGGGAACTTGCTTGGTAAGAGACTCCTTTTATGATTTCTTTCCCCTCTTTCTCGCTTTTCCATGTCTCTCCTGAAGTCTCCTGGGATTCTCCAAGTAAACCCTTGGAATAGGGTCAGCCTCTTGGAAAACCCAAAGAAAGTCCTTTCCCTTGCTCCTCCCTTACACTGTACAAGTTGGGGGAAGGCCCTGATTAACTGGGTTGATGCTGACTTTGTCTTTAGCTTTCCCGAGTCATTAGACAGTTCACGCATATTATACACGTGTTTTATAAGAAAACCTAACAAAAAGTAAGTTGACTAGATGTTTGTCTACATTATTTAAATTTTTCTATCAGAGCAGGAGTGGTGACCAATAATAACACTGTGGAACTCGTTAAAAATGCATATTTCATTTGTTTGACTACCTCCCAACACCCCTATTAGATCGGAGCTGTCATTATCAGCATTTTAAATGAAGAAACAGAGGGGACAAATGACTCAATACCTCTTCTGAGTGTAAAGTCCATAAGTGTTGGAGATGGGCTCGTAACAAACGGACCCCAGCTGGACCCTGCCAGCCCAAGCGCAACGCTCCAGGCGGGTGAAGTGCAGCCTCATTACTAGGCAGGGTTGAAGGTAAAGCAAGCATGCTTTGTGAGTGTCTATAAATATTGTTTAAATCTACACCAAACACAAGTGAGTCTGAGGACACACCTCGGTTTTCATAGGCAGTCTGGGTGTGGAGTAATCGTATTGCTATGAGTCAGACCCTTCTCCTGTGCACTTACAAAGGCATGAACACTGGGAAATTGGAGTTGGAATAGGATTCACAGGCCCAGCTTTCCCCAGTCTCTTTCTTGGGACAAATCTTTGGTTTTGGAAATATTCCCTGCTAGCTGTTCATTTGATTTGACCTGTTGGAACAGCCAGGGTTATTTAATCATCTAAAAAAGGTATATATAACCCTTTTTCTTTTTTAAGATGGTAATGCACCTCAGGCATTTATGGCTGCCCCCAGTTCAAGAGCATCAGTAATATGATTTTGTATAGTCATCTTTTGGGATGTATGGATGTTGAAGTCCTATTTAGTAATGGCATGTAAACTCAAGATCCTATACTTTAAAAGCAAACATACACATTCACCAGTGTTAAGTTTGAGATGCTTCCTGCAGAGTCCTGAGAAATTCAAGACAATTTTTCTCAATGACCTTCATAAATCCATTCTCGCAGACTTCATCATCCTGGTGGCAAGGTTGTTTTTAAAGCTAAATCCCTGTTCTCTTATCTGGTGTTAAAGATTTTTGAATGGAAAGTTCTAGGCTGTCCAATGGATGATTTTGTAAAGAGTGTGTGTGTGTGTGTGTGAAGGTGAGATAAATTAAACATGGAACCCCCTCTGGTCTCCATGGGAGATCATCTAATTTATTTTCCATGGGCTTCTCTAACACCACCGGCAGCAACAACACAGTCGCCCTCATTTGAATCCCCTTGGCTGGCATTTAATCTACATCCATTACTTGATCCAAAATCGATGCTCATGTCTCCAGTCACCTGTTCTGAGTTGCTATTCATTAAGTTTTAACAGGTGAAATCTAACTTGTTCTCATTACAGATGGATGAGTGCAGGCTTCCATTGCCATTCAATTTTTTTCCCCTTTCCCTCATAGAGAGCCTTCTTGGCTTATTTAAAAAGAAAATGGGCCCAGTGACACGTAAGCTTCTCTTCTTTGGCATGCTTAATGCCTGGCATGTAAATGTGGCCCAGAGAGAAGCAAAGACAAGCTTACAAACAGACGTTTTCACAGGTAAACCATTGCTTTTTCATCTTCAGGAGATAATGAAGCAATGGCACCTTCTCTTTATCAGCATGAGAGGGATGTCATCTGTCACCCCTAGGGGCTTGCCATGCTTATAATGAATGCCAGTGGCAATGTCACTGTGACACTTTTGATGTCGTAAAGCCTTAGATCTCTTTGAGGTGGGGATCTTAGACTGAGGGACCCCCCCTGGAAGCAGTGTCTTTATAGATCTGTCCCATCACTGTGGGTACAGAGAGGTCTTTTTGTGTCTCTCCAATCCAACCTCAGCCTGGGCAACTCCGCCAGCTTTCAAGTCAGTGTCCGTTTTAGGCTTTTCCAAAAGCACTTAAAAAGGGAGTATTTTAAAATAGATTTTTTTTTGTTTCTGCAGAAGTATTTTTTTTAAAAAATGGTCAGGGAGGACTATAAACAAATGATAAAACAATGATAAAGTGAAGCATCTCTACTCTCACCCCAGAGGAAATTACCCCTCACTGCATGTATTCCTCTAGGCTGAGAGCTCAGTAGACGTTTGTGTCTTTACAAAATGCTCATTTGGTGGATACTATTTTTAATCTTTCCCAATTAACATCATATGGTTTGTGCCTTCCCACAGGAACACATACTCTTTTACAAGCTCACTGTTTGGTAGTTGAGCAGGAGCCCCCATCATGGGCAAATTGTAATTTATTTAACCAAGTCTATGATTGCACAGTCAGACTTATTTTAATTTTTATCTATTTAAAAGAATGCTGTGGTGAATATCCTCACATATATATAGGCTAATTATTGTGGAGATTTATTGTGTTTTTACAGTTTATTAAGTTCAAGTATAACTTCAGCCCAGAAAAGCAAGTGTGCCTTGCACAGCTCAAGGGATTTCTACCAAGTGAACACAGCTGTGTAATTGGTGCCTGGCAGTCCAATCCCAGGGACCCGCGTGTGCCCTCATCCAATCACTGATCACCCACCAAGGGTGAGACAAGTCTAGCTGCTGACATCACACACCGGCTGTGCGTGCTTTGGAAGCTTTCAAAAGGAGTTATACTTGGCAGTCTCTTTGATGTCTGGGACCTTCCTCTCAACAGTATGCCTGTTATTCAGGGATCAATAGATATTTTCTTTAAAGGTACACACAGAAAATATTTTAGGCTTTGCAGGACACATACAGACCCCACGGCATATACTTTGTGTGTGTGTGTGTGTGTGTGTTTTACAATCCTTAAAAATATAAAAACTGCCCTCACTCCAAAATTGGCCTATAATGTACAGCGTCTGGCCTCTGCTGTGTAGTATTAAATTCTATGACTATATCACATTTTATTTAGCCATTTACTTTGGATGGACATTTGTTTGTATTTTTTGCTTTTTAAAGAATTGTGCAAACATGAGCATTCTTGTACATGTCTTTGATGAGTATGTTTATTCAGGTCTGTGGGGAAAAACGTGAGAAGAGGATTTCTAGTTATAAGTTATATGTGTTCTACTTAAATAGATTCTGCCAAGTGTTTTGTTTTCCAAAGTAATTTTACCATGTCACAGTCTAACATGCAGGGCCTGATAGTTTCAATGCATTTCCTTCTAAATTTTAACCAATACGCTATATGCACAGTGGCATTACATGCGGTTTTAACATTTATTTCATAATAATGTATGAAGATGAACCTCTTTTCTTATATCAACTGTCCATTTTTATTTCTTTTGTTATGACTGTGCAAGAATTTTGACAATTATTTTTTGTTTTTATTTTATTAATTTGTAAGTCTTATACATTGTGGGATATATATATATTTTTTTTTTCTTAACTCTTTTCTTCCAGTCTGTGGCTTGTCTTCTTATTAATGGTATCTTCAGATGAACATAATTAAAAAAATTATGTAGTCTTTTTCCCATAATTTTATTGGTAATTATCACTTTTTGTATCTTTGAAATCTTTGACTGTTTCAATGTCATTAAGACATTTGCCCCCACCCCAAACTCTATAATTTTTTTAGCATTTACATTCATCTCTGATATATTTGGACTTGTTTTTTGCATGCACTACAAGATAGGAATCAAGATAGATTTTCCCCCTATATGGGTAGCCAGTGGCCCAGCACTATTTAGTGAAAAGACTGTTTTCTCCTGCACATCTGTGTCACCTTGGATGTAATTCAGGTAATCACACTTACCTGAGTCACTTGCTACATTCTCTATTCCATTTGTTTGTTTGGGATTATCTTATGGATCTTAAAAAACTTTAAAACCCATTAAAGGAATAAGTACTTCCAATGTTATGTTGTTCTTCTCAAAGATGGATGGTTAGTAGGTTTCTTTATCTTATAGCCTGGCCTTGTAAAAATGCTCATATACAGGAGACTCTGACAAGATTCAAAGAATTTTAAAGTTTTGTTTCTATTCTTAATCAGTAGGTATAAAAACAGGTGCTCTTGGGATACTGAGAATGATAGAAAAGATAAATATCAAAGTGGGGGATGCTTGTTTGGGAAGAGTGTTGAGTTGTTTTTTTCTAGCTGTGTTGCGCTCTCCTTAGATGACGTACGTCCTTTGTTCATGCAGTCACTGTTGTATTGCCCCAATTACCTGATTATAATTTGTCACTATTGGTTTTTTCCTTGTGGATTTGTTCATTGTTTTATGTTTCACTACTGTGACCACAGACTCCCTGAGAGCAGAAAGCCTTTATACCTTACTCAGTAGTATTTTCTGCAATGCTTAAAACCTAATCTTTCTTCTAGTAAGTGTTCAGGAGACGTTTATTGAATGAGTGGACCTGAGACCATCAAAGAGTATTTTCATCCCAAATAGCAAAATTAAATAACTGAAACCAATCACTCTTGTGCTGTATCTTGTAGGCAGACATCTTGTTGAAACAGAACAGCTTTAGAAGGCAGTAAAAACTTCTAGAAAATTAAAAAAGAAGTTGAGACAGGTGAGAACGTGGACACCAGTGAGAACTCATTACGTGATTAAATTACTTTTATCACAATATATTTATAAAGTGTAAGAAGATTAAACATTCTCATTTGCTGAAAGAAAACCCTTCTTTCATGACATCAAAGTTTAATGAATAGTTACACTCTGTTCCTCTCTGTGCATTCATGTGAATTTGCTTCTTAATTATGACATAACCCAGTGACTCTCAAAAAGAACAGGAACCACGGTCAAGGAGACTTTGTGCAGGGAAATAGATTTAAAGGTAGGGAAGAAGAATCAGGTGGAAGGTACAGAGTGTAGAGATGGCAGTTTGAATGGTAGATCAAGATCATTACTGCTCAGTTAAGGGGCATTGTTGAAATTTTATTCTATTGTAAATTAAAGGATTTAACATGTATTAACATAAACCAAATGTTCCTAGAGTTAAAAGGTTGTCCAAATTTCATTAACTCCGAGCCATCATCTGCTTATATAGAAGGAAGTGGTATGATTGGACTTCTTTTAATTGATGGAAGTGTTATGCTAACAGAACTGCCCAGCCAGAACACTGTGTCTGTGGTATAGGTAGATGGCCAGGCTTGGTGTTCCTGGGACAGTCCTAACTTATCAGTACATGACCTGATATAATTGTTCATCGGACCCTCTTTGATTGTCAAAACTGCTCTGGTTTGGTAAGTTGCATTTTCCCCGGCTGTAGACCGTTCAGATGGCCATTCTAGTTAAGATGATGGCCATTTGGTGAACACACAGTGATAGCAAACCCCCAGGCAGAGTTTCAGTCACAAAGAACAGCGGCTCTTGAGCGGCTGCTGTTGGTCTCTGCCCCCTTGGCATCTAGCAAGGTCTGCAGGATTTTCACAAGTTATAGGTGGAGGCTTGCGAGGAGGGTCAGTATTTAAGCTTCCAAGCCACACAAGCTAGGTGGTGCTGGGGGAAATTATTTCTGGGTTGCTTTCTCAGCTCTGGTGGCAGCTCAGCAACGGCCAGGCTCATTTTGGCAGCCAACTCAACAGAGATGCACACAGGCCAAAATATCTAAAAGCTCCAGAAAAAAAAAAAACACCAAGTCTATTTTTCTCTTCCCTCTCTCTACCACATACCACACTTCTGGGAGTCTGCACTATCTTACTGAGCACTTTATTCTCTCTCAATTTAAATAGAACTTTCCACCGCTTCCCAAGAGAAAAACAACAATGGACTGGATGAGAATGAGAGAAAGTAATGTTCCATATCATTAGGTTAATCTATTCTTGTTTATTAATTTATTGCATGGAACAGTAAGTTTAATGGGTTTAAGTTTGAAGTGGAAAAGAAACCCCTAAGGTATACTTTCAAAAAGTGCAATAATGACTTTGGGAAGATCTGGGACAAGGAACGCATTTCATATTTGAAGTTGTTTTTCAAGGCTTGCTTTAACCTTCGTCTTCAGATTTATTATTTTTGCATCAGCCAAAATAAACTACCACCACCAGAAACCTTATTATTAAAAATCAGAAGTTTCCTATATTTATTAGTTTGAGTCATAAAATTGCTATTAGAAATAGCATACAGATGAGTCTGATATCCATAAAATCATCGGAACATAACCTGACATTTACTACCTGTGGTACATAATTGCACTCACATGCTCTCAGATGCATTTATTTCTGTCACTGCGTAATTACTTCCAGCAAGTGGGGCTGCATTTTCAGAAGTAGATTTTTAATTTCCTCACTTCTTTCGTACTTCCAATATTGAAAAAGAGATAATTTTAAGAAAGATTCTTCATGGAAAAAAATGTCTTCTTAAGAGCATATACTGTTTTTTATAAATACTTTGATTTTTTACTAACTTTACTTCTTTTTTTATTTATGCTATTAAGTCTACCAGACTGTATAATAGTGGTTAATTACTGATGTGTTGACTTATTGATGATATATTTGTGCTATAACTTCTAACATATATGCTATAAACCTCAAGTTCACATGTACTGAAAACAAATGTTTAAAATACTATTTTTATGATCAATGTCAGTTTTTTGAATTATTATTTTATTTTTTCCCCTCACTCACCTTATAGACCCACAATATATTTTTTAACAATTTTGACTCTCTTAAGTGCACAGGATATATATTTTGATGTAAGTTTGCTGAGCTACACTTTTAAATAATACACTGAGTATGGTGTAAATGAGTGTGACTCTTGTGTAATTATATTAGATTATAAATTAATAATAAATTAATGTTTTAAACTATAAACTATATCTAAACCTACATATTATTTTAAACTATGAGCTATGTATAGTTTAAAACAATAATGTAGTTTACAATAATACTATTGTCTGACACAATGGCAAGAATTAAAAAAATATATAGCTAGTATAATAGCACAGAAAAGGTTATATTAGCCAGAGATAATGCACAAAATGTTAACATAGCATTGCATTAAGTAAATAATATTTTTTCTAACTATTATTTCAAAGCATTTTGTTAAATTTTATTTTAAAAATAAAGGTACAATTTTATTAACCACTATGAGTCTGCTTTATTTCAAAAAGATTAGTTGGGCTTGAGTAAATATTAAAAGCCATTTTGCTACACTATAAGAGAAAAATAGATAAGTACAAAAGAGAATAAAACTAGGTTGCTATGACATCATGCATCCACTGTTTTAAATAAAAAGGCTTCTTTATTCGTAGAAAGTACAAATTTCTCTCTAGCTCCTCACTTCCATGTCTCACAGTTGCCCACACGATAGACACGTTTTTGTTCTTGTGTTTTGTAAAATGCCATGGTGAATCCGAGAAGCTGAACTTCAGCGATGCAGATACAAACTGTGCCATCAGATGATTAGATCGAGAGTGGCATACCCGGAGGTATACGGGTGACATTGGCAACAGAGCTAAATAAGAAGTGAAAATCTATCTGAACCGTCCCATTTCATTCATTTTGTTATGTGCTCCCGGAGTCACAAAAAAGGGGGTTTGGTAGCTAGTTTTCTTAAGTTGATGGGAATACAGATTGTAGTAGGTGTTTGGAGGATTTTTCAGGATTTTTTTGTGTGTCTATGTTTCTTTGATATTTGACTTGCATACCAAATGTTTTATCTTTCTCTTAATCTAATATCTTTCATAATGCTCAGATTTAAACAACTAGACTAGTGACTTAAAATATGGGAACCTAAAAGATGTTCTTGTTTACTACTCAGGTTAAAGTTCAAAATATTCTTGTTGAGCTTGGAGAACCTCGGGATACATAACAAATGAAATTCTGGGTGAGACTTCTAAGTGATTCACTCTCACTGAGAGCACTTTCACTCTGGGGCACACCTGTGGGCTCTAACCTGTAAGAGCTAGAGATGAGTGAAAGCTCTTTCAGTTGTTCTTGGAAGCATTAGGACTCTTAGCTCCTCATGTACAATCCTTCTGTAGGAGGGGAGCAAGATTCTGGCTTAGACTTCTCCTGCGAGAAACTTCAGTTTGATGGGTAATGAAGTGAAATGGACAGTTTCACAGGGTTCAAGCAGGATTCACTGAATGCCTACTATGTGATAGACACTGGAGTTCTTTCAGGCACAAAACATGGTCTCTAGGTGCAGAAGTTTAGCCAGATAGTTTCAGCTGAGATACAGGTATTCTAAATATTTAGGAGTAAGTTCAGCAAGCTGCCAGAGAGAGCTCCGCCCGCTGGGGGAGAGCCACGTGGACCAACCAGGCGCTCCTACACCAAGTCAGCGGGGCAAGGTGCAGGAGGCTTCACCTCCAGGGTGAGCAGTATAGACATTTTCTCTGCCTGCATTGTACGGACTTATCTCCAACTGGGCTGAAATGCCTTTCCTTTTCACCACCTTCCTGATTAAAGGCTTTGTTCTGGGTTGATATGATAGGGCACAACCAGAGTTTCTTATCTTCCTTAGGGACTCTTTATCTTTTCCTGGAATTAAGTGAGAACTGTTCTTGTACCTGTCACTGTGTATCTGAAGGGGTTTCAAAATCCTTCGTTATCTGGGAAAGAGTAACTGGTAGTCTGGAGTACTATATACAAATATATATAAGAAGCCAAAGAAAAGATGTCTCTCTACCTCTCTGTCTATCTCTCCTCATTTCACAGAGGTGACTTGAAGTCTCTCTTTATCACTGATGAAACTTGAAGATTGTTCTTGCTTCAGATTATATAATTTTCTAATCTTTCAACTGGTAGCAACACTTTAGGCAGAGCCCGAAGTTTCTAGTGTTACCACCATTATAATTCAAAGTCAATCCTGAAAATGATATTTACCACAATAATCTGCTGTTCCATGTCACTTAGAAATAGGGCCAAGCAAAATCCTTTTATTTTTAATCAATTGAAATTTTACTTTGAGGAGGGGAAAAGATTTTTCAATGCACACAAAAGCATGTGCAGCAAAATAAAAAATGCTTTTAGACAAGGCTCAGAGGGTTATTTCTCATTATTTTTGATGTCCTTCTTTCCACTGAAACAAGTGCCAGGCACATCTCCAGTTGATCAGTTGACAGATCAGCAATTCTATTAAGATGAAAACTAACCTTGGAAATGTTTAGAAGGAAAAGGGTGTCCTTTGATTTATTGTGCCATTTTGGGCTGGGCCATTATTTCCCTTTCAGCTCTTCAGGCTATGTTGAGTGGAAACCGCCAGCATTTTTAATAAAGTAATTCATTCAAACCAAATATTAACCAGAAGCACTTCAGGAGAGCCATCTGATTAAAGTAAATGAAATAAAGATCATCTAGTTCTACTCCATAATAGGGAATAAGGCGAAATGAACAGAAGACAGCAACATTCTTGTCATGACAAACTACACTGTCATCTCCTTTTAGTGCGAGTTCAGGTCTGGGCGTTTTTCTCAGAAATTATAGGGACGTTTGCTTTTCAGGAGCCGGCAATGCATTCGTGTTATCTTGCATCTTGCTAAACATTATTATGAGTGATAGGTGGTTCATTTGTAAAGTTATTTTGAAAACGATTAGCTGCCTAAAGTTAGAATGGATAGCTACTTTATATCATTTAAGCTTTGAAATGTAGTTAAAAGTTAAATATTCAGATGTCCTTGAATTTCAAAATATTCTCATAATTGCTCTGAGGTATTTCTGATATCTCGTAATCAGTCCACTTTTCTTACCGTGTTCTTCTATAGTCGCTAAATAAGATAGAAGATTTGGGGGAAGGGTTTCTCAGGCCAGAAGAAATAGAAGTTAAAGGAAAAACTGCTAATATTAGATACTCTTTGGCACAGAATTATCTTAAAATTGCCAAGTTCTCCTTTAAACTTTAATTTTGGGTGTTCTATTAACTAACTCAAACAAAATTTAATTAATATGTAGTCTCGATTTAGATCATTTTAACCTATGAAATATTAATTACTGTATACTTTTGATTTAGATATACTTATAAAAATAATTTAGAAATTTTGTATTTATAATATTAAAACTTGGATTTCTATTAGTGTCTATCTTAAAGCATACTAAATGTGATTTTTTTCTGTAATAAAGTAGCTGTTTCAAAATTTCTTAGCCCTTTTAGAAATTTAAGTTTATTACATTTAATTATTAATTTTAAAAACTATGAAAAATGATAGGATCAGGCGGACAGAGAAGGGACAATTGCAGACATCCATTAGGAAAAACGAGGAGACCTCTAGAAGATCATAGGGTTTTCTAAGACTGAGTGAAAGTGGTTGGTGTCAGAGAGCATGGTATTGGGAGAAACGAGAAAGCCGCAGAAACATGATGGGTAAGAAACCAAAAAGTGTTCAAGTCATATTGTTGTTCCTTGTCGAATGATAATAAGCTACAGTTATTTAACCAAATGATCAGACAGGACTGGAACTTTGTTAATATAGAAACGAATAAGGATAAAGCATATTGTTTAAATATTTGGTTTGTTTTTGGACTATTTGTTTTACTTTACTTGTTATTATGGTTTACATATTTTAAATGGTGTCTTATAAATAACGTATTATGCATGTTCATAACTTCAGGGTGTTAAATCTCTTAGACTGGCAGATTTCACTTTGATCGTATTGCCAAAATCACAATATCACAAAGGTTCCTAGAGCATATTGATCAAGAAATACTTGCTGGGGTGGCGGAAGGTGGTAAAAATAACGTGCAAAGCCGATGACTGCACAGTAAAGTCAGAGCTTCCCTCCACACATCCACGAGCATTTTTATCACTGTGCTCTGTAGAACATAAAGCTGGAGAAGTAAATAAGTATTTTGTGCAATTTGTAAATGGAATGAACTGTTAAAATAAAACAGGGAAGGCAATTGGTGAGATAAAATGACCATCTTGATAATAGCTCTTCCACCTCTATTTAAATATCTATGCCTGTGCCTTTAATCCATATCATCGAAATCTATAGAGCTAAAAGCTACCTGCCATCTCCCTACCGGCATGTAAAATCTATATCCGTCTATAATTATAAATAAGATGCTTTTCCAAAAGCTTATGTATGCACACGGATGATTTTTATATAACCAGTATTATACCTTTTATACTTTTGCATTATTCACCCTTATTTTCATAGGAAAATGGGACATTACGGGATACAACTTTTACACAACTATAATTAACAATTAGCTTTCCTACTTGCATTTATTTGTATTCATTAGAATCTCTCAAAACCAGTCAAATGATGTTGTTTAGTTTCAGAAGGCAGTGCCACATTAAGAAATGGAAAAATCTAAGGCCAAATGAAAGGTTCTGAAGAGACAAATGCATTCCAATTTAAAATGTTGAAGGCTATAAATAAAGTTGTTTTTAATGGTAGAAGAGTAGAATGCTCAATATAAAAACTCTCATTTATTTGAAACCTGCTATTAAATACAAAATGTGGAAACGACTTAACATTTGCCTCCTGTTAAACAGATCCTTAAATATGCCTGTGAATGGAATATGGAAAATGTAAACACCAATCCCTCACCTCCGGCATAATTGGTTGATAGTCTCCTACAATTCTCATTGGCTTTTAAACTTGCTCTTCTATCATTTTTGAAACACACTCTATAGTGGCATTTTTCCTATGAAAGCAAAATCCCTTGACACAAGCTGAATGGTCCAAGGATGTGATATGTTGAGAAACACAGCAATGACTGAGTAAGGGCTGAGTCACTTCTGACATTCTCTACAGATGGCCCAGGGTGACGGGCACTATGCTGGAGAGGAGAGTGGCTGGTGGGAAGGGGCTAGAACAGCCCAGGGAAGCACAGTCATTGTATAACAAAATGACCACACGTGTTCCCATTCTTGCTAGCTAGTCTCTTTCTTATCATAAGCTTGATGTTGATGATCTTCCTATTACTTTAATTTCATCAGGTGCTTTGGTTTTGTGATATTTATTCTGGCTTCATTTCAGCATGGTGCAAGTTAGGAAGACCTTGATTTTATTTAAGTTTCTAATATGGCTCAAAATTGCTGTTTGGATATAGTGCCAGCTCAAAGGATACGTTGCTGGTACTTTTATGAAGCATAGTTAGTGAAATTTGAAAAAGTCAATTGCACATAAAATTAAACTTTTGAAAGTAAGACGGCAAAAAATTCAATGAAATTAAACACTTTCCAAATCAAAGAATGTTAAGCTGTAATCGTGATAGAAAATATTACATAAAATATTAGTATATATTATCACAAGTTAAGTTAAATTGGTGGTTTTTACTCAATCATAACATATTAAATTACTGTTCATATATAGCTTAAACTTAGTCTTAAGCTATATAAAATGATAAATTCTGGGTGAAATAAAGTATATATTTCACATGATCAAATTTATGGAATAGACATTTTGAAAAATAAAATGTTTCATGTATTTTTAGGGTCAAAGATTTTGAGATCACCAGCTTGAATGGGCCCTTGTGGAGAAGGGTAAGCAGGCTCTGCTCAGATGCTATTGGTTATATCTTATTGGGATATCTTGTGAATTTTATAAACCTTGTCCACTCCTCCACACATCCCCATTGTTTCCCACTAATTGGGCTAATATATTTAATAAAATGCCTACTGTTTGGATTTTTTCCATTTACTTGGGAAAAGGAGGCCTAAAGACTTTGGATTTTTTACAGCATATGCTCCAATGAATGAAGAAGAACCTCTGGTCCATTAGAGCTTCAGGCCTGGCGGAGCTATCTCCGCATTCCTCATGTTTCCCACTCTCATATGTGTACATGTTCCCTGGTCTGTGAGGAAAGCTGACGTTTCTCCAGGAATAAATGTTTTATTCCCATAAGGATCTGCTCAACCTGGGTTTAATTTTCCACACTGTGTTTCTGCTCACTGTGCTATTGAGAACTCCTGTACCCCTCTTTCCAATTTTATGCCCTGTGAAGAAACTATTTTTATCAGTTTCTTACCTTGTGAAGGCACTATTTTTATCCTTCCTACTTGTGCGTGGTCAAGCATTTGACATTTGCATCCTGACAACTTATCCATGTTGCAAAATTCACATTCAGATGCTGTCAAATATTTTGCCACAGACATCAAGAAATTTGTGGATTTTCCATTAATTATCATCACTTCTCCAAGCCCTCCATCCCCAAAGGATTTCAATAGGATCTTAAAACCGTCCAATCAGCCTTGTGGCCTCTATCTCTGGTGTTATTATTCCTACACTTCACATCCTCGCCTCCCCAGTATCAGTTCCAACTTCAGGAAATCTTTTCAGCAAGTGAAGTGAATTAAGGACCCTAAATAAGTCCAGGCATGTCTACAATTGATTTTTTTTTTAATCTCAGGAGAGACTGTAATTTCTCAAGATATTAAGCATCTATGAAGGTTGTTGAAACCCACGTCTCCGGCCTGATTCTCAGCTGTAGCCATGCCCAGTAAATTTATCTGGTGCTCCATAACTCTGCACGTTCTTTCTCTGAAGGATTCAAGTTTCAGCAGTTAATCTCTCCTATGCTGTGACTCAGATATCAGGGCCAGCTCTATAACAAGTAACTGAAAGAGGAAGGATGTTCCAGTAACCAGGACTGCCTTTACCGCTATGTATGTGAAATAGTCAGGGCTTGGAGTTTTCTTGGTTGGAAGATATTTTCCTATGGATTTAATTGCTTTAAAAGATGTTGGTATTTTCAGGTAATCTATGCGTTCTTGAGCATGATTTGCTAGTTGGAATGTGTGTCTCTTTACCAATGCTTATTTTTTTTCCCCTAGATTCAGGATTAATTTGTTGACTTATTTAAAAACAGGTGAATTTGCAGATTGGGGGGCATTTTCTTGTAAGTCTAAGATCAATGCTCTTTCTAACTTTCTACATCCTATGTTGAAGTCAAAAGTACATCAGTTTTCTTCTGAATGTTTATCCACAAGAAGGTTTTTAAAAATCCTTCTGTCAGGATAAGATTTAATAAGCATCACTTCAGCCACTGGGTTGGGAATAGACTGTGGTATTGGGTGTGAGTGAAGTAATCAAATTGTCATGCCATTTAGTAAGGGTGACCTTTAAAGAAGATTTCTCCTTTGAGTCCAATTCAGAGTTCTTGCTCCCTTCCAGTACAATTGTATTTAATTGTCAAAAATGAAGCATGACTTTACTCTACAATTAATGGGACTTAAAATGCTAAATGGCACATCGTGATGGCTTAAACTATCCACCAGTAAATTCTGAAAAATATTCTCATATCACTCATCCAATCAACTACTTTGGTGATGTCCCTGCTCTGCCATTAATCACATCACTTGGAGTGTCCTGAAAGCAATACTTTCCATTCCTTTAAAGTTTCTTCAACTTATATTTCCTATATTTATCACTCAACCAGATCATAAAATACTTGAGCTTAATGTTCTGTAGCTTGAAGGAAAAAAAGAGTGTCAGACTTGGCTTTTTAAAGTAAACATGCTGTTGCCCATTTCCTCACCTCACTCCTCAAAGTAGACCTCAAGTACACAAAATTCACCGTAAGTCAAATTTTCCATCACACTTACCTGCGCCATTTGTCTCGTGGGGACGCAGTTGGGAGGGGACTGTCCTACATGTATCAGGAACTGGCCAAAAGTCACAGCTACTCATATTTTGAGAATAGCACCAATAAATAGCATGCACATGTTTCTATGAGTATGTCCATTTTTGTTGGTTGATTTTTTTCAGAGAAAGAGAAACACCGATTTATCAATTGATTGTTCCACTTATTTATGTATTCATTGCTTGATTCTTGGACGTGCCCTGAGAAGAGATTAAAAATCAGAACATCGAATTCCTAAATTCTTGTATCAATAAAAATGTTTAATTTCTTAGTCTCTTTTTTTTGACTGACCGTGACTCCTTTTCCCACATAAAACCCCCAAATGCAGGTATATTGACTATCTTATTCATTTCTAAGTTGTGAATGCCAGAATAGTGCCTAGAAAAACAGGCTTCAATTATTGTTGCTGAACGACTGAATGGACTGTGATAACAAAGTATTTGAACATGCTCTTCTGTCCTACATGTACAATGAATATGTGTCCTTGAACTCTACACCACGATAATTCCTAAGTGCCTCCTGTGGAGGATGTCTGTACGGAACTTGTTTCTTCCAGTTTCAGATTTGGTCTTTCTACAGTGTGGTACGTTCACCATCCATCAGCCTCCTTAAGCTAGAAATGTAGGGATCGTTTTGACTCACATTTCTTCTTCTTTTATTTTAATCATTTTTTAATTGCTACGCTACTATAGTTTTTCCAATTTTTCCCTTTTTGCCCTCCTCCACCCATTCCATCCCCTGCTCTGGGCAACTATTTACCAAATGCATGACTTCTATACCTGATCTTTGAAATCCTTTTATTTATTTTTATTTTTATTTAAAGATTTATTATTTTATTTGTAGAAAGAGGGGAAGGGAGGGAGAAAGAGAAGGAGAAACATCGCCATTCTGCACCAGGCAACCTGGGCCACAACCCAGGCATGTGCCCTGACTGGGAATAAAACCAGCGACCCTTTGACTCTGCTTCTCTGTCTGGTGCTCAATTCACTGAGCCATACCGGTCAGGGCAAAACCCTTTTAATTCTTTGCTTCTCTATCGATGCCACCACACTGGAAACTACCCATCTCTTTCCTAGGTGAGTGCAGTAGTCTCTAGAAACACCTAGTCTGGGTGTACTGTAATTCAATCTCCTTTTCTCACAGTCCGAGAGATCACGAAGAAATTCGCATCTGTCGCCTCATTTCCTTGTTTAAATCACATTGCTGTGTAGCCATGGCTTTCGAAGATAAGGGCAGAATTTCATATGACACCTGTCAAGTCCTGCCTGGTCTAAGCCTCACACCCATCCTCTCACACCCTGCGCTGCTTCCGTCGTTATGGTCCAGCCAGTTCCTTCTCCCAGTCCCTGGAGTGGACCATCAGTTTCGCCAATCTGATGCTGTTTTAGTTATGACCCGACACTTTCCTTACTCGACCCAGCACCCCGCTTTACTTTTATCTGTCTCACGACCTCTCTTTTTGAGCAGAGCTATAATCACTCTCTAGGTCTTAGCTGAAACATCTTGTTTTTGTTTGTGTTTGTGTATGTGGTATTTTTTTCGTTTTATTTTACTATGTGGACCAAGTTTGTTTTTTCTCTGCTGACTTTCAGAGTACTACATACTTTCCTTTGTCACATGCTTTACTACTAAGTATTTTATTTTTAATATATTTAACACCTGCTTTTATGTTGCAAGTATCAAGAGGTTGTGGGCAATGTGTGTTTTATACAATGATTTATCCCAGTCCTCCAAACAGGCTTTGGGACACGGTGAACAATCCATAAATATTTGTTGAATAAACGAATCGATACATTTAAAATTAACCTTTTTAATGCGACTACATTTTCATCAAGTAGAATTTGAATAATGTAAACCCTACTCATCCTATAACAGTGATGATTCAAATTAGTTCTAAATATCATATAGTTCTGATCAGACATTTTAATAACAAGTTTGACTACATTTTCAGAGAAATGGTTTTAATATTTTATAGAAAATATCCAACCCGAATTCGAAAGAAAATAACATAATATTCCATTTATAGGAGACTTGAACTAAAATCTAACTCTATACCATTTGTTTTTTCTTGGCAGGGAATGTGTTATCTTTGTGAAGCATTTAATTTTTCCTTAGAAAATATGAGTTTCATGCATAAGAATGATCTCTAAGGACCTTTTACTAGCCCTTGAAGAGGCTTTAGTGTTTTTAAATATTGTTTAAAAGTGTGTTCTTTCAATATTTGATATTCAAGAGTTATTTCAGTTTCAATATTAAAAATTCCAGTGCATATATTTGGATTTCTAATTACAGTGAAGTCACAGAGGCCAAAGGACTTGAGTAGGGACAGAGAAAAAGCAAGTAAAAAATGGCAGAATGTAATTATGAGTAAGTACACTTAAGAAATTAAAATATTTTCATGGCTATACTAAGGCAAACTCTCATATTCAAATGCTTATATCATAAATAGGACTCTCAGTGTGCATTTATATTCTGTTCTTTTTGTTAAGGTGTCACCAGTGTTTGTACTGGGGAACGCTTATTCCAAGTGTTCCAAGATCATTAATATATGCCACGGGCTTCTCCTTTATCTGACACCACACATCTCATTCTAATTAATCACCGAGGAAGGAACCAACTATTCTCTTTTCAGATATGGACCAATAACTCTTGGGGAAATTAAATCATCTTTCAGAAAAGTATCATTCCTTGGTGCTAATAATTCAGTGCAAATGAATTTCCAGAATAACAGTCAGATCATATTACATAATGTTCTTTAAGATTCCCTATCTTCCTAGTGACAGTTTCATTCTGCATTTGAAAGCTGCTTTTCTTTCAAAGTCATTTACAGGATTGTGATAAGTAGCAAAAGGCTGTTCACAAAGCATAACCTGAGCTTCAGTTGGAGCTAGAAAATGTTAAAGAACTTTTTTTTGTTTGTAGAGGCAAGAAGAGTGGGGGGAGGTCACTGTGAACAAGAAGAAAAATGGAGAACATTCTAATCCTTTTAATGATATTCAATCTTATTTTTGCCCTTATTTTTTTTTACCATTTATACTTTGTAACATTTGAATAGCCCAATTTTTAGGATAATTTGCAATCACTCCTATGCTCATCATAGTACATAAACAGGAAAAGCAAAAGGCAAAGGAAAAATATCACCATGAAAATGTGTTTTTTATTAATGTACTTGGATCCATGGCCATGTAAACCACAAACGTGGGTTTTTATTCACCGAAATTACCACCAAATCAGTAGCGTAAACTACCACCAAATCAGAATATACTTAGTGTGGGTAGACATAACCTTGTGTTTTTAGTCTTTACAACACTTTTCTTATAGATGTCTTTAATGTTTTTCCTTCTAGCTCTTCTTAGGAGCTGTTCGGAATTTTACAAAACATTTTCACTTCATTCCACTAATTTTACATTTCCATAGCTTCCACAATAAATTCTCTTAAAATATTTTTTAAAATATGGCATATCACAGTATAATTTTGATCTGCTGAGAAAAGGCAGCCCGAACCTTTCCAGTTATTTGTTACGGAATTGGTTGTGACATCCTGTTTACACAGCAAACAATGGGGCCAAATACTCACGACTCTTCTGAATGGTCTAAGCCAAGATGTAATTTAATCCATATGTTTTTCACAAATGGTCCATCCATTATTGATTGGGCTTAATGAGTATCCTAATAAGCAGAACTCAAGTGGCTTCCTTAGCCCTCTGTGTCTTCCACACCCTCATAAATTTTTGAGACGCTGACTGCTGCAAACAGCCTGTGGCCTGGTGCCAAGAAGCCATCATGCAGCCCCCACATGGTGTTCACGGGCTGGCGTCTGCCTGTCCGGATGGGACCCAGTGCAGTGTGTGTGACATTTGTTCTCACCCTACATTAATTTACAAAGTCCCCCCTTGAGTTCCTGCTATTGTATTGCGTCATGTTCACAGGAGATAGTAAAATACAGATTTTGTTTATTTTAAAGGCTCCCTTGTGAAAGATGGAACTGAAGCCATGTTGCCTTCAGAGGTGGTAATAGAGACCTCGGTTCCACATGGTAACTTCTGGAGACTGGCTTCCCTGAGAGATTGACTATGATCAACATCTCTAAATGACATTGCATTCAGTGATCTATCCTTGTTAACATGTCAGTGCATGTTAACATGACTATGTTGTCAGAAAGAGAGAGTTCAGGTAGAATTGCTTCCTCAAACCAGTCAAGGGCAATGCAAAATATGTTTAGAGCATAATGTTGAAGTTCACAGTTCCCCCTCATCCGAGGTTTCACTTTCTGTGGTTGAAATTACCCACGGTCCACCACGGGCTGAAAATATTAAATGGTACATTCCAGAAAAAACACGTCTTAACTTTTAAATGGTGTGTTGTCCTGAAAAGCCGCCCTCCCTGTCTCTTCTAAAGTGCGAATCTAGGTGGCTCCGTGGCGCAATGGATAGCGCATTGGACTTCTAAAGTGCGAATCTTCCCTTTGCGTGGCCTGCCCTACCATTGTTCTTAATAATATAATGTGATCTGTACTACTTTTGCATCCTCACATCCAGATACCATTTCTTCTACGTAACTTTAATTCCGATAACATCTTTCAGGTTTTCATTTTGAACTCTAGTAAAATGTTAACATTTGTAAATATTTACTTACCCTTATTTCCTAAAATGCAGACTGTGACTCTTGGCATATCATATCAAAGCTGTGATAAAAGAGTAAAACCATCAGAAATGAATCAAACAAGGGGATACTTCAAAGAAGCTGACTGTGATTACCTAAGAACAGGAGTTTACAAAAGTAAAAAGTCAGTGAATTACTAAAGTATTTTCTTTTTTTTCAAACATGCTTTTAAAAAATGTATTTTTAGAGAAAGAGGAAGGGAGAGAGAGAAACATCAATGTATGGTTGATTCTCACATACTCCCTACTGGGGACCTGACCCACAACCCAGGCATATGCCCTGACTGGGAATCGAACCAGCAACACTTTGGTTCACAGGCCCATGCTCAATCCACCGAGCTACACCAGCTAGGGTTAAAGTATTTTCTAATAAAAGAATAAATAATACTTTATACAAACCACCTGAAACCAAAAATTTATCCAGGTATTTCTTCCCTTTGTCAATACAGCTTAAACTAAGTATTTATTAACTTATACTAATGTTATTCCTTTTACTACCTTCTTATGTTGAATAAACTAAAGAAATAAACCAATATTCGAATCCTCTCCAAAAAAGTTACAGCCACCAGAAAAATATTATTCTTTCTCAAACTGTATTCAGTGTAGTTGTTTAGTGTGAGTAGATAGGATTCTCAAAGAAAAACATGTAATAATTAAATCGTGGCATACTTAAAATTGTCACTGTGAATTAACATGCTTTTTAATTTCCAGTGCTACTTATGATGCCGTGACACTCTTTTCAGTCGATGTATTTCTGCAAGTTATCAATTTTAGTTTAAAGATATTTTGCTTTTCAAAAACAATCTTTTTACCCTGAGGAAAATAAAACTTTACTAGAAAACCATAAATAATCATAGAAATAAATAGCAGGATCCTAATTTACATTTAACCTTTGTTTTAAATGATTAATGGATGCTGTTTATGTAAACTATTTCTACAATGCAGCATGAAATGAAATTTAAATTGCAGATTTTACAGTGGTGTATTTTAACCAGTGACCCTGTCCCCACAGAGCAAAATAAAGGAAAACCAATTACACTTGTAATAAAGATGCTAATGCGTTTCTTGTTTTAAAGTTATTTAAGTTGTGATCGTGTAAGAAACTTTTATTTCTAATAAACTAGGAGAGGATACTCTGCTTTGGGATACTTTCTAAGAGAAAAATAACTTGGTTTCTACTCTACTAGCCACAGATCCCAATTCAGACCAGTTACTCCTCTCCAGACCAGTTATTGCTGGCGTCAGCGACTGGAGCAGTATGAATCCGGTCTGCGAGGCACCCTGCATCTGGACTGAGGGGGCGGTACGGAGTTTCTCTTTGGTGTCAAAGGCTGCCCACGTGGTCAGCCTGCCACAGAGTGGGCATTAGAACTCGGCACTTCGGGACGAAGTCAGTCACAGAGATGTGTAGACCTTTCGGTAATACCTTAGACACCAGCCCCTTTGAAAGCACCTTTTCCCCCTGGTCTCATCCATCCACCAGGAGTTCAAAAGATGGGCTTTTAAACAGATAGAAAGAAAAGTTTACTTCTACTCTTATTTGGCTTAAAGGTATTTATTATCTTAACAATTTTGTGTTAGATTTTATCACCTGTCTCTTTATAGGTATTAAAATGATTGCTTTATTTTTCTCCTTTATTGTATTCATGTAGTAAATTACAATGTGTGATTTTTTTCAATGATAACTAAGAATGAATTCCTGGAATATGCTTAACTTTATTTGGATACACTGTTTTATTCATATTACCAGGCCCATTTTACTAAAGTAATATTTTGTTGAGGACTTTATGGAAATGGAAGACATTGGCTTGCCAGTTCTCTTTGTTGAAATATCCTTGTTGAGTTTTGGTGACCAGGGCACCAGCCCCGCAACAGAAGCCATGACGTGAGCCCCACCCATTCCTATTCTCTGGGTGAATGTTTGCAAACTTGGTGCTTTTTGTTCCCTAAAAGCCTGGAACTATTTAAGGAAAGCCCTCTAGGCGTAGAGTTTTCTTTATAGGGAGACTTGAAATAATGACTTTACTTTTTTCGACAGAATTATTCTTTGTAAGATATTTTTGGGCATGGTAGTCAGTACTCACATTTTCTGTTTTTCCATGTTTCAGTTTGAATCTTTGTAGATTTGTCCATTGCATATAAAATTTGAAACCGAGAGGCAATATTCACTTTATAGCATCTTCATAATCTTATGTCTGTCTTTTACATTCCTGGTTTTGGAAATGGATGCTTTCTTATTTTCTTAATAAATATTCCCAGTGATGTATCAAGCTGATTAGAGTTTTCAAACCATCAACTATGACTTAGTTCATTTACCGTATCATATATTTCCTTTCTAGTTTAAGTAATGAATTTATTTTGGTTGTAATTTTCTTCTTTCCACTTTATTTGGTTTTCATTTTCTATTATTTTTGTAATGTTTTGACATGAATGGCTAGATTGCTGATTCTGAGCCTCTCTTTTTTAAAAGATACACTTTCAATGCTGTAAGGTGTTGAGATCTGGGAAATTGAGAACATAGCCTGACCTCAGCAAAACGGGAACAAGGAACAGCATGCAAACAAAGGCTGAGCAGACATCCTGCAGCATGTGAGTGCCCTACTTAGAGCAAGATAGGCAGATTGTAATCTGTTTAGTTTTGAATTTTGAAACCCCGCCCTGTTCCCGCGCGGTCTCTGTCAGCAAACAGCTAACTGCCACGTCTGCTTCTGTTCAACTCTTGCTTGCGCGTCCCTATATAAGGACTTAGCAGTAAGTGCTTGGTGCGTCTCTCATCTGCAGCCCTTTTGGGCACCGTGTCTCAGGACACCCCGAGAGTTCGCCCCTGCGCAGGTTAAGCTTGGCAGTTTAAACCCTGAAAGGTCTTTGAAAGTTATTCTCGCATCCAGTGGATATAACATAAGGCACCCCCTAAACTTAGCATACCTAAATCCAGCTAGCCAGTTAGGTCTGCTGATCTTCCTTGTGGATTCTGCACCCTTGTTTTCATCTGTGTGCCCCACCCTGTACATTTCCTATTGACCCACTTTTCACCGTACTCATCCCCGTGACAGGCAATGACATGTTATGGTAAGACTTCCTAACAAAGCAAGTGACGCACCTCATGAAAATGTGGGTTTTCAAGTCCTTCAGTGAAGGAAGTGTATGTTTTCATGATTGTCATGATGTCATAGGTTTCTAGCAATGCCTTCCTCTGAATTCAGATTTGTGTTTTACTGTTGAAATATTCAAAACAAAAGTGCAAAACTTTAACATTTTATGAAAATGTATGTTGCCCTGCTCACTCCCCAGACTGATGTGAGAAAATGCCATAAAATTCCATAGTGGGTTGATTTTCAGTGGAAAATAAAATAGAATATGCAAGCGAGGACAATGTGGTTCTTGGAAGCAAATGCAGAATACATCTGCAAGTTGTTTTTCCATTACAATTCTGACAGACTTTAAAAAAATTAACTCCATGGCTTCAGCGTTGCATGGCAGACACAATTATGTACACATTGACTTAACCGAGTGCTTGGATGATGGGTAAAATCCATTTCAAAAGCAGGCGCGATTTTATGACTCAAAGATTTAAATAAAGGCTCTGAAAGCACTGTTCATAGAACATGACTTGATTTGACAATCTGCACACAGAGTTAGCTCCATATAGCCAGCAATGGTTTTGTGTGTGAAAAGGAGACGCGGCGAGTGAAGCCCTAAAAGTGCTACAGTGACTTTTCTGGGGTGTAGGTGATTGAGTCATACTTGTGCTTTTCTCTGTTTCTTTACCAGTCATATACAGATACAGGGAGGAGTCCAGTGTGTACAGTGTCATTCGGAGTTTTTGCAATTTGCTTTGAAATCTTTTAGGCAAATGTTTATCTGTTTGAATTATTGGAGCATTATGTGTGCATGACATATATTTAGAACAGTTATGACAGGCTCCTTGAGAGGCCCCATATTTATGCACGGATAATTTATACCTATAAGAGACCTAAAACACATTCAACACAATGGTCACACAGCTCTGTGATATTTCCCCTTTAAGAAATCTAGATGGAACACTACAATTGCATGTTAATAACTTCTTTGAAAATCTAATGTTTTCATATTAATAACATGTCATTTCTTTAACTTTACATAGAGAAGTATAGAGACCTGTGCAATACAAAATTCTATATAATGCTTCAAAGGGCTGCATTTGGATTTTTACATTGTGATTTTTTTTGTTTCACTTTCTACGCTTTCTTTTCATATTTAGATAGTGTGTAGGAGTCCTATGTGTCATATAACGCTTTAATCATACATATTTAATGGTGCTTATTATACTTGTTGAATGTATTTTCACCGTGGGATAGAAGGTTCTATCCAGATTCCGTGGGAAAGGGGTTGTTTGTTTAATTTTTATTTCATTTTGTTTTTACTTTGTTTCCCTTGCACAAAATTTTATACAACGGACTCTTAGGATACAATTAATTGAATTGGCATTGAGTAAATTGGCACTCACTGGATTGAAGGGTAGTTGGATTCGTAATCAGTGTTTCTGTCTTGCATGGGTCCAGTGCTGTGTGTTTATACGGAAGGGCTCTTCCTGGCATCAGGACAGAGGGGGCGAGTGGGGCTGGTGGCCGGCTGGGTCTAAGTCCAAATGTCTGCTGATGGGAGAAGGAGCTTGGCCGGGCCCTGAAGCCTCCTGGTGTTTAAACTGACTGAATAAAACCTCAGTGCGATTTTGTGTATCAGGAGAGGATGTCCCTGCATTTGCACTTTCAAAAGGACATGTGCTGTCTCAGACATGGAAGACTTCTCATGAGATCTCACCACCATTTGGGTAATAATTATAACAGCAACTAACATCTCCTTCTAAAGCAGAGCTTTTCTTTGCACTTTGCACTTTGCACGTACTAGTTGGGTTAGTATACCACAGTAGAGGCATCAATACCAACAATATAATAGACATCAGATCAAATAAAAAATGATAGATAGAGTTTATACAGTTGGCTCTTATAAACTCTGAAGTTAGGGGCACTAGTCCCCTGCACTGCTGAAAATGTGTAACTTTTGACTCCCCGCAAACTGGAATACTGATAACCTGCTTTGACCAGAAACATCACTGATAAGGGAAACAGTCCATTAACACATATTTCATCTGTTATATGTATTATAACTACCTAAAGTAATCTAGAGAAAATAAAAGGTTATTAAGAACATTATAAAGAAGGGGAAATACATGTACAGCATGTATTTGTTAAAAAAAAATCAGCAAATAAGTGGACCCGTGCAGTTCACACCCACGTGGTTCAAGGGTCAGCTATGTACTGAAAAGAAATACAATTCTAAGTTATGACATTATTATCGTGAAACATTGTGGATATTTTCCACTAAACATTACCCAGATTCAAATACATATAAACTTAAAGCTGTAAGGAATGAAATGAAAACTAAATTCTGACACAAAAGCTGGAAGAGGAGGTATCATGGATTTTCTACCATCATTTTCTTCCACTTCTGTTTCTTAGCAACCAATTTTTTTTTTTCCTTACGTTTATAACATCTAGTGGAAGTGTTCTCAGGCACGATTTAGAAAAAAAATTCTCCCTGGAATTTTAGGAAATGTACAGGTCTTGAGTCATGTTGCACAATAGCATCCCTGTTGCCTCTGGTGATGGATGTGGTGTTTGGGGTTCGGGAAAGTTTACTCACTGAGAAACGTGACTCCGTCTCTCTCCCCTCTCCTTTCGGCCAGCTACCCTTTTCTATGTTACACACACACACACATATGTAATTTTTTCATTTTTTTCTTTTGCTAGGTGCAGCCTAGGTTCAACTTAAATTAAGTAATACATTCAGTCAATTTCCTTTGATTCTAATTCTTATAAAATGATACAGGAATAAAATTGCATAGAGAATTACCTTCCCTGTATGTTATAATAAGTTAAACACTGGACTTTCTCTATCATTGGATTTTTGTGGCTGACATAGTTTTCTTTATCAACTCATTATTTTGTCCATTTTTCTCCAAGTCTCTCATATAAGTGATAAACCTTAATATTGGGCACTGAATGGCTGGGGTATTGCTCTTTCTTTTCTCAAGGTTATTTATAATCATGTTTTCTCCCTAGAAACCATCTTTCTTTTTAATTATTGGTAACTAGTCCTTATACTTTCCTTGTATAATTTGATAGTATTTGATATATTGCTGTAATTATTTTAATAATAAAGGCAAGTTATTGTATGGCTATTGTCTCAGAAAAATCCCTTTGAGATGAAACTGAGCTGAAGCCTGTATTATAATTAAGGACTTCAGGGGGAAAGGCTTAGATATGCAATTAAACAAGCTTAAACATGTAAAGAAATCTGCTCCCCTTGAAAAAGGGAGATTTGGGGGATTTCACTGCATTTTCCTTCCAGTCGTGTTAAAAGTGACCTTGAGAGCTACCTTCCATAGCACATTTTAGTTTTATGTTCTTGGGGCCAATGTCACAACACTCGTGAGTGAAAAGTTGCTTGAAATGTTAAGGTGTTTTTAAAATACAACTCCTGATATTTGCACATAGAACAGAAAGCAAGCATAAACCCAAGTAATTACTTAGGTAATAAACCGCGACCTGCCACATTACAAAAAGGAATAGAAGAAACCAGGTACCTCAATAATTTGATAAACTTAGCAATTCTTAATTCTCAATTTCATGCTAAATACTAATTTCCTTTAAGCGAGGACTAGCTAAGTCATACCTGGGACAGCAAGAATATGCTTCCGACCATTTACACCTGTCGCTTGCCTACTGTGTCGACCAGTGTCCTGTTTACCACATCATGTCCGCATCACCACGTGGGTCTCTGAGCACCTGCCCCCGCTCTGTACCTTTCCTAACGTAAGCCCACATCCTAACAACCAGACTTATTTTTAGTGTGTTCTTTTACCCTTTTCTCCTGTCAAGCCATCAGTGGCAGTGAGGTTGGATTGTTTTGTGGGCAGACTACCTTTGATAGACAAGTTGCCTGCACCACCCCCAAGTGGAGAATGATTCCAGGGTGTGCCTGGGCTTGGTATGAAAGGCCACTGGGATCAGTCAGTGCAGGTTTCCTCAGGCCAGGGCATGGCACGAAGCAACGTGCACAGCCGGGCATCTGGGCTGTGCATTTCTGCCTCCCCTGCACGTGGGGATACATGAGCATTGCCACGTACTATACGCGACTCTATCCTGGGCTTGTCTCAGTCTTCATTCTGAAACAGATTGCCTTAGTAGGCATGTCTGCAGCTGGCACATGCCTTCTGATTGACTACTCTGTCCCCCTGCACCCGCACAACTGTTTTAGCATGACCATCCACTTTGTGCACCCCATTAGCTCAGGAATTCCCACCCTGGACTCAGCAACACCAACGCTGCCACGCCCCTGGACTGCAAAGTCCTGCAGACATGCTGGCATCTATACACCAACACTGACCCTTTTCGAGTTTCTATTGCTGATGTGATAAAGCTCGCTGCACACCTGGCATGTCGGTGCACACTGAGCCTGCCCTCCCCATGCTGACCCCGCAGAACTGTGGGCGTTCCTGTGTTTCTCTTTTACTCATTTTCAGAGTGATGCTCTCCTCGTGAAATCTTGGCAAATCTCTGTCCTCTTTTTTTCCAACCTTCTGCCTTGGCGTTTTCTGTCTCACAGAGTTTATCCACTCATGTGTCTGCAGTGATCACCTCTAGAGAATTGAGTGTGATTTTATGGAATTCAGCTCTTTTAATAAATAAGAATTCCCTAGCGGAGTACTTGTGTTCCGTGGGACTGGGCCCAAACCTACATGGGAAATATTTTCCCCCCACATTTTATATTTACACATCCCTTAGCTACTGAACACATTCATACTCATATCATTGTGAATATTTCCATCCTATACCACAACCTTAGTTGTGTGATTTTCCCTCAAAATCTTACACATAAATATAACCCTTTTATTCTGACCACAGACACCCTTGCAAATTTCTATGTTTACCTGACTTCACCTCTGAGATCTTGGATGTTGACCATTTACAACATCCAAGGTCTTCCCAAAATCCTTCTGGCTTGGATTCCACCATCTTTTGATATTTCTCCATTTCTCTAGTTGTTCCTCAGCAGTGGGCGTTTCCATATCACAGATTTCCAGATTTCAGCCATTGGCCTTCCCCTGTCGGCCTCCTTGACCTCGCCTTGTGGTCAGAACCAGGGGCGGCGTGAGAGGGAATGAGTCCTGTGGGAAGGTGTTCGGGTGAGACGTTCTCTTCCCTCCCCTGCGGTTGATCCTGCCCATGTCTGACCTCAGTTGTCCAGGCTGCTGGAAATTTCTGTGACCACCACTGTTCTTTCTAATCAGTTCATTTTCTGCTTTATTCACCTATGGACAGTTTCTGGAGTTTGCTTCTGAAATAAAGGTTCCAGCTTGAGTCCCACATGACAGAAAAGAAGCTAATTCAATGCAAGCAGTTTGATTCCAGAGTTCAGACTCATAAACACACAATCCATCCCACTCTATTTTTTAGAAAAACACAAATGCAATTAGTTGGACAGCCTCTCAACTCGCCTTCTTAAATATTCTTCTTTTACTAATTGTTCAGTGTGTAGTGCAGTTGTGTTTTATGTAACCATCCGCACTTTGCATTCATCCTTAGATTCCCTGGCTTCTATCTCAGAAAAGGTGATTCCTTCTTTACTCTTCTCTGGACAGAAACATCCCTCCAACCCTCCAGTTGCCAGGAGATACCTCACTGTCTCCACGGCCAAGACGTTGTTAATGGGTTTCATCTCTTCTCTAGTTACCGTGTTAAATTCCTCAAATGACAAACTGCTCACTAAGCCACAGAACTCTGGCTTCTCCCTAAGGCCGCTTAATATGAGTTGTTCCAGAAATATCCCTCCTTCCTGGACGATGGTCAGGATTTAGGGGCACGTGCCAGTGTTCATTTTACTGGCCCTTTTTGGAGGCCTTGGACATTGTTGGTCCTTCCTCAAAACCCTGTGTCCTTTTGTTTTGTGAAACCAGGTACTCCATTTCCCTAAATCCCTGCTAAACCCTTAAGTTGATGATTGTGGTTTCCTTGATCCCTCTTAGGATTTATGTTTCCTCAGACATAGTTCTCATTTCTGTTGTTAATCTCTGGACTGCCGCTTCTCACATTTTAATATACAGACCAGCCCCTGGTAAAAGGCTGGAGTTGAGCTCAGGGAGGTCAGAGTGGGCCCCATGATTCTGCTTTTTTGTCAGGTTTTCAGGAGAACCCCAGGTTGCTGCTCAGGGGATGCCCTTGAGTAGATAGACAGGAGATATTTCACCCACATCCTCATTCCTCTCTCTGTATGTTCTGATACTCAGCAGGGCTGTCCATCAGTGGGCCCTGGCTCCCGTTCAAAATGTTCTCATACTTTAAGCCTATGTAATTTTATTGACCAGCATTTTGCATGTTATGTCCTAAATATTATGTCTCTTTTTACCCTGGCTGGTGTGGCTCAGTGGATTGAGCACTGGCCTGCAAACTGATGCTGGTTCAGTTCCCAGTCAGGGCACATGCCTGGGTGGTAAGCCAGGTCCCCAGTAGGGGGCGCACAAGAGGCAACAGACTGATGTTTCTCTTGAACATCAGTGTTTTTCTCCCTCTCTGTCTCCCCCTCCTTGTCCTCTCTCTAAAAATAAATAAATAAATCTTAAAAAAATAAATGTGTCATTTGACAATAATTTTTCATAGTGACTATGGGCAGAATATCACTTGATGTTATTATATTTATTCAAACTAAATAAAACTGCAAACTATTTTATATAGTTCAGCATTTTATATAGTTCAGCAATATAATTCCAATCAGCATTAATTTAAATTTTCAGTAAACAATTATGGGTGCAAGTGATTGGTCTAAAATAAATATTTAGTTTTCAAAATTCAGGTACATTTTTTTGTCATTTGAATATTGGATTGTATTTAGTACATGAAATAGAGATTTTTGTCAACAATCTACAAATGTATTCCTGAGAAAATTGCTTAGAGATGCATACCAAATATAAGTATAGGTGACACAAAAAGTAAATGACAAATTGGTGATTTTGGCTTTAAAAATGAGATCTCTAAAGAGTTTTATTAGAATGACATGTTGTTTACACTTTTCTCTAGGCATCTGGTATTTATTTTTGGTCTCTTTAGTTAGGATAAAATCTTGATAAATGAGGCAAGAAGGCCACAGTTATTGATGGTCCGTTGAGCACGCATGTTTGCAGAGAATTTCCCTTTTTGAAGCCTTCTCATAAATCAATGTTGAACTTTATTGTATCATCCCTAAGTAAACCTTATTTTAGCAAACTCATAATCTTTCATTGCTGAGTCCTTTTAACTGGTCAAGTGGACACAAAATATATCCTGTTCTTTTGTTCAGCGAACATGAATAGATGCACAGAATTCTTCTTTGTGTGAAAAAAGCGATAAATATCCATATGTGTTAGTTTGGTTTAAATGGTCCATTCTTTGATGTGTCCTCACAAATAGAGCTAAGTGTGGATGATTCTTGGCTCTTCATCAGAGAAATATCCTGAACAACGGCTTTCAGATACTTTATTGAAGTGACTGGTTTCTCTTGTCCTTTTGGGATTTATTTGCATGGAAAGAATGATAGTCTCAAGTCAATATTCCCCAATTTCAGTTACCAAGAATATATAATTTACCCAAAATTATAGTAACCGATTTCCAACAAAAATATTTCAAACGGCCTGTATAGTAATGCTGCATATTACAAACAATAAGATGAGAGAGAAGAAAGAAGTGAGTGACTTGGAAAATTAAATCACTACAACTGCTAATTGCTGTCAACAATATTTTGGTCAAACCCAATAACTGGTTTTAATTTTTTTATTTTTAGATTTTATTTATCTTTAGAGAGGAAGGGAAGGAGAGAAGGAGAGAAACATCAGTGTGTGGTTGCCTCTCATGAGTCCCCTGCCGGGAACTGGCCTGCAACCCAGGCATGTACCCTGGCTGGGAATTGAACCGCGATCATGTGGTTCACAGGCCGGAGCTCAATCCACTGAGCTATACCAGCCAGGGCTTTGTTTTTCATTTTTTTTAAAAAAACATACTAGTGATTCTGGCCATTGACCAAGCCCTCTATTAACATCTTATAACTCTTTGCCATGCTTAATAATTCCTTTGCCTCCTCATTTCTCAAATATTTTTTTTTGCACCTGGTATACGTTAGACATTGTTTAGGGCCCACAGTAAAGTCTTAGATTTCAGGAATCTTATATTCTAAGCTAGGGAAAGTGGCTACTGAACAAATAAGCAAAGGCGAATTAAAACCTTGATTAATGAAAATTTCTCTAAAGGGTATAAAACGTTAATAATGAGGGCAGTGTGGTGGTATGTTAACCTCAGTGGTAAAAAGTCTCTGGGAGGTGACCTGGGTGTGGAGTCCATATTTGAAGCTTTGGGAGATGATGCTTCATGAACCCAAGGGTGGAGGTATGAAGGCTGAACCCACAGCATCTGTGGTGGAGGCAGGTGGACTATGGTGTCCTTCAGAACAAACGGGGAGGCCCACCAAGGTGCTGCTTCATCTACACGAGTTGTGAAGTTCTAGGTCAGCGAGGCAGAGACTTGATTCAAGTAACTAGGGTAGGGATTCTCAGCCTCTTACCCAGGTTCCAGCTCCCTTTGATTGACAGGAAGGCCAAGTCCTTTTAAGAAACATCCTGGAAAATAGCCACAAATAAGTCTTCCCCCCAGACTTCAGTGGAGGGACTGGACACCATCGACCAGGGTTCCTGTCCATGAGACAAATGGAAATGTCCAGAAGCTCTGGGAGTTATTGAACGCCAGCACCAAAACTGACCAGAACGCCACCGTGAGGGAGAGGTCACAAGGCTCACAGAAAGTCGAGGCAGAAGGAGGGTCTGGCCCATGGCGCTCTCTTGGGGAGTCCAGCGGGATGGGAGCCCCATTCTGTGGCTGTTTCCCAAGTCCACAGTTAATAAACAGTGAGGGTGTTTGTTAAAAATTTACCCTTATGTTTTTCTTTTTTATTATTGTGTAATATAGTCTGAGGCTATGTTGCTCAGTGCATTTATATTTATGTATTGGGTAAGAGCTGTTATTTTCAAAAGGGTCAAATTAAAAAAGGCTGTGGAGCTCCCCTTTCCTGGTACTCTGACTAAAATAATACCCCGAAAGGAAACACTGTATCCCCAGGGAACTGCAAGGATTGGAGCCACTGCTGAAGAGCAGAGAGATGAAGGGGGTGGACTCCCTGCCTGCCCCTCCCCCCTTCCCATCTCAGTGAATTGGCCTGTTCACTGTACCTTTGTGGGCTGGGATCAAGCAATGTCGTTGTTAATTGCTTACTAACCGGAAGTGGGAGGGCGAGAAGCCAGCCCACCTGTCTTCTCTGATCACCCAGACAGGGGCCCAGGCACTCCCCGCTCTTGCAAGGCATCCGTTGTCCGTGGAGGATGCCCAGAGCAGCGCCCATTTTTTGGACAGCTCAATTTTGTTTGTATTTTGGGCTCTGCTGCTCTCTTTGTCAATCAGGTCTGCCCGCCTCCCTTCTATACCTTTTCCCCAAGGTTGCAGTTTAACCATGATACTTTCTCCTATTTTCCATCCTGTTCTGGATGTTCTAATGCATTAGTCCGTTCCAGGTTTTGAAACAGAAAGATAAGGTGGGAATGAAAGTTCTGTCTATTCTGATTGGGAAATTTTTCTCTAGTTTTTTTTTTCCTTTAGCTAATGTACTTTTAATAGAGTATCTTATGCTGCAAATGCATTGTATTATGAGTATTTTCTTCATAACATTAATTTTCAGCGATAGAATGTCAAATACTTAAATAGGCATACTGAATGTTTTTAACCATAATATTATTACAGAAAATTCAGATTGTTTTTAAATCTTTACTATTTTAAATGGCGCTAAAATAAACATTTTTTCTCCAAAACAATTTCTTATATTTATGGTTACTACTTTAGGATTGACTTTTGTAAGATAAATTACTTTAACAAAGCATCTGAATTGTCTTACTTGTCATCAAATGAATTTCCAGAAAACGCAAATCCAAATTTCTAACTAGGATTATGTGTCAATATCTAACATATATCACCATTGCTAGCATTTGGGATAATGCTTAAAATTCTTTCAAAAAATGATCTTGATATTTTAAAATGCACTCCTTATTTTTTTAAAAACTCTGTGTGAGCAACCACTATGCTCCAGACCACAGTCTCGGTGTGTGGGATTCAGTGGTGACTGAAGGAGGCAGTATCTGTGCCCTTACCCTTCATGGACTTGATCTTCCTAGTGGGGAGGCAGGAGGAGCAGGTAATAGTGACAACAGGAAGTTATTAACAGAACTTAGAAGGGATACTGTGGTACGGAGGAAAATAAACTGGAGAAAGGGACAGTCAGTACCATTGTTAGTGTTGCTCATCAAATGCTTATCACTGTTCCACGTCCAATGAAACCTGGAGACCTGGGCATGGGGGCGGGGCACCCCTATGGCTTCATCCCAGTCATAAGTGCTCAGGATGTTAACAGGGGCTCTAGACACATCCCCCCTCACATCGCGTACCATTCTGGGTTAATACGCGTTTGCACTATTCACTTTAAATAACAGTGTATATAAAATATGATTTATGGGTTAAAGAATCTGTACTGGAAGCTTTGGTCTTTATGCAGTCTCCTCTGCTTCTCTTCAATCTTTTTGTTTCTACTGCTAGTCATCACGGAATTTGCTCGTCTGTTGATCGTTTTTGCTGATAAAGAAAAAGAACACAGGGACCTCTAAAGTCTTCTAAAAATACACATACGTTTTACGTTTTACATGAATCAACACCTACAACTTTAAAAATAACATAATGTCTTTCAGAGCAGAACACGGAATGTCAGAAGGCAGGTGTAAAAATAATTGTAGTTTTTTCCACCTGAGGCCTGCAAAACGAGTCCAATCTGTGTGTTTTTGTGTCTACAAAGCTTCTCGAAGGGGGGACATTAAATTCTGCTTGAAGAGATTTATGCATTTACGTGTGTGTGTGTGTGTGTGTGTGTGTGTGTGATGTGATGTGATGCTAGGGGAATTGTCCCTAGAGCTTCTCAGGAAAGTTCCCTTAGATTGTCGGTAACACACTCATTTTTACGTTCCGTTATTATGCCTTTAAAGCCAGACACTTCATTCCTTAAAGTGAACCGTGGACTTTATTTAACGTGGAAGTCTTCCTTCCCATGACTCAACTGATGAGGTCCTTGCCTCCATTTCCACTGTAGAACTGGCTTCTCAGCAAAAAGCTTTCAGCTTTTTTTCTCCTGTGGTTTGTTAAAAGACATCAGATTTTCTATATTCAAAATAAGGTCCTTACTCTCTTGATATGTTGATTTAGACATTTTTCTCAGGTTAACTCCAACTGAAAACAAGTGACAACAAGTCAAAAAGAGGAGGAGGGAGGTTTAGAGGAGGGAATCCTTAGAAGTAGATCCTTCAGTGAATTATTTTGTCTTCACAGTTTTAAGTCAGCTGTTAAAATTTGATAGAAGTACCATCGACAATGGTACTGGCTTTTAATCGGTACCCCCATCCCTGCAACCAAAGCCACCATTCTCAGATACGCCCTTTGGGTGGGATACTCTACATGTTTTACAGTAAAACCTTTAGGAATTAAGATGGGACCAGGGACACTTGATACGACTTTTCTTAAATTGAGGAAATTTTATAGGAAAGATGGTACATCTTTAAAATTAATGAGAAAAATAACAAGTGTATGGTGGCTCTGGGATTAGCTTTCTACTACTATATCTTTTTTTAGAAGGATAATTGCGGAAAGTACTTAATGATTCTTTCAGTCTTACTTTTTCCCACTGATACCATTGTCAAATGTCTTCTATCTTGAGGGATGTACGTGACCTCAGCCTTGGAGGTAGCCAATTAGAAGGGGCACTTCCCTAGCTTTAGATGTCTGCAGACTGCAGTAAGATGTGTTTTGGGTGACCCATTAAATAGGGCTTTAAACGCCAAAAAAAAATGTTTCTAGAAAATCTCTCTTAAGCTTCTCTACAGGCAGCTTTCTAAGCCGGACCTTTTAGCCCAGAGAAAGGACGGGGATTCGTTAGTTCTTTCTAACCTTTCTGACTGCTTGTCAATCAGGATATAATATTCCTAAATTTAAAACACAAAATCCCCATTTTGGACTTGTGAAAAGGTTGGTTAATCATATTTCAAAGAATTCTATAGTACAAATTAAACACGGGAAGAAAGGACAATCAGCTCACCAGCAGGACTGCAGCTTCTTAAAAAACATAAATAGGACAATTATTTGACATTTCCAATATTTCCATTCTGACATTCAGAGGTGGTTAATGAGATAACTCACGTCACCTTATATTAAATAGTTTAAAATACTGACGGCGTTGTGCCTGAGTCAGATGGAAAAACAGGCACCTCTGTATTCACTCAGGTAGACTCCATATTCCGAACCAAGTGGCAAAAAATAGTGAAGCCTTATAACAAAAACGTGACAGAGAATCCCCATGGTTGTCCAGTCGGTGGGCACATGTTGTCCCTCCTGCTAAGTCCCCCTGGTGGGGCCTGAGGGGTGAGGAGGACTCAGTGGCTCTGGAACCCGGCCCAGGGGGAAAGGTGTTCTCACTGCTCGGTACCTAGGGTCAGAAAACAAATAGACCACCTTTAAAATTTTGACATTTTGTTTCTCATGGAAGCCTTTGTGCTCATTTTAATGTTTTTGAGTATTGTGTACGCCGTGATTTATCTTGATAACTAAACTTTCTGGCGACTTCCAGAAAGTGGTTCATTCACTTTACCCGAAAAATCCCAGCCCTGACAGATGCTTAATCTCAAGGAAAAACTTGTCTCGCTAGGAGAGCCTTAAAGAACCCCCAGAGGAGACGGCAGGCGACCAGAGACTGTCTAGGGGCCAGCACTCCTCACTAGTGCGGGCGCCCTAAGGCCATCCTCTCCCTGAGCTGAGAGAGGTCAAGGCCTGCCATCAATTAGTGCATCAACCCGAAAAGTCCTGAACTTGGTTTTCTGCAGCTGAAGGGAACTTGGGTCCAGAGAAGCATTTCCGTGCTGTTGAGACCCCTACACCTAAATGTTTTCTCAAGTTACCTGGCTGATGAGAATTCTTAATCCCATCTCTGGATCCCCACGATAAAGGACTCCTTTTAATCTCGCCTTAAGGACAGGGGCTGTTTAACTCTCCTTTCTCAAGTGGTAGAAATGAAAGCTGTAATCTCAATGCAGAACCAAATTAGCAGGTATATATCCCCAAATTCTGTCACTTATTCGTGCCCATAGCTCCCTGGGCACACAGTCACTTGTCCTCTGAGTCATTCTCACTGTTTCCCTCTTATTGGGTAGTTGAATACACCTGTGGAGGGACAAAAGGGAAGCTGGAATCTTTTGCTCTGCTAATGGATAATTGAGCTCAATATTATTTTATCACCAGCCCCTGTGATTTCCAAATAGCCTTAACAGGTTACACTGTATAAAACTGAGTGAGCAAATGATTCTTTTGAAAATTAGCATGTTCAATCAAAATCCAGCCGGCTATCCGTTTTCAAAGCATCTGTTGTCATTTCAAATTCATGAGCCACTTAAGCACTGTCTGTGACATCAATTGGCTTCTGAGCTGTCAGTTTCTAGGAGGTAGCAATGTGCTCAACTGCGTGCTAGTAAAAGACGGACCGTATCAGCATTTGATGGCTTATCAACGTGTTGTGATGAAATGACCTTTGAGAATCAGTTCTGTGCTGTGCTTTGGGGTTTTGGCTCAGAAAGAGAGTTTCATCTGAAAAAAAAAATGGGGAACTAGTTAAGCAGATCCAAGCAGTACAGCTTTTGCCCTGTGGCCCAAAGAACAGTTGTTAACCACGTGTTACGAGGTAAGGAGACAAGGGGACAAAGGTCCAGTGCCTCAGTCATAGTGTTTGTATGCCCTGCTCAGCAGAGCCAAGCTCTGCAGGGGAAAGTTATGAACAGCACTTCTTCATATGCAAAAAATCAGAGTTGGAGATGTATTGGAGGTTCATTAATTAAGCACTGGAATTCTTTAATCAAAAGAGTTATTTTTAAGAATTCCTTTCTACTGTTGTCCCAGACTACTATATTTAGTGCTTATTCATGAGACAGAAACAGAATTGCACATATCTACTCTTCGAGCATCTCATCTTCTTGTTTGCTAGCTAATTATCCGTAATTTGGGGTACTGAGCCAAGACCTTGATGCTGGCTCAGGGGGCAGGCCCACAGGACAGCTATCTAGTGACATGCAGATCATTTGGGAATTAGAAGGAGGGAACTGAGTAAAGGGGAAAGGTCAATGGAAAAAAAAAGATTTTCTCTGACCATATTTCTTTGTCAATATGTTCATGTTAGGGTTTGGATGGGGGTCACTTTGCTCCACCCCCAGGTCACGGGCTCACTCTCATCTCCTGTCTCCTTAGCTCCTCCAGGACATGCAGAACGGCCCCAAAGTGGCGGGCGTGCTGACCTTTTCCTGGGCAGAGGCTGCCCTGTAGCCAAGTGGAAGCTGCACAGTTCAGCCACCTTCTCTTCCCCGTCAGACACCCCGCTCTTCTGTTTATTTTCCTGGTTCATAAATAGCTTGAAAAAGATTGGTATTGAAGTTTGGGAGATGCCCCAGCTTAGTTAACACTTGCTGCGTTCTCTTGACATTGTGGCTCTTTCCTACAATCATCCTTGTTCTTATTGCCTTCTCCCCAGCGTTTGTCCAGGGCATTAAAAATTCTGAGTACGCCGTAAAGCTCCCTGTCATTTGCATTAATTTAAGTGCCCTCCCCCCACCCTTCTTCCCTGGAATAATGTGTGATTCTATTAGCATAACTTTTATAGTCTTCAGGTCTTCTTGAGTTAGCAATATTCTTAAGACTCTTGGAACATATGGCCATAAAAATATTTTCCTGGAATGTTTTAATGTTTAATTATTATACAACTATTTATTTGCTAGTATTAGCTGAGTAACATATTTTAGGAATTTATGAATAAAAGTCAAGCAGGCATATGGTTAATGGGCCACTGGTGAATGTTGAACAATCTTTTCTCCAAGGGGTACGTGTATGTGGTGGGTGGGGCGTGAAGATAAGTAGGAGGCTCTGAATTCCCCGGTGTGGGTGCGTGGGTGCGGCCCCCTGGCCGAGTTCAATCTACCGTCATTCCAGACACTGAACAGGAGGAGGGAGGGATGGGACCAGTGGGCACTCGGGTCTGGTGTGAGCAGGCTCTCGCGCTCCTTCCCGTGATTCTCTCAGTAGTGGGTTCACGTCCAGTGCCGCCAGCCACCCAGGCCCCTGTGTCCTCACTTCAGAAGTGACAACTTGGCACATTTGAAATGCTTTTCTCAGCTTTTTTCCCCTAGGAGTCCTTTTATTCTTCTCTGAATGATCCTTTGATGTACCCACTTCTCGATGTATTTTTTCTTCTTCGTGGTTTCTGTTTCCACTAAGTTTTTTTTTTTAATCTTTTGGTTTCTGTGTCATACCTTAAAATACTTTTCCTGATAAGTCTGGTAATCTTTGATTGTCTGCTCCTGTTAAAGGGTTCCCATCAATAGGCAAGTGGATACAGAAAATGTGGCCCACATACACAGTGGAATATTACTAAGCCAGGACAAAGAATTAAATCTTGCCATTTGCAACAGCCTTGATAGACCTAGAAGATATTATGCTAAGTGAACGAAGTCAGATAGAGAAGGACAAATGCTTTATTATCTCACTTATATGTGGAATCTAAAAAGTAAAACAAATAAACCGAATAAAACAGAAACAGACTCATAGGTACAGACAATGAACGGATGGCTGCCGGAGGGGCAGGGGAGGAGGGCGGGCCCGGAAGGTGTTGGAGAAGAAGAGGCACACACTTTCAGTTACAAAGGAAGGAGTCACGGGGATGCGGAGCACAGCACAAGAAATACAGCCAGTAGCTCTGTAACTTTGTACGGTGGCAGATGGTTGTAAGGTTTAGCGTGGTGATCACTTTGCAATGTATGTAGATGTTTAATAATTATGTCACACATCTGAAACTCAGAAGATTGTATGCCAACTATACTTCAATGAGAGAAAAAAAGCAAGGCACTAAAAAGCCAACTGGCACCTTTGAGCCTGGCGGGAGCACGGAGCATGTGTAACTGTACATCTCTGAGCCGTTTGTCGGCCTTGGTGGGCTAGTTGTTGACGAAACCCTAAAATTAAATATTTCTTTTTGAAATTGTTATGTTATCATAGAAACCAGTCTTCCTTTTTTTCCTGCTTACCCAGTCATGTCCAGCCAATGCTCTTGGAGCCCAAAAGGGGGTCAGTCAAGTGGGGGTGGGAGTAGAAGGGAATGGAGCCTTCGGCGGCCAGTCTGCACAGGTGGCTTTTACTCTCTGCTTCGGTGTGGTGGTCCCACCCTGGTCATGCAGGGCCACTGCAGCCTGTAGCACCTCGGTTTTAACCTGTCGAGGGTGAAGCTTCCCTGTCTGCCGAGGCACAGGCCGGTGGTCAGACAGGCAGGTGCTGGGAAGGACTCTAGGCCTAGTTTCCCAAGTAGGTCCCAGCCCGTCCTCGGTAGTTCAGCTCTTCCTCCAGCGTGTCTTGCGGCACCGATGTAGCCAGTTCCCGAGACACTGGAAAATTCTACATTGTCTCTTGGCTTTTCCCCTCGCCGATGTAGGTTTTTTAGTTTAGTTTTGCTTTGTTCAGTTTCTCCTGCCAGATCAGTGAGAACTTGTACGTCTCCTTTTCAGCTTCTACAAGTTCGTTGCTGTCGTCTCCTCTCTATTCCTTCCATCCTTGTGGGTTTATGTCTAGTGAAAAATAAAACTCATTTTTGTGGCTTCGGGGGGGAGGGATTGTGGAGGAAACAAATAATGAGCACAGGGAAATCTGTCACCTGCATTCAGTGGCCTCTCTCTGCAGTTTTTGAAATCTGCTTTTCTAAGCACAGTGCACATTTCTTGTGAGAGAGACCCAGGCCCCCTGTCTGATGATCACAGGCCCCGCGAGGATGTGTTCATCATGTTCCAGAGTTCCTGTCATTTCCACCTCACCCAGTCCGTTTCTGCATGTGCTTGTCATGGTATCCATGGTTACGGTTCCCCTTGTCACTTACTCAAACTCCGGAGAGATAAAATAAAAAGGAAAGCCATCTTTGTGCAAAGTGTGCTTCTCTTTTCTGCACAAAGGCTTGATTCAGAAGAGGAGACAGAGGGGATTAGGTGGCAGATAATAGGAACAGGGCAGTGTCATTGATCCCGATTACGGAGAGTGTGAGAGCCCCACAACCAACTCGAACTTTGCTGGAAAATGCTGGCCAACGATTTTCCTTGGTGCTTAACCTCAAAAGATGCTCCTCACTGTTCAGAACTGAGTAAACACGTATACGGTCCCACAAATCCATCCCTAGGTCTGAAGATAGGAGATGTACAGAACATCATATCCTTATTCTTTAAAAGAGAAAAACAATCCCCAAATGTTAAGAAAAAAATCCCAAATTCCATGTCCCTTACGATAGTACTTGACACTGGTGTGAACCAAGGGTGTCCTTGGACTACATGGATACCTCCTTCCCACCAAGAGCACATCCTCATCTACTCTCTAGAGAATCTTAATATTTCTCTTTGACTCGTCCATTGTTCTTAAAGGAAACAAAAAATATCGTGCCCTGGATGAGTATTTTTGAGGGTCTCCTTTATTTCCTGCGCAGAAATAAAAGAGTGAAGACTGTACTTCCTACCTTGCAGTCATGCCCATGTGAGCTGTAATCTGATAGAATAAGTAGCCTTAGTTTCTAGGGATCAGTGGTCTCAGCCCCTTCATCTGTGTCTGGTCAAAGCCAGCTGGTCCTCTGCAGGCCCTCCAGCCTGGGCGTGGTCGGAGTGCCACCTCTCTTCTCAGGCTCTGCACAGACCCTGGAGGCAAATGTGTAACTCTGCCCCCACCCCACCACTGCCTCTTGTCTCAAGCCCCTTCACCTACTGCATCCTGAGCTCCTTTCCTGAAAGATCACAGAGGAAGAAGCCCTTTGTGGGCTTCATTTCTTAGCCCACAAAGAATGAAGCAGGCCCTGGATGCAAACCGAGAAGCACTGGCTTTGAAGTCAAGGTTGTAACTCTGTCCAGAGAAAGGAAGTGTGACTAGTACATGCCCTTGAGCATGTCCCTTCCTAACCCTAAAACTCAGTCTCTCAGTCTGTAAAGGGGAATGGTACTTCTCCCAGCAGAAGTTTTGAGACTTTGTCATAATATTTGTAAAACAGGGAGCTCTTTGCTTAGTCAACATTGATGACCAATGCTATTATAAATTAAGAACTGTTTATAATAAAATATTGAAAAATGAATGGCCTTCAGGTTTCTTCAGTAGACTCCACAGTAAAGGACATTTGAATTTTGTCTCCATAGATTAAATGGGCGGATGGCACATCTCGGTACCTGTGTGGATTATAGAGTTTGCGAAATGAGGACAGTTTGGAAAGTTCCGTGTGTCAGAGACCGCATTCCACATCCATTATTGCCAACAGAGTTCCGAGTAAGGATATTTCTAATGGTTAAGCTTGAAGCCTTTTCATTAAAAAAAATTACTATCTTATCAGTGGTAGAGTGGATAGCTGTGCATTGTTTTTTAATGATGAATAATGATAAACATACACACAAAAATTTAAACAACCTAATGTGCTCATAATGAGAAAAAATAGTGTGAGATTTAACTTTAAAATGCCCTTAGATTCTGTCACTACCAGTCCATCACAGTTACGATTCAGTTCACTTTTTCGCTTGGCCACGGTGATGCTGTGCCATAAAGACCTATAAAATGGCATGCCGCAGTAGAAACGACAGGCAAAAAAGTGAGAGGGCCATATGGGTGCCTGAGGACATTCTATTGAATATTTCCTCATGCTGCTTTTGGGGAGTTCAGTCCGAGAGCACGCTGCCAGTCTTGAGCAGGAAAACCCAGCCTCGATCGAATACTTACCATTATCTCATGCATGAGCATAGAAAGCGCAGTGAGACTCAGCTTATCCACAAGATCTCTCTTTTAGGTGAAACAAATGATCACAATGCAGGGTAGTGTGGGTGGTAAGAGAGGTGACTTCCAGGTGCTTTCGGGAATGAAGGGGAGCTGGACAGGCAAGGTGTTTGGGGAGAGGGGGTCCTGAAAGAACTGTATTCAAGAAAGCAATTCAATAGAAGAACCTGGTCGAAGAAAGCTATGCCAAAAATGTAAGTGGCAGTGAAACACGTGTTTAAGGGATTATCGTTTTGAATTGCTTGGAAACTGTTAAGCAAACAACACTCCAGAAAAGAATTCAGCGATGATGACAGCGTACACTTTTATTGATTTTTGCTTGACTATTTCTTGCTAGAAGGAATGCCAGACAAAAATGGTGTTAATGTTTGGACCCGTTGTTTTCATCTCTGGCTGCGTGGTGCTGCGGAGCTGAGCGCATGGCTGGCTCTCACTCAGCTGTGCACACGGTGAAAATGCCCCTCCAGATGCCTGTCTGTGTTTGCTTCACATCTGCATGTATCACATACTTCCTGGGCCCCTTGTCTGTTTTCTTTTTTAACTCTAGTCTGTTGTTTTTTTTTCCCCTCTCCACTATGGTTTTCTCTTTCTTTGCTACACTTCTGTCTCTTGATACCACCTGTGTCTGGCCTACAGGAGAGGCAGTGAATTATAAAACCATCCTCTTTTCTTCCACTACATCCAGCCAGACCTCCATCTCTAGCGCCCCAGCCCTCTAGCGCCCCCTAATCTGGGCTAAGGACGGTAAGAGAACAATTAGTGCTGCCCACGTGGTTGATGGGGGGAAGAGTGAGGTAGAAATTTGGTTTTACTTTAGGTGAAGGTACCATCACCCCAGGGTCTCCCCTCCCACTAGGTATCCAACTCCTCTCTCTCCTTTTACCTTCTTCTTTTCCTCCCTTTTAGAAAATCATTGTCAAATCTGCCATTAAAGAAAATCAAAGTAAGACTATAGCATTCTCGCATATCCCTTCCCTTTCGCAGGTCTCCTGATGTTAAAGCAAATATCAGCATCAATCTCGTTTTCTTGAACCACTGTTTTTTTTTTTAATCCCATGTTCCTCCACCCACAGTTTGTAACTGCAACTGTCACTCTGGCGTGGACAGGGGAACAAAGAAAGGCCTTCATTTCACTGAGGATTTGATGGTATCCAAAACTCCAAAGAGGCGCTGCCCGGGCACTCTGCACCCAGCCGGTTTTCCTGGAGGTCTAATATTCTAATATTAGACGTAGGATCCGGCTTCTTGCCAGCTGCCAGCTCAGCGCACTGGCGATGCCCACAGCGTGCATATGCTGGTTTTGCGGCTCCTTTTTTCCCCTCTATTTGTCATGGTCCCCGGGTGCTCTGTTCCTCTCTGTCCTTTTTAACATTTTAGCTATTTCGTTAACTTATGTTTTCCACAGAAGACATAAAAGAAGCCTTTTAAGAATCTCAACTATTACGTGAGGTTGCATTGAGGCTCTTTCGTACATACGCTTTTTGTTTATGAAGGCAGGGGGCGCTATGCGCAAAGAAATGAGCCTCACTAATTGGGTAGCATTTCCGAAGACAGACACCTGCAGACTTGTAGCGTCCCACATTACAAAATTACTTTAAAATGTGTTATTTCTTTCCAGTGCTGCCAAATATACGATGATGCATGTCCTTCCTGAGATATGCAGACAGCAAATGTCACACGTACATCCTTCTCACTGAAGACGCAATGCGTTGTAACTAATAATGATTTCTCTAAATCACAGATTAATTGGTGTGCATGAATTTGCATACCTTAGACACATCAGCACGTCCTTCACCATGAGTTTATCTGTAGTAATGACACATTTTTGCAGGTGTTTGCGAGAAATCCCAGATAAACAAACCCCTTTTCAATAATAGGTCCATTTTTTCCATTGACCGGATAAGTGAGAAGTTAGAGAAAATTGACGAAAAAAAATAAGAACCAACCATCATTTTGTCTTTCCTTTCAAATAACGGGCATATTTTCAATCTTTTCTTCAAATGGTTTACATTTAGAAGTGTCTCACTGTATTACTTGGAAACAGATAAGAGGGAAAATCAAGTGTAAGGAACATGATTCATATGAATTATAAGTACAGAAGGTAAAATGCAGTACAGACTATTACATAATTTCAAAAGCTTTCTAAAAGAGCTGGAACCACCAACTTTGAAAGGTCAGCGCATTGTTGAAGGAAGTGTTTTCACATGCCATACCAATAAAGCACCTCAAGGACAGGCAATTTGACTTGTTCAAAAAAAAGGTATTATTTCCGTAGAACGCTCCCTTTTGGTATTTTTTCATATCACAGTTATCTGCAGACTAAATTGCATAGGATAGACATTTAAAACACTTCAAAAAGCTTATCTGCAGCAACCGAAGCCCAACACCCGGAATGAACGATCCAAGATGAGCCTTCATTTTTAAGTGTTCGAGTCTTGCCGAACATTCTGAAGACGCCGAAGTAAATTTGAATGTTCAGTGGGACTAACATTAGGTCAATGAGAGTGAATCTCTGGGGCCAGTTTGTAGGTGCCGAGATTCAATCATCAAAGTCTGATGTGATACATATTTCTAAGTTCAAAGTATCAAGAAATAAAATAATTAAAGCTTACCAACTGTAGTAATGACCCAATCCACTCATGTTCAGTCAGCGATGAACAGTTAATCTGTGTTTACTGACACTCTTAGCATTTGCTAAGATTTCTCAGTTTGGAGAATTTGTAAAACCTATTATCACATTTAATACAAAACTGAGAATACCTACTGATAGATTAGTTGGATTGTTGACTTAACAAGAGGATATAGCTACCAACCTGCAGACTGAATACTCTGGAAATAAAAAAAAAATACAGTGAAAAAGCAAGAGCAGAAAAATACGGGGTAACTATTAGAAAAGTTTGCTTGTTAACTTACCATGCATTTATTTGTGCCACTAAAGAATCAGCCCCTTAATTTAGAAGACAAAGTATTTCCTTGAATAAATATTCTACCTAAAAAAGCTATGTTGTGTTTACCACAGTGGCCATGTCCCCAGAGCAGTCCCCCCCGCCGAGTGTGCTCAATAAATATTTATGGAATGAATGAAACCACAGGCTGACACTTTATGTTTAGAGCAACTGTGTACATGTGGATATTGCTTTGCAATACAGAGAATTGTTTGACCTGCAGCGAGTGCAACTCTGCTGACCCACAGATTGCCAACTGATAGATCAATATATTAAAATTCTCAATGTGAAGGTTGTATTAGCATTTTTAGGTAAAGAACAAGGCCAGCAGCAGCATAAATTTTATCCAAACCCTTGATAGGATTACCACACAGTAATTGTACTATTAATGAATACATTACAAACAATTACAAAATAACAATTGAGGTTTACTTTCTGTAGATCAGTTTACATAATTGCTGGCTTGGTTTTTCTTTTGGCTAAGGATTAAATAGTATGCTTTTGCAGACGACTGTCTTAGCAAGTACTAACTTCTAAGGCTAGTGGTTGTCAGAAGCACCTTTCATATCTCAACCATCTTTCTTGTTTGCCCCTCCATCCCTCCCTTCCTCTCTTTTCCATCATCTTTCTTTTTTAAGAGAGAAATTTTGATCCCTGAAATGGGAACCAGGTAGAGAGTTGGAAATAGAGAAAGTGTTTTTTTCTTCATTTTTAAGATTCATAAAATCAGAGTTGTTGCTTATTTTATGATCATCTTAATTCATAAATCCTTAGAAAGAACATGTTTGCAACATTATCAAAGACAGTAAAGGATATTGATAGCAGTCTGTTGCAAATGTGTTATTATCTGAAGTATCTAGTGACTGCATGGTGGTGGGATTCTTTGATCATCTGGGACTTTCTTAGGTGGATAGTGATTCTCCACTGAAGAGAAGAAATAATGTGGAGGAGAAAACCAGGAACAGAAACAAACAAAGCAGAATCACTGAAGACAATTATAATTCTTATCATTTTTCTTGCTTAGTAGATGATATTTAAAGTATTGCATTTAAAGTCCTTTAAAATTCATTTGATCTTTATTTCATGATTAAGAGAAGACAGACATTTTTTAAAAGATTTTATTTATTCATTTTTAGAAAGAGGTGAAGAGAAGGAGAATGAGAGGCAGATGATTGCCAGTGTGTGGTTGCCTCTCGTGGGCCCTGTATCAGGGCCTTGTACCAGGGACCTGGCCTGCAACCCAGGCGTGTGCCCTGACTAGGAATCGAACTGGTGACCCCTTGGCTTGCAGCCTGCACTCAATCCACTGAGTCACACCAGCTAGAACAAGACAGACATTTTTAAAGAAACAAGAGTCAGGTGTAAAAGTCCCCTAGAATCTTGGTATAACTTTCTTTGTATCTATTTATCAAACAGTTCTCCATAAACATACCTTTTGTGTCCTAACTTTTATGTTTGATTCTAGTAACGGGACCATAGTACATTGAGTTCTAATGGTCCTTCAGGGGCAATCTACATTCAGAGTTAAGTCTGCAATTCTTCAGCCTCTTTGTTAAGTGGTTAATGATGTATAAACAAATATTTAAAAGCTCATCAAAGAAACCTAAATTCCTAGAGAAAAATTATTCCCTGTTTTGACCCAATTTTTGTAAACGGAATCTGGGTAGGGCCCTAGAATGAGCAATATTTTATTCTGCAAACACATACACGATGTCTCCCAGGCATCAACTCAACAACTTCCTGAAATGCACTCTGAGGGCTTCTGGAAACTGGATTAGCGACGCCCATTCCAGGCTGCAATCCCTGGTACAATTCTGTTCACATCTGAACAGAAGTTGGAGTTGGAATAATTGGATGTTGTTTTCTCAAGCCTGATACTGATAGGCTAAATAACTGATAGCCTGTATTTTTGGTTATATCAGTGTAGGCTATTGATAGGCTATATTTTGTGTTCTTTTGTGGCGTTAAAAATGAGTGATTTTTTAATATGTTCAGCAGGTTTGATAAAATAATATTTCTGTAAGTGCCCGGTGGTTGTATCCACTCACCTATTGATGGGCACTTGGGCTGCTTCCAAATCTCGATGACTGTAAAGGACACTGTGGTAAACATAGGGTGCTTAGGTTCTTTTGAATGACTGTGCCCGGTTTCTTCAAATAAATTCCCAGAAGTGGCATCACTGGGTCTTCTATCTACTTTATAAAATACGTGTTGAAGTTAGACATCTTGCAAACCAAGCTGAAAAGGGTAAAGAGAAGGGTATCAGACTTTTGCAAACTGTGTGTAGCACCCATTCTTATAAAGAAGGTCTGTTTTGGCATATTCACACTTAGAAATATGTAATAATTTCCGTGATATAGATGGGCACATAAATAGATTTTCTAACTTTAGGCTTGGTTTTCCATTGTTGATTTTTTTATGGCTTACTAAAGGTTAATTTGAACATGGGAAACAATGTAACATCATTTATTCTTAGAATGAATATCTTTTAAATAAATTAGCAGACAGATAGGATATACCAGGAAATTAATACAGATTTCTATAACAAAGAAATAAACTACTAAAACTCCCAGGTCTCCATTTTAAAAAAGATTTTATTTACTTATTTTTAGAGAGAGGGAGAGAAGCATCCGTGTGTGGTTGCCTCTTGAGCACCCCCTACTGGGGACCTGGTCTGCAACCCAGTGCCCTGTGCCCTGACTAGGAATCGAACTGTTGACCCTTTGGTTCCCAGGCATGCACTCAATCCATTGAGTCACGCTATCCAGTACCCAGGTCTCCATTCTAAGAAACCTTATCCTAGATCTCCAAACCTTTCCCCACAAGTTTAGACTCTTCGCTTTGCCCTCATAGATTGGACAGCACTGTATGAATCCCGACTACCTAACTTCAAGAGATAAAAGGAATGAGGACGTGTTGGCAACTCTAACTAAATGTAACTCTACATAAAAGTATTTCTACTTATTGCTCTTAAGATGCCACTAGCTTTCTTCAGTTGCTTGCAGAATAAGCATTTCTTTTGCATCCATGTGCTGTCTGACCACAGTTTAAAAGCCAAGGTGACACATTGTATTCCTGTTGAAAATCCTTCTGTTGATTAGATGGTCTGGGGACAATGTTGGGGACAATGGGAGTTTCTGCACTGTCAGGACGAACTCTGATTTACAAAGTAACCATATTGAAGTCTAGAGTAGTCTTTCCTTTTCTCCACTCCCCAAAATCTTAACCACCCTTGCAAGACACACAATGTCCAGTCAGCTGGGATTTTTCTCTAGCACATTATTTCACATACATTCTTTATTAACTACTGTAAGTCACAGTATCACTCTGGGCGTTTTAAACACAGAATTAACCTTGAATTTCCTATTAACTAGGGATGCATTTGTTTGAAGGTCATTTCAGAGTGGATTCATTTTACCTATGGGATCCCTCAGGAGATATTGGAGGGCCGAGTTGGATCCTCCATGAACTGGCTCAAACCCTAGCTTCCTACTCAGAGTTTATGTAACTACAGAACATCCAGAAGAACCAAGCCCATGCCAGGATCAGCTGTTATTTAAGGAAGTTCTCTCCCCTGTTTCCCAGGAGTCAGGAGTGGTGCTGCACTGAACCGGTCCCTTGTACCCAGACACCTTATGTGAGGACGGTAGGGTGGCAAGCCTTTGCTCTCTCGACCTTGGAGAACTTGCACCAGGAATCAGCCACAGGTAAGTGCTGTGTTTATGGAAAACGTTGGGACAGCTACATCAGGATGTCTTTTTAGGTTTTTATTGTTTTACCATCAGGCTATTACATTAGTGCTATGCTTAGTGCTCTCTTCAAAAGAATCACACGAAAGCAGGAACTATTGTCATTGAACTTGACTCCATATTTAGTAATTTCCTAAGAAGATCTAGCTTACTCTTTCACAGAAGTAAAGTGATCATCCACTATTGTTTTTATGAAACTAGGCAGGATTCAACATTCCCAGTTTATATATAATTTAGTTATTATTAACATAAAAATAAGCTCTCCTTTATGTTTATTTTTAACTCGGAGCAAATCTGTATACATATAGGCATGTTTAGGGTAGACAGCAACTGAGAAGGAATTTAAAAAAATTATTGTGAAGAAAATGTAAATTCACTGGGGAAAAAATTAATGTCATTGAAACAGAATAATGACCCTCTAGATATCTGTACCTGTGAATACGCTCCCTTATCTGGCAAAGGGTTGGTGCAGGCACTGTTAAAGGTAAAGACTTTCAGCTGTGGGGAGAGTATTTCGGATTACCCAGGTGGCGCCCGTCTCATCACGTGACCCTTTGAAAGCTGAGCACTCTGCACACCTTTGCTCAGAGAGGAGCATGTTGCTGGTTTTGAAGCTAGAATAAGTTGGGGGGAGGCTGAAAACCAAAGAACATGGGTGGTGTGGCAAAGGCCAAGAAGCAAAGTCTTACCTGGACCCTCCCGCACGTCACCAGCTCAGCAGACACCTTGCTGTCGGCCCAAAAGGCCTGCATCAGATGCTCACCTGCAGGACGGTAAGAAACATACCTGTGCTGTTTGTCTCCCGAGACTGTGGGAATTCCTTAGGAGTGCAGTAGAAAATTAGTCCAAGAGAACTGGTTTTTTAAAACGTACTGCCTTTCTGCTCTGCCTGCTCCTGCAGACTGGTACTCTGGTTGTTCGAAGAGCTGTGTGTCATTGAGTCATGAAGTGTTTTATCTCCCTGTGTCTCAGAAAATGGGTGCTTTTCGAAACGCAGAAGTGCTTGTGTGTGTGTCATGAATCTTTTAAAACTTAGGCGATGAAACACCTCTTTTCTGTTGTAGTTACGTTTTCTTTAATAACACCCTTGTTCATTCATTAAATGGGGAATACCCCATACCAACGGAAGGGGGATCCTTGAGATTTTCCCAGCACAGGTGCACCCCCGAGATATCGCAGGTTCATTTCTAGACCAGCATAAAAAAGCATATTGTAATGGTGTTGCTGGTGGAGCCTCTTGTCTTTAGTTTGTTATAAAAAAATAAAACAACAAAAACACAACACCTGTGAAGTGCAATAAAGCAAAGTGCAGTAAAATGAGGTCCACCTGTAGTTCGAATCCATTCCTCCGAGGTTCCTGGGACGAACTGTTGGCGTTCTTGGCTGGTACTTAGGACCTGCTAACTCAGGCGAGGTGCCCAGAGAGAGCTGCCTCGCTGATTCCGTTACAGGATTTAGTTTAGTCTTCTTCCTCCTCCTTCTTTTTTCTTTATGGGATCGCCCCTACTATTCCCTTAGGAAGAAACAGTTCAGAACAACATGTGTCTGGGGCCAGCCCTCCAAAGGTACCCAGGAAGCAGCAGTGTGGACAGTTTTCGGTGCCTAGAGCTGTTTTTAGCACCAGGCTGAGCCACCGTAGTCATTTCCACCTGGACCCAGACGCCCACCTCCAAGCAGCCCATTCCCCCTCCCGACAGGTGGGACTTCTTCAAGGCCTAGGGGTCCTTTCCTCGCCAACCTGTCCCGAATCCACCTACATCACTTAAGTCATTTCACTTTACTTCAAAGACCAAATAGGAAAAGGTGGGAACTTTGTCTAGAAGAACACATCCATTGTCATGTGACTGATTTCACATTCAAACTTGTAACTGTGGGCCTGCCTGTGTAGGGGTAGCCTTTGCTCAGAAATGAGTGTTATGCTTTTGGAATAGGCTTTTTGTAGATATTCATGAAAATATGTTCTTTCTCTCTCTTTTTTTTTTTTAAAGAAAGACAGTTTATCCCATAGTTCTGAAATGACTCTCTATGCAGATGAATTTTAAATGCCACCACTTTCCATTTCCACTACAGTTCCAATATTTGGTCTGCCGGTAATTATGCCAATGATCAAAATCAATACATGTCAAAATGTATGTCTGATTTCTTATCGGATAAGTCTGTTGTGAAATGTTATTACCAAAGCAGAGGAAGCTCTGCTATGAAAAACTAACTTAGAAGTATCACACAGACACATATACACACGCACACACAATTTGGGGGGAAGGGTTCAAATCCTGATACAACCTACCCATGGTGTTGACAAGACTGTTCAAGGCCTTAAATGACTGCCATCTGCAATTAGTAGCCATGGAGCAACAAGTTACTGTTATATCAGGTAGAGAGGGCGGTATTAAAGACACTGACGGCAATTTCTGTTGTGTGAAGAGATATGACTTCATATAGAAAACCCATGCCATGATCTTTTGCTAAGACGGTAGCCCAGTCCTTTGCTCTAGCTTTCCCCAGGAGTTGCTCGCGCTTTATCGGAGGATGATGCACGCTTTTCACTTGGGCTCCAAACTACTTCGGTGCAGTGCCCTGTGGTGGAACGTCAATCGCTGTCACTACAATGCGACATGTCAGGTGACGCCTATGAGTGCCAACTTGCGTCCCAAATGCACTGCTTCCTTCTTCAGATTCTTAACACGGTCTTCTGTTGCCAGGTGTAAAACGCACGGTACTTTGTTGTGACTGGTTTTGTTTCCCTTTGGTACGAAGGTCACGCATTGAAGAATTGTAAATGGGGCTGCCTATCCTAACTAATGGCTAGAGGCAGAGAAGTCAAAGGGTGTTTTTTTATATTACTCTAGCTTTAAAAATATATATATATTCTTATTTCATTATCATTGCTTTTTATTCAGTGAGGAAGACATTCTTATATATTTTTTATCTTGGCTTTCTCCTTTTAAGGTGCTATTGTTTGAAAAAGAATGACCCTATTTCTACTGTCTCATAAAATCGCCATAGCTCACACATGCATGGTCCTTTTTATGAGCCAACAACTGTTCTAAGGACTTTCTCCATAATAACTCAGCTTTCGTGGCACTCCTTCGAGGTCATTACTGTTCTCCCTGTTTCATAGGTGAGACTGAGGCACAGGACAAATAAACTTGTCCAGCTTCTGGGTGTGAATTTGAGAGGGGGTGTGGATTTGAACCCCAGGATTCCAGTTTCAGGGTTTGTGCTTTGTGAGCCATACAGCGACACCATCAACAGACTTCCTCTGAACAAGACTGACAGAATGTTAATCATTGTGTTCATGCCATTCCCCTTCTAGTGAGTGTTTGAAGAAAGTCTCTAGTCCTTAGTCACTGCGTTTGATGTGAGATTTTTGTGGACGTAGTTCTAAGTCTCTGCCCTGGAAGCGCTCTTCTCCTTTCCTCCCATCCCGCAGGGCTTCGGGACTTCTTATGCCACAGGGGCTGGTCCATCCTAAGCCTCCAGGTCGTCTTCAGGTTTATCAACTTTCTAAGTTTCCATCGAATTCCCAGTGAGGTGAAAGGCATGTGTGCTCTGGAGGAGCAATGTCAGACAGGGATCGTACCTAGAATTTGAGGTTTCCTGAAATTCTTTACGAACTCTGGGGCGAACGTCAGCTGGGTTAGGTGGTTCAGCATACAGAGCTTATTTTCCCTGCAGGACGAAGTTGCAGTGGGTAAAAAACTGGGGAGAGTGTCGTCGTGTGGACAGGTTCAGCCCTGGACTCCGCTTTCAGTCCGTTTTCACACACCCCACCGTGGGCGCTCCGCTCGGGCACAGGTGTCTGTGGGAGTGTGTTGGGGCAAAGCAGGCAGAGATTTTTGGTCACACGGTGACCTCACCAGGGCACAGGGCAGGGCCCGGCATCCAACCTCAGTGCGGTTGAGCTGATTCCACCAATAGCAGCTGGGGACTCCAAGGTCTACCTGACGCCCATGAGCTTGGGAAGATTCAGGTACTTATTGGGGCTGAGAGGGTACCTGTCGCTGTCTTGGGAGGCGCAGTGACAAAGAACCTGAGCAGAGGTAATATCTCCATTGGCGACAGGTGGTGATTATAGGCCCAGGGTTAGTATGTACTCAGAAGGTGATTGAAGGACAAAAACACTAGGCATAATATTAGAAACTCTGTTAAACTTTATGCTGTTCAGAAGCAGAGTGTGTACTGAAATACCCCGTATAATGTTTAATAAGAAATCGATTAGCATAAGGAGATGAGGTCAGCTGAGAGAAGAGGGATGGAGGAGAGCTGTGTCCTGTTCAGGTTTCTATCTATTCTGACCACCCAAACTCCAGGTCTTTCCTTGGGAAGAGTTCATGATCATACCAGCATCCTGCTAAGGTCTGATCACCCACAGTACTGAACTAAGCAGAACCAAACGTAGCTCAAAGGAGGTAGTCCAAAATAACTTTGAAAGCACAGAACATGTCAGCACTATTAATAAGGGTCACAGGATTGTGTTTCTGTTCAAACCTTGGTTAAAAGATTAACACCCTACTTAGGAAGAAGTATCGCTGAACTTGTTGGTGCTTAATTTGTTGTTTTCATTTTACATGTAAATTAAACATACTTGGATTAGGATGAGAAGTCAACTCAAGAGAAATGTAATGGAATTGTTATGAATAGAACATATGCCTTTCCCCCCTCATCCCCACCGAAAATAGAATCTAGAATATTGGTTCATTATTGGTGGGGTACATCCTGCTGAAGACTATACAGGAAAGGTCACTTTTCTACAAAATTACTTTTATTATGTTGTCTCTGAAGGTACAAGACAAGTTAATTTAAAATTGCAATTACATCTTCATCCCAACTATATCCGGATTAAAAATAACAGGGCAACTTTTTAAAGTTAAAATCTGAAGCAAGTGAGATTAACTTAAATGTCATTGAGGATGTCTTTTTTTAAAGTAAATATCCAACAGGAGCTTGGTTATATGAAGTTAAAACATAATAACTTTCAGATAGCTGTCAACTTAGTGAGTAATTTTAATGGAAACTTAGATGTTCAGTGAGAAATGGTTTTCAGCTTTATTGGAGTATCAATAGATTAAAAAATGGTACATATTTACTTGTGATGAGTGTGGACATAGGCATATACCCTTGACACTGTAATGACTCCTTAACTCATCAAGCTAGTAGACATATTTCTCGCCTCCAAAAATTTCCTTATGTTCTTTTGTGGGTTTTGCTGTTGTTTTTGGTTTTTGTGGCGAGGACACTCACCATGAGATCTATTCAGTGAACACATTTCAAAGTGCACACTGCCTCTCACGTGATTGACTAGAGATGCTACGTTGTCCAGCGGATCGAGAACTCATCCTTCTTGTAACTTTATAACCATTGACAAACAGTCCCCCATTTAGGGCAGATTAATTTGGTGAAACCTAATCATGTCTATTTTTTTCAGTCAGCAGACAATTATGTTTACAGTGCAAACAGCCCTCCTGTTGATTACTCAGTAGGACTCTGCATCACATTTTCATTCATAATTTGCCATTAAATAAACGCTTGTGTAATATTCTGGTGTGGGTCATTTTTTCCCTAGTAGATAGATTTGCATGAAAAGGAGAAGGATATTTGTTGGCTCTATTATGTGCTAATGTCTTCTGTCTGCTGTTTCAGTTATCAGAGCAGAACCAGAAGCTCGGAGAGATTAAATAATTTACCCAAATCACAAATGCATGCGTGAATTTCTGGAAAAGATGTACATTTAGGTTTGTCAGGCTGTCCACATGGGTGCGCGTGGCTGTATGTTCCCAGGAGACGGTCTCGCCCCAGGTCACTCCCGCTGGCCTGGGTCACCAGGGCCTCCCTTGGGAGGGCCTCGTTGCTGCCGGCCCGGGACTCGGGGCCTCTGCGGCTGGAAGGGACTTCTCCATAGTCAGCAGCACACTCATCGGTCTGCTCGGGGGGGGAGTGGAGCCACCCACGGTCCCAGAGCGAAGTCTGTCTCCACACTCCAGCAGGACCCTGAGAAGGGAGGCTGTGCTTTCCTGCCCGGCTCCGCCATTTTACCCTTGTCATGGGGGTCCCTTTGCTTGTCAGGGACCCTTCTGCCTAGGCAAATGGTTTGATTGTTCATTACAGTTGCTTCTCAGAAGGCTCCTTGACTCTTCAAGGGACAGTATTAATACCTATCCAAGCATCCAAGGTCACGTTTCTGCAAAATTGCTTTCATTATATTGTCCTGGAAGATGAAAAGGCAGGCTCATTTAAAACTGCCATTTGAGTTTGAACCCTAAGATTCTTGGAATGCTCCCACCAGCTCTGTGCTATCCTGTCCCGAGTCTTGCCTCATCCTAATCAGGCCCCCTTTTTGAGAGAGCCGCCTTAAATCAAATTTCCAGTTCTCCCTCGTCGCCGATCCGACCCTCCTGTCTCCCCTTGGATCCAGTGCCAGGGCCCTGCTCTCCCTCAACTGCCGGGAGCGGTCACCTCAGCTTGGTCTCTGTAACCGGTGCTGGGCGATATTTGGGGAGCCAGCTCGGGCAGTTTCAGACACTCAGCCCTCATCTTAGCGGTGCATATACTGCCACTGGGGAGCACCCCAGTAGAGGTGCTCGTCTCAAATACAGAACCAGTCCCTGGGGGGCAGCTGTTCACTGGCCGCAGACGGCAAACAGTCACCTGGGCTGCTGTTTGGGCAGCTCTGTGCCATTCCTCGGAGAGAGGCATTCATTGTTAAGAGGAGAGGTTTGCCAAGAAAAATCCAAGAGGCAAAGAAAATTCTGTATGAGCAGGGTCAGACTGAGGGGTAGTAAACTTTCAGGGCGTCCTGTTAAAGACTCAACCTGGGAGGTCACCTGTGAGTGCGCTGTGTGCCTTCTTACTCCAACCGGTCTCACCAGTGGCTCCCCCAGGTGTTGAAGGGCTCATGCAGCTGTGTTTTTTTTTAATCTCAAAAGTTCTCACTCTTGTCCTTTTCTTCCTCTTCTCTCAGAAAAGAGGATTATTATCTTCTTTGCAAGGTCTACTTTTGTACATATATAGACATAGATAGATATGTGTATAGATATGTAAATACCTAGAGAGAGATGTAACAATACATAGATAGATGTATGTCTACAAAATGCCATTCCAAGGTACTAAACTTGCATCACTTTGCTTTTGCTATGGCAAATTTTTAACATAATTGGCATCTTAATACATAATCTCACCTTCTCTTATTCTTTTCTGGTCAGTGTGCTTGCCTCTGATGTTTTTGCTAAGCGCCCTGAGAACCTAGAGAGGAGAAAACACTGAACACGCCCCTGAGGCTTTTCATTTGTTGAATACGTACACCCTGTTTACTGTGTTGGAGTAAGTTTTCATGTATTGGAGGCCTCGTCCTAAAATGATAGTGTGCGAATCCGTGACGACTCATGAAAAGCTTTGGCGGTCAATCACCTGAAACCTAAGAGGGCCCGCTGGGCATCTTCATTTCCTTTGTTGTGTTTCACGGTGAGCCCGCTGTTTCCACTCTGAAGAAAACAGTGTTTTTGAGAATCGGTCTCGGCCATCTCTGCCCACTGCGGTGGTTTGCAAAAATGACGCTTCTGTCCACCTGTACACCTAGATACAGTGCAAGGTTTGCGTTATTTTTTAACAAGGACGGTCTGGACGTGAAGCCAACTCCAGGCGAGCAGAGAAAAGCCGTGGAGAGAATGGGAGGAGCGGATGCAAGACGAGGCAGGGAGACCCGTGGGTTCCTGGTTCACGCGATCCCTTGGGCCTGAAACCAGAATGTGCGTTTTATTGTCCCATTTACAGGACTGAACAAATTCGCTGTGTTTGCTGAATCTAGTTGGGGAAGTTTCTGACCCTTGCAGATCAAGCATGCTGAAAAATGGAAATGTTGGCAGTGAGGAGGTATTTCTCCACTCAAAAGACCCCAAATCATGTCATCAGATGAGTCCAGGCGGAGTGGGCAGCGGGGCATTATCTCTCTCTCAAACCGGGAAGTTAGCAGTCTTTACAAACGCCGTTATTTATATTTATTACATGTATCGGGGTGATGTTGGTTCCCAGGGTCATGTAGGTGTCGGGTAAATTTCCATGATAACTATAGGAGCTGATGTTTCTGATCTTTTTACAAGGATCGAAACAGCCGACTGCACCGGCCTGTTGTGGACATTGGCAGCTGGTGGGGGAAGGCCAGGGGCAGGGATGCAAGGCTTCATGAACACAGCCTGATCAAGCACTGTGGGGCAGGAGGTCTGAGTGTGGGCCTTGACTGACTGCCCTAGCCAGAGAAGAGCCACTGATGGTGTAGTTGGGCTGCCAGCACTCCATGGTGGCCAAGAATGAGAGAGTCCTCAGCGCGGGACACGGCCCAGGCTGCACCCTGTGCCCGGGCAAGGCGGGGTGTGGGAGCCACCTCCGAAGGTGCCTTTGGGAAGTGGGGGAACCAAGACCCCCTAGTCTTGTGTAAATTCTCCCTGTGGTATATTCTCCCCTGACCAAACCAATCACCACTCGCCTTGCGTAGAGTCTGCCATGAGGACTTAGCCCTGTGGCAAAGAGCAGCGTCCGCTCCGTTCACGGCTGAGCCATTCCTGTGAGTCGCCGGTGCAGAGGGACGCTGCTGAAATGAAGCCTGAGGTTGCAGGTGGACAACCAAACCCCACAGGAGATACAGAGTCTCCCGATCCAGGTTAATCCAACCAAGATCTCTAACTCTGGTTTCTGACTGGGGAGTAGAGAGAATGTAAATTTGCCAGCATCCTCTGGTTATAAGAGTTACTTGGTTACAAAGAAAACCCTGAACTAACTGAGCAAATGTTTGCATGAGTGTTTAGTTTTAAAGTTTGAAACCAACTCTGCCAGTGCTAAGGCAACAGAGTTGCCCAGTTTACTTCTGCTGTGAGTAGGAAGGGCCGGGGGGGGGGGGGGCAGTGTTCAGGGAGGGGCCTCTGGGTTGCTGGCATAGGTCCATTGTGGGACTCACTTCCCTGTCTTGGCAGGGAGTCCTTGCAGTTCCTGTCCCACAAGTATGCTGGGTGTCTCATCCATTTCTCTTTCTTTCCTTTTCTAAATTGGAGGGTTTTTGTTGGTTACCTGCTTTATCTCCATCAGCACTCAGTGTGTTGTGATGGCTAACTGTGTTATTTTGCCATGGACTGGAGTGGAAAGATTGCACACCACTTGGAAAACCTGGGCTCAGAGCACAAAGAGCCAGTTGGTTCATTGCCTCCTGGAGGGAAGAGTAAGGGAGTTGTTCATGAATAGGATACATGCGCTTCCGTATTCTAGGAAGTTGTGAAATTGTATGAGTGGCAGAAAGGGTTATTAGTGGCTGTTGGAATTAATAGAAGGCAGGCACGAATGCTTTTCTTTCTGACCTCCACCATTTCATTTCAGAAAAGGCAGCTCCCTCCATTGATGTGACTCTGAGGGGCTGTTAATAACATGGTTTGATACCTCAAAATAGAGGGATAGGGATATAACCGTTCTGACCAGAGTCAGTTCTATTCCAAGGGGCAGACATTCATGCCTTGTCCCACAAGTGTCTCAGAACCATTCTGAAGGATCAGCTATGGAAGATGAGCGTGTGGTCAGGTCCTTTCTGACAGTTGTCGCAACCCAATGGGAGCTGCTTGTTCAGAGCCCGGTGACCTGGGGACGGAGGTGCCTTTTTCATGCGGGGCTGTAGTGGGAAGTGGCTCCGTCCTGAGGGAAGTGATTGCAGAAGGTGAGGAAGTGGCCTTGCTTTTACTTGCAGCCTGTTGTCTGCACCCTGGCCGACTGACCCTTTTAGAATCATCACATGAGTTAGAGCGTCTCTCACACTGAACATGTTTTTCGTTCAGGTCGATGGGGGCTTGTCTTCCTTTTTGAGAAAAACTCAAATATTTGCATTCTGGGCAAACATATAGTATGCTTTAAAATCTCTAGCAAATAACCTACATCATTGGACGGCTAAAATGATCTTGATGATCATTGTTACTTACTGCCAATATAGACTTTGACTAAAGCGGCGCTCACTCCAAGTAACTGACACGTACTGACTACTTAATGTGTTCAGGTTCTTTTCAGATATAGTTGACTATATCTTTGAGTGCAAACATGCCTCCCCAACACGCATGGGATTTGTTGCCTGCTGAATGTTTGTGTAATAATGTCTACACAATTCCCAACAAATAGACATTAGTATTTTTTTTTCAGAAACCATGCTCCCAGGATTAAAATTTATAATAACTTTTGGACCCATTTTTAGCATAAATTACTTTAATCAGGAAATTATTTGCTGTCAAACTTCTGTGGTATTTTTTCCAGCATGATGGAAGCATAATTAAAAAATACAAATTGTATTTATTTAAAATGGTACAGTGTGCTCTTTAAAGGCTTTTTTTTTTAAAAAGAGAAGTCTTTATAGCAAAACTAAAGGGAAGGTTCAGGCTTTTCTCATACCCCCTGCCCCCACACATGCGCAGCCTTCCTTCCCCATTTTCAACATCCCCCACCAGTGTGGGACATTTGTCACAGCTGACGAACCTACAAGCACGTGTTGCCCTTACCCAGTGTTCATGGTAAGTTGACATTGCAGTTCACTCTGGGCGCGGTACACACCATGGCTTTGGACAAAGGCACGACGGATAGCATGTACCGATCATCACGATATCATGCACAGTGCTGTCTCTGCCCTAGAAGTCTTCTGTGTTTCACTTACTCCCCTCCCCTCCCTTGGAAGGGAGTTAAGTATCAGATCTCACTTGTGCTTGTACTTCTGATTACAAGAGGCAGGAGCAGAGGAGCGAAGGGGAAGAGGGGACAGTTCCCACAGGGGGTGAGCTGCAGGGTCAGATGTAGAACGAAGGCCCCCTGACTCGTAGACCAGGGTCCTTCCGGTCCCCTTCATCGCCCCCGAGGAGATGGGGTGCTGGGACCAATAAAATGTCAGGACACAGTCAGGTTGTGACCAATCGCGAATTCGGGGTTAGAATTTTGTCATGAAGCATAGGGAATTTCACATACAGGTCTGGGCAGGAAAAGGGACTGCGTTTTTAGGAAGACTCCGTGCTAATACCACAAGATAAAGCTGAAGGGAAAACTACTGCAACGGGAAAGGAAAATATTTTTAAGAATTTATCTAGCTCTTTATCTAAACATTCTGGCAAGAGGTAGTGAATTATAAGGACTCTTCATTCCCTGTCAGTGGAAATGGTAGGCAGAAAAATAACACATTCTCTGCACGGAAATTCTTAAATTTTCTACATTTGGATGAATTTTATTCTTAATTCTGCACTCAAAGTTTGTAACAGCTGGATTTTAAGCCATGATTGTAGCAATTTGTTTCAGTTATTGATGATTATGTATGTATAACGTTGTATCTCTAAATCAGGAGACTATGCTGTTCTTTCATTTTTCAAACTGTTGGTGTTAAGATACATTTTAGTATCTTAAATAATTTTGAGTTGAGGTTAACTGACATTATTGGATAGTTCACTGAAAAAGAAAATTAACAATAGTTTAGTACACAACAGTGTAGACAAAGACCATGACTGCACAAGACACTCTCTGAAACATACCACTTAAATTGTCAATGCCAGTTTTCATGATGAAGCTCTTTTTTAAGCCTTACGAGGACAGAGACCTCTGGGGTCTGTTACTTAGTCGATGCTCAAACGGTAGACACAGAATGAACGGTGTCCACCACCCAGGAGAGATTTAAAGTCACTTGCAGGAGAAGTGCATGCTAATGCATGAAGCTACTTATTTTCATGTTGTTCAACGTTTTGTATAATGCACTATTACATTTCTAAAGTTTATATAAAATGTACTCATCCTCAGTGATATAAATTCTGTGAATCGATATGACAGCAGAAGACAAAAACATCATTTTATGAAGGATCGGGCATGTTATGATTAAAAATTAGAGAGTCTTCAAAGAAAATATGTATGTACATCGCTGTACAACTCCTTCCTCCTCTGCAGAGAACACATTCAGGTTCTGTCTAAATTAGTTCTTCCAATCAGGCAGCTTCTGCGACACTTGAATTTTCTGCACAACTATAAAGAGGGAATAACACATAATTACAAAGTCTGGAGGAAAATTTGCAAAGCTGTATCTGTTTTTCTTTCATATGTTCCATTTTTCTTTCTCCTATCAGCTGAAACAAAAATATTTTGATGTTGAATTTATAGATGTAATGCTTAAAAGATAATGATTAATTGGGAAGTAGTAGTCTCCCCCAAATAATTTCTCAAAATCGAGTAATTTGACTTTTTTAAGTCAACGCACACTTTCTAATATTTTAGGCTGTTACAATCAGCGCAGTTGCTTTTTGGAAGAACCTGATACTAAGGTAATCTCTTGTAATTTTGGCCACATGGGATCTGATTGCAGAGAGCCTATTAGAAATTCTGATTAGCAGTGGGAGATGCGTTTGATTAATAAAAGCGATGAAGTCATCATAAGTTAATAAATGCAGTTTGCTTTATAGAAACAGCCTCTCCCAAACACCTGACTCATGGGGAGCAGGGGGTCTCGGTCTCTTGGGCGGCAGAAATACTGGGGCCCGGTGAACCCAATCTGGTCTTAGGAATTGGGAGTCCTGTGATAAGGAGCACACTGAGGTAATTAATTAGCTTTCCCTTCGAGAATTTTAAATATCCAGCTAGACCTTTTGTCCACCTGATTAACCAGTTAATTAAATTTTTATGGAAGTCTTCTGACCTGGTCGGTTTGGCAGGAGCCAGCATTCATGGAGAGTAGCCGAGAAGGGTCTGCCGGCCCCCTCATCTGCTGCTCCCAGGAGGAGCTGCTTTTGCTAACTAAGGAGCTGTGTTGGAAACAAATAAGCAAAACCAGCAAACACTACAACTGAGGGATTTTTAGGCAGCCTCAGAGGTTCTGCAGTGGAAGTCAACACTCCGCCAACAGAAGGGAAGTCATGGTAAACCTGTGATATAGTGGTGCCTTTCAAGGGGAGAGACCCTTAATCGAGTATCGAATAAATCACACAAAGAAATGAGTTTGTGATGGCTCATGGGCTGTGCCAACAAGTCTTGTTTTCACCTTGTACAGTCTGCACAGTGTAGGAAGCTCCGCCTGGAAGAGGAGGAGATAGGCACTCAGGCAATGTCTATCGGGTGCATAATGGGAGCCTCAGAAATGGGCAATGGCCTGGAGCAGAGGGAGGGGATGGGAGTAAAAAGAGTAAGAAAATGTCTGTTAAGGGGAGGCCAACTTTTAGGGGCCAGCCATGAAATTTTCTTCAACTTCATCCTCTATCTCCTCTCCCTTTTTATTCTTCCCCCCTTGTCTTTTTTCTCTTCCCATTTCTTCATTCTAAACTTTGAGACTCTTATTTCCCAGGCTACAAACTCAAACTCAATGTATCCTATACTTAAAATATGTTGCAGGTAAATGTCGGTCAGGGACTTCAGAACCTACTCATAGTCATTTCCTTTTTTTATAATAACTGTGGCACCAACAAGACCCCCGGCAGGGGACGATGCTCGTATTTCACAGGTTAGTAGTAAACTCCCTCTCTGCTTTACCTCACTAAAATAAAAGTCAAAGATCGTTTAGTAAATTCCTTTTACTTATTACCCCATTGACGGTTGCATTCTCGAATATCTGTGACGAAACTAATGAGCTTCTGCAACCTCCTAAATGTGTATATCCTTGGAAACTGATGTTGTGTTTAGCTTCAGGCGTGATGGATTGACCCATCATCGCTGTTCTACTTTGTGGTTTCAGAAAAATGATTTATAAGAAGAAAAACAGGTATCATTTTGTTTATGATTTATGGGTTTTGATCTTTAATCCTGAATTTTTATATCATTAGTCCTGAGAAAGGGATATTATGAGACAGGTGCAATGAGATTTGGAATATTTTCAGACATATAAATCAGTTTACTTTGCATTCTTCAGTTATGGCTTTTATTATAGAGCATATAATCAAGATGAAACACGTAGTCTTCAACCCCGGTGTAATTTCTCAAAAATATATATTTTCCAAATTGCATAATCATATGCATATTTACATAAACATATGTGTGATAAAAATTAACTTAAGTATATGTTAAGATTGTGATAGATAAAAAGTTTATTAAAATTTTAATGATTGAATACCAATAATCCATACAGAAAATAAATTGCTTCTTAATATGTGAGGTCACCGATGTTTAATAAAATAGAAAGATTTTCAAGGATTTATTGACTTAAGCTCAAGAGAATTGCCTTTCTCCTTGCCAGGCCCCACATAAATGAATAGGTTATTTTTTTATAAGTGAGCGAGTAAAAGGTCCGGAACTCTATAGAGACATCAGTCAAAAAGATCTTCCACAAAAGTTCCTTTTTTTCCCCCTACTCAAGATCACATTGAAAAATTATTATACATTACCTAGACTATTATTTGATCCTGTAGTGTACTTTCTCCTTGAACAGTTGCAAAGTTTCTAGCTCAGCTGGAAGGTCCATTTTTGGAGCCAGAATATGGCTTGTCATCTGTCGAGGGCCCTGGGAACTTGTCGTTACTGCTTCTCCTTGAGGTGACTGGCCTTGTCCTGCAGCCAAGAGATGGTGGAGATCTGTCAGGGGTTCACCTGGAGAAGCGGGACCAGTAGGAGATGGGTATAATATATAGAGAGAGATGTTTATTGCAAGGAATTGGCTTAAGCACTTGCGGGGGTCGCCTGGGCATCTTTGAAATCCACAGGCCAGGCTGGCACTCCGGGGCATGGGCCGAAGCTGTTGTTCACAGGGGAAACTTCCCCTTCACTGGGGAGGCCTTGGCAGTGACTTTAGTGCCTCTTCCCTGACTGAGTCAAATCTGTGCAGATTGTCTAAGGTAATTGGCTTCCCCTGGTTGCTTTCACACATCACACGCACAGGTAAAGGATTATCTAGTATAATCACTTCTCTTTACAGGCAAATGATAGTGAACTTTGATCACATTTACAAAAGGCAATCACAGCAAATGCTGGATTAGCTTTTGATTGAAGGCAGCAAAGTGTAGCCTAACCAGACTGACGAATCTAAAGCTGTCACATCACAGTGATGGTCTGTGGGTGTAGGTTTTCTTCCCTGTTTGGGGCACCCAAAGGCAGGTGCTCCTGTGAGTGGTCAGGAAATTAAGGACATTCTCCTGCTTTATGTTGTTTGTTTGTTTGCTTTCCTTGTTACTGAGCCTTTTCTTACCCTTCATCCCTATTGATAATTCCACAAATTCCAGTTATTTGCAAATGGCGAGAAGATGGCCAGAAACTCCTGACATTGCCACAGAAAGATTTATATGGGAAACTCTGCTTTTTAAGTTAGTTGGTAGCAGTTTGGTCATGTTGATTAAAATATAAGAGACAGGTTCAGGGCTTAGGGTGGTTTATAATGTATGTGATAATTATTAGGGAGATGGAGATTCTAGGTAAATATATATCATCATTAAATCATAAATTGCTGTGTCCCTTTGGAGGACATCGATATTATTACAACAGTTTTACCTAACAGGGTAGAGGTTAAATTAAGTACTGTTTTCACCAAGTATACTATTATATTATTATTTAGTTTTGAATACAAAGACACAGCATATGCTCTAAAAAATAAATATTTTATTGAACTATTTCAATTAATATTTTTGGAGGAAAATTAGTGTAACAACAGTTTGTAGGGGGAAATTTTCATCACCAGCTTGGGTATTTTTATGTCTGAAAATGCTTATCCTCATGTTTCTTGGGACAAAATTCATCTGGAATTAGTTTTTAGATAAAAACCTAAATTAGGAAGAATAAGTCATGACCTCAGTCAGAGCAAAAACAGAATGAGAATAACAGTAGATTTCTTGGAAAAGTGAGGTCTTCTTAAAAATTAGGGAATTCTTGTTTATTCCATTTTTATCTACCTGTCCAGTCCCTTTTATTGATCATATAAGTACTGCATTAATCGGCAGCTCTCTTTGCAAATCTCTGAAGTAAATGAAATAAACTGTAAACCAATTTGGTCTTTTTAATTTTGTTTTCTAGTTTCATAGATTATCTATACCCAAGTCAAATAATTCAAAATTTCTATTAGTTTCCTATCTAGGATTTAAATGGCTCTTGTTTTTTTCTTTCTGTAGGTTTGTCTTTTTTAATAGAGCAGAGTGGGAACATGTATGTACCTAAGAACTGTTTTGTAAATATTTGTTGATTGATGACAAAGGCTAGTTAGAAGAGTTTTAGTGAATAATTAGTGCATTAAGTTAATAAATCATGGCACCGGTATTAATGTTGGCTTAACTATTTCTAGACTCGGCTTTATGAACACAAATAGTCCACTGGTGGCTTTGAGGTCCTTGTTTCACATATATAATTAATATAATCTAAATTAATTAGATACAACGGAACTTCCTCAGCCAATATTTAAAGTTTATATCTCTTTGCATCTTCCTGTTTACTCATCAGAATAGTACATTGTTTCAGGAGAAAACATTACCTTAGTTCACTCACCTGCAACACATAGACACTTGAATCTAATTCATTTTTTACCCTGTGAGCATCATTTCTACCGCAACCAAGGCAAACCATTTGTCACCCAAAGGGAGGTTCCATTGCACGTTACTAATTGTTGATGGTTGTGGTTGACCATGTGTGTGAAATGATTCTGAAGTTGGACTTTCGGTGTTTGGGGGGCGCTTTGCCGGGCGTGGGGATAGATGTGCTGCCGAGCCCCAGACCTGCCCTGTTCCCCTGCAGCTGCTTTCTGCTTCTGCAAGGATGGCAACTGGGCCAGTCCTCACTGTGAGGAGCCCCAAACTGTGGGTTCCTCTTCAATCTTATCCGTTGGTTTTCTCTTGGGTTTTTCACCATGGGGTTAAGAAAGGAATTGCTTTTCGGAAATTACAACCTTGTGAGACAGGCAGGCATCCAACATGTATTTGTAAAAAGAGAATAGATCTAGAGAACAAGGAGGCAAAGGTAGAGATAGAGTGGGAAAAGCAGGCAGGTAGGACTGGATTCTAAGAGACACCGGTGGGTGGTGTAAGGGGAAAATGTTCATCTAAGTGAGTGGGAGAAAAATGTTAGTGCAACAGAGTACTGACCCTCCCACCCCAAACCAGCCTTTGATACAGAAAGATATCTTTAATGCTTACCACCAAAACCATTCCTCACAGTAGGCCAAGGTTGGGGGAAGCTCCAAAGGTCTAACCTCAGGATTGATGCCCAAGAACTGACCTGCAGCCGTATTCAGAGGCAAAGGCGCATTAACGGGAGAACTTTGCATGCATGGGCAAGGCGGCTGTGCATCCTGGGGTTGTTGGGCAAAAAGAATCCCCTCCTTCCCAGGCCAGGGTCTTATTTTCTGTAGGAAGTTATTGGTAAAACCATGTGGTGGGAATCAGGTAGGCCATCAGAAAGGATGCCTTCCTGAGTTAACAGGTAACATCGGGCAGTGATCCCACTCCACACACTCATTAAACTCCTCCTTGGGTGCAAGGTGTTTATCTTCGGGAGGCATTCTGGTTTTCTGGGGAGTCAGTCAAGCCCGTGGCTCTAGAGAGTTCAGTAGTCCCAGAGGGTTAAACAGAGAGTCCAGTGTGTCCCAGGCGCCTTTGTTGCTAGAGCTCCCCTGCACCTCAGTGAGCTCCCCTGCAGTCAACTCAGTGCACCAGCCTTTTGAAAGTGAGAAATGGGAAAATACAGAAGAGAAGAGAACAGCCAAGAAGAGAGAAAGCACAGACGGTTAGGCATTTTTCACGAACATTTTGTTTTAGCTCTGTGTGTGCTGGGTGCTGTGTGGGGAGTGCTCTGAAAGGACCAGTTATTTCTGGGAGCGATGGTAAAAACAATTGACAAGATGCTGGCCTTGTGCCTCTTTTGCTAGAGTCTTAATGATGATGCTCCCATTGGTTCTACTACTTTTTAACTCTTCTGCTAAGAAGCCCAGCAAGGTTGCACCAGGTGAGGCTGGAGGCAGCAGCAACCACCCAGGGTGCGGCAGAGTGGCTTCTGAGGGCCACAGCCACAATGTCTGGTTGTCTACTGCACATCAGAGAAGGCTGGTGTTGAAGAAAAGGCGTGGTGGATGATGCTTTGGCTCAATATTGTAATTGGGTTTTTTGTTGTTGTTAGCATAATATTTATGGATCACAGATAAGAGAAATTTGATTTTGGAAGGCTTTTTGTAATTTTTAACACTTCACAATATATAAAGGGTAAGAAAATTTAGCATAATTACAGGCTACTTCTATGCATGTTTTGAAATCAGTATATTTAAACAGATTATTTTATTTCATTACACATTGCTATCTTTATTCTACACTTATGCGTGACTCACAGAAGACACCGGAAATAATGTCTTTATGTGTCTGTCTGACACGATTTAAGCATCGCCAAGCTCCTGTTTGAAAGACAATTGATTAACTGAAAATCCAAATGTTTTCAGTGTCTGAAAAGTTAAATCAGAGACTGGAAAGCCAGGCTTGTCCTGTGTTTCATGAAGATGCCTGAGCATTGGGTTCTTTAACACAGCATTAATTCGGAGAGCTCTCTGGGGCTCTGAGCACGAGGCAGTCTACCACGTCTGAATGTTATCACCAATTCATAGACGGGCTCTTGAAGAAAATGAAGAGTCCGAGGTTCTGTCAAGATTGACAAGGCCCCTGAAAGGAAACCGTATATTTTACGACAGAGCCAGATTTCTTGTGTGTCCTGGGAGCCACTGACTGCAGACATGTTGCTATTCAGCAGTGGCAGTTAGTGATTTGATCTTTATTAATAAGAGAAAAGATTCCATTTGTTTAATATGCAGGTTGTTTGTGATGTTAAATGCAATGTAATTGATGTAATTTAAAAGTTCCAGGGATAATGTCATGATTAATTCATCTGTAAACAATCTGGCATCTTTCATTTTTACGGAGGCAGGCAGAATTTTTTTAAGTAGCTGAAATGTGGGTAAGAACAGTTACGACAACAATTATGATTGAAAAATATAATGCAGCATGAAAGATGAATGTCCTACAGGGCATTTTGCATTTGCTGTAAGGTCTTCCGAGCTATGCTGTCTGTGAAAGAAAGGCTAGGGCAGTGTAACCAGCTTTGTGTCTTTGGCATGAATGAGGTTTCCAAATTCTATGAAAGAGGCCACCGAGTCAATTTCTTGAGACTTTTGCTTCCCTGATGCAACTATTCATTCATCCAATCATTTATTCATCCATTCAATCAATAGCTTGGAGTGCCTTTTAAAGAACAGACACTTTGAAAGAGATGGGGGATATGTACACATATTACATTATTTCTGCCAGTAAAGAACATCTAAAGTATTAAGAGACAGCTTAAGTAAAATACAGTTAATATACTATAGCATATGGGAAATGGGTACTATTAGAAAGAGGGCATCTAGCCCAGGCATATGGAGAATTGGTTGGAGGAATTGACATGTGTCTTACTAGAACATAAAAGTACTTAAAGCTGCAAGTTACTTAAAGGATGAAAGTAAAGTTTCAGAGAAGTTATTCCAGGCAGAGAAGATGGCATGCAAAAGCCCAGGTTTGAAAACCCACACCAAACCTGTGTTATGTTGGAGAATATGTAGAATTCTCGGAGAGTCCTGTGCGAGGCAAGGAGCGCTGCTCGGCAGAGTGAGACTGGAGGGGCAGAAAGATGCTCACCTGTGGCCTCTGTGGGTCAGACTTCCTTCTGCAGGCTGTGCAGTCATGGGGACACCGCTCTTTCGGTAGATAACGTCGGGGATTTGAAAGGGATGGGACTGGAGGTTTCCAGAGAAACCAGTTTGGATCCTGCTGACGTAATCTGGGGAAGAGATGATAAAGGTGCGTGACCAACGGGCTGAAACTTGAGAGTGGACGGGGCCAGTCAGCATATACTCGCTCTGTTCAGAAGCACAGAAATCACTGGCATAAGAAATGGGAATTTCAAACTAGGGAGAAATGAGGGATACGTAGAAGGCACAGAGAGAAGCCCGTGAAGGTGACGAAGAGATGGCGAGAGAAACACTTAGGGAATTAAGAAGTCATTGTCGTAGAAGCTCTAGGCATGAGAGACTAATAAAGTTCTCGTGACGTGGTAGGAAAAAGAGAGGTGGCTTACCTATGAGGGCGTCATCATTCATTGGAAGGGCAGTATTGGTGGAAGGCTACAGCGAGAACTCTGACTGCAGGGGGCAGAGCAGGGGGTGGGGGTGGGAGCGGAGGAAGTGGGGGAGACTTGTGGACAGTTGTATTTCCAAGAGAGTAGAGCCTAGACACGGAATGCCCTGAATCCTCAACTTGTTATTGACCATGACCACTGTTGCAGTTGAATATGCACGTACAAAGCCCAAAAGGAACCCAGTGGGTACTTACTATTGGCTACAGTGTTCCCTGCAAACTCCAGTGTATTCTTCTACTGAATGAGACATGCTCTTTAAGTGCATGTCTGCTCATAAAACCAGCTGGGCCAGTGAATTGGGGGCAGGGGTGACCTTCAGGGGCAGCACATGTAAAGAAAGAGTTGTGGGGGCGACTTCTCTCTCAAGTCCCCCCAGTGCCACGGACACGCGTGAATGAGTAAATATGGCCGAGACAAGATGAGATCTGTTTAGGGAAGGAGTGGTGGGCTGTGGCCAGTTTCTCTGGGGAGACAAAGGCCAGCAGCGGCCAGTTTCTCCGAGGAGAAAAAGGCCCCGAGCGCCTTTCTCCATAGCCTTTTATTGGGTTGTAATACACAGGAATACCGGGTGGTAAGGATCAAACCATAGATAACATTTCAAAGAGATCTGAGGGCTTGAGTCTGAGTCAGTGTCTGTTAGGAAGGGAGTTGCAGAAACTTTGGGAGACATACTCATTTCCTCTCGGACCCTTATCATATGAATGAAAGCACTCTTAGCAGAGCAGATTTCACAGGTTTATAGCAAGTCTTTGTGGTGCCAGATTATTCCCCAGGACTCACTCTAGCAGAGCAAGGAACTGCACCTCTCCCCAACAGGTATTCAGGCTTAAGGGGATTAGAGCCAGGAAGCGCTTCTCCCAGGGGCATGGGGACTCAGGCTTTGTCAAAGCTGGGGGGCAAGAGTCCATTGCTCTTTGTTGCAGCCCCCTGAGTCCTTCCATGAAGGCCTCCCAGGTGATCGAATCTGGTTTAGGTTGCTCCCCGCTGTGAGGGGTCTTACCTGTCATTGACTTCCAACCAAGCTTTGGGGGCAGGGAGAGGAAACTGAGGCAGCATTTGCTACCAGAGACAAGCTTTGTCTCCTGCGGCTGGCATTCCAAAGGTCATCTCTTGTCCTTAGCCACAAGGGGTAGAGATACAATTCCTACAACTAGGCAGAGCGGTCTACTACAAAGAATAAAAGTGGAATAGAGTCACATCTGTGGACTAGATCCAAGCAGATGATCTTTTTATGGGGTGCATGGATTAGAGAGTGTTTAGTTTATATAGCAAATATAATGCTCTCTAAGCTCTTTAAGAATGTGAACTATTTAAATGTTTATACAATCTAATGAGATAAAGTGATTGTTCTAGACGAATAAACAGCAACACAGAAAGAGTAAGTAATTGCCCCAGGTCACACTGCTGTGAGTAGAAGAGCCAGGGTTTGAACTCAGGCCGTCTGGATTGAGAGCTGATGGTGTCTGTGCTCCTTGTATTCCGTGTTGTGTAGTGTCTTGGATTTACCAATAAGGATATAGAGCAGCGATTTAACAGCATCATTTGCCATCTTCCGGATTCAGCGTTGCTTAATAAGAACTAAAGAGGTCCTTTAATTCACAACTTCAGATATACAGTCGGTTATTAGGAAAGCAGAACCATGTCATGTGATGTTTCCACGCTGGTCTACCTGCTCTGTTAACGATACGGGCACAGTAACACTGGTACGTGTTTGTTGGCATCCTTAGCCCCAAATCTCTAACATGGATCACGTTCAAACACGAGGCATCCAAGAAGACAATGCCAACCTTTGGGAGTGGACACTGTGAAGAATGAGAGAAGGGCGTGGGGATTCAGCTGGCGACTGGTCCAGGCGTGATGAGCAGCTGCAGGGGCTGAAGGAGGGTGGAGAGTGTGGCCCGTCAGTGGACCAGCTGGTCGGGCTCCATGCCTTGACTTTCACTAACCACAGGAGCAGGGAGATTTGTGTGTCTCTGTGTGTGCCTGTGTCAGGAGTTGGGGGGGACATACATTCCTGTCGGCTCGCGGTGCCTGAAGGGAAACGCAGTCAGGCAGTTGGAGAAGGAAGCAGTTGGAATTTAGGAATCTGTATTTCCATAGTTTTGAACAGTTCAGTAATAATGCAGATAAATGGCCCGGGCCAGATGGTCGGTTCATCCAGCCATGCTGTGTGACTTTTTGTATGCAAATGAAATGTCCACATAGCAAGAGAGCTCTGGGAAGAGTCCAAAGCGAAACAGCCCATTCAACCCAAAAGGTGGTAAATTTAGAACTCAGAGAGGAGACTATTGGAGGCTGACAATATTGTTTTCTAATCTGTCCTGGTGATTTAATTTTAATACATGAATGTGAATCAAACTGTTCTCTAATAGATGTATTGTGGAATAATCTTGTGCATAAGTATGTTGCAGAAGAGGCTAATAAAATAAAACTATTATTTAATTTTTGGTCTATTCAAACAACTTCGCCTTTAATTTTACAAAAAGTAATCATTAGGGGGAAAATTGAGAAGCCCCTCAGTGCTTCAGAAATTGCCAGTTCTCACAATGCCCCTCGTGGAAATTCCTGGAGCACAAAGGTGGGGAGGAAACCACAAGTGACCAGACCAGAAGGGGGCCCGAAGTCAAGATGAAGCTGACGGCATCTGGTTCATCCAAAGGCTCCCCCCCTCCCCCAACTGTGTTCTTGATCTGGTTCTTCTCCCTCCTTGGAGTTGTGTGGGTGTGGGGGAAGTGACTCTCCCTGATTGGCCAGTTCCTACCTTCAGAAGAAGAGCTGGCCAATCAAACACTGCTATTGGTGATTGAGGGTTGAGAACATGTGTTACTGAGTTACCTGGGAGTAGGAACTAAAGCAAATTTTGAAAAAGAAATAATAAGGTTGCATAACTTATGATTAAGCAAAGAATTCCTCCCAGAGGAGAGAAGAGTCTAGAGCAGGAATTCCTTGAGGAGAGAACAAGCAACCCCTGAGACTGATAGAGAGCAATTAGATACGTTGGCAGGATGAGTCAACTTGTCCAAGCATTTTGGTAAACTTTTCCACTTTTCCATCTCTCACCTTCTTTTAATAAACTCTGAACTCTGACTGCAGATGTAAGCATATGACCCAAGCCTCACCAATTATACCACTCCGCCTACCTGGCACCCGTGATTGGTCCACAAAGTAGGCATGTGACCCAAGCAGAGCCAATCAGATTTTGCTTTTAGGATTGTTATTTGGACAGTGATAAGAAGAAATACTTCTCCCCCCCCCCTGGGGTTGCTAAACTGAGATGCTGGTGGTGATCTTCACTGGTCACTGTGGAGTTAGCCTGCTTGCAAGAGTAGAGAAAGATCTAGCTTCAGAAGACAGAAAAACAAGCAGAAATGAGAAACACATGGAGGGAGAGTCTGCATTTCTATCTTTAGCCCATCCTAACTTGGTTAGTGACATCTTTCAGGTCCCCGTGTCCAGTCCTATTCTGGTCTAAACAAAATGAGCCCCTAAAAATGACCACTCACATGTTTCCCTTTTCCCTAGTCATGTAAGAGTGTGCCCTTTTGTAAGAAGAGTATCAATAAATAAAACTATTTATTTATCTATCAATAAATAAAAAAGAATCAAATAAATAAATTTGATTAGTTTCAATAATCAAATCCTAGAAGGCTACAGTCAGAAGGAGGAAGTTTAGAATATAAGAACTTGAAAAATCCATCCATTCTGAGAGATGGCAAGATCTAATAGGAAAAAAAGAACGACCAGTGGAAGGCCAAGTCAAGTTCTGCCTGTATCACTGGGTTCTCTGTAAAGGCGGTGAGGACGGCGGGTCAGATGCATGGCCAGGGAGTGCCTGGCTGTTTTGTTCAGATAATCAGGCAGAGGGAAGGTCACTGGAGACTAACAGGGCCCTTCAGCCGTGGTAGGGAAGCCAGTGCTCACGGAAGCAGTGTGCAAGCCCACGAAACACGCTGAGTGTGAAGTATGAGCAGAGCACTAGGTCATGCCTAGCTTATGTTTTATAGATTTTATCGTTCAAATGGAAGGTGTCCTCTTGTCTATTTGTTTTGCTATTTTGCATAACAAAGAGAACATTTATGAACAAGATCAAAAGAGACACCATGGGGAATAGAGTGCAGAAATAGCACAGATTATGCCCAGGAGGAACTCTGCTGTGAGGGCTGCCCAGTTCGCGGGAGTGTTATTCCGTGGTTATCACTTTGAATTACTTCAGGCACCTTAGGGATGGATGGATACTCCTAGGGTGGCTGAGTACAAGTACAGTAATAGGCTCTCAAAGCTTCCACTAGGTGGCAGCACATTACAATTTTGTTTTTTAAAAACACCAGTCTTGATATAGGGTGTGGCAAAAGTGGGTTTATGGTGGTCAGTACAGGAAACATAGTTTATTCTTTATTATTACTATTTATCAATCATTGAATTATTTTCCATAAAAGTAATTGTAAATCTAGTTTTTTCCCACCCTGTGTATCTGAGGTATATTATTGGATTACCTTTGGAATCTTAAGACTTTAACCACAAATTGTCATTTTCAACATGTGGGTGTGTTAGAGAATTGTTTCTGCCCCTTCCTTGTTCTATAGATGAATCTGTGTCCTTTACCTACAATACATGTGCTCTGACTTGGAGATACGCAGGGAAAGGACACTTTAGTTATAACTGATCTTTCAAGGAAAACATTCATAAAATTTTCTCTAAGGCACCTACCTACAGGCTAATGGCTGACCAACATGCCTCACCTATTAGCTCAGGCAGAATTAAAGTGCTGGGCAGTAGCTCACTGTGCTCACTCGGGGACCCCACTGGCTTCCCTGTCTCGTACGAGGACCACACACCACATGACGGTGGGGACTTTAGTCCCACTGTGTGGACCCCAGTGAGAACAGACCCTGGTGAGTGCCAGGTGCTCAATGGATATTTTTGAGCAAATCTGTGAACACAGGATATTTTATATAACTACATTTACAACAGGAGTGGGGGTACCTAAAAACAGGATTTATTTATAAAAAGGTGTGTATTTATTCTTACATGTCTGAAGTTCACTCACCTTCAAAGTACTCTCCGCTTGATGTGATATACCTCCTGAGAGGTTTTTTCCCACTGCTCAAAACAGTTTTTGAACTGATCAGTTTTGATGGCTTTTAGTGCTTCTGCTGCTTTTTTGTTTGTTTGTTTGTTTGTTTCACCTCTTCCACATCAGCAAAACTTTTCCCTTTGAGGACTTTTTTCATCTGGAGAAACAAACAGACAAACCCACTCCAGGTGAGATCGGGTGAATAGGGAGGGGAAGCCACAGGGGTTGCACTGTTTTTTGTCAAAAACCGCTGAACACACTATGTGGTGTGGGCAGGTACGCTGGTAAATCACCCATCATGAAATGGGCACGTGCACTGAAAGAATCTTCAAACGAATTCACTGAAGCTGAACACAGCCTCTCATAACAGTGCCAGCGGGTGCACTGATCCAGATGGGCTCCCGGAACACTGGCCTAGTGGGGGAAGCCTGGACCACAAGGGACCCGCCCTCCAGAAGATAATTTTGTTCTTCTGTGCCTCCCCCACCTTGCATAGTAATCACACACACACAGCTTCCACATCTTTAAATGGACTTCAGGAGAACTTTGGTGAAGATTTATCAGAAAGAGGAAACCAGGGAAAAGGAGAGAAAAAAACCATGTTAAACTCAGACATACCACTCATGAGTATTTAGGTAGTGAGAGTGGTGCTGAGTGGTTCACAAACAAGGTGAAGATTTTGTATGAGGAACACACACTGTATCTCAAACGGTAAAACAAGAGCATCGCACCTCTCTCCTCTGCTCACAGGTGCTATTCACCTTGCAATGATGCTTCAAAGAATAGGTCCTCCTAAGTTTGTTAGCTAAGCCACCTGCACTCTGTCTCAAATCCAGTTCTGTGATGGATTTGCATAATTCCGTAACTGGGATGTATCACTGATGTCCCTTAAGAGATGACCACTGACTCTCTTGGAAAACACGGTTTCCAAAATCCACCTTCTTGGTGGATTTTGTTACTACGTCGGGTTATGGATTGCATTATTCCTTCATAGAGAAATAATTTCTAGTTGTTTTCTTCTTGTCCTCCAGAGTTTCCCCAATTTTTTAAAGATATCTATCCTAGAATGTTCAATTTTCTGAAGCTCCTTAAAAAATTATCCATTCCTTTCTACTCATTTTCCCTTGTTAGTCTTGACCCAGTTTTCTCTGGGTCTCATATTTTACCGGTTCACCTTGATTCTGTCTCTCCCCTCTCCAGCCCCTTAGATAAATTGTATTCCCAGGTCTTCATACATCTACCTGTTTTTGTCGCCAAATAGCTTCTTCACGAAGCTCAGGAGGAACATTATTAAAGGTGGCAGGCGCTGTATTTTCCTAGGACATAAAGTTCCTGAGAAAACTTAATTCTTCTTATAGGAAATGACCCGTCTGTCATATTTTCAGTGGAGTTTAAAATTAGAGTACAGGCTATGATTGCAGTCCCAGGAACGTACCGATTCTCAGTTTAGGTTTGTGTGTTAATGAGTGCCTTCGTTTTCTGGGTACACCGCGGGGCCACACATCTCCCTTCGATCACGTTGCCCCTCAGCCTCTCCCGAGTGGGCCTGAGGCGATCTCCTCTCCAGCAGTGCGATCAGGAAATTAGGACTCTTGTAAAAGAAATGCAAAGAAAAAGAGGTATTTTCTAAGTAGAATTTTGGAGTAAGTCAGGTATTAAAATATTTATCGAAAGAATGCCAGGAGCCGACCTCTGGTGAGGCGCTTTCTTCTTTAATCAAGAGATGAGGGCTAAGTCTTGGGACGGGTTTGCTGGATGAGGAGGCCGCAGTAGGAAAAGCCTGAAACTCTTCATGGACCTGGGGGACTGTGAAAAGAATGAGTCAGGAGGTAAGAGAGGCAGAAGAGGAGACACATGGGTCCTTATCTCTGCCTTGCAAGTCAAACGTGGTAGGCAATCTAGAAATGCCAACGTTGGGGGGGCTGTGGACTGGAACAGCGTTTGGGACTCTGAAAGGGCGTGCCAGCAGGCTGGCCCGTGACAGCTGGGGGGTGGTACTCAAGGGGAAATGTGCTGTCACAGTGTGGTGACAGACAGCTGCCCCTGAGCATCCTGGCTCTCCCACCTTCCTGTGCAACGTGGAGGGAGCCCTGTGGTCTAAGGGGAGATCAGAAGGCAGCTTATTAGTGAATGCGCAGTTCGGCCACGGGGCCCATTGATTGAGAGGTTGGTGGTTTTGCAGATGGATGGTCTAGACCAGGGGCTCCAAGGAGGAAGTCACCGAGCTGCAGAGAGATCTGTAATGCGAGCAGGAGTCGGGGGGAGACCATCTCGGTCATTGATCATGGCTAGACCCTGACATGGTCAGGGAGGCCTTCCTGTGAGTGAACCCATCCTCTGGATTAAACCACCTTGACTGTATGGTAGCGATGATCAAAAGGGCAAGGACATTGAGGGAGGACCAAAGGGGGGAGGGGTGTGGATTCCAGAAGGACTTCAATCCATGGGCACAGGGGCATGTTAACCTAAGGCACCACGTGGGTAAGGGAAAGACCAAAGACACCTGAAAGTCTAAACTCTCTTAAATGACATTTATTCAACCTAAGTTTTAAACAGAATGAGTTGATTCTAAGTTTTCTCCAAAGTATGGAATTTATTTTGGGGCTGGCAGGGGAGGATTCTTGGAGACAGATCGGTTATACAAAAGGAGCAATCACGTGTTTTTGCTTATCAAAGAAGCTCCACAATAAATATTAACTATGTCCCAATGGCCATGTCACTTCAAAACTGTGAATATTAATGCACATTTTAATTTGGAAAATGGAATGATTTGGAGATATAATTCGTAAGGTCTTTCCCACCTGTGAGAGCTTCTATGTATGTCCTTTTTATACAGAGGGCACCAGCGTCCCACTGTTTTAATTTTTTATGATAGAATTAAACTGATATATCGAGCGGGCCTCTTGCAGCCATGCTTGTGACCACAGCTATCAATTTTGACGACACCTAACCCAATCAAGGAGTCTTGGGTTACAGCTGCAAAACAGAACAGAGAAGTCTAGTCTGTAGAAATTGAACCTGTCACATTGGGCTTATTAGTTGGCTCCAGCCAACTGTGAACAGATATTTCTCCGGGGCAGATTCCCCATCCCCTAGTCTCCCCAGTGTGCCTGCCATGCCCAGCACGGCCCCAGCTGGGTCACAGAAACTTCTGTTCCCAGAATATGTCACTTCCCTATTTAAATCTATGGCTTTTTACATGCCACTCCCATTCAAAAATTGCTATTGATTGCCTTCCTGACTCCACTCTCCCTTTGCCCACCATTTGACAGTTTGGTGAATTCCTAACTTTCCTTCTGAATTTACTATCAAAGCTACCTTTTCTGTGACATTTTCTGGCTAAGGAAACTTTATCTATTGTCCCTGACTTCCGGGATCTGCCTCTGTTGTGGCATGGGGGTGTGCCAGCGTCTTCCTCCTAACACATGGTAAGATGGGGTCTGGCCCCACCAGTGACCAGAGACCCAGGCAGGCCTCCACAGGCTCCTGCAGGTCAGAGTGACACCTCCATCAGCCTTCCAGCCCCTGCTGTCCTAGTTCCTTGGGGTGCAGAGTTAATGCTCCACGGATGAGCAGGGGAGGCTCACTCAGCACCCAGACTTCCTCTTCCTGTGTCTTTATTGCAGATCATTTGTTCGTGGTCCTTGGTGGTTTTATTTTAATTTGCCCACAAACCCCTTTGATCCCAGTTGCTCAGTTTCTAACCACTGCTTTCCATTGGTTAAAATGAGATTTGAGGGTAGTTTGCCAATACGGTCAGTAATATGGGTCAACATTTTATACATACAAGACAATGTTATAAAATTACATTTAAATTACTGTGTGACCAAGCCTTTTTTAACAATATAGTTATGCATAGATACATTTGACTTTCTTATTCAAAATAGAAAAACTAAATGATTTTAACATACATTTATAATATAATGTAATTTTAAATTTTAAATAGGAAATGGGAGTAAGATACACAAATCTCGAATGTGCAGAAGTTTTCTTCTGTAACTGAGCCAGGGATAGAACATAAGTCAGTTTTATTCCTCACCTGGGAAAGCTAATATCACTTCCTCTGTATCCACTTTTGTTATAGTCAGTGGAATAAATAATAAGAAAGTGACTCTATTTGTAAAGGAGAATGGTCCAGAAAACCTTGAATAGAAATTTCAAATAACATGGTAGTTACAAGCTGAGTGACTTATTTGTCATGGAATCAATAAAGCTCTATGTGAGAGGTGATGGCAGAAAACTAGACAAAAATCGTATAATACAGCGATAGAAATACCTCTGGAAGTGCTAAGGAATGAATTGGAAACCTATTTCATTGCCTGAATGGGGTCTGTGTTCTGAATGATAAGAGAACCCATTGTGTTTTCTATCTGGATGATCTGGTGTAATTGAAGCCAGGAGATGGTCATGTGGGCATGCCCAGTGGAGATTATACTGAGCGCCACATGTATTCAGAAATAGCCACAAGCTTGGAATTAGTGAAGCAGTTGAGATGTAGAACACTTTGGCATGAAATGTAATTTAATTTTCAGCTGTTGAAAGGGAAACCCCACTTCTCAGGGGCCTATGGTCGTTTTAGTGGGGGTATCATTTGGCATCACTGTTCAATTGCAGCTGGAACTATAATTCTTTTCCTTTGAACTGAATACCTCCCGGGGCTGCCTTCTGAGAGGTGACATGTTCTGACAAAGTCACCCTGTGCATGGGAATTTCAGGGATGAGCCTCGCGATGGCGTCTGAGAGCCTGCAGACAGTTCATTTCCATCCTCATTTATTTAGGGCAGAGGTTTTGTCCTTGACCCCTGGGGTGAAATCTAAATATCTATATATAGAGAGAAGACCCCACAAGTTTGTGATGAGGAGAGGTACCTGAAAGTTCTAACAAGTCAGCGAGGCAGAGAGAGTAGTACTTCATATTAGAACTTCACAGACTACCTTCTTAGTTTGCCGAATGCAAACAGGGAAGCCTGTCTCTATACCCGCATTGTCTTTTTATATTGTTTAAGGGGCGAGATGTGTGCTGGCATTTTTACTTCTGTTTAGACGAAGAGACCCAGGGGACACTGCATGCAGGGCCTCCAATGGTGCAGTTTCAATGTATATTCACAGACAATACACATATATATGTATATAAATGGATATGTGTTTAAAGACAAACACATGTAAAATTCTCAGGCTTCTGGAATCTTCAGAGTCTGGTGTTTTGCGGGAGTTGAAAATAGCTGGAGTCCTCAAATAGGTGTTTTGGAGACAAGCACTGGTACGATATTAAAAGACATTGCTCTGTTCTGTTCCCTCTGCAGCATATTAAAACTTAGTTTTGCTAATTTCATGTACAACAGCATCTCTGGAGATACGTATTTTTCATTGAGGTTTCTTCATTGCATTTGTGATCATTTTTAATATGGCAATAAAACCTGTTTTTTATGAGTGACATTTTTTCCATATGACATTATGGACACTTTACCAGGAAAATAAATGTGTGTAAGGTGAGAAGGGAGCATTGTATTCCAGGTGTCATCGTGAAAGACGCCTCGCTTAAATGACGGCCCTGACAATGAACAAGTGACATTCAAGCCAGCCAAGAACCTGTGGGGTTGATTCCAGTGACACTGAGTATCAGTCAGTATTAGCACCTTTGTTATTGCGTTCAGTCACATCTCTAAGACAAAGGACAACGTCCATGACACCACCTCCAAAGTGGGAAGGGGTGGTTAGATTTCAACATTCATTTACTTTCTTAAAGCACCTTAAGTAGGAATAGAACGACTGCTCTTTAATGTGCCAAGCTGTGTTCCTTTTCAGTGTGTCCTTGGTCATAAAAGCATTTCTGGCTACATGATCCTCATAGTCATCATCTGAGCTTTGTCTTTGGAGTCTTTCAGTTTAACTTTCTGCCCATCCAGTTACCTTGTCTTTGTGTGCGAACATGTTCCCAAAGCCCTCACCATCTGTATGAACTGATGTGGGGGGCTTGCTTTCCCACAGCCTTTGCCTCTGCTCTGGCTTCCTCGGGGACCTAGGATTGGGGCTGATCCAGCAATAACTCTGCCCTCTGCTCTTGTCCCTCCCGCATGGCTGTGCCCTGGCCCTAGGGTGGGGCCCCACAAGTACAGAAAGGCGTCATTAGTGCCTCACAGTCCCCACCTCCACATGCCACCTTTGTAATAAAAAATATGTGCATCGAAAAAAGCACTTGTCACCCAAACAGCAAGGTATAAGGAACTGTTTAGATGAGCAAAAGGGAAACACATACACAACCTTCTCAACATAGCCCAGGCCAATGAAGAACGTGTAGGAGGCGATCTATTGCAATTAAGCCATTCAAAATATTATAGATAATCATAGTTAATGGAGCAAAAATGTAATAGGATTCCAGAGGAAAAAGTATAAGATAAGTCAGCGTAAAAAAACATATATTCTAGGTGCCCTTCTAAACTTACAAAGGAAGTTCAATCGCAGCTTTAGATTTACTTAGTTTTTTTGTCTCAACTGCACATCTCTTATTTTTGTGGAAGGTGTTCAATCTTGGAATGCAAGATTTCTTGAAAATTATAAGGTCTGCTTGTTTGTGAACTTCATAAAACCCAACTTACAGAAAGTGGTTAATGACTGGCTTTTGCTGCATTAAAAACAAGAACCAAAAATAAAAATCTGTCAGCCGATGTGCTACTGTTCATTAATATGGAAAGCTAAATCCATAAAGGCAATGATTGAAACACTAGTTAAGGTTAAAACGTAAGTTATTCTGTATATTAAGAAGCACTCAAAAATTAATCTTATTCAACAAAGTGAAAAACAGCATAAATGATAATTGACATTAGTAGAAGTTATTAAAATCAATACTAAATTGCATGTACTCAAAGAGAACATTTGTTAGAGGAAGAAAATACAAGATACATGACAGAGAGAAAATTGTAAATGTGGATATTGTACATCACAAAATACCGTTGTAACATTTGCCTCATAATATCTAGTACAACAAATAAAAATACTACGCATGCCTTTTGAATACACAAGATCACATGCCCACAGTGTCCTGGGTCCTTGTCACCAGGGCAGTTGCCCTATTTCCCGCCGAGATACTGGGGTGGCGCTATTTCAGCATGAGATAAAGAGCCCTTCCCTGGCCCCCCTGGGAGCTCAGATGAGATGTGGTGATGCTTCTCGTGAACCGTGTGAGGTCAGACAGGTGTCTGGTGGCGAAGACAATCTCAGAGGGCCGAGCTGGCCAGCACCTCCTCTCACTATGCTGGTTCCTGCAGGACGCTCAGTTTCATGTGTGTGCTGGACTGATAATCTATTGACCACAGCCAGCGTGAGTCTCCTCTCTGAGCCCCCAGCTCTGATTGTCTTTTCTTGCCTACATTGACTTTAAGAATTAACTAGTCTCTTCTTACCCTAGTTCAAGTTTTGTTCTTTGCCTCCCTGCCACCCCCGCTAAAAGCCTTTCCCATAATAACTCATTTATTTTAAAATCTAGATCAGTGGTCCATTAGATTTTTTTTTTAATTGCAGACTCTGGGCTTTTCTTAGCCTGGTGACACCTAGGCAGGAAATAGGTACATTTGTTCAAAGAACATGATATATGCAAATTTTGAAGTGAACAAAAAAAAATTTTATTTACAAATGAAAGGATAGACTTTTCCTCTGTATATTATTGCCTCACGGACATTAATTTCTAATTATTTTATGTAAAATGTACAGTAAGACAGACCCAGGGTGAGAAAATTCAGTTTTCCATCCTATTGCCTTTGAATTGAAAGAAATGACTGACTTTATTACTAAATCAAGATAATCAGCTTTTAGAATAACAATGTGTTACTTAGCCTAGAAATATTTACTTAAAGAAGGTCTTGAATAGAAATCCATTTTAGCCCATCACTCATTCTTCTTTGTAGAACTTGATTATATACATTTACTTGGACATTTTAAAATATTTTCCTGAGATGAATGCGTGCCTGTGAAACTTCTTGTCTAGTTAAGCTCTACTTATTCATTATATTGATTATCTTTTTAAATTATCTTCACACTTGATTTTAAAAACTATTGATGTATTCTGGTGGGACTATGTTGTTACTAAATGCTAAATCCGATGGCAGATGTAATTGAGTTTCTGATCATGTAGGAAGAAACCATTAGTAAACTGAATGAATTGAAACAAACTAATCTTAACTCTATTCGTGAATATTTTCCCTGACTACTCTTTACAATCTTTAGAATTTAGATTTTTCAGCAGCTGCACAGATGGATGGATAGACAGAGTCCACCATACATGATTTTAGCATGAGTTCTCATGGCCCTCCAATTACATATTCAATTTAAAAACAAAGTATATGAAAAAGACAACATTATGATGATGATGAAATAAATTATGATAATCTTCTTGCTGTTTTAATCATAGGTTAGAATTAGGAGTTCAGACAAATTACTGAATTTCCTTGGAAATACATCAATATTTTAGATTACATTATTCTGTTATTTTATTGCTGATCCGAATGGCTACCTGGGCTCCCCCAAGAAAGAAGTCGTATTTCTCACAGCTTGCTCTTTGGGGGAAACCTCAATTTCTTATCATGGGCAGAGGCAGGGCAAGGTTCCCCGATGTTACAGCTAGTCTGGACTTTTCCTAGCCTCAAGTTTCTGAGATGAAAAAAAAACAACAAAAACCACCTTGTCATTTGCCAGTGAATCATTTCAGGCAACCATTGTTAACATGTACTGTGTCTAAGGTTCAACAAAAGGAGAAAAATCAAAACATAGCTCTGAGGAAAATAATTTTAATGACAATTTACAGGATGGGGCAAAGGTAGGTTTACAGTTGATCATATAGGAAATAATATGGTTAGTAAATAATACAAGAGTAAATTCCGTTCCATGTACTCAGAACTGTAAACCTACTTTTGCCCTGCCCTGTACTGAATATCCCATGTACCAGTTTTGTTCTTGACCCTGGAAATACAGAAAGCATGCCAGACAATTCCTACGCTTTCATGAAGCCTTCCATACAGAGGACGGAATGAACCTTAGACAATTACACAAATTGTTATAAACATCACCTGCCTGAGGAGGAAACATCTGGACCCCACTCTGGTCTGCATGTCTTGAAGCCTTTATGGAAGGATAGCTATTTAACCCAAATTGGGGTTGAAGGTAGTAAAACTGACCAAGCAAAGCAGTGACCAAGTTGGCTGGTGTGAAATGAAGAGTGATTTTTATAATCTAGATCATGCATATTTAAAAACACTTTAAAAATTAGCTATTTCCAGTTATTTGAAAACGTGGTATGACGTGACTCCATATGAACAAAGGCCAGATGGCAAAGCAATGGAGTGAGGATCATTGGAATAATCAGAGAAGAGAAGGATGCACGCAGATTCTAAAGACAAGTGGGTTTGGGAATAGATGAAATACCAGCCTCTCTCATTCCACCCACTCAACATCCTGCCAGTGTTTAAAGTGGGCCCTAGTAATTTCTGGTGTTGAGTGCTGGAAATACAAAGCACTCAGAGCATCACCAGCTCCCTAAGAAGAGTGAGGCGCTGTACAAAGGAGTTCAAGTGCAGTCCTCAGAGAAGATGATGATAGTGTTAACTAATTATCAGACTGAGTGCTGACTGTGCCAGTAATTGCTCTAACTCAGTTATCAACTCATTTAAACTTCGCTGTAACATTATAGGTAGAGATTGCTGTTGGGCCATAGCAAATGAAAAAAAACCCCACAAACTGAGGCACAAAAATGCAAAGACACTTGCCCAGCATGATGCAAACAGTAAGGGTGAAGACAGGATGCAGTTATAGGGAGGCCGTCTCCAAAGTCCACATTCTTCCAATAGAGAGAAAATCCTCCTTCTTGCCAGAGGCGCTGAACAGAATGTACATGTGAGAGCTGGTGTCCTCCAGTCCCCAGCATGGGTGAACATTGCCAGTGTCAGCAAATCACAGCATCTCTTCCTCACCTCTCTGGACTTGGAGCTTCAACATCATTGGTCTGTGCTGAGGTGAATAACATTTGCTATACTCTCTAGCTTGGAGCAGGAGGAGTTTCAACTCAGACACGATGATAGTTGAAACTTTGGCTTCCCTTAGTAGTAACTTCTTGTCCTTAACCAACATATTTCATATTTCAGGGCCTCAGTTTCCTCATCGGTGAAGTGAAAGCAGCACTGACCCCTGGGTTTTTATAACAGGAGTGTTTGTGTGGGTGTGTGAAGTGATCGCGGTAGTTCCTGGTGTGGAGTGAGACATCTGTAATGAAGATGGCAGTGGTAGCGGCTGCTGCTGTTGTAACTGGAATGTCCCTGATGTGAGTGTTGATCAGCACAGATTGTCGTCTGGCTACTGCGGGCAGCGTCTGTCCACTGTGAACTTCCATGTTTCTAGTTTCCATGGCGCAGATACAGTTGTTAGGCTCCATTTTTCCAGGTGGAGAAACTGAGGAGCAGAGAAGTAAGGAAACTTCTAGCTCTTTCTTAATCAGTGCCCCTTCTTACTGAGTCACTCATTTCTTTAAACAAGTAAGTACCTGTGACCCATTGACAGTGGACTGGGCCTGGGGGGCTGGTCTGGCCCTTTTATGTGATTTTGAAAATGTCTGCTCTGGCCGCATAGGGTTGTTTAATAGTTCATGTTTATGGTGACCAACTACACATGGAGTGGAGAAGAGAGGAATTAAGAATGTCACTTAAAGTTTTCATTTGTGGTGGTCGCTTCTATACTGATGACAGTAACCTAGAACACAGGGTTGTAAGTGAAATACTAAGTTAGCTTTTATAGAGACTGGCTTTACAATTAAAGCTAGCCCAATCACCTCCGCCCTTGGGCATCTGAATACATAAAATTTCATATAATGTCTTTTGCAATTAAAATTGCAAAAATATCTCATAAAGTAATTTAGTTGACAAGTACATAAAGCAACATGTGTTCTGGTTGGTTTTTCCAGATCCTTTCTCCTCCCTAGAGGCAAACACAGTTAAGCATTGGGAGGTCGTGACCTTATCTGGGACTTCAGGGACCACCCAACACGCAATCTTAGGTGCCTCCAGGGTCCTCTCAACCTCACCCCCCCGTGGTCCCTGGCTGGGCCTCCATGAAGCAGGCATCTGTAGCTGCCACATGTGTATCTCAGGCTTGCACAGGGGTCACTGCCCGTGTGACAGAACTTTGGCACAGGGAAGGGGACTGTCTTGTTTTGCAAAGTAGCTGTTTCTCTGGGAGTAGTGTCCCTAGAGATCAAGCCATCCCTAGGGACTTATGCCAAGTGGTCCCCTTCTCTGTGAGGTTGGCCGTGTCTCCTTCACACTCACTCCTGTCCCCTGGACCCACTCTCTTTCTCGTCATAGTGGCACGTAAACCAGTGCTTCGGGATTTGTTTTCTGTGGATATTATGACAACACCGTGTAACTCTATGTATGGACAGATCCTTCTCTGACCAAATATCACTATTTATGTAGCCATTTTCTTTTTGATCAACTTTAATATTTTCTCTACTTCACTGAAATTACAAGAATTACAAGTAATATATTTCCTTTTGGCACATTCTTTTCAGCATTTTGCATTTGTCATTTTGTGAATGAATTTTTTGCAGTATATTTTCCATTTGTAAAATACCTAACACTTCCATAAAAATATTGTAGATGCAGGTACCAGTTAGTTTACAGTAGATTCTGGAGCCGAAACTCTGTTTTCAAATCATGTACAAATTTGACTTTCCGTCCTCTAATTATACTCCCCTGAAATCAGGCTTCAGAAAATGAATGAGCACAGAGCACATGTGGGTGAATGAAAGCATGGGGAGAAACTGGAAATCAGGAAGGAGACAGAAATCAACCTCTCTTTGTCACATTGACCAGTGGACATCTGCCTTGGTAGCACTTATACTGCACTGTATGGTAGTTACTTCTTGTCAGATTTCGCCCACAGGCTGAGACACTTGGGCCCATTCTGTACTGTTTTTCTTTGGTGCCCAGTACAATGACAAATATGGTGGCCATAGAATAAAGTTGTTTTGAGTGAATTTGAAGAGAAGGAATAACCAAAGGTGGTCCGGCAATCCAGGAGAAAGTTCTAGTCGAATGGTGGTATTACACAGGTGAGGCTGAAATCCAATGAGAGGGTCCTTGTATTTAAGAATTGGAGACCTCTGGTGACTTTGGCAAGGTCAATTTCAGTGAAGTGATCGGTACTGAAGCTAGAATGTAATGGGATGAGAAAGGCATGAGAAGGCATGATAGAGGAGAGGACTGTTTCCAAAAATTCGAGAGTGACACTGGAAAGAAAGAGAACGGATGTTTAGCTTTTGAGAGATGCTGTTTTAATGCTACTAATTTCAAAAATGAGAGAAATGTTAATTGGGGGGTTATAGAGAAGGGCTTTTGAAGGAGTTTAAATTTGATAGCATTTATCCTTCGAAGTAAGGACGATTTTCATATAATGTTTAAATCTGATTTTTTTAAAGTCTCTTACCAGCACTTAAATGGATCCATTAGCTGACTTTTCTCACTTACGGAGAAAATGGTATTTTGCTATTTTTATTTTAGGGTGGTCAGGAAAGTAGAGGTATAGTATCATAATTAATAAACACATTTGTGAACTTCGTTCCTTGGGAAGAAAAACCTAAAAAAAAAGTCATGAAAAGTTGTTTCCCATTTATTTGTCATAGCGCGTTTCAGGGCTGGGTTAGCAAAACGATTTGCTACATCTGGGAAAAAAACATTCCCTCTCCTCCTGTAAAATGTTTGAAGAAAAGAAATGTGAGCTGAACCAAAGTTTTTATTATTCGAAACTGCCTTCCTTGCAAAATATGTCATCTGGATGTTTACATAACGATTCAAAGTGGGCATTGTATTTTCTTCATTTGGGGCCCGGTGAGTGCTGAAGAAAGAACAACCAGGGCAGCAGTTAAGTCACTGAAGAGATGCAGAGAGAGCATTCACTTGGTCCAGAGCCCAGCCTTGATGGTGCTGGAGGGCTGCCAAGAAGGTGCTTTTCCCTCAAAAACTGGGGGCAATTAACCGGCTCTGCATTTGCTCCCATCAGCAAATCCTGTATTTTGGTGATCTAAGTGACTGCTGACATGGACTCCCTGCTATGAAGGAAGAGCTCATCTTAATGGGTGACAAGGTCCATGTGATTGCTGTTCAAATCGGAGAGACTAACTTACAAGTGACAACTGCACCCAGTAAATTACTAAGCTGGTTCTATGTCTCTTAGGAGTAGATGTAAGCATAGTCAAGATTCTTCAACTCAGAGAGGAAGACAAGTGAAACAACTTTCTTCAATCTTCCAGAATTGTTCAAATTTCTTAAAAATATATAGAGGTAGCTGTGTTACGTATCATTTGCCTGTGTAACAGAGAGTCTCGCTTTCAGTTTTCAATTTACAGGATAAATGCACTCCCTTTGAGATGCTCACACTTCTACCGTGTGTATCACCTTGGCCATTGTTCGTCTACTCACTCAGTGGCGTGGTGGAAATAGGAACAGGGACATCAATACCACTGCACCGGTGACTTGCAATACTCTTTGACCCAGTTACTGATTATTTCAAGCTGCGGTCTTCTCACTGGTACCACAGAAATACAGCTAATCACCTGTGGCATTGTTGCATTGAATAAAGGATGCGTGTGCACCTGCACACGGTGATAATTGGTCCTAGCAACCCTGGGGGGCTCCCTGCGCCTCTCCCCACAATAACCACTCGAGGTGGGAGCTCTCATTCTCTGGTGAAGAAGTGACATGGTGATTTTAGATTGCCTTAGTCCCCGCAAAATAGTAGCTTCTTTATGCTTCTGCTGTAGTTCCAAATAGCCTGAAAAAGTTGCTTTCCATGTCTGTAATTACATGGTAGCAAAACTGAACAGGGTTGCAGAAGAAACACATTCTCTATCACTTCATCCTAACAGAAGTAGTTTAATTATCCAGGGATGTAGACAGTGGGTTGTTTCCAATGTGTGCACTGAACTCACCCCTTCACAGTCTGCTTTGCGTGCTCCCATGTCACTGTCCCGCGGGAGATGTGGCAGGAGACCAGGTGGTGGTGGTCTCTGCTCCCATGTGAGTGCACCATAGTCAGGGCAACATGGAAGGGATCATCAATAAACAGATATTTGCTCTCCGTGTGTAGGAGACCAGGAGGAATAGGACTGGGATGAACTAAAGACAGAGCAAAGAACACGGAGTCCCAAAGGGGCTAGACACAAAAGTTGGACGGCAGTCATTTCGATGCCACGATGACCTCAGTCAGAGTTCCATGGTTTGGGGGTAGAAATGGACAGAACATAGGTGACCAGATCCGTACTGCTGTCAGATCCACGTGTAACATCAGTTCTCCCAGTTTTATTCTCTTGTCTAGCTAGTCCTAACTGTATTCCACTGTGGCATGCACTGGAAACACCTTAATGGTCTATTACTCAAAATAAATAAATAAATAAAAAGACACCAAGATGTGAAGCACTTGGTCAAGATGACACAGATGATAAATTGAAATTGTCATCTATGGACCAGAAGTCCAGCATCCCCTATACAGCAATACCATAAGGCCCTGTCTGACTTCCGCTGACACTGTGAGCACTGAGTCTCCTTTGCTGGTTCTGTTTTGTTTATTCCTCCAGAGTTTCCTTCCAGTCCTTTTCTGCACATTCCCAGCACACGGCAGTGGTTGCGCTCAGGTCTTTTAAGCTCACTGCTTTGAAGGAAGTAGACTGAAATAAAGGAGTTAGTATGAAATCCAAGTTTTGAAGAAAAAATAAGCTGAAATAATTATAGCTTGGACAGTCAATTTTATTAAATGGCAATCTGATAATAGAGCATTATTGATTTTTAAAGATGTGGGTAGCAAACGTGTCTACCGCTATACTTCAGATCCCAAGCAAATTTCTTTAAAATTTATTTCAGACCATCATTTTTATAACTGAGTTCAGATGCATATATAACAGGATAACTTAGCATATCAAAGACCCAAGATTGCCATTAATATTGAAAAATATCTTTAAAAATGCAAATTTCTAAAAACATAAGACATTCCAGGAAAAAGTAGATAAAGGCCTTCTTAGTGAAAGAAATTCGAGATTGGACAATCCTAAAGGAGAGTGATCCCTATAAAAATTATGTTATTGCACCAAAGAGAAAAGACTCTCTGGAAAATTCACAGATTTGATACAAGAAGAATTTTGACAAATATTCCCTACCAGGACCTTTATAGTTTGTTAGAACATGCTGTCACTTCATTTTTAAAATTCTCCCTCTTGTGCATTTAGGTCCCAGTGAGGGGAGGTAGACAATGGTGAGTACTCTGGAGATGTGTGTGGGATGCAAGATTTTTTTTCATCATCACCAAGCCCTTACTATATAAAATGTTAAAGGGACTTACCTAAGAAAAAGAAGATAAAAAAGATGAACAGTGAAAGGACAGCAAACTCACAGTTATTAACAACCACACCTAAAACAAAAGCAAATTAAGAAGACAGCTAGATCAGGAGCAGAACCATAGAAATGAAGATCACATGGAGGGTTAGCAACAGGAGAGTGGGAGAAGGAGAAGGGGGGAGAAGGTACAGAAAATAAGTAGCATAGATGGTAGGTAGAAAATAGATAGGGGGAGGGCAATAATAGTATGGGAAATATAGAATCTAAAGAACTTGGGACACGTGTTCATGAACTAAAGGGGGGAGAATGGTGGGGGAGGGGTGTGCAGGGTGGAGGGGAATGGAGCACGTATTAGAACAAATGTAATGGCATAATCAATAAAAAAAGGTTAAAAAAAGATTTTTTCTCTTTTTTAAATGTATTTTATTGATTATGCCATTACAGTTCTATTCCCCCCTCCATTCCCCTCCACCCTGCACACCCTCCCCCACCATTTCCCCTCCTTTAGTTTATGAACACGTGTCTCAAGTTCTTTAGAATCTACATTTCCTGTACTATTCTTGCCCTCCCCCCTATTTTCTACCTACCGTCTATGCTACTTATTCTCTGTACCTTCTCCCCCCTTCTCCTCCTCCCATTCCCCTGTTGCTAATTCTCCATGTGATGCAATGCAAGATTTGTAACACAAGGTTTCCCCTGTAAAACTCAAGGGCTGTTCCTCAAGACACTCGCACTGTGTCAATAAACTAAGCGAACGGAAGACAGTCCGCTGGCCAAGCTGCCTTTCTCCTCGCTGGGAAGATTACGTGTCAACGCCCTAATGGCTTTGAAGGATTTGTTTCTTTCTGGAGTTCAAATTACAACTCTAAGTAGAGATGAAGCAATTTCCTTCCCGGTGAGGAAGGAATTTGAATTAGACAATAAAATAACAGATCACAGAAGTGGGTTCTAAAAATAAAGTTTTATTTCACCAGGGTGAGTCGCTGACAACATTCAGAGGGCTGTAGGCAATGATACCTTGATTTTAAAAAGGAATATAAATCATAGCAATGAATAAACCATATAAGAAACAAAATTAAGTACAGCTGAGCCTTGAACACTCTGAGTTTGCACTGCCTGGGGCATCTTCTATGTCTTTTCCCCCCAATAAATACTGTAAATGTATTTTCCCTACCTTAACAATTTCCTTAACATTTTTCTCTAGATTACTTTATTGAAGGAATACAGAATTTAAAACATGCAATATACCAAACATAATAATTGTTTATATTATTATTAAGGCTTTTGGTCAATAGTAGGTTATTAGTTAAGTTTTGAGGAGGTCAGCAGTTATATGTGGGCTTTTGATTATGCAGAGGTTGGTGCCCCAAGTCCCCCCACCCCACCGCATTGTTCAAGGTCATCAGAATTTCATTCACTCTGAGCAGAATTAATGAAAAGATACTTAATTGAGTATAAGCACATCTGTGTTCTTTAACTTTTGACAATGAGGAGAAGCAGACAAGGATTATTGAAACTAAAATTTATTGCAAACACTTTCTTTCCCATCTGAATAAAGAATAGTCAAGCAAAAATTTCCTTTCAATTCCCAGCAGTAAATTTAAAATGATGGGTGATAACATGGTGATCTCACTTAAGCCTAGAGCTGTAAATATCACCTATAATACTGAAGATTCCCAATTTTATTTCTTTATCCTAGATTTCTTATTTCTTTCTCTCTTGAACTCCAGACACTGTTGGCTGCTTTAAAATGTCAATTGAATATCTGATTAAAAGAATCTTAAATGTAATACATCCAAACAGAATTACTGAACATCTTTCCCCCAAACCTGTCCCTGTTACATGCAGGCTTCCCCATCACTGCAGATGACACACTCCTCCTGTTGCTAAGGCCACAAGAATTGGCTTCCCTTGAATCTTTTCATCTCACCTCCTACAGAATTTGACCAGGTTCCAACATCTCCATTGCTGCTGCCGAGTTCCAAGCCACCATGATTTCTCAGCTGGACCGTTGCAACTGCTTCCGCATGAGTTCTGCTCAGTCTACTCCCAACCTTGCCTTTTACTCTCCACCTTCTCTCCTTCACACAGTGTTGAAAGTGGGTCCTTTACTAGCTCGATAAGATCATAACATTCATATTCTCTCTCTCTCCCTCTGTAAAAGACAAAAGGCTTCACAATGGTCCCAGGTGCTCTGGCTTCCTTGTGATGCTTCGGACCTCATCTGTTACTATTCACTCCTTTGTATAATTTCTCCAAGGCATATTGGCTTCCTTTTCTTTTTCTTTAAAACTCAATGCTCGACCTTGGGATTTGTACCCTGGCTGTTCCCATTGCCCAGAACACTATCCCCCCAGATGTTCTGGTGTCCACTTCTCTGACCCCCTGTAAACTTGGCTCAAATGCCAGCAGATCAATGACCCCTATCCTGACCACTCAATTTAAAATTCATTGTGGGTGTTTGGAGTATCATTAACAAGCCAGGAAGACAAGGAACAATGACATTTAGAAACAGTATCTACAGCGTATAATGAAATAACATGTCATTTAGGAGATGGTTAAGTAGCATGGGAATAAAAAACAGAACATTTAGAGTAAAGGCCTAATGATATTGTCTTTGACAGTAACCTGCATTTACCTGTATATTCCTCCATTTCCATTCTCCTGTCACCTAAGACAGCTGTCACCCAGATGTCCATATTCGTCATTCCCTTGATTGTTTTTATAAAATTATATTGCATATATACACATATTTTATGTTATAGTTATTTTAGTTGTATTTAACTTTATAGAAAGACTATCATAGTCTATGTAATTTTGAATTTCTTTTATCACTTGATATTATATTGCTAAAATATTGCCTGTCAGTATAGCTTACTTATTCAAGAAGTTTGCATGTGTATTCCGCAGTATAGATATCCATACTCCCGGTGATAAGAATTTGAGTTATTTCGTGCTTTTGTTACTATCGATGGTGCTAATCTTATTTGAGCGTTCTTTCCCACATACTCTCCCTTCCTCAAATGCCAACACTTTGTTATCTTCTATTCTGAACAAACAGTTCCTAAAACGAGTCTGACATGGGATGTACTGTGAAGTGTTTAGTTAGTTGCAAGAAATCTTGCTTCTCTGTGTTGGGCTCCCCACGTTCAGGAGGCTGTCTGGCCCCATGGACTCGTTCTGAAGGGCCCTCTACAAAGCTGCCCGAGAAGCTCGGATAACCCCTCAGACCTTCACCCCAGAGTCCCAGTGTCTCTCCCAGAATCTGCCCCCACCAAGTCCTCCTTCGGAGGCGTGGCTGCCAGAGACTTTGTCTTGGGTCTGAAGGTAACAGGGACAGTCAATGCTCCCTCTGGACTGGAGGGGCAGAAAGGAGGTTTGTGGCCAGGAAGAACAGATTGCAGACTTTGGCGCTGTGTTCTTTACTAAAATGGTGTAAGGCCTGGGATAACTGTTTGTGAGTTTGTAAATATCATAGGCACTATAAAAAAAAAACTACATTTTTCCTTGGGAAAATGTGTTATGCATCCCAAATAACCTGTTTACAAATGACCTTTTGGAACATAACCTATTTACAAGCTGGGGGCTCTGGATCATGCATCCAGAGCTAAATGCAAACAGTTTTTCATTATCTGTTGTCACGGACCATGTGCTTCATCGCTTCTCTTCATTAGCACAGATAATAGAGACCAAACTGAATTATTGCTTTTAAGCACGTCCATTACTTTCATTCTGTAAAGACACAAGATTCCTTGGGTCTTTACCATCATCTCCAGCTGGACGTTTTAACTCCTTGTTCTTGAACAGAAAACTCTCTAATGTAAGTAGTGACCTCCATAAAATTCCAATCAACAGACAAGCTGAATGACTTTGCCTCTTTTATTGAACAGACACATACTAAGGACCAACTCAGGGTGTGAATGTGTTGTCAGGAATAGTAGGGTACATACGAGTAGAGCATGCTCTCAATAAGCTCACCTCAAACTTGTTGGAAGCCTGTTATACACAGGATGTACTGCTAGGAGTTGGAGGTACCCACAGAGCCATAGGTCTGGCTTGTGCAACAGTGGAGCTTCCATCCAGGCAGGGGAAGGTGACAACGAACAGTTTAGAGGGTAACACATGCAGTGTAGTGTATAAAACTGGTCAAGTGCTAGTGAGACAATGCCGGGCGTGAGGAGGGGTTACTTTAGGGAGGCAGATCAGAGAAGTCCTCTGATAGAAAGTGATGTTTGAAATGAGAGCTGAATAATAAGACGGAACCAGCCATGGGCCAAAGAGGGTAAAAATTCTCCAGACACAGAAGATCAAGTGTGATGGCCCTGAATTGGTGATGGGTTTGGTGAGCAAAACAGGACAGAAGGAGATCACCCAAGATCCAACACATAGGAATTCCATTTTCAAAGAACAAAACTTTGTTTTAACAGTTGGTAGTGATAATAATATGCTATTGACAAACAATTCTGGATGTGAAGTGTGAAGAGGTGTGGACAAGACAGAAGATCTCGAGAATAGTAAACAATGTGCCTGCAGATAGAGGAATAGACACTGTGGATGCCCAGGTGCGTTCCAGACTTTAAAGGTTCCACAGAGTAGCTATTTTTACTGCTAAGATAATAACAGCTAGTATTTATTGTGCCAAGTGTTTTTCAAAGCAAGTACCTTACTTAATCCGTACAACTTTCCTATAGGAAGATCATTTTAAAAAGTGTCGCTTTTAATGTATGAGGGAAGTTTGTCACAAAGAGGTTAAGGCACTTGCTGAAGATCACACAGACAGTACTCAATGACTCCTGACTCCAAATCCATGCACTGAGTCACCACTGTCATTAGTAACCCAGAGCTAGAGTTGTGGTCGATTGCAAAAATGGCACTGATTCTTGCATCTCAGGATGCTTACATTTTATGCTGCGACTTGGAGTTACACCCATCAAGAGGTGGAGTCTATTTATGCCCCCCACCATTGGCTGGCTTTGGCCAATGAGACCTTACCAAGTATGATGTAGGGAGACTCTGGAATGGTGTTCCTATATTAGCAAGTTCTCTCTTTTGGTGCAGTTGGCACCCCTGTAACCATTGCTATGTGGACAAGCCCCGGACTAGCCTGCTAGATTTTGAGGGGGAGTCCCATGTACTTCCATCCCCACCCCAGTGCCAGACACACGGAGGCTTTTCTGTCACTAGCTGACTACTAATATGAGAATGAGCCCAGCCAATGACCCTGGGAGCAGAATTGTGGCATTGCAGTGGGTCTGAGCCCCAGTGGCTGACCCACAGTGTTGTAAACAAGTACACGTCCTATTAAACCACTAAGATTTGGAATATTTTGTCACACAACAAAAATTAGCTGTTGTACAAGTCAAAGTAAAATGACAGCTTTGGATATTTGAAGACATTGATGGCTTATTTTGCTTTTCCTGTTATGTGAAAATGGTATGATGATTTCAAGGAAACTAACTAGTGGGGACCAAGCAAACTGTGGTAAAGTCAGGCTTATTTGTGGGGCCAATAACTTTGTATTAGCCCTTAATAAAGCATAGTATTGTTAGCAGTATGTTGTAGCCGACACCATCTACTGTGTGTCCTGCATTTAATTTCAGCATATTCAATTTTGAATAGCACCATGGGAATGCCAGTAGTGAGTAGCACGGTTGGTATCAACAATAAAACTTGGGTGATAACATAAGTGTGGCAGTTCGTATGTTAAAATTCATCATGGGCATCTTTTGACCGGAGGAAAAAGAAAACATTAATAATGTCTAAAAAAGATGCCAGCCAGTGAAAATATGTCAGCCACCTCTGACAGAAAAATAAAAGAAGTATCTACTATGTTGTTCACAGCATGAAGTAAGCAAGTTCTTCGCCATAGTCAGCAGAATCAGAGATTGCTCTCTCCAGATTTGCCTGTCTAAATCTACCAAACTCTGTCTGGCCTGGCAGACTTGTACTGATATTTACCTCATAGGTTGAAGGATGCAGAGTTAATACTCACGAAGACTGATGTCAGTCAACGTTGATTGGAATGACGCTCAAATTTACTGTTAGAGCCCATCCCCTGGTCCTGCAGTTCTCGCATGAAAATGTGGTGTGTTGCCAGTGCAGAGAAAGATGGCAGTGTCCACGTGCCGTTGTGCTTCCAGCAGAAATTATGAGTAGTGGTGAGGATGAGGGGAAAGGAGTGGGCTTCAGAGCAGACTCCTGCGTAAAGGCCAGGGAAGGTCGAGGTTAGCAAGGAATCTTGCAGACATCCCTAAGGTTACTGAAATTGCCAAGAGTAGAGAGAGTGCAATTACATAGTTGAAGCAGAACTGGAAAACCGAACGATCTCAAGTTTAATCACCCCACTGCACCTCCTCACTGAGGTTAAGACATTCTGCCTGTGCCATCTACGAATGGGGTTGGGCAGACAGCAGGAGTCAAGTGCAGTGTATTTTATTAATATGGGATGATACATTAGTGCAGCATTTCTATTGACAACCATTACACATGTCTGTGATTTAACGTGGCGTTTAGAAGATTCACTTATGCTCAAGTTGAATGCTTGTATGTATTCCATTCACTCCCAGAGACCTGAGTTGATCATTGTTTTATTTGTGCTGTGCTGTGTCCCTGTCCTCTTTCCATCTGTTTTTTGGGCTTGGGTGGGACAAGGGCTGGGGAAATTTTTCAAATGAAAACATTCTGTCATCTGCAGAAATGGGCATTCAGGGCCATATCAAGAATAGCACCCATTTTTCTTTTTCATCTTGATATTAGAACAACATAACTACATACACACAGTGCTTAACAGAGTTTTCATATTTTCTTTGAGGAAACAGAATAAGATTCTTTTTTTAATTAAAAAAATAAGATTTCTTCTATAAGGTTTAACAAGCATAGCATTTTGCTCTAAAACGTTCTGCCCCTGCATAATTGCTTTTAATTATCATCATTATTATTTTGTCATTCTCAGGGTACCTGGGAGCAAACACAGTTGTGAGTAATGAGCAAGGACTAGTCCGCTAAAGTCTGTACCAGGTGTGGAGAATGTCCCAGACCCGCTAAGGTGTTCTTATCAGGGTCACGCCTGTGCTGGTTCACACATTTTTTTTTAAATGCAACAACAAAAATAATGCTTACACAACTGTACAGTGTGTTTGCACTGGATTTTCTGGTTTACTTGTCTCGATCCTGGCTTGTCCTCCACCCTCTCACACTGGCCCACCGAGGAGGACACTGAGGATACACAGAAAGCTCCACATTTTTGAAAGACAGAGAGAAGACTAGAACTTGTTACCTCCACTCTCTCCACAACAGCAGTAGCTGTCTGCTCCTAGTTTCACGGAGAGGAGGTCGCTGAGTGTGTGGGAGTGTGTGGAGGTCTGGGCTTGTGTCATTTAAAAACGTTAATTTTCACATGTTTCACTTATTAATATTTTTATAAGACTATATTTACTTATGCATAATCTACTACAAATACATGAGATGACACCTTCACTCTGAGCTAGCATCTAGGGCATACCACCAACTCTATCAGTATTTACAGATATCATTAGTCATAATTAAGAACATGTTAATGCAGGGGAAGTTGACATAAAAACCATAAAGGAATAGTTATCCTGTTTAAAGTAGATCAAATGGAAACAAATCGTGATAAGGTAAAATTATTCTCGCAGTAATTGTTTTTTACCTGGTATTTCAAATAAATACATTTTTGTTAATAGGAGATATCTATTAATGTCATCGCTTGACTCGTATTTTAGGCAAGAGTTAAAACTGCAGGTTCAAAAATGCTTTAAAGAAATTGAAAATAGGGGAGAATTTAGTTTTGATCACAACACAACTGTAAATATTTTCATTTAGTAGGTATTTAACAGATGCGTATGGCCAATACCCCCTATTTTGATATTCTATTATACTAAAATAACCCTGCATGTCTACTAATATTTGAGGTATGAGAGTCTAATAAAGTGGTTATTTCACTCTGTATAATTTCAAGACGATTTTTCCTTCAGAGGCCCTTCAGCCAGTTCCCATTTCTGACTCAGGCCAAAACGGGGTGGGCGAGTTTGCTCTGCATCTGTCTTGACCTCCAGCAGACAGAGAGAGAGAGATCTAGTCCCCCGAGTCTGACCCTGTAAGCCAGAATCCCTGCTGCATAGCGGCTAGTGTGTAAGTCAGCAGCATATGATCGATTCCTCTTTCCTCCTGGCCCCCTTACAAACACTATTGTGTGGATCCGTCTCGTATATATATTTACAGGAGGCCCAATCAAAGCAGCCACCGTTTACCTGAGGTGAATCTGCCGCATGTGACTCTACCCCTTTGACCTTTCCTTTCCTGGAAAATGAAGAGACAGGATGCATTTTGCCTGTGCACTTTGTTCCCTATGGAAGATGTGCTGTAAGGTATTTCTAGGATCTCCAAAATTTTCACCACCATCAGGGCACCGGGCTGCTTGATGAGATGCCAACATGTTGTCAACAAAACTCCAACAGTTAAGTCATTATTTTACCACTCACGATGCGTTTTGTTTCTAGTCCTCATTTTAATGAGGTGTCGAGCTTCAGCGATCCGATCTGCATGCAAGTTCTCGGCAAAATTCTAAGGTGATGCTATAATGAGGGAGCAAACTCCTCTTACTCTTGGAACGTTTTCTGAAACCCAGCGCCTGCCTGATAATCAGTTAGTGAAACTGAATCTGAGTCAGGAAAGTGCTAATGAGCAAGCCGCCTTTGATGACACATGCATACATTAGCGACTGAAGTGGGAAAAGAAGGAACACAGCTTCAATCTGAGGCTATTGGCCCGCTGGCCCAAGAATGAGAGTGCCCCAGTCTCTCTAACCTTGTGCAGGGAGCCACATGGAGCAAGATGCTGTGTGGTTATTACTGGGCTATTTGTTAATATCCCTCAGTCAAACAGAGTTCTGGGGAATGTTGTTCGGACAACATGATTGCACTCATTCCAAAGTGGTGGTGATGCACGATCTCAAATCCTGGTTTTGGAAGCTTGCCATTACTTGACTAAATGAATAGGTAGACATCCAAAGGTGTGATGGACACACCAGGACACACACACACACACACACACACACACACACACGTGCACCTTTTAACACACAGAGGCTACTTCCAGTTATAAATAGTGCCCTAGAACTTAAACATTAGTGCTGCAGTTTCTTTCAAAGGAACAAGAAGAAATAAAGATCAAAGGAATTTCAACCAAAATTTAACCCATATCATTCCACAGAGGATTTGAAATGGTTTTTATTATCTATTTAGTTTGCTTGTCTTGAAACTGGCTTAGATATACTTGAACTTTAAAGCCAGTTAATGGACTCGTACACCTAATATTTCTGAACGTGTTACTGGACTGTTTTTACAGACTGTTGAATTCATATACTTGTTCTTGATCATCACAAATGCCTACTTGATTATTAAGAGTTACAATACAGTCCATTTCATATTCTTACTTGTTAACCGTCTAGTATTTTTTGGTAAGTTAAATTATCGCTGCTATTTTTGGTTTTGTAAAAGTTACTGAGCTTAGTGGTGTGGACTTTAGAAAGTTCAAATCTCTGTAATTACTGAGTGGGTGCCAAGTATGAAGACTTTGGCTCCTTCCTATATTCAAAGGAAACACATGTATCTTTTACTTCACTCGACTATATAACATTTCCTTTGCAGTTTCTCTGTATATGCCTTGGCACTACCGATTTTTTCTACAGTTCTAAACTTTGTGGGGTTTACATTGGCTTGCTGGTCTATAATTTCTTTTTATCGCATATAGATCAGACACGAGGAAGTAACAAACTGTTCTGATTTATATAAGCAATATCACAAAATATTTCTTTAAAGATTAAAATCTATACAACATGGTTTCCATGTTCATTGGCATCTCACAGCTAAATATTTTGTTCTATTAAGACACTGTTTCTTCTTAAACTCTAAAATATCTTTTTAGTCTGTCCCCCAAAATAATCAAATCTTTCATCAAGCTGCCTCTCCCCCCACTTTGAATGGCCTAGATAAAACACAGCTCTATGAGTCCCACTTACTGAAGAATAATAACAGTGAAATCAGTTTCCTAGAAAAAGAATGCATCCATCGAATGTCGCTTTCATAACCACTGAGTAACAAAACCTGCAGGGAAATATTTCTCCTATTTTCCACAGGAAATACTGAATCAAAGCATTTTCATTAAAGCTAATATGAAATGACAGAAACAAGAGAAAAGGAGAATGCTTCTTGTTTATTTTACTTATTTTCGCCACATATCACGTATCGATAAAGCAATTCTGAGGACGTATGCGTGATATAATACAGTGAAATTGACTTTTGTGTTTTATTACCACATGCCCGTTCTTACACCTGCAGCAATGTTCTTCTTGAATAGCTACCTGCAGTTAATTTCAAATTCCCATTGATCTTTGGTGGCCTCGACAAGTTACAATGACGATAAAGCAGACAACCTGAATTATCCGCATACCAAACAGGACGGGAAAACTTGGTCATGCGCAGGCATTTATCTCTGATAATGGATAGTGGCAGACACCAAATTTAAAAATGCATTGTGTGTTTCTCAAGCTAGAACAGATGACAAGGTGGAAAAAAATGCTGCTTATTGTCCTTCTTTTGTGAGGTCAAGCTGCAGAACCCCTTAAAAAACTACAACCAAGGAGGAAGACATGAACAAGAGCTCAAATAATCTCCCATATATGAGCAGAGCCAAAAAAAGTGGTTTAGAAGACCTAAAATAAAATTGGCTAACATCGAACATACATAGACACTGCTGTGAACATTTTTTTTTTAATCTTGCCACCCTGAGCAGATACGTAGAAGGAGAATATTCTTACGTATAATTCAGTGTGAATCCAAGGAAGCAGCAGATTCTGCAGAGTTTCTGGAAGAGACTTAGGCAGGGAAGCAGATGGATCAAACTAGGTCAGGTTAGATGGGCAGATATTATTGCTCCTCTTCTGCCACCGAAAACAGGGAAACTATATCACCATGTCACTGAGGTTCTGTGAAAATTGGCAGCTACTTGTAGGTTGCAGTGAACTTGGAAGTTCTTTCACTTCTTCTAAGGTTTCGAAATGGGCTTTTTGTGAAGAAATGTTTTCCGTGATTATTTTAAATACTAATTAGCATCTACCTTAGGCCTTCATCCCATATCTTTCCTGGGAGTGGACTGGTTTATAGACGTCTTATTGACAAACTGTGAAGTGCCGATTTATAATTCTCTATGGACAAGTGAAAATAAAAAGAAAAGCCACTGCATGAGAAAAACCCATTTGAAAGTTAAGAGATTTCCAAACAACAAGAAAACCCCCTGCATTGTGACCTGTCAGCAACGTGCTAGAAATTAGAAATTAGAAGAGAAGAGAAAATTCAGCAAAGCTAGTCAAGATATTTTTCTTCTGTTTCGAAGTCAGAAAGGCCAAGGATTTAAGCATGTCCTTTTCGAAATGCTTAAGCTGTTTTCCAGAACCCTCTCCCACGGTGTTCGTACCCTCCTTTCCGGAGTTCCGGCCACCATGCAGCATCTTGCCAGTGTCTCATTTCTTCTTTCAGGTTTGCGGTTCTGCCAACTGTGTGCCAGGGCCAGATCCCGCACCAGCTTTCCAGAGTTGACTGTGCACATCCTTCTTAAACTTGGCATTCAGCAAACACCAACTTGATAGCTTGAAATCAATCATGTTGAAAGTATCCATAGCACGGAAAACTATAAATACTTCAAACACGGGCTTCTCTTCTCCCAGGAAAGCCAATTCTTAAACATCTGTTTGTCCATCCCTGCCTGGTGTCAGTCGAACAAGGCATTGTCCTTAGTAGAGATTCAATAAATGTTTTTGAAGAAATAATACATTCATGTTTGGGGCTGCAGAAGCATTTGCATAAAGTTAAATGAGAAGACAGTTTAGGCTTTTTATATGTATCTATACTAATAGTCTTTTCCAACTTGTGTAGACAGTAGTTGATATGTTACATGGGACTTACGGATTTGGGGCTGATAATTCAGGTCTGTCTCAGTGATAACCTACAGGCTAGATTTTTCTACTCTTCACCCCTAAGGGCACTACTAAAAATAATGCAACTTGAATTATTTTCAAAACGTAAAGCGCCGTGTGAATACAGAACTTATAATAACGGCATTAGCATAGGAAGCTGTCTAAAAATAGATAGTAGGTGGGAAGGGGAAAGGCACGCTCATGCATCGTGAGAATCGGACCTGGGACTATTCACATTCATATTCTAATTGCTACAGAAGTGGTGATCACATATCTAACCAACAAATGATACTCAAAAATAGTGAAATCGAAATAGAAGGTGGAAACACTTGCCAGAAGGCCTGTCATTGTTTGAGTGAGTCGAGAGAGGAGCAGAAGCCAGTTTCCACAGCCAGACTTACCAGGTGGTTTGACCCAAAAGACACCAGGCTCTAAACTTGACATGTTTCCTACTTAACCTTTCTCGGGCCAGATACCCTATTTTGACCTAAGGAACCCAAGAGTGTAACTGGCTCTTAAAATTCTCTTGGTGCTGATGAGGGGGAAGACCATGTGGTTGGTCATTTGCCTCAGTACTGGAGGTAGTGAAGGGGGAAAACATCTGTTTCCCTTTGCACACTCACACACAGGCTCTCAGAATGTTTCTGTATTCTGGTCCGTGTAACACAATGTTCAGAAAATGAAAATACAAGCCACAGACTAGGAGGAAAGAGTTTCAAAAATGTGTATTCGATTAAAGATGTGTATCCAAAATATACAAAGAGTTTTTAAGATTAAATGACATGAAAATGTAATAGCCAATTAAAATGATCAAAAGATTTGCACAGGCATCTCACCAGGAAAGATAAACAGATGGTGAGTAAGCATATAAAAAGGTTCTCAACCTCATTTGTCATTCAGGAGATTTAAAGTCAAGCATATTAGAAAAGACTTGGGGAGCAGCAAAAAACTGGAGAAAGCATGTGTGCTTGTTAACTTTCCGGTAAAGGCACTGGGTAGAGTCCAGTGGTTTTAGTTAATGGCTGGCTAGCCTAAGACAATAGGCTACTTTTTACTTGTCTCCTTTAAAACAGGACATGAGTGCGTGATAATGTAGATCCCTACTGTTTCACGCTTGGATAAAATGTACTTGCAAGAGAAAGAAGGGACTGTTTTTCACATTTGCCTAATGAATGAAACTGCACAGATATTACTCGATGTGAATATCTAAAGAAGGCCATTGCCATGTTTTATCTTATGGTTATGGATTATCTTTGTTTTAAACTCTGTCCAGGGAACAAACGGAAACATTTGTTATGTTCATTTTCTATTTTATGGGCTTTACGGTGGGAAATAAGCTGTCTTTGAAGAGGCCCAAGTGGGATGCTTCAAGGCATTTCTTGTAACTTGTAACACCACGGCCTGAAATGATAGTGATGTATTCTTCACTTAACTTTACAAACTTGCGGGTTTTATTATTAAAGACTACAAAAGAATTGGATAACACAGGCTTGTGGTGGAATAATGTAGCCCTGGATAATGTGAAAGCGATCATCCTGTATTGTGTGATTTATTTATTTTTTTGTAGGGCAGTCAGAAAATTGCTTTTCTGTCTGGGTCGTTCTGAATTTTATTCCAGCTGGAACTGTCATTGTCATTCAAACAGGATGGCCATTCGCGTGTGGAAGAACTGCATACAGTTCCATTAATCTGACAATTATTTTCCATCAGTATATCCTGACCGACCATAGCTTCCATTCTTCTAAAAGCTTGCTTTTGTTAATGTGTCTTTTAAGTGATAGAGGTTATCCTCAACGTCCTGTGGAGAAAGTGAAATGAGGCAACACGTCTTATCATGTTATCTGAAACGGGTGTAGACTGGCACTTTGATGCACCTGAATGAGGCCCAAGGTAAACAGGGTGGAGCACATCTTGTCTCACTCTGATGTGCCTTGATGGCCGCTTAATTTGATCTTGACACAGTCCTCCTCAACCTTTAAATGGCCATTATGTACCTTCCGTCTGCTGCATAAAGATGGTATAGGCTGTTAGGAATTAATGATCTCATCCACATGCACGCCCACCTGTGCAGATACCTGTGCTCAGGAAATAGTGTTCCTCCTGTTCAGGGCTAATCTCTGCCCCCGCAGGGGCCTTTGGATCCTCTCCCCCTGCAGACGTGGCTCCATTGGTTGTCAACACCCTTTCAATCTCCCAGGTCTTCCTTGCTAGTGACTTTTTATGTGAGACTATAAACACACCCAAATCTTGTCTTTGGAAACCGGGTGAACTTTCCCTATTTGAGAGTTCCCTAACACTCTTTGCCTTCAAAATCAACTTTTTAAATAGTTTGTATTTATTCTCTCTCCTCCTGAATACTCAGTTTCCATCCACATTTGTTTGCGGTTTGAGTTTGGGACCATTCCTCACCAGAACTTGGGGGTCCACAGTTACCGGACCACTTCATACTCCCACCAGCAATGCACAAGAGTTCAGTTTCTCCACATTTTCAAGCTCTTAGGGTTCTGAGAAAGAGAACTTACAGAGTGTATATATTCCTGTGTGCACAGGTGTGTGGTATGTCAGTTTATATAAGACTTGCTTTAAGAAATTGTTTCATGCAATTGTGGAAGCAAGCAAGTTCAAAATCTGCAAAGTAGGCCAGCAGGTTAGAGACCCAGGGGAGGGCCAATGCAGCAGAATTCACTCTCCTTTGAGAGAAAGTCAGTCATCGTTCTATTAGTCTTCATCTGATGGGGTGAGGTCCAGCCACATTGTGGAGGGACACTTGTTTTCGTCTACTGACTTAGATATTCATCTCCTCTAAGAAATACCTTGTGTGAAACGTCTAGAATCATGTTTTACCAAATACCTGGTACTATGGTCTAGCCAAGTTGGTCTATTGCATTAACCATCCTACTCACTAACAATTGTTATTTGCTGATTTTTTTTTTAATGCCGGCCTTAGGGGTATGAGGTGGCATGTCATTGTTATGCTTCTCCTTTTTAGTAGAGTGCACAATCAATAGCAACTCACAACAAGACTAGACCAAAAGGAAGTTTGCGACTCTTTCCCCATCCTTTCCACCCCTGATGTTTATGCCTATAGACATTTATTCAATCTCTGGAAATAGAGATTCAGCTTGCTCTTTTTTTGATTGCTTGTTGTCATTGAGTTGAGGAATTCATTTATATATTCTAGAAGTTAACCCCTCATCAGGTATAACTGATTTTTACATTTTCCTTCATTTGGTGGGGTGCTTTCTCACTTTGGTCATAGTGCCCTTTGATGCACAAGAGTGATCACTTGAATGTTGTCTAATTTATCTAGTTTTGGATGTTTGTGCTTTTGGTATCATATCCGAGAAATCATTGCCAAACCCATACCATAAAGCTTTCTCTCTCTGTTTTCTTCTAAGCATTTTATAGTCTCAACTATTATGTTTAGGTCTTTGATCCTAACATACCACTTTTAATTATGAATTTATAAATTGCTTCTCCATACTACACTCAGGGATAATAGCTAGGGGGCGGTGATCTTTATTTACACATCCCCAAGTGTGAAAACACTATGCTTGATACTTTACAAGTTCTTAATAAATGATAACCAAAAAATAAATGAACGATTAATTTTAAAAATGAGTAAAATAACTTTATATCTCAGTTCCAAGTCTCAGATTTTACATGAATTTAACTCAATCCTTGCAAAACACTTATTATTGTAGAAACTGAAGCACCAACATGTTAAATTACTTGGCCACAGTTACATCGATGGTGAGTGACCAACCTTGGAATTAATGTGCATGTAGATTGATCCTTGAAGCCACCGAGAGCAGTGTGATCTTCTAGGTGGCAGAGGACAGCTTAGGCTCCCAAGTTTGGCTCAGGGTCAGAATGACTTGGAAGAGCTTTGACAAACACAGACTCTTGGATTACACCCCAGATCTACGGAGATACTGAGAACTGGTATTTTAAAATCATCTTGGTGATTTGTATGCAGTCAGGCTGACATCTGCCTAAGCAACATGGTTTGTGAATTTTAAACACTAAACCGCCTCATTGTGCCAGTAAGTGAAATGAGCAGAGTGCTTCGAAATCTCTCCTTGCTGCTGTCTGCCATCTCAAACATCAGATTCTGATGACAATTGAAATTATTTGACCAGAGAGGGAACACTCAGGGGACTTGTAGGGCGTGGTGTGCGGGACTGGGGAGCATTATGGGCAGTGCTAGGTAAAAGAAAAGCATTAAACAAATGCAGAACCTAAGCCCTACCGTGAGAAGAGCTGAAGTAGTTGAGTGTGTAAATTTGTGCAAATCATATAGAAGAAAATGTAAACGAGGAAGCTTACAGGCACTCTCATCAGTTGTGTAACTTAGGAACAGTAGGCAAAGTTGTGTTTTGGTTTTTGTTTTTCAATAAGCAAAAGAACAATCTGAGCGAATCAATCAGTGGCTAAATGAGGAATGAATGGATCAGTCCTACGCATGTGTCATGCCATGCCAAGCGGTATAGTGACCGGACGGGAATTCCAGCTTCAAATTGCAATGGTCTCCTATGCTCTTTACCCAATACCGTTCTGCCTTACAGAGCCTAGAACGTATTTTACAATGTTGGGGAAGGCAGAGTTCCAGTTTTACTTACGTGCAGAAAAGTCATGTATAACTACGACAGTAAAGCCCTCCCTCTCTGCAGAACCTGAACATGAAATGGAGGTATTAAGAGAAATAACTGTGTTCGTAGCCCAAAGAAGTAGCCACTAATGTCCAGGAATATGTCTCATTCTGATTTCTGCTAGATTCTGAAGTGCCTCTTTTGAAAACCGGAAATAAAGGAAGTGAACTCACAATAGCTATGCAATCACGTGAACCACTGGGCCTATTGTTTTGACTCCTTGAAGTATGAGATAGTCAGAAACTAACACCCTTCCTTCCTCCTGTGAAATTGGATTGCACTATTTCTGAAAATTAGTGTTTTTCATTGAGTAAGGTACAGTGCCTATAAAAGAAAGAGAGAAAACAATTCCAATTTGAGTAACTAGTGTGTGTGTGTGTGTGTGTGTGTGTGTGTGTGTGTGTATAGTAGAGGGCAAGGTTCAAAGATCACAAATTGTAATCAAGGAAATTGGGAGGCTGTGAAATACAAAGATGCCTGAACCCACACCAGAGATGCACTGTAGGAGAAAGCCCGTGCTGGAGTAAGTGAATAGGTTTTGAAACTCAGAGGGCCCTGAGGGGTCATTAACAGGCCAGCTGTTAGCTGTCAAGGGTTATTCCATGAGGAGGGCCCTTGATGTGGGTGCGAGAGATGGAAGGCTTTTTTAAATCAAAGGCTAGTAAAGCTTTCACTATTAGAAGCTTTGATTTCTGGACTATAGGAAAGGACATTATAAGGCATCTTTAGTTTCTTGCCTCTTAGGTTGGGATTGATTTTTTTAAAATTATTTTGATTGTATGAACACAATGTGTAATTCGATAAAACATTTTGACTGGACTATCCAGGCAATATTTGTTCCTAAACAAGACACAACCTCTAATGTAGTAATTTGAAGTTCTGATCTCAAAACCCATCAATGATATGCAACCATATCTCTGAAATTTCAGTATGGTGTCATATTAAAATTACTATGGCCACAAGAAAAAATGTAGTATATTTCACTTGCAATTAAGTAATGTCATAGTATGGCATTGCTGCATTATCTAAAGGATTATTTCCTATATGTTTTTATAATAACATGATAGTTTATCATTCTCAAATACGGATGCATGGAGGCCAAGTGTACAGAAAGTCTCTTTACCCCCTAAACAATTCCACTATTGCTTTATGTTTGACCTATAATAAAGGTGAAGCTGCACATGGAGAAGAATCTATAGTCTAATGATTTACTTTCTTATTCCCCTTAAAAGAAACCTCTAGACTTTATCATTTTAGTCTGTTTCTGAGCTGATGCAAGCTCTGCATTAGAAATAGGCATCGATGAGAGAATAATCCACCTGAACTGATTTGCTTTGAAGTATTTCTTCTGTCTTAGGACCTAATCCGCGTCTGTTGTCATTTCCATGAAAACGCTTCTGATTACTAATCAAGCATTTCCATTAATAAGTGAATACCTCTCCTAATGATTTTACATTTTAATGAAGACGGAAAAGCTACCCATACAAATTTGTGTGCCTACCGCAGGCACTAAGTTTGCTTAAGTGAACTATTGAAAATCGTGGAACTTCAAGCAGTATTATTATTCCCGCTGACTTTGGAAGGGAGCAAGTCTTCTTGTATGTCTGTCTAACTCTGCGTTTTCCAGCCATAAGTGATGTTTCACCTTTGGTGACAGAATTCCAGGCCAGCAAATTGAAAGGTTTTTGTAGAACTAGGCCAGAGGTCAAGGGCGTCTTTTAGTCCTCATTGCAAAAAGTCTCTGAGCTGTCTGTGGCACTCTTCGCCTTGTTCTCTTGATTGAAGCACTTCAGATGGCTTCGTCTGTTTTCTTTCCAGCTCTCTGGCCACCTTCATTTCTCATCCTTCTCCACCACTAATAGCTAGCTTTCTGTAGACTCACTTCTAGGCTCTCTCCTCCTGCTGGTCTCCCCTCCCTCTCTGTGGGGCGTTCTGTTCAAACCAGGGCTTTACTAACCCTCAACATACCAGTAATTATCAAATTGGTATATTTTGTAGAAACTTCTCTTTGAGCCCAGACTCATAGCCACATTTCCATTTGGCTATCTTGAAAATCCCTTAATCTCAACCCCCATTAGCATGACGAAGATTACCTAAAATTAAAACTCACTTGTAGTTCACCAAATGGGGAAAGAACCTTTCTTAGGAGACCTGGAAGAGTATCCACTCCTAGTGTGGGGATGAGAGCTGTAGAAGGGGAAACTTTGTGCTTGTCCTCATCTGTTGAGGTGGCCAGGTCACCCCTTCCACAGATAATATTTTTTAGCTGAAACGTGCAATTTTTTAGAGTAGGCGAGAATAGTGTAGTAAACTGAGATGCATAAACAAAAATAATAATGAAGTTCCTCATGAAATTTAATTTTTTTGTGGGATAGGTAAACAACAGGTGAGTAAACCAAGGAATAAGTGTAATCATTTTACATCACCATAAATACCGTAAATGCAAGGGGGTGAACAGAGATAGAGGGGAGTGTTAGTACAATGACTTAGGCAGTCAGCCCAAGTAGCTTTCTGCAGAGGTGACTTTGGGGCAAGGACTTCAAGCACATGACCTGCAGGGACACGCATGAACTGGACATTCCACACTGAGACATCTGTAGCTGCAGGGATGCTTGGGGACAGGAGAATGATGCAGTGACCAATGTAGCCTGAGCAGCAGGGTGCCCTGGGAGAAGAGTAGGACATATATTTAGAGAGGTTACCTGGCGTCACACCCTGCAGAAGACTAACTCTAGATGTCATTGTATTGTTATGAGAAGCTCTCCACACCTAATGACCAGGGAAATCATGTGATTTGTGGGTATATATTTGAGACAATGGCACGAGCTGTTTGCTAACTGCAGGTTAGGAGAGAAAGCAGAGGCAGGCTGGGGAGTTCCTGCCATGGACTTCAGAGAGACCACGCTGGCTCGGATCGGGAGGGAAGGGGAGAGGTGCCGAATGCTCCTCACAGTAGGGATGGGGCGAGGAAATCCTAAGGGCTGCCTCCCATTTCTTCAGCACCGGAAGTGGTGGGATGGGCACCCGGCCTCGGGGCTGTGAGCTTCATGGGGTGCTCATCGTCACCACCGGTGCTGCTTTCCACAGACTGGCCTTTCTCCAGCTTGCGTGTAGTAGGGTCTGGGCGCTCTGGGAGGGGACGGTGGGAGACATCAGCCTGGGCTCTGTCTGTGTTAGGCTGTGTCTGTAACAGTCACGTGTCGTGGACTCACTCCTGGGAATCTGCAGTGGGCTTATTGATTTATTTATCTATATCTATTTATTTATTTATAGAGAGAGGGGAAGAGAGGGGGGAAAAAAAACATTGGTATGCAAGAGAAATGTGGATTGGTTCCTTCTTACACACACCCAAGCTGGGGACCTGGCCACAGCCCAGGCATATATCCTGACCAGGAGTTGAACTGGTGACTTTTTGGTCCGTGAAGCAATGCCCAATCCACTGAGGCACCCCAGTCAGGGATAGAAACAAAACTTCAGACAAAAACATGTTGTCCCACCTACATTTCTCTGCTGTGGTTGTTTGTGTGCACGGGTAACCCGGGGAACGTTCTCTGGGGTGTTGGCCCACAGACAGGAGATACTTGGGTGCTGCTACCTGCCCCAGCCGTGAAACAGGTTCCTGCTACTCCTTTAATATGCAAAACCATTAATGTAACTATTGGCCACAAACTTGATAGTGTGAATGTTGCCAACGCTTGAGGAAGAAACCCCCAAAGTAGCTGAATGACTGGTCAGTTGGTGGGTAACTAATTCCGTCCATTTAAAGTATGAAATGTAGAACAGCATCTCATTTCAGAAAAAAGGAAAGAGAAGTAGTCAGTAAAAAAAATTGCAGAAGTACCATTTAAAGACAGATCAGTACAAATATGCAGCAATCAATATAACAGTTCAGGTGGTTACTGCATGTCTGGCTAGGCTAATGAGTGAAAGATGAGATACATAAAAATACAATTCCTGAGTTTTGCTGATTTATTCGACAATGACTGTTGGTTTCTAATGCTAGGGATGTAATCTAGCAATTGAGGTTACAGCAGTTGAAATTTAACCACAAAAGTACTTGGACATTTAGGAGAAAACTACATATTTCTATGTATTAAGGCTGGATACTCTACTACTGATGGTAACGAAAGAATCTGGATTTTAAAAGCTCCTAAAATACAAATTTACTTAGTAACCGCCAGTACGAAATATAGACGTTAATATACAATTGACAGCTAATCATCAAAATCATTTTCAAACTCCGAGAACAGCTATCTAGTTTATATTAATAAATGTCATGGGAAGTCACAGGACATCAGCTACATTTCTTACCTTCCTTTGGTCTTCACAGCTCATAGCATTAATATTATAATCTATCTTTATTCTCCAAAGAATTATCTCTTTCAAGACATTCATCATCACCTCTGCCACATTACTTATGCATATTTTATTACTTAAGAAAAAGGAAATTAAATATCCAAAATGAAACTTGTATCATTCTAGGGATTTAAATCTTTAAAACAAGGGCATTCGGATCAAGGGCTGAGTTTATATTGTCCCGAATTTATTTTTTGATGCTAAGTTGCATATTTATATATGGAAATCTTTTGAGGTAACCATGGAGAAATGTTTTCTATTAATTAATGCAATACTAAATATAACATTAAATTCAATTGAAAAATGGTACATTTATGTATGAGAATTATTTGAAGAAAGATGCTGACTTTTCATTACAAAATTGGAAAAATTATGCTGCTTGATTAGGTCTCTAATCTTTTCAGGAAAATAATCATGAAAATAAAGGCATTTGGAATGACAATGCATAATCCAAGTAAAGTTCTGATCATATGACATACTATCAGAAAAGTGTTCTCATAAAAATGAATGATTACTTACATCTTTCAACCACCAACATGGGTCAGAGCGTTCATGGAGGCTCTTTGAGTTCCTCCCTGGATCTCCCTTTCCTCCTGCACTACTGGTGTCTTCATCCTTCTTTCCTAGATTCCCAGGACCTTTCCTGTTCTGTCCTATTGTAGGAACTCAACTACCCTTTTCCTCTTTCCCCCTGATTTATGTCACAAAAAAAGAATGAGTGTGTATAGAAAAAAATAAGCCAAAACCAGGTCTGTGGGAGTTAGAATAATGATTATTGCATAATTCTAAACAAGGAATATTAGTTGAGCATGTTTTGAATCCCAGAAGGCAATTCTGTAATTGAGGCATGAAAAAAAGTTTGAGGTTGAATAGAAGAAGCAGATGCTAAGATAGAGGAAGAGTTCAGAGATTTCATCCATTCTTCTTCTGCCTCTACACAGTTCTACAGGGGTGCAGATGAAGCAGGGTAGGGAATTAGAATCCATTCTTACAGTATCAGGTAGCTGCCGCCACTGCACTCTGAAATTATATGTTATTAATACATATGCTAGAAATATAAAACGTCTATAATTTTCAACCAAGACAACTTGACCAGGCAGAACTCCCTTCCGAAATGGAGAGAGAAACTTCTCCAGACAAACAGAAGTGGAGGGAATTCCTCACCATGACACGTGCCATACAAGGAAAGATGAAAGGAATCCTTCAAGTTGAAATGAAAGGATGCTCATGAGTAATGTGAAAATGTCCTCCACTCTGATAAAGGTAACTGCTTGGTCAAATCCAGAATACTATAGTATTTCAGGTAGGGGAGAGTTCACCACTTTAGTATACAGAGTACAGGACAGTAGTATTAAAGTAAGTGTAGCTACAGTAAGAATTTGGTGTCCTTGGAAAGTGATGTTCGATAGAGGGAAGAGTAAAATCTCCAGCTAGAGAGGATGCTTGGAGTCTGGTCCTAGAGAACATTGGATATTCGGTTTTTGGAGCTTGGTGACTGAATCCCACCAAAGGCCATTAAGTGGTCATAGTTGTGTGATAGACAGCCCTTTGAGGGCGTGTGCAGAGTGTATTTGATGGGGGAGTTTGTGATAAGTTTTTCATCCAGGTCTTCAGCTAACTGCGCAAGACTTGGTTTAGGTCTTGAATCGTAACTATTTGACTCTCAATAATAATCAAGAATTGAGAAACAATTCTTAACTCTCAGAAATAGTTAATAATTTTCAGCATGATATTATTATTTATTGTTCTTTTTATGTGAACAGAAAGGATAATTTTCTGTATCTCTTGCTGAGAGGCCATCTGTCCTAGAGATACATAAATAATTTAAAGAATGAATTGTTAGATATGGAATATATTATAAAAATAAACTTCTACTCGTTTGTGTGCTCTGGGAGTGGAACTTCCTCTACTGAATGTGCTGCAGGCAGGCTCTTGACAATTGATTGTGCCCTGCGGTTGGCTGCACCTGGGACCCCACATGTACCATAAATCCAAGCTAGCCTCAGGAAGAGGGGTGCTGCATGCACAAGTGATGCGCTCCACTGACAGCAGGCACTCAAACAGATGAGCTGTGAGCGAGGCCGTTCAAGATCGTTCAGCCCTCCAGCTAACCCGCTGGTCAGCCTATAGCTCACTGACTGCATGTGCACAACAGAGCCCAGTGTAGGGACAGCTGTGCTGGCCAAGACCCACAGAACCCGATGCACTAAGAAGAACAGATATTCTAACTCATCACCAAATGATTTTTTCCTCTATAAATATATAACACTTTAATTGAATATATGCATACAAATGAGTTACAGTGATGTCCATGGCTTTATTACGAGTGGAAAGTCACTGTGAACTGATATTTGAAATATCAACTTGAAATAACTGTATTATGATCCATAATTATATACAATTCTTTTTTAAGTTTGGCTACTTCAGTGGAATATTAGATATCAGATGTCATATAAGCATGCAAGGGTTAATTCCAGAACACTGCCAGATGATGCATGAGAGAGTTGTTCTAAAGTTCTGTCAATACTCCTCAGTCTGCTACATATACTGATTGCAATATCTAGTTAGTGAAGCCTCAGGTTCGAAAAACATGCTTAACCAGGCTCATCCATCATAATTATGTTTGTCATTTACTGGAAAGGCTATAGTTGATGAAGCATTCTGACAGTCTACTGGATTGCACAATTTGAAATGATCATATTAATGTTCATGTCAAATAACTTATACCGAATTTCCTCAACATCTTACAGATGTGGTCACCTGGTTATTCTCTTTCCTCAGTTTTTCAAAATTCTTCAGACTGTGACACTCATGCAGTCTTATTTTAAAATCCATCTGTACTTATACCGTGTTGTCGATACTTTAATCAAACTTCTAAAATCAATTGCATTATACCCTCTATACGCGTAACCTCATGTTACCACTAAAGATGCAGAAAATGAAATGTGATTGCTTTCCCAGGTTGTCCGTCATGCGTACCTAATGGAAACTTGCCAGGCAAGCTTCTGCACCAGACTATCGATGGACCATACCAAAGGACTCACTGGTGTTTAATGGCACTGCTCAGTAGTCATGGTGGTCATTCTAGGTCCCACGGTATGCGTTGGTCCTATTGAAGAAAATGAAGCATTATCAAATATTGAACCTCTCATATTTCTTGATAACACTCGGAGGAATGACTCCATTCTTATTCATCATTTTCCGCATCTTGAAGTTCTGTACATTATCTACAAAGCGATGTCGAGGGTTCTGGAAAGCTGAGTCGTAATGCTCTGGATATTTACTGTGAATGTCAAAGCCTGTGGTTTCCCCCATAATCAATTTCAATGGACTGGTGTCACTTACTGGAAAGGTTACATGTGATTGGATTTATGACCATTTGCTGCTGAACTCAGCTTATAAATGGCTAACGATTCTGGCAGTTGACTTAGTTTCTTATGCCAGTGAAATATTTGAGGTTAATTAAATAGCCTCCATCACCTCTTTTCACCAAGATGCCAGTGAACTGCTGAGAAGTTAAATAAATGTACTACTTGGTACCCAGTGATGCCAAGTAAACTGTACTCAGAATGTGCTTTGCTGAGTCTATGGTAATGATCTCCTGAAACGGAGCTTGAAATGGTGGATCCTTAACCATTGCTAAATGGAGAAATCACTGGAAATGTAAATGTTTTTTTCAGCATCATTAGATACAATACCATCAGATCAAAGTAAGAGTAAAATAAACGTAATAATATGATTACTAGAAAAAAGTAAGTTTGAAATATACAATGGTCATCAAATATAAGATTACAGACAATATTCTCTGTAGACACAAAACACCATTTTTTCAATTCACAGAGGGGCTTTAAAATCATTTAAGATCATTGAACAAGTAAATGATTCACATTTAACTTTAAAATGTTGCTGAATTACAGAATTCCGGTAATAATAATTTTTAAGTAAAATGCTTACTGGGTTTTCTTAAGTAGTATCACTTGCCTGTGAGGACATACTCCTGTTTTGCCATAGGTGCAGTTATATATAGATGCCTGTAAAATGACATCACCCAAAATCATTAGGACTCATGTGCGCGAGGTTATTTTCCTGTCCTATAGCTATAGCTCTCATACCCATCTAAATTTCTATGAGGATGCTATTTTTTTCCTTTTTCTTTTTTTTTTTTAAAAGGCGGCAGTATTTGCAGTTGGAGGATTGCATTTACCCGTATTCCTTTATACTCAGGGGTCAACATTGAAATACAAGCAGTGGCTCAGTACAGGTTCAAGTAAACCCCCTTAAGACTTCATCCTGGAAAAAAATCTCTTTACTCCCCTTTCTGTCCTTCTATTGTTGGAATGCTTGAGTGCCTGGCATCAAACCTAGACCACAGGTTGCACTGAAGATACTGGGGCAGAAAGACGCCCCATGACCTTGGAGCCAGCGCCAGACATTGTTGTGTAAGAAAGTTTTCAGAAAGCTCTACCTTACTTAGGTTCTGCGTGTGGTCGCTGTTAACAACCTCTAACAACCCGGCGTGTATTTCTTTTTGGCTACTTTCCCTGTTCTCCAATCTCACATACAGCACATGTGAAACACACACAGCTGTACTTAAAAAGTAAAGATTACATTAATGACTATAATATAAGTGGTTAGGTAACAGCTTGGATATCTGATCATCTAAAAATATATTTTATAAGGCAAAACTCCATGGTTATACCCCACCTCCATTCCTTTTCTTGGCAAATTAATTGCCCTAGGAAGTTCAAGCAGCAGCAAAAATAAAACAACAGACAAACAAAAAACAACTAGAAATTGCATGGGTCTTCAAATTATGGCTTAAGAGACACTGAGGCATAGAAAGAACTTCAGAGAATTTTTTGCACAATCACTGAAAATGAATTTAATCACAGAAAACGCCACCTGTTCCAAGCTACGATTCAGACCCGACAGTCAACGCTTGGACCGCAGGCTTTGAACTCTGAGGGCCCATTTGTATGCAGATTCTTTCCAATAAATTCGAGCAGTACTATAACTATATTTACTCTTCCCCATGGTTTTCTTAATATTTTATTTCCTCTAGCTTACTGTATTGTAAGGTTACACTAATTAATCCATATGTAAAATATGTTAATTGAATGTTGATATTTTCAGGAAGGCTCTAATCAACAGTAGGTTATCAGTACTACAGTTTTTGGAAAGTCAAAAGTCATACAGGAATTTTCGACTGTGCAGGGTGGTACGCCCTGACCCCCTGACTTCTTTAAGAGCCACTGCACTTGAATATCTCTGGTGATGAAATCCCACCAGGGATTTTTTCCCCCTCAGTGCTGTGTCCTTCAAGCCAGAAAAGGGTTTGCATATAGTGACGATTCAGTAAATATTTTTCAATATATGAATGAAGATTCCTTATCTTCGGAGGCACATCCAATTTTTATTCTTTCTGAAATCTTCCTCAGTGATTCAGTAAAAAAGAAAAAAAAAAGCACAATGCCTACAGTTGAAGGAAAAATATGAAGAAGGAAATACTACATAGAACAGTAAGGCATGCATTTTTCCCTTGTCAGTGTTGATCGATTACAACATGTTTAATGAGACAAGGGATTCCTGATTCCTTTTAATGTCCATATCATACGTTATCTTACCAATTCCCTTTTGATGAATGTGTACATTGAATCACATTGTTGTTATTTATAGCACTATGATAAATATTCTTGTCCCTACATTATTCCTTGTCTCAGTGATTAAAAGAAGGGCCTGATGTAAATTGCTAAATTGCCCTCTAAGAAGCCTAGATCGATTTATATTCCTGTTGGAAGTGCATTAGAATGCCAGGCCTGGGCCTTATCTGTGTGTTTAACTTTTGTATAGCTGGATGGCGGAAAATGGTATTTCTTTGTTTGTACTTATACATGAAACCTAACACAAGTGGCCAAAAGCATGGACTTTGAAGTCAGGCTTCTAGATCTCTCAATAAATATGGAGCCTTCGTCAACTCCTCTAAGTCTCAGCTGTTCCACCCATAAAATAGGATAAAAAATCATACATACTGATAGGGATCTTGTGGGATTCAAGAAGGGGATGTGTGTTTACAGCATGGAGCAGTGCCTGGCATGTGGTGAGGCTCTTTTTGGAAGTTCAGTGGTATTTATTTTATTAATGACCAATATTGTATGTAGTTTTTCACCTAGGAATAATATTCTTGGCTACTATTGTCTATTTCAATTTTTGTTTTATATATGTAAGCAAATCTAAGAGATACCAGAGCCCCCAAAACAAAAGACAAGGAGAGACTTATACAGATAAAGAGCAGTTTGCCACCCTGGGGAGACCTATCCTCTACCAGGAATGGAAAGTGTGCTTTGTGGAGATAAAACAAAAAAAGTCCATCTTTTTATCCAGAAAGTTCCCACCCAGGTTCCCAATGAGTTCCATTCTACAGAAATGAGGTATCCAAATTCATCTGGTTCTGATGGGTCCAAGGTGCACAGTCCTCACTGATTAGCATTATGAATGCTGATTGGTTGTTAGTGAACAGTTCTGATTAGATAGGGAAGGTCTCCGTCCATTGGTGAGAAGATGAAATCAGGAGCTCCATTAATAGTGGCCTCAGACAGTTAAATGAGCAGGATGTAGTGCAGGGAGTGAGTGTGCAGAAATCCCTTCTGGTGGTGCAGAGAGTGTGTGAAAGGCAGGTCAGTGGATGGCTGCTAGACTCTCCTTTCTTATGAAACTTCTGCCCTCAGTTGACCATGGGGAGTCCATGTCAGCAGGTTCAGTCTTCCTTAGGGTTTGCATCAAACGGATCTCTCTTCCTGGGATACACACACACACACATGCGCGCATGTATATGTCCTATTTATCCATGTATGTATTTAAAATGTTCGAAGTATTCATGCTTTCTGCCTCATGCAAATATTTTGCCTTTTGACCATTACATGAGCTTGCTGGGGCTCCGTAACAACATACCACAGCCTTGGTGACTTCCCAAAGTGTAGTTTCTCATAGTTCTGGAGGCACAGAGTCCAAGATCCAGGGGTTGGCAGGTGTCGTTCCTCTGGAGGCGTCTCCTTGGCTCCTGACACTCCTCTTCTCGGTGAATGTGCCTCCCAGGTAGGTCTTTCTCTTCTTCTAGGATTAAAGTCCTATCAGATGAGGACCCTTTAAAGGCACTGTCTCCAAATAATGTCCTGGGGTTAGAGCTTCAACATATACGTTTTAGGGGGCACAGATCAGTACGTAAGCCATTTTTACTAATCATCTTATTCTCTGTAATAGATTTTTCTTAAGGAACGTTTAAAAAACATGTTAATGGAAGTTTCACACACACGAGCTCAGGAATTGTATGTGTGCAGTCCAGTAAGTTGAAAGTAAATGTACGTGTGTAAGCAATACCCATAGCCAGAAAGAGTGTGACCATCACTTCTGAAGACTCCCCGCCCCATTCCTCTCCTACACACCGGCAACCTCTGCTGCCCTGCTTTGGACTTTTAATAAGGGAATCATTGTAGGCACTTATTTGTGTCTGCTTTAATTCAGTCAATACTGTATTTATGAAATTCATCCATGCCATTGCCTGAAGTTATAATTCATTCATTTTCATTGCTATGTGATATCACATATATATATTTATGTATCATATATATATTTATATATGGTGTTATGAGTCCTTTCAAGTTCATTCAGCCTGTGTACTCAGCGCCTCACTTGATATTTCAGAGTCACAGGTTGAGTGGGGTGTTCTGAAAACGTACTGCTCTAGCCCGTCCCTATTGTGTATCCGGCACACGGCCATCTCAGATGCTCGTTACCATGGCTGCCTTCTCTCCTTGGTAACATATTTTTATCTTTCTCACTTCTGGTGTCCACCTGCCATTCGCTGTCTAACCTTGTCTCTTATATTAAAAGTGAGAAATCCAGGGTGTTGGAGTCTACATTTCCTCATGTACCATGTTCTATAATTAGTTATATAAGTTTATTTAATATCCTGGATCCCCTAAATTGAATCAAAGTGGTCTCACCTAGGAAGCATGAAATATGTATCTTTAATTCTTGAGTCCTCATAAGGTATTAAAGTCGTTATATTCTGAGCAACAATGGCTGAAGCAAATGTACTTGAATGAATAGATGGGAAATAGCGGAAAGTAAGTTTGTGGGTTTTATCCAAAAAAAGCCATTAATCTAATTCATAAATATTCATATGTTTGGTATATTATAGGAATTTGCACTGAAGAGGTAAAAAAACAAGAGAAGGAACAATGCCAAACATATACATAGCTAAAGCCAAAATTGCAATTAGGTGGTTTTTTTGTTTGTTTGTTTTTGGAGTGAAGCCAAGACCTTAAATCTACCCTAACAATAGAATGGGTAATTTGAAATGTATGGACAAAAAAAAATCATGTTATGTAAAACCTTATTTACAGATTCTTCAACAGAGCCCTTTCGAGACTCCTCCCTGCGATCCAACTTCTCATGGATAGAGTGTGAGTCTCATCCCTGATAGGGTCTCCTCATCTGTCTTCCTGGTGGCCTCTTTCTCATCCGCTTCCCCAGGTCAGGTCAGGTGACCTGCCTGCCCCCCTCCCCAGACTATCTTGTGCCTGCCTCTGCAGTTAAAATCACTGTGGCATTTTCCATAAGCAAGGATAGGCTCTTGTGTCTGTTCTCCGCAAAAGTCTGTATGGGCGGGGAGTACGGTATTTATCTTTTAGCGCTCAGTGGCATGTGTAATACCTGACACATTGTATCTCCACTACATGTGATTGCTTGGCAGAACCTACTTTCCAAGTGAAAGGCAGACAGAGGTAATTCCAGCTTCCAGTAGGAAGAGATTTATGTGACTTTGCCCTCTATTCCTGCAACCTCACCTATGTCCTGTGTCCTAAAGATAATTGATCGTAGCTGACATTTATTTAGCACGTACTATGTCTGGGACACGTAGGTGATGGTCTGTTAGTTTCTAGGGCTCCCATATCAAATTAGGATGAACCTGGTGACTTAGAGCAACATACCTTTATTTTGTCACAGTTCTGGAGGCCAGAAGTGTGAAAATAAGGTGTCAGCAGATACGTGGGCCACACCTTATGTCTGTGCTGTATCCTGGAAATAACATTTTTTTGAAGTTCCCAGATAATGCTCAGAGAGGCTGGAGAATTGCTATTCCTGGGACGCAAGTCCATTAAAGAAAGAACATGGCCCTCGTGTCTTACAGCTCAAATGCTAAAACGTTTAACCTGGGAGTCATCACGTATAATACTAAAACTATCTCTTAGTTTCTTCATTATATAAGATGAAGGCTTTTTTCCCCTTGTTTCATGTGAGGGGTACATGTGGAAACCTGATTCATAAATAATGCTAACGCCCACCATTGCTCAACACTTACCACGTGCTCAGCATTGTATTCCAGCAAGCCTTTTCATGCATTATTTGTGTATCCCCGACAGATTACAGGAGATTAATAATAGATTCTTCTTTTCCATGCAGCCTGTATTCCAAAAATATTGCATGGTACAACTTGAATAAAACAGAACATTTTTCTCCCTGAAGCCATTAAGGCAGTGTACTCAGTCAATCAGACTGCTTCTCAGAAGGGCAAAATCAGGTCTCAGCAAATTAAGAATACCAGAAACTGTGGATACCATAGCTATTCCAAGCAGCTGTTGCCATGGAAAAGAATGGAGGACTCCCGGCACCTCCATGCAAAGCCCGGCCTTACAACTGATCTGTGATGACCTTTCTGAAGTCAAGTATTTTCTCTGCTATACAAGAGGCATCTATAGTATGGGGATAACCATACTTGCTCAACGTTCTTTAAAATATCTCAAGTATCTAAAAGCATTTTTAGAAATCAAAAGTATTCTAAAAATACTACCAGCAACAACAGTAACAACACAAAACAACATTGTTTGGATCAAAGAGAGCTGGGGGAGAGGAGCGGAGGTTTGCAGGGGGCAGGGCATGATGTTCAGCCCCCACAGAACACACCGGAAACCTGTTACCCCACCCTGGCTGCTTTCATTTTGGTGGCGGCTGTTCATGATGTTACTCTTTTCCTATGTCTACATTCTTACCAGGACAGGCTTAAAAAGTTTCCAGATCCAAGCCCAAAGAATGCTTTAAAATCAACTTTGGATAATTTTATTGTTCATCTGTGTGGGCATGAGTGATGAAAGTACTCAAAATAGCATCTTCTATTTAATGCTTTTAATATGCTTTGAAAAATACGGTTACTTGTCTAAGGATATTCTTTTTAAAAAATATTTTATTTATTCATTTTTAATGGGGAAGAGAAGGAGAGAGGGAAATATCAATGTGTGGTTGCCTCTTGTGCGCCCCCTACTGGGGACCTGGCCTGCAACCCAGGCATGTGCCCTGACTGGGAATTGAACTGGCAACCTTTTGGTTCACAGCTGGCACTTGATCCACTGAGCTACACCAGCCAGGTCTGTCTAAGAATATTCTATACACAGGGAGACTTAGTGCCTCAAAACTAAGGATGCTGCCCGTAGCTCTCTGTGCAGAGAGGTTTGTTGTTTAGAGCTCAGAATAATGTAAATTCAGCAACAATCTGATTGCAAACAAATCTGTACCAAACTTCAGCTATGACATTTGCAAAAGATTTGACACATTTAAGATTCTATGATCACAATCACATTATATTTAAGTTAGTAACTTTAATTTGAAAATAGGCAATGTGATACATTTATTGCTGTTTTGTTTGTTTTTGATCAAGTAGATAAATAAGATGAACACAGAAGCCGAAGTAGGTTTCAACCTTTCCTTCAAATTTCATCTTGAGTCAAAACCTTTTAGATCTTCAAAGACATTAAAGCAAAATTTCATTTTTGCTCCTTTTTTTTTTTTTTGCTTATTGTTGATTTCTCAGTGCTTTCAGATAATAAGCAAAGCGGGAGCCAGAAATGTTAAGAGACTGTCAACTAGGTTTTCTCACTGAATTTCCAATCTAAACAGAAATCTCATAAGGAAAGCACTTGCACAGTATCTCAGAAAAGTGTGGGGCATTTGAATAGAATCCTAAAGTCTGCACTATCATTTAGAACAATCCCTGAGTCATCTGAAGTTATCTATATTGTCATTAGTCCCTGCAAAAATAAAATGTAGAGGGGTGAATATAAACTATTTTTGTAATTATTTCTAGTTAGCAAAATACTAACTTTGTAAGTTATATATATATATATTTTTAAAGATTTTATTTATTAATTTTTAGAGAGAAGGGAAGGGAAGAAGAAAGAGGGAGAGAAACATCAATGTGTGGTTGCCTCTCATGCGCCCCCTACTGGGGACCTGGCCTGCCGCCCAGGCATGTGCCCTGACAGGGATTGAAGCGTGACCCTTTGGTTTGCAGCCCATGCTCAATCCACTGAGCTGCACCAACTAGGGCTACTTTTGTAAGTCATTATATAGTGCTAGAACGAGTGAAGCTACTAATAAGACTTAATTGAATTGGAATTTAGTGCAAAATGTCAGGTTTTTCAAAGTTCTTTATTGTTGGCTAATGATACTTAGTTTTGTATGAATTCTAGTTGTTTAAGATTGCATGCTGCATTCCAGTTTTAAAATCTGGTATCTTTGCATCTTTGCACAGAATTATTTTTTAGCCCTATATAAGCACATAAGAATAAGAGATTTCGAAATCTCGTAGCATGTCTTGTTCTTGGAAACTGACCTTGAAAATGGCTTGTTAGAGATGGCAAAACCTGCGGCAGAGCAGCTTCCTGCACTTACTTGACACAGCATTCACAATTTTTTTTAGTATTTGAAAAGAAATAAAATGTTTCTTTAAGAAAAGGTGTTTTTTCTCCAAATAGTAATATTTTTTACTAAAAAAATAGTTCAAGACAGAATGTTTCTTTCCTTTCCCCTAAAAACTCATTGGAGCTTTGGTGAAAAGTGTGAAGGGTTTAAGTGCACAGTAGTGACGAGAGAGAAGTAGATGCCATCAGTTTGTCACCAGTTTGTCAAAGTTGCAGTGGGACTGGGGGAAATGGGAGTGTGTTGACTCATCATTAGAACCCAGGAGGACCAGGCCCAGAAGATACTGCTAAGCGATGGTGGAAGTGGCTTTGTTTTCTTTTCTGAGCCGTGGAGAGCCAGCACCCACTCTTGCCTTGGGTAGAGATTGCAGAAGTGTAGGGCAGAGCAGAAAGAATGGACTCATCTAAGAGTCTGCAAGGAGCCTGGTTGGCTGCCTGCCTCCTGCCCCAGGGTGGTGACTCATCATCTGGCCAGCATCCCCAGGCAAAGCATCCCCAGGCAAAGCATCCCCAGAACACTATGTATGTTCTGTTATATTCAGGGGAAAATTGAGCTTCTCATGCTCTGTTTCTAAGCAAACCCAGCCCCTGCTAGCATCTGGGGTGACTGCACTCCCCGGCCTGCTCTCTTGACCTGGGCCACAGAACACAGAGACACTGACTGTGACCGAAAGGAATTGCCTGTGTGAGCAGAGCTGCTAGTAAACGCTCTCCTGCGTGGAGGGCTGAGGGGCCTACGGGAGAGTGAAGCTCCCCCACACAGCAAAAGAAAGGCATCTCAGCTCTGCTGCTACCCTGAGTCAAGACAGTCGTCATTTTACAGGAAGAGTGGACATCTCAAGGTATAACACATATCTGATAGAAACAGAACGAAAACTGAAGGATTTAAATAAATAGAGAACATGACCAAGCTTACAAGAAATAGTCATTCAGAGTAGAAGGAAGAATTTTTTAAAAATGAATGAACATTCTTCTAGAGATTAAAAAATCTAGATATCTTTTGAAATATTTAGCAAAAAAGTAATAAGTCAGAAAATATGAAGGAGGAATAAAACAGTAAAATAAAAAGTAATAAGTAATATGATCAAGGGGTCCAGTATTCAGGAAGTTGAAATTAAAGAGACAACAGAGAACATGAAGTAAAGCAATAATAATAATCATCATAATAAATAGAAGAATACTTCTAAGAGTTAAAGATGAATCTTCAAATGATGGGCCTTTAAGTGCCAAATATAGTAAATGAAACATGGATCAAACAGATTTTGTAAACCTTCAGAAATAGAAAAAGACAATTAAAAAAAAAGTCACTATATAATTTATAATCGAGTCCTGGATGATTTTGACAGTAGCAATGACTTGAGACTATTTCAGACAGTAGGTGACTTCTGGCCACTCCCTGTGGGGGAACAAAGTTGAGACTGGCACCCCAATTCAGCAGCAGGATATTAGAAGACAATATAAACATATTTTCCCCATATGCAGGAACAATGGTTATAAACCTACAATTTTATAGGAAGTCAGCCTCTGCTCACAAGTAAGAACGACATAAATTTTTATATCCATATCATCTCAGAAAATGTGCTTTTTAAACCCATCCTGAAAAAAATGTATATAAAGAAAACAATCCAAAGTGGAAAATAATTAAGATAAAGAAATAGTAGAAACAAGGAAACCCAGTCCTATGTTAACAGCTAATGCTGCAGTCAGCCCCAGAATGGATATTTTGTGTTTTTGCAGACAGGTATGGGCCTCCTGAAAGGATATCCTTTAGAAGACTGTAGGTGCCATCAATTAATAGTTTAATTGAGAGAAATGTCCATGGCCAGCATATGGTAAAGGTGGGTACTCAGGGAAAGGGCAAGGGAATGATCAGTCCAAAGAAACCTGTGAGAGGGTTCTCCTAAAACCGTGGTCCATCTGTATAGTATTAAAAATAGGTTGTGACTCTCCAGGTCTCTCAGGTGCCAGCTTATGGTCGTCAGGAGGGAGGGTGACTTTTCTTTTCCTGTACGTCCCTCCTATCAAAGTGCCCAGTTGTCAGTTGAACTTTGCGTGATCATAATATATGAAATATTTATTGACTAATAAAGATAGCTTAAAATCAACTCATAAAATCTAAAATTAAGTGATAAAACTTAATTACAGCTATAGAATAGAATGTAAATGTTCTAAACCTTGTCAGTACGAAACTAAGGTTAGAGTTGGCAGAAACTGGGATGTGAGAGAGGGCACAGAGGAGGGGGGTCTAAGTTCCTAATTTTTTTATGCATACTGGAGAATTATAGAACACCATCTAAAACTGGTCAGGAATCAAAAGCTTAGGTAGATAAAATGTTCACGATACTTGATGTAAGAGAAATAATTATAGAACTTTAGAGGAAGAATGTGATTTAAGAGAAATGAAAATGACCTAATTTTTTTTTTGCACAGTTCAGTTCCAATTTTACACACTAAAGTTGATTAACCAAGAAGTAGAGACAGAAGCATATTAGTTAGAATTTATAACTGATAACTTGAATAATCACCAGAAAGCTCACTTATTCTGAAAGTTCCCATGAATTCTGACATTTTACCTCCTTCTATGGCTGTCTGACTTCTCATTAGCTCATATAGTCCAGGGTGTAGTAAAGAGACAAAGTGTAACTCAGTTGAGCGTTTGAGCATCTCGGGGGGAATAAAGCCCCTCCAGACTGTTGACATAGATGCACGTGCACCTGAGCCAGCACTTGTCAGGTCGTCTGATGTGGCACAATTTCAAGGAAGATAAACTACAGGTGTTTATAGAACTGGTCACAGAGCCATTTTCTAAAGTCTGGTCCCTTTTTCAGCTGCTGATGGAGGCAATATTTGATCATTGTGGTCTGGAGGAGAGATTGATTATACGTTTTCACTAGAATAAAAATAAAAACGAATTCAAGACAGATGAGAGAAGTCTTTTTTGTTCCATTTAATACCCCTTCAAACTGCTTAGATTTGGATGATACATTGAACTTGAGCCTTTTCAGATTTCTGTCCTTTTTATGGGTGGGGAAAACCATTTCCAGGGTTAATAAAAAGAACTAAAAAGGGAGGTACACCAGCTTAGTGTACACTAGCTTTCTAGTGTATTGAAAAAAAAAAAGGCTTATGAGATAGATCATCTACAGTTTCCTTTCTGTGGTTTGATATTTAGTCCTGTGGTAAATGAGAGCTAAGGAAAAAAAGTGTAAGGCCGCATTCAGACAGTAGAGATGGGAGCCAATTAATGAGAACAAAATTCAGCGTTTTTATATGCAACTCCTAAATAGGAGAATGCATAAAGGAGCAAAAGGAATCACAGTAAAAGCGATCCCCAGAATATGAAGGAGTTTAGTTCAAGAAAATAAAAAAAGTGTGAAAGTAGGTGGTCCCAGGTACCAGGAAACAAGGAAAGAAGGGAGATAAAACGCTGGCAGGTGGAAAAGCTCTTCCCACCCCTGATGCTCACGACCCCCAGTAGGCAGGCCTTCCTTATCGTTCTGGGGGAAACCCTGTGTAGCACAGGGTATATCACTTTTTGCATTTTCATATGCATGTGTGACATATACTCATGTAGAAACTAATCCTACTCATAAAAATTCATCTCATTGTGAAATATCCTTTTTTTAAACCTTGCTCTGTTCCTCTTTACTGAAGAAATTAGTGCCTGGATCATTTAATTTTGTTAAAGCGCCATTCTGACCAATTAGGAAAATATGACAAAATATTTCATCAGGAATTCAACTTGCAGGATAAAACTGAAGTGGTTCTGGTCATGTTAATGCATATACAGATAAAGGCAGGGTTTTAGGCAGAAAAGTCTGTTCTGTAAAACCAAGTTATAGACATCATCTTCCGTGGGGGCATTTCAGTGGAAGTGGAAAAAGTTAAGGGGGAGGAGAGAAAAATGGGAGACTAAGATTCATTCGTTCATTCAAATTTTGTTGGCTCCTTTGTTTTTCTCAGCGGGATGAATATTTTATACTGCTCACTGTTTCTGTGCTTGTCTTAGTGTATTTGGGCTGCTATGACAAAATTCCATAGTCTGAGGGGCTTACGAACAGCAGAAATTCATTTCACATTGTTCCTGAGGCCAGAAGTCCAAGATCAGAGTACCAGCACGATAGAGTTCTGGTGAAGTCCGTCTTCTGGGTTGTAGGCTGCTGTGCCCTAAGCATTGGAAAGGGCAAGAATTTCTCTGTGGCTTTTCTGAAAGGGCGCTAATCTTACCCAGGATGGTTCTAACCTGATGGCATAATCACCTCTCTAGGGTTCCACCTCCAAATAGCCATCACCCTGGGGACTAGGTTCCCTGTAGGGATTGTGGGAAGGCACAAATGTTCCCTCTCTAGCGTCGCTGAAAGATTTCTCAACCAGGAAACACAGCCATAGAGACAGACAATGAAAAGGATGTGTGTGCAGTGCAGACAGTTTAAAAACAACAGCAGCCCAGACTTGAAAGAGTACCAGGGAAGGCTTCAGGGAGAAGCGAGAGTTGGTGTTAGGAGTTCGCCAAGGTCAGGGTCTTTGCCACAGGGCCATTCGGCCTGCGCCTTGTGTTCCAGACTGACCCTGTGTGTCAGCCTGGTCTTCATCTGCAAATGAGGTGCATCTGTCAGAAGCCTGTGCGCACGTTGGTGGGTGTGCATTTGCCAAATGTGCTGTTTTTGCTGAGTGTAAACATTTTAAATTAATCTAGTTTTAAACGTGACTCATTTTAAACCCTATTTATAATTTTTGACCTTTTTAATAGCAATGCAGTAATTGGAAAATGGAAGAGGTCCCGATGTGCACAGCTCCTGAAAGGCCCTGGCTGGCTTGTTACTCGCTTTTCAGAAAGGGGTGTAACCATAATGCCAACAGCACTGCCCTCTGTGGCACAGACTGGAACGAGGTCGGGAGAGCTCAGTGCAGAGCAGATTCTGCCCATGGGTCCAGTCACCTGTAACACACGCTACCAAGAGCATCCTTTCCTACCCGTACCCGCTGGTCCCCTTTCCCAACTGTCAGCTCTGTGACCTCTGCCCTCTTAGAAAGCGTATTCTATAAAAAAACTGTTCAGCCTAAGAAAGAGTATGTGTACCCACTCTGCCTCATGAGCCAAGTTTTATATTAAAAATCCCTGGTATTCGTTCAACAATATTTGAAGATTACTATGAGCGAGGCAATATTCTAGGACCTGTGATAGCAGTGAACAAGTTAGGGGAAAAAATCCCTATTCTTATGGAGCTTACAATTTCAAGTATAATTGTTTTACCTGTTATGCAGGTAATCTTATATTCCTATAGAATTTGGTCATTAAATGCTTCTCTGGCAATATATTTTATAGAGAAAAAATGAGAAGAATTCCTGCCAGTCCCCAAACATGTGAAGTTTAGAATAAGCACATGGAAGTGGCTACTGTGTCGAGGTAGCAAAGGACGGCAGACACGCCATCGTTAGGAGAGATTACTTTTCTTGAGTCAACTATCAAATTTCTTTGCAAAATTATTCCCTCCAGGAGAAAATTCTTTGTCAGTAAGAGTGAAAAATGACATAGATTCTGTGGCAATGTGTCCATACTTTTTAAAAATTTACTTGCACGATATGTGCCTGTTCTCCCAAGGTGGAGTTCTGCTTTTCCAATGAGTTGCTCAGACAGACCGTGGGCTCGGGTAGCGGAACTTAATGAGTCAGGCCACCTTGGCATTCTCATGGCACCCAGCGCCCGGTTGTTTGTCGCATTTGTGCAGCCCAGCAGGAGCCATCCCAATGCCACTGAGAGCCACCGAGCTCCCATGCAGGCAGGTTGTTTGTCATTTCTCCTTAATTACTTCACTTGTACATCTGGCTCAGCATTAACTGTGTCTGAAACCTATGATGCATGAATCCTTTGATGGAGAAACCCACATTTTAGTCCTCTTTTGTGGAGAGATAAATTTTTGAAATCCTCTTCCCAGTTTTACAGCCCAGAAATGTCTTTTTCAAGGATCTGGGAGCCATGCCTTTGAAAGGTGGGAGATGGAGCCCCTGTCTTGCAGCCTGTGTTACGGTGAAACCCTTATTTGGTGGGCCCTTTGCTCAAAGTTGTACCCCTTCCTGTTATGATGAAGATACTAGAGAGTGTACTTTTCCTTTCGGTCAAACTGATTAGCCATCACATATGACCTAAGATCCCCCTAATCCAGCTCTTAACAACTCTCCAGGTCTTTGTCTTGGTGGGCCTGAGCATCCAGGCTTGGCCTGTGTTCTCTCCTATTACTGACTCTTGATCAGAATAAAATCAGTGTCTGTCTGCTTGTCTTGTCTGTTTTTCTTTAAGAGTAGACAGCTGACTCCAAGACTCTGGGTTTAGATGACAAACCAGAGTAGACAATTTTTGACTAACAAGCTGAAATAATACTACTTTTTCCAACACTCATGCACGTTTTCTCTTTCCTATAATACTGGTCTTGTCTGTTATGCTCCTATGCTCTTGGTGATCAGTTAGAGGCTACTTGGGATGTTTGACTACAACCTGATCTTTCTACCTCCACCCTCTCTGTCCTTTGACTGCCTGCCCCTAAGGAAAGACAAGATTCTCCTGTGAGAATTTTTCAGACCAGAACTATTGCTGTGAGCCTACCACTGCTGAAGTTAGCCTCTTTCACCTGATGGCAAAAGTTCAAATGTTGTCCTGAAATCCTTCAAAAAGGCTAATGTCCTTCACTCTTCCTCTGAGTCTTTACACTTTTGTTTCATCATTACTTCCAATTTCTGATGCCATTAAAGTAGCCTTTGACCCCACGTCACCAAAAAGCTTTTGAAATCAGTATAGTCCTCTCATCAGAACATAGCTTGACCAGAGTAGAAACTAATAACAAAAATAGTCTTTTATGTCACATTCAGTTTGTTGCTTTATAAGTCTGACTTCACTCAGAAGACCTCTCAATCCTGTGATCAATGAGTCTCATATCCCTGATACATCCTACGGTCCTACAGTATGATTTCTGTTACAGGCATCAAACAAACCAGTTTATGGTTGTCTTCCAGTGTCCTTATGGACAATCACATTAGCCCCTGATTTTATTTTATTTTATTTTATTTTGCCTTATTCTTTTATTTTATTAATTTTTTGGCCAGCATGAAAAAACATGTGCTATGGCAAATACTTCTTGGTGTTTCCATACAGAACAGCACTTGGCCAGGCCAACTGAAAACACAGAAAGACACTCGAGCATAAGGACTGAGAGTTGCTTCTTTTCTGGTAAATGTCTGTGTTGGCCAATGAATCCTTTCCACCATCCTGCAAGTCGTTGTGTAGCCATTACAGAATTATGAGAGAACTAATCCCTAACAGGAAAAACTACCTTTAGCTTCATTAAAGAAAATGTTACCTATATAGCGTTTTTGGTCAGTACCCTCAACGGTGGCCTGTTAGGTTGCCTTTATCCACTCTTGAGCATGGGTGTTCTGGGAAAGAAAATAAAAAACAAAGCAAAACAAACAAAAAAGCACTGTCAACCACTGACTCAGTCCTTACCAACCAAGAGCATGGGATTCCCTGAAGACCATGATCAATTTCATACACTATCAACGTCCTGTGAGGAATCTCCATGACTGTGAAGGCCATTTTATGCCCATGCCTTAAAAAAAAAAAGGAAATGAAAGAAAAAGAAAAGAGAAAACAAACAAAAACGCCAGACTTTATATAACCACAAAATATTGCCAAATATCTCCTGTTTCCAGTATATAAAGTGACTATTGCTATTTCAATACCAACTCCAGCCTCTGTTTTCTCTTAAAGAAAAGTTACTCAAATAACAATGGTGCCCGATTTTTGAAAGCCAATCCAGAACAGACCCCTGCTTCCTTTGTCCCCTTTTCATTTTAAACCCTGTAGTAATAAGTCTCTTTCTTCTAACTTCCTGTAATTCAAGGTACCTTGGGATTTCACCCAGGGCGGCATGTTGCCTTACTTGCTACCAAAGACCCCATGCACGCAAGTTTTCGATCACAGGTGCCCTTCCTATTGGTTGTTGGCTCATGTTCTAGGCACAGGGATCAGAGGCAGGGATGCTGACTGATGTCTGTGTCATAGAGTCAGGCAGTGGCCAAACCGAGGATCAGACACAGGGAGTTTGACTTGAGAGCGCATGCTCTCAGATGTGTGTTCTGCTCAGCTGGTGGGATGCAAAGAGAAGCTGGGGCAGCACTGTTCTATCCGAACTGCCACTATGGAACTTGGAAAGCAAAGTAGTGGGGCCCATTTAACTAAAATAAACCCCGCAAAAACTGTGCAAAATAGATCATCCAGTAGCTCCTATACACCTCAGTTCAAAAGAGACTAGTAGCAATGTATTTAAACATTTATGATTCTGTATCTTATTCATGAAATTATAACTCCTTCTATTGCCTGAGGTCTAAATAAAATTGTAAATGTAAAAGAAGTTTGTGATACAAATATATGAGTATACTTTATCTTTCTAATCCTTTTCTCTTTTATCTTCATAGGAATGTGTATTCTTTATGGAGAAATGTTATTTTAATATAGTAATAGGAGAGCAGAAAGGGTGCAAAAGGAAGCAAGAGGTTGGCAGACGTGCATCTGAGCGGGGTCAAGTCAGTTTTTAGGGGGCTACACAGAATTATTGTGGGCTCAGGAGAAACCTGCCAAGCAAATGGCAAGAAGAGTTTAATCTTTATTTTTATTGCGAATTCCTTATTCTGCTTCATTGCATTATATTTGATGAGTTTTTATTTCCTGGAACTTCTTATGGTATGAAATGATTACACCCTAGAATAAATATCTTTCTTCCATAGGAACCAAAAATATATTTTCACAGTTTTCAGGGTCAAGCCATTGATTAAAGTGAAAAGTAATTACTGATATGCTGTGAAATGCATATTTGCTTCTAAGTATTTCTGCTTTGAGCAAATTATAGCTCCTTTGCTATGTTTTCCAGGCCAACTGACAGGGCAATTAGTAATCTGAACTATCAACTGTGTTTGTAGATAATGGAGCTTATCAGTTCGTGTGTTATAATTGCTTTTCTGAGGCCCCTCCTCCTGCTTCCTTTCTCCCACCACACACCCAGTACATCTAATGCTGCTTGAATAGCAGTGTGTCAGACACATCTGCTAATCACTGGCTGCCCTGCCCATGGAGATTTCTGCAGTTTTAAGCACTGCATTGCACTGTGTAAGGATTTTCCCCAAATATTGACTTTTGGTTTTCAGGTTCCTGATGATGTGCTCTGGCACATTAATCATTCGAACCACCTTAGCAAAGAAGCTCATTAAAAAGACAAATACATTTATCAAGCAAATCATCAAGCATATTATATACTTTCCACCCATAATAGATTGCAACTAAATAAATGACTTGGATACTTTATAAGTAAATATGCAGACCAGTTAATTTCAGAGTATATCAGAGTAAATACTATGATTTTTTATTGAAAAATGAGGATAGACTGTTTTTTGCATATAATTATTAGAGCATAATTCAGTTGCAGTTGTGTGAGTTAAAAATAGAAACAGTACTTTGAATATCTAAACTAATTTTTTGATAATCATAATAAGGCAATGAATTCAAGGATATTTGAAGTTCAAATGATTGGAAGTCTAAGTTGGGCAGAAGACTGTTTTAGTATTTATTTGTAGTACCTAGCAAACGCAGGAAGCATTTCTGCTTTAGAAATAAGGCATTAGGGTGGGGAGATAAGGGTCCCTTGCCCTCAGTCTACACAGCAACGGAGTGATTCTGTTTCTTTTGTCAGCCAAATAATGCTTTAAAAGCTTGGAAAAGGCCTAAGGGGTCAGTTTTCTCAGAGGGTCTAATTCTAACTGCTGCCGAATCTCTCGAACACATCTCAGGTCTGTGTGGAGAACTTTGCTTTTCTTTCTCCAGACTGATGGGCCATAGATAACCTTGAACTGTAGCCCACAGGCAGAACGGAACTTTTTGCAATTCCATATTTCCTTATTTCTCACATTTTAGTTTCAAAGAAAGTGCTTTGTTCTCTGGCAGAACCTTACTAAACTACGGACAAAATAGCTAACACACTCAATTCTCCGTAAAACATTGCCATCAAATCCTCCAGTGCTGCTTGTTCACTGAGTCCCAAAGGATAATAGGCTATAGTTTCTGTAAAATTTTTGTGGCCATATGGTACTTGTCTTTCTCTGACTGGCTGATTTCACTCATATGCAGAATCTAATGAACAAAATGAGATAATAAGCAGAGACAGATTCATAGAGAGAGAACAGACTCGGTGTGAGGGCGGGGGGCTGGCTGGGAGGTGGCTGGAGGGATTGAACGAAAGAAAAAAAGGAGAAAAAATCTTAGGGACATGGACAACAGTGGTGATGGCTGGTGCAGGGGGTGTGTGCAGGGAGGTGGAGGAGGGTAGGGGGGCAGAAATGGTGATGGGGGGAGGCTTGACTCTCAGTGGTGACCACACAGTACAGCGCACAGATAACACGCCGTGGACTTGTGCACCTGGAACCTGTGTGATTGTCACCTCAATAAATTCAGTCAAAAGGAAAAAAATTGCCGACTTTATTAACTGAACCATGAAACAGGCTCTATGCACAGGTGTAGTAAAAATTGTGAGTCTGGACCTAGAAAACTACAATTTGAGAAGTATTGGCCTAAAGGGCAGAAACAGGCTGTATTCTGTGGGTGCCACGATATTCCCTTAGAGACTCTGGCCAGGAGAGGCAAGGGCGGTCCGCGACCCCTGACATTGCGGTCACTGGCATTTTCCTTCCAATGCACCTTTTCCCGGAAGGCGCGCTGAGGACACACACGTGAGGCTGGGATCTCGAAGGTCTGGGCTCTGCAGCCAGAGCCCGCTCTGCTGTCAGACTCCGCGTTTTTCCCGCACTCTGCGGCGCATGTGCCTGGAAATGGAGGAGCGTTCTTGGGAAAGATCTGCAGTCAGCTTGCGGCAGATGCTAGAGAGCACCCGCTCCCATGTGTTAAAGCACATGCTAAAAAAAATTTTAAGTAAATAAAAAAGAAAAACAGGAAAGCTCCTTCTCCATGAGGCAGCCCATGCAGTGAGAAGGAGACGCGCAGTGTCAAGAGCAGCAGCTGTGCCTGAGGCAGAGCTTCCCCTGGGGCGGCCTGCTGGGAAGTCGAAGTGGTGCCAGGAGACCGTGCGCTGCGCTGGTGGGCATGCGCTCAGCGCCCGCTCTCCAGGGCCACCCCCAACACGAAGGGGAGGGGCAAGCAGGTGTGCCCACTGCTGCTCCTGGGGTCAGGGTGCATCTCTTTCTGCCAAGGACGTGCTTGGTATTTCCTGGCTCTAAAATTTCAATCAGCTCATTGTACCTGATCTTCCACAGATGGCATTTGAAAATCGATATTTATTCTTGTAACTAATACTTACTCAGCTTCTACCGTGGCAGATGTGGTGAGATGCTAGGAATTCAATAAAAGCTAGGAGAACGTTCTTCCTCCCAAGGAGGAGAGTATATATGTTAATACGTATTACGATATCTGTTATCTTAATATATATAAGTTAATATGTTATATATACATTAATAGGATAATAGATATCTTAATACACATTAACTTATATTTAAGACTATATATTTCTTATATATCATATATTTAGACATATTATTTTAATATGTAAGATATATAAGTATATGTTAAAGGCAGTTATGGGTAAGATAGTATATAATTTAAAAGCAGCATGCCCCAAAGTAAGGGCTATGATATTGGCAAAGTGGGCATTTGGAAGAAGAACTGCTGACCTGGAAGTCATACAGGAGGAGTAGGAGATGAATAAAGTTATCGGTGAGGAGCAAGTGACCCTTCTTCTGAAGACACTGGGAAATAGCTAGAGGCTTTGATTGAGGAGGGGGGTCATTTCTGCAAAGTAGAAAAGTCACTGGCAGGAGGTGTGTCTACCAGCTTTGTTCTGACAACAGCCCTTCCTAGAGCAGCTGCTGTGAACGTGTACAGAGGCCTGAACAGCCCTGGGCCCAGCAGCAGCCCCATCAAATACACAACAGGTTCCGGCTGATGGCTTTGAGCTCGGTGGTGACTGTCCTGAATCAGGTGGCCTCACTTAGTCCAACTGTCCATTCAAGTTCACCCTGTCTGTGATAGAGAAGACCATGGCTTCTTGTTCTTATTATGTTATAGGGTATAAGGGCAGCACCACTTTAGTCTCAAGACCCCCCCCCCAATCTAAAAAACACCTAATTCCAAGGGTAGCCTTCACCCCTCTCTTCTCCTACTGACTCTGTCCCCACCTCTTGTGCATCCCTTTCCACCATAATCACCTAGGCCCAGGTGCGTGGGCCGAAGGACAGAGCCGTAGCTTCAGGCCCTGGGCTCAGAGTGGTCCCATCCTTAGGTCTGATGCTGCCTGGAAATTCTTAACAACTTGACCCTTGATTTGCTGTGTTTTATGTGAAGTCAGATAGGACAACTGAGCATTGCTAGGGACTTGGTTTCTCCCGTAAGAGAATGCTGACTCAGACAAGCTACGGACTCTTCCAAATGGGCCCTTGAAATAAAGGCGTTTGTGGAATAGTTAAGAGCTTCCTTTACCCATCTAATCCTTCTCTTGCTTACTGCATCTGTGCTGTTTTACACTATATGATCAAGCAGTTCTGTGCCTTTATACACTGATCAACACATTTAAATAGGGAGAAACTGCTTTCAGAATACAATTTGTACATTCGGATTCATTTTGAAAGAGCTAGTGGCTTTCCAAGTTATTGCTGGTGTCTATAATAGTCGTGGAAATATTTCAGAGAAGAAATTGGAGAGATTGTTTACAAGAGGGAAGGCACAATAGGGCAAAGCTATAAATAAAAATGAATGGCAATTTTTACAAGCAGGCCAGTTGCATTCTCTAAAGTGTCTTGTCAGGTGGTTGACTTTGTGGGGAGGAGTGCACGATCCTGGAAGTGTGACAAAGTGCCTTCAGGTGAGAAATCCGGAGATGGGGTGTGTTCTATCCTGGACACACAACCAAGTGAGTCTTAGCAGATTGCAGCGATGGGGTGCAGGCATAATGGTAAGAGAAAAATGAAAGCTTCACTTGGAAGTGCTGACATATGTAACATGAGACCCACTCAACTTCCCACCTGGGTGACAAATTGTTTGGGGCTTCATGGGAGAAAAAAAAGTCGACCCCATGTTTTCAATGAAATGAAGTAAAACAAGTCTATATTGAACCACAACTCAGTGAGTTTCTTTTGACTTGTAAAAAAAAAATGACACCTTGAGGTTAATTTGCTTGGAATAGACAATTGTTTTTGGCCTTTTGCACACATGTTATATTAATATTTATAATTAATGTTATATTAATATTTTATAATAATGAACATAGGTGAGCTTATTCTGTGGCCATAAAAATCAGAAACTCAGAATTTCTTCATTTTCTTGATAGTCCTTTAAGGAAAGAGAGCTGTGCACAGCTTTTTTCTGGCTCCCTGGAGGGTTCAAGGATGTCCGGAGCCTGAGAATGGCTGTAATAAAGTCATAGAACTGTGTGTTGTCCCCGGCGCCCATGTTCTGCTTGCTCCTCAGAGCAGCACAAGCAGAAAGTGCAGGGCAGGCTCTGCCCATACTTCCAGCCTCAACCCCCCTCAATGAGAACATCTACTGCGAAGTCGAGTTTGCAGTTCAGTGTCTGTTGCCAGTCTCAGAAGGGTCTCTTTTCTCTCTTATGCATTATGTTATTGTGCTATGTATTATATTATAGAAACAATGCAATCATGTAATGTATAGTTATTGTAATTTTAAGAACCATTATTAAGTGCTTATCGGATGCCAGGCCGTGCCAGGTACTGGGACTACAAGATAGACAATCTCATTGTCATGTGGACAGGACCCTGGGGGCTGGGAGGCCTTGAATAAGAAACCACAAGAAGGTGATGGAAAGGAGAAGGCACAGGTGTGACACTGAGGAAACATGTAGCAGTGGGAGCAGGTCTCCCTGCGTAGCAAAGCAGAGGTTTCCACAGAAAACTATCTTAAAAGGAAAAAAAGCCAGCACAAATAGTGATATAAGAGTCTAGATTTGCTAGAAGACACTGTAATAAAGCAGTTTGCCCCTGGCTTATAAGAAAAGTGACTATTACAAAGGAGGTCCCATCAGACTGTCAGCTGATTTCTCAAAAGAGACCTTACAGGCAAGAAGGGGCTGGAAAGAAGTATTCCAAGTCATGAAAGGCAAGGACCTACATCCAAGATTGCTCTATCCAGCAAAGCTTTCATTTAGAATGGAAGGGCAGATAAAGTGCTTCTCAGGTAAGGTCAAGTTCAAGGAGTTCATCATCACCAAGCCCTTATTATATGAAATGTTAAAGGGACTTACCTAAGAAAAAGAAGATAAAAAATATGAACAGTGAAAGGACAGCAAACTCACAGTTATTAACAACCACACCTAAAACGAAAGCAAACTAAGCAGACCGATCAGGAGTGGAACCATAGAAATGAGTATCACATGGAGGGTTAGCAACAGGGGAGTGGGAGAAGGAGAAGGGGGGAGAAGGTACAGAGAATAAGTAGCATAGACGGTGGGGATAAAATAGACAGGGGGAGGGCAAGAGTAGTGTGGGAAATATAGAAGCTAAAGAACTTGTGACACACGGACATGAACTAAAGGGAATGTGGGGGGAGGGGTGTACAGGGTGGAGGGGAATGAGGGGGGAAATGAGACAACTATAATGGCTTAATCAATAAAATATATTTTAAAAAAGAAAAATGACTGTTAGATTTCTACAAAACTATAGAAATGTAAAAGCAAGGTAGACCTACAAGATACGTACAAATATAAGAGATAGGGAAAGTTTTAAATTATGTTTTACTAAATGCAATGCAGAGTTGTATTTAAAACTACTGCTATGCTTTTACGATCCAGTTCAAGTTAATCTGACACACACCTGTTGAGTGCCTGCATGTTTCCTATACTGTGTTTGGCCCCAAAGAGAATAAAGAGAACACAGACACACACAGCTATATGATAATACTATGTATCAGAAGGTTGGGTATGAAGACAAAAGAGACGACTGATCTCTGGGTGTTTGGAAATTCTCGTCCTAATCTTACTCATTCAAACTGAAACAATTTATAGAAAACAACAGATTCATTTTGTTGGTTCATAAAATTTTTTTTTGGTACAAATCTCCCTTAGTTCTCTAGCAATATTGTAGATTTGCTAAGTAACTCTATTTGGTGGATAAAGTGATTAATTTTATAGAGTTGGATGATTTCCTTCCTGTAGACAACTTTTCAAACAAAGCAGATCGTTATTTCTCCTCCGCCAGCATTAACCCACTGCCAAAAATGCCCCAAACTGGCTGGCTTTAATCAATTGGTGTGATTATAAACAAGGGCTAATTCTGATTTTCATTCTATTTTATAACTAAATATTATTGTATTAAAATTTCCTTTAGGCTTTTCCCTACTAGTAAAGAATAAACTACAAATCATATTTTCCATTTGGAAGAGTTCTTATTCCCTAGGAAAAAATCAATACATCAGAATTAAATTTCAAAACTGCATTAACAGCATCTTGGAGGTCAGGTATTCTAATACTCTCTGAGTAAAAACCAAATTATGAAGTTATTATATATGGACAATATAATTATTTTTACTACCTTTTACTTTATAAAATATGACAAAAAAGGAATTAAATCTAGTGTAAGAATTAGGTTCAAAATGAGAGGTGTGTTTATTGATGTCATCTTAATATCATGGAATTTTATGATATTACACAAACATTAATTTTAACTTCAGAAGTTTGAATTAAAGTGTAGATATGTAAAAGCTTTAGCAAAATAGCAAAATTAAAGAAAATGTAAGTTACTGGACTTCAGCCATTGACCTTTCTAGTAGTCCAGTAACTCCTCAAAGACATCAAAGTATTATTTAATAGAACAAGAGAGCCGGAAGAGATTTGAAAATTCAATGAATCCAAATACAATCATTTTAAAGAAAATGAGAGCCATAATAGTGAAATGACAGGTATGATTCTCGATTTCATTTTGTAAAATCTGTTGTCCTAGAATCTCCTTTTGCTCCTTGCTCAGGCCCTCACATACTGGTCTCAGTCTTTGGGGCCTCAGATCTCAGGATCTCATGGTAAGTGGCTGTGAAGCCTGGCTGTGTCCCTACCTAGGCCCTGACTAGGGGGGTATTTGTGTCTGTTTTCCGATGTCCGCCCAGCACAGTCTTCTTTGTGTCACTAAGGGAGCCCCAGAGCAGGCAGATGAATACGGAGAATGGGGATTCATAGTGGGCTCATTGCCAGGACCCTGAAAACTGTTGAGCATCATAATAGAAAAAAAAAATAAAAGACATCGTTACGTTGAACAAGTAGTTCCTTGAAGGTAGGGTGTCTGTAATTCTTCAAATTAGGTTGTTTTTTCCTAACACGACATGGCAGTGACTGCTGATCAGGTTCCTAATGTCCACTTCCCCTTCTGAATTCTGCTGTGGCATACCATGTTCACCAGGGCACAGGATCAGCTAGGTAGATTTGCATCTGTCTGTGCCCGTGCACATAGGTATAGCGATGTTCGGGCATTTGCCCAACAAGCTGTGTGTGTGAGGGGTGGGTGTGGCCTCTCTCGAAAGCTTGGAAGGAAGCAACCTGTGGGCTACCTCCTCTTTGCCTCTCCCCACTGGCTGAAATGTGGACACAGTCAAAGTGAACTGGCGTGAACTCAAAGAGAAAGACCATTGTCAATGATGGCGGCAGTGTCAGGGGGAAGCCAGATGGAATCAGAGCTCCTGGATTGTTGCGTTGAGTACCACACCCCTAGCCCCCAGCCAGCCTGCTCGCTCTAAGTGAAAGCAGACTCGCCCTTCAGTCCAGGTCAAACCATGGTTTACTGTATTCTGATGAAGACCTCCAAGCTTGAGGGTCTACAACTATAAAACACATAAGGAGTGCATACTCTGTACATAGGCTTGGGAGAGAGAAGTGTGTGTGTGTATGTGAGTGTGTGTGTAAGCATTTTCAGCAACCATATGAAATAAATAAACACAACACCGTAGGAATCCGTGCATGGAAAAACGTACAACCACCCAGGGAGTCTACACTTGTGCCCAGCAGGGATTTGGAGAAAGTCTTCACAAAACAGAGTTTTAAGATTGCCATCGCTTGCCTTTCCCTTGCCTTCAGTTTTTCTAGATTCTTCAAATCATGCTTTCTAACTATAATGTTTCAGTAGTTACACTTATATTTTATTAAATGCCTTAGTTTTATATATCATTTGAGTGTCCTCAGTTTAGGTTTATGGTGTAAATCTTGAAGGTTTTGAGCCATGGGGTGTCTCCAAATGTTACTGCGATGTCCACGCAAACCCTCCTCGTGGTAGTATGCCCACTTCGATACCAAGGGCTCTTACGCGGAGTCAGTAGCCATTCTTACTACAGAAGCATTTGCATTTAAAATAAGCATATGCATTGAACATATACATATGTGAGAATATGTGTGTGTCTGTATAATCTATGTGTCTACTTATATGTAGGTAAATAGCGACATCAGAATGGTGTCAGAGTTTTTTGTCATAGGTAAGACATGTATTTGTTGATTGCCTTCCTCCCTTGGATTTAAGAAGGAAAAAATTTGCTTGACTTAACAGAGAATTTTCATTGTAGAAATTTGTTCCTTGAGTTGGGACTTTGACTGCATTTAGGATAACTACATGCGTACTGTAGTCGCATGGCTGAGAATGTATTATGATCTTTCGGGGCCATTATTTCCTTCCTTTCAACTACTGTGAACTTGGTTGTATGCAGGAGCCTGGGATGTGACCGTGAGCAGTTAATAAATAGCTAACTTGGAGTCTGTGGGACAATTAAATTAGATAAGAACCAGGAAACTTGCTAAGACAACATTTATTACAGCAACCACATTTTAGTTCCCTTTCTTTCTTTAGTTTTGGTTTTCATTACCAACTAATAAGGCTAAATTTTTACAAACTTATTTCTCTGAAACAGTACCAGCCAAAGAATTGAATTTATATGGGAACTAGGTACCATTATTTATGTATTTTTCTATATTAATGATGTAGATAATAATAACTAACATTTTACAAATACTTGTTGTGGGCCAACCATGGTAATACACATCTCAGAATAATATCGCAAAGCCTTTATTATTATCCTGACTTTACAAATGGGAAATGAAAGCTCATAGAACATAAGGACTGTGCCCAAGATAACATAGCTAATCGGATATTTTGTCAGCACAAATCAAGGGCTGATATCAATATACTATAATCATTTTCCACTTAGTAATTTCAAAAACCTGTGTGCGCCTGAAATACTTGAGGTGAGGATGGTAAAAGTCTCTAGTTACTGGGTAATGGTAGAGCTTCCTCAGCTTTGACAGGAGGCAGCAGCAAGCATTGGTTGCCTTTTCTCCTGCTTCTGCAGACAAGCCAGTTAGATTTTCAGTGGAGACCATGCGAGCGCCTGGAAGAGGTCCGATCAATAAAGCAGTGGCTGGGAGACATTGCGGGAGGGGGACGGGTGAGCCTCCTGCTGCCTCCCGCCACCTCTAGTCAGGGTGTTCTCTGAGGGATGAACGTAGGACTGAGAGCTGGAAAGTAATTTTCTTTTGCTGCCTCAGTGATGGAATTTGGGTTAGTCTTTCCAATTGTGGAATAAAAAACCACAAAAATGGGATTACTCACATCTCCCCCTGACAAAGCAGTGATGCTTCATGGAATTCTGATGGCATCGTAAGAGAGGAAAAGTATCCTGGTCAAACAATATATAGTTGCCTACTATGGAAACCTCACACGTGAGAACCTTGGATATGACAATGTGTTTAGGATTGGTTGTATCTAATCATTTAATCATTTTTAATTGTATGTGTGGGTGTGCTTCCATGTATGTATATATACATACATATATACACTGATGTGTATATATAAATATAAGCCAAATATATATGTACACCTATCTTTTGGAATATTACATTAAAATCTAAAGAGAACATTATGGACCTTAAAAATATACCCATAAGTATCAAGGCCACCTCTCTTATAGGTATTATAGGGGGTATAAAGAATTGGAAGGGCATTTAGATAAGATTGCTTCTTCCCTAGAGAGCACTATGGAATCGTAGAACCAAGAGCTGAGATTTCCATGTTGCTGGATCTCTGAGCTTCGTGGTCATGACAAATCGTTTGCCACTAGCTTCCTCTCCCTTAAAGGAGTTCCAGTGGCATTTCTTAATCTCAGGTTCTAATTTATCTGAGGCTTCCCCTGGTAATGTTTTTATTTTGGTCCACTTGGGATAGCAAAAGGAGTGCTTCACAAGTTGTCTTCCTTCTCAATGCATTCTAAAAACTACTTATTTAAGGAAAGCAGGCATCTAGTCCAGAATCACATGTGTTCCTCCTCACATTACTGCCAGTACCGAGGGGAGAGCGGGGCCCGGGCCACAGGCGGTCCTTCCTATGATCACGCACGTATACAATTCTCCACTTCCCTGTTAAAATGTGTATTTACGATCTCTTTCTCCATACCCTTCCTTGTCTGCCATACGACTGCCCACCTGTGAACCTTCATAAATGGGTATAGTAGCCACAATTTTACTCTTGGGGAAAGGGACCTCAGTGATATACTTCTGTATTATATACTGTACTTACATGCTGTACATTTGCAGTTGATGTCTATCAAAAGCGATGATAATGGAAAACATCCAGAAAAATGTAAATGCAGACATTCGAGTTTTCTTGTGCTTTTATTGAAGAATTTGTTTGGTTACCGCTCAGGATGTAGGGCTGCTATTTCTCCAGTGCCTGTCAGCTGAGTCCCACTAGCCTGTGAAGCTCTTCTCAGCTCTGGTTTTGCTGGGAGATGAGAAGGAATGTTCTAATAGTGGGTAATTTATTTACTCTGAACAAATGACATTCTTTCTTACATGTGGGTGAAGTATAAATGATGAATGTAGCCATAATCTGTAGAGCCTGCTGGACAAAACTGAATTGACATGAGCAATGATTCTGATTCGGGAATAAATTTGGTTGAGCATCCCTTTCTTCTAGAATTGCCAGTGTCTGTATTTGATGAGACAAATGTTTGATGGGCTCGCTAATTTGACTCTGAAGATTAATTGGTACTTTGTGAAAGACTAATAAATATGTAAAAAGAAAATAAGTTAACTCGGAAAGTAAAGACTCCACCATTTTAGTAGTAATAAATCCGTCTTCATCAGTAGCAATCACTGAGATTAATATTAATTCTAATGAATATACAAGAGAGAGATTACTTCTGTCCATTTTGGCCACCCTTTCTTTTGTGTAAGTATCATGGGTCTGAAAAGAAAAACAAGCCACCCTTGGTGAGGGGTGTGTTCACCTATGGTAGGTAAATTAATTATTCTAGGATGCAAGTGAACAGTGTCTTTGTGCCCACATCCCTCAGTCCTTTACTCATTTACCTCCATGCCATGAAATAAAGTGTCTCTTCATTTTCTTCCCTTATTGAACATCGGTTTCTTTAAAAATTCTGGAAGCTGTTTATTTAATCATTAAAAATAAATCTCTCCAGAAGAGCCATGCTGCATTTTAAACAGTACAAAGTCAGCAGTTAATTATTTTAAGAAACCCGACTACAAAGGAAAAACCTCTTTGTGTTTCATTAACTAGAAGAAATAAAAACAATGGTCTGACTTACAGACAAATATGCATGCTGACCCTCACATTGTGAGTTTGGTAAAGGGAATGCTTTTACTAAGAAGCATCTGGCAAGGTAGGATTGATGCAAAAGTCTTTTTGAAGAAAATCTGGGTTGGTGTAATTTAATTGATACTCACGTAATACAGGCTCTCTTCCTGTTTTCATCTGGACAGCAATTTCTGTGATGATGTTTTCTCTTTTTAAAATATTTTATTTATTTATTTTTAGTCAGGGGGAAGGGAGGGAGGAAGAGAGGGAGAGAATCATCGATGTGTGGTTGCCTCTCATTTGCCCCCCACTGGGGACCAGACCTGCAACCCAGGCATGTGCCCTGACTGAGGATCGAACCTGCAACTCTTTTGGTTTGCAGGCCAGAACTCAATCCACAGAGCCACACCAGCTGGGGCTGCTGATGTTTTTTTTAAATACCTGTTAGTAGTTGCTTTATACTGATGGCTTGTGCTAAAGTTGAGGAAAAGCAAAAGCTCCAACTTGTCTTCATTTGATGACAAACTGGACTTCTTAAATTTCTCCCTATTTACTTGAAGTCTTCACTGAAGTGATTATTAAGCCCATACGCTTGCAGTGCAGAAAAAGTTTCCTAAAGGAAACTGGATTTTCTCATGGCCAAGGCTGTAGGGAATAGCAGACAAGACCTGGGCAGTATCCTCCTGAGTGCAGGATACAGAGACGCAGCACCAGGACGTAACAAGGGGGTTTTGACGTCTAGACAGAAAACTGAGCCTGCCTGAAAACACCGGGGTTCCTGGCCTCTCTTGGTCTCATGAGATGTTCCCGTTAGACTTGGGGTCTTTAGTTTGAGCTACTGGCCCTTGCCTCCCACCCTCAGACTCGGAAATTCCTGTTTCCTACAGGACTTCCTGTTTGTCAGAGTGAAAGAATCTGGAAAATAGCGTTCTGACACCATTTTCCAGCGATTCCTGTGCTTTTTAAAATTAAAAGGAAATCTTCAGTTCTCAATTGGAGAGCTTCATTGCTACAGTCCATTATATTTCAAGCCCTCAGATGTTCATCTTCTTCTCTCTTTTAACACTGAGGACATGGAACACCATAAATTATAGGTATTAGATTTCTGGCAGAATGCAGTTTAAGACACTCTGCATTTTAGTGCAAAGTGCAAAAAAAATATCCATCTTTCTTGCTGTCGTAAAGCTCATTGAAAACTACTATTGTGCCATTAAAATTAATGTAATCGCTTTTCTCTTTCTCTATGTCACTTTGCCCTTTCTTCCAAGCCCTTTGGGTCATCTGCCCTGGAAGACAATGAGCCCTTTCTGATTCTTCCACTTGAATTAAATGCTGAAACTAATGCTGTGAAATGTTGCTTTTCTAATTCATATTTTACACAAAAAGGTTTAATTTTCACATAAGGTGGCCGAACATCCATTTGGATATTTCCCATACTCTCTGCATCATTTAAAACCCACGCCTGCAGAAAGGTAGTCGGAACTGGGCTCTCTTTTTGAAATATTCTCGAGAAAGCCATCAAACCTGAAATAATTGATGGCTGCTTTTCGATTTAAGACAAAACTTTTGGGGTTTTATTAGGTGTTAGCATAAAGCTTGGAAGTTATCTACAGTATATTAAAAATTAAATATAAGGACTTATATACCCTATGCAACACAGATCTTAAAATGCAGTTATGATGCATTTGGTATTAATTTAAGCGTTTGCTTAAGAAAAGGTAGCCTCATTTCTAGTGTCCTAAAATTAAATTTATACTGACTTTATCTTTAGTGATATCTAACCAGCTCGTGGTTTAACTTCACTGTTCTTGTTAACACAGAGAAGAAACCCGGGGACCTCCCACTGTTGGGGAGGCTGGGTGGCTTGGTGGCTGCTGCGTGCAGGCTGCCTGCAGAGTCAGACTTGGAGAGCCACCCTCCTGGTCCTTGAGTCGCCTTTCAAGGGTCAGCTGGTTTCTTCTTTGTCTCTCCTTCCTCTAAGCCTCGCTCTGGCGAGATAGTTACAGCCAATGTTCAATTACTAAGCCCTCCCTGGAAGGTGAATTTGCCCCAGGCCCCTGCTCAACTGAAGCAACTTCTCTCCACAAACTGATGATTTGTCCTTGACCTTTAAATAGTCATGTTTATGGACATACGTGCTAGGATTCCAATAAAATCACTCTAACATGACATTTAATAACTTGCAAAACTCATCAATTAATTTAAATTAAGTTTTGCTTCCACTTTTGTTTTCTATCAGGTACTTACCTACACTGTCACATGCTGCCTCGTGAACAAAAACCTGTCAGTCCTTTTACTGCATGATGGGGTGGCATGCCCCCTCTTGATTTCCTTACCATACGTATGCAGAAGCCACTTTTATTCTTGTCTAAAGAGAATATTCTTGGGGGTCACCGTAGGGAACAGGTAGGAAAAATTTAAAAATAGTTTGCAGCTCAGCACAGACTCAGAAAGGAGAGAGTGGGGGTCAGTCCTTTTTCTAAGCCATTGTCCCGGCCCTCATCTCCTTCCCTGTGCACCTGTTTCCATCTCCGTAGCTCTGTGCTCATGTGTGCCCGTCACATGTGGTGGAGCAGGAGACATGGGAAGCTGGCTACACAGCTGTCTCCTTCTCCACCCCGTATCCGGTCACCAGAACACTCGCCTATGTGTAGGGACTCAGAGTGCCAGGTGAGACCTGCAATACAGCACCTCTCAGTCCATCTCTGTCATCTCTTCAGACTCGCAACAGTGTACAAATAACCTAAATGAATGACTGCCTGCCTTCAGCTCTCATGGTGCTATGAGAGGTATTTTAAAATAATAGCATGCATATTACTTTAGGACGAGAGAACTACCAAGAGATCTGACTTCCAATGCACTGTCAGAGATTGCTTTGTAACTCTGGGTCGCTTGCATGGAGAATTTTGGCTATCCCTGTTTTCTGAGGGTGGCGAAGGGGAGGGTCCAAGAGGCTGCCAAGCTCCTCCAAAGCCTTGGAGACCATCAGTGAAGCTTCAGTGTTCTTAGAAATAAAGGAGTGTACCTCATTTCCAATCTTTATGGCGTTTGGCTTCCCTGGCCCCCTGGGCAGTCAGGAACCATGGCCAATCATGGTACATGCATTGGGTGGCTGGGGCCACCATAACAAAGTCACAGCCGGGTGGCTTCACCAACAGAAATTTGTTTTCTTACAGTTCTGGAGGTTGGAAGTGCAAGATCAAGGTGTTGGCAGGTGTGGTTTCATGTGAGGCCTTTCTCCTTGGCTTGCAGGTGGTCACCTTCTCATCATGTCCCCACATGCTCTTTCCTTTCTACTCTCTCTACATTCCCCACCTCCACAGTGTGTCTTTCCATGTGTGCAAAATTCCTCTTCTTTTAAGGACACCAGTCACATTAGGGCCCAACCTAAGGGCCCCATTTTAACTTACCCACTTCTTTATAAGACCCTATCTTCAAATACAGTCACATTCTAAGGTACTGGAGGGGGGGCATTGACATGAATTTTAGGGGACTACAATTCAGCCTGCAGCAGTACCCATGACCCTCAGCCCCCCCCCCCCCAAATCATTCTCAGGACTTTTGAGTTCATGCTGGAGTTCCGCCCTTTAAACCTCATGGTTCCAAGATGGGGAGGAATTTCTGCAATTATGTTCAGTTATTTAACAAAGGGCAAAACAGATGGAGAAAGGAGTCTGTTTAGGAGGTCTGCACAAAATTTGGGGGGTACATACAGATAAGGGAACTCGCCATGAGGTGACAGAAACATCTAGAATAATTAGAGCCTGTCTGAATCTATAGAAATATGAAGCAGTATTGCTTACAAATCTTCTCTTGATTTTTATCAAAGTTTAAGACTCTACTTAAAAATTATGAATGGCTAACATTCTACTACTCACTAGTGCACAGAATAATCAGAAATCAAAATTTATTCTCGTTACTTATATCTTTATAATTCTAAAAATTCACAATTGTCACTATACATGGATAAAAATTTGTTTCTCTGCGTTTATTTCCAGAAGCTGACAGAACTATCCAGGCCAGTCTTACTAATATTATGCTTAATGCTGGTAGAGCTTCTGGGCAGGCATTAGTACTCAGGTATTCTGCATTTGATTATATAAAATTTTCAGCATACTTTAGAATATTCATTCTTCAATTGATTAAACCCTTTGGTCCTATATCAGTGCAAATATAACATTTCCTTTTGGAAAGAGCTATGGAATTCTAATGCCTTGGTCTTCTGTGTACAATAAATTTACAAAAATGCACAGGCATAAATCAAACAAATAAAGGTAAGTAAAGTAATTCTTGTAATAAATGAGCATTATGGAGAGCTGGGGAAGTAACCTGCACATTTTCCCATAAAATATTCATAGTTGTTTAGGTGTTCGCACCAGTACTTCTTGAATTCTCCAGATTACTTGCCATCTAAAAATCAAGAGATTGTTTTATTGTTGGTTCCCCACATAGTGAACTCTCGATTGTATATTTTTGTAATAACATTTGAAAACATTTCCCATTACTTATGTAACATTTCCTAACCAAAGTTGATTAACATCACAGATTCCAATATTGCATTTTCAAAAGTTATACTTTTTCGGAAGTACATTAATAACATAATATTAAGGTCAATGACTAAACATCACACACATCCTTTTGTGTTCCTCACTCAAAAATGTCTGTAGAAGGGGCGCCTTTATGGTGAGGAAGCCGAGAGGGAGAAATTCTAGGCAGTGACTCTGAGCTTTGGCTTCATGTAAGAACCAACAAGCAAACAAACAAAAAACCGGGAATCTCTCGTGATAGGGCCCAGATGTTAGAAGTGTTTTATGTACTCGGGAAGTTAAAATGAACTGCCAGTTCTGAGCACCAGGTTGGCCCGCGGAAGTGAGAACACTCCCATGGACACTTACCATGCTTAATTAAAAACAGAACAGAAAGTTAAAGATGCCAGAGCTCTGTACAAATGTATGTGGAGATGCAGGAAGTCTCTGTGATACCATTTTGATTCATTTGAAAGTTACTGTGAGTTTAGCCATGTGACTGATCAAATTTGGATTTCATGGGAGCCAACCTATAATAAAACAGGCTCACCTGAGCAAAGATACAAGCATCATCTTCCAGAAACAGACAGATGGAAGATGTCTGCAAAAAAGCAGCCCTCTGTTTTTGTCTAGTACAGGTTCCCACTGATTTCCAAAGTTCTCCATCAGGAAACCCCAAGTTCATTTCCCCATCTTCTGACTGCTGCTGTGTAGTTTTCTGTTTTTCTTATTTTCACCCTCCAAAGTTCTCCATTGTAGATACAATAACTGCTGAATGTGTGTGAGTTATTAGCCAATGTATTTTTCAATGGACAGCAAGTGGAAAGGAGTAAAGGAAAGAGAACATAAAAATACCTGTTCCTCCACTTGAAGCATGTCAGGCGACCTTTATATTTCCGTTCAAGTAGGCCCTTTACCCATAATGCAAACTGAAACTTCATCTCATTCAACACACTCTTGGGTACAATTGGAGTCAGCCCAAACCTCAACCTGGTGACTTTGAAAAATACTGCTCTCGATCCAGCTGTCTTTCTCCTGCTTGTGGTTTTACTACCTAGAGACTAGGGACTTTTATTTAAAAAATACTAATTTTTATATCCTGTCGATATCTATTATTTCTTTTAAAGTTAGACTTTTCTCTACAGCCTATGGAGTACGTATTTTTTTTCCTCATCATTTTTCTAGATTTGTTTGGTTATATTTGTGAGGAGCGAAAGGAGAAAAAAACAAAAGATAGGGGAAATTATAAGAACAAGTTTAATTAGGAAAAGTTCACCATGTACAAAAAACAACCAGAAGGACCTATTTAAAATGTCAGTGGTACATCATTTTTTTACATAAGTTAAAACAAAGATGTAAGTTTGGTGCTTAAAAGGGAGTTTCCTGCTTTTGTTTTTGTCTTTGTTTTTTAATGGCAGGCCTTCACTATACATACTTTTTTCTCTAAGATCGTTGATACTTCTAAGACAAACTGGGATATTCGAGTGGATTGTATACCATGTGATTTACTTCCTCCCTTAACACTTGTTTACCAAGCAAATCCTTCATGGGCATGCGAAGTCTGTAACAAGGCGAAATGAAAATAACCATAAAAGTTGGTGCTCTAAAGAGTTTACAATAGAGAGAGAGGGAGAGGGGGAGGAAGAGGAGAAGGAGGGAGAGAGATGAAGCAAATAAGCACAAAATCAAAACCTTGCTAGGTGAGTTGCTTAATACCGTGGGGACATGGCATGACTTAGGGGGAATTGAAAAGCTACCACTTGGATAGAAAAATTGAGGAAAGGTCAGAAGTGTAAATCATTTTGAAGAGGAAGTAGGAGGGATAAACATGCGAGAAAAGGAGACTCTTACGTAATTAAAGTTTCTAGCAAGAGGAAAACAAAGCTCAGTGAGAGGGTAGGCAAATGAAGGTGAGTGAACAAGCCGACCTACAGGCCAAGTACAGAATCCCTGACACATTCTGAGAGCAGCGAAAGTTAGTGGCAAGGTTAATGGACCACATGCACCTTTTGAAAAACTCTTTGCTTGTTTTGTTAAAAATGAGCTGGAGTGGAAAAAGATTGACTTACAGTGAGACAAGGTAGGACATAGCGACATACCTGAGCAGTAGTTTTATGTTACTATATTATTAACTACTTTCTATAACTTAGACCCGTCACAGTTTGGCTTTGTAGCTACAAAAGGATGCTATTCTCCTGGCCATTAGATAAAATGGATTCTTTATTAAACTTGTATTAAAATGGAAAACTTTTACCAGCATTCATTAAAACAGCGAAAGAAAAAAAAACAATTTTCAAGATTACAGGGATAAAAATAGAAATAGAGACTGCAAGAACAAAAGTTGACTGCAATATTACTGAGTGTGACATGAATTTATACTTGTTCATTCGACTGCCTAACTAAACCCTGACTTCTATAGGAAGCTATGCAATCATCATTTTAAAGCTGGTATTTCAATGAGTCTCTAATCAATTTTAAAATTATCTTGTATAATGCATTTTGAGCCTGAGAATTGGAAATCCTGGTGGCATGCTGATATGCATTACATGAAAACATAGAGACTGTATTTCTTAAGGAAATAAGAAATGGAGGTACAGAATGGTGTATTAGAGGAAAAAAATAGTTTTTTTTAAAGTTATTACAAGCTTACACAGTAAGGGAGGCTGGCAAGTTAAAAATCTTCCAAAATAAAGCTTGTGTTCAAATCTGAATCCTGGATGCTGCTATAGAGCCAGGAAGAGCTGATATCTTAGATCAAAGGTCACCAGGCAGATGGATTGAGTCTCTCCTTCTCAGGGAGGGCCAGACTTTTGTTGTATTTAGACCATCAGCTGATAGGATGAGGCCCAACTGCATTATGGAACCCAATCTAAAACATCCTGGTGGAAACATCCAGAGTGATGTCTGACCTAATACCATGGAAACCTGGGGCCCAGTCAAGTTGGCACATAAAATGAGCCATCACAGAGGGGCTGGAGAAGGATTCAACAGAGAAAGAAAACTATGCATACATTTAAAAATTGAGATCTAGCACCTTATTTTTACATGTCAGCTAACTATGCGTACATTGCTACCAATTTTACCCTAGGACAGAAACAAGTAGCCCATTGAGGAGGTTATTATAATGATCCAGGCAAAAGATGACAGCTGAGAGATGAGATGCCTCTTTGGAGGTGAGAATTTGGCTCTGCTACAGCCCTCAGTTGTTCATTTGATCACCGGTCTAGATGCTAGCAAGATGGGATTTTGCAAATGTAAGTAAAGTCCCTAATAGTTGAGTTGTAGTCAGGGAGGTTATTTTGGTTACTCTGGATGAGTCTGACTTAATCAGTTGGCAACCATCAAAAGTGGAGCTGAATGTTCCTTGTAGATGCAGAAAATATTCTCCACGTGGACCACAGTTTTGTCCATACACATGAATTCCATCCTGTTTGCTTTCATTTCCAGACAGCATACACTACGGATGGCAGACTTGCTTAGCCAGCCCTGCCATCACGGAAGCCACTTTCTGAACCTCTCTCTCCTCCTCTCTCTCCCTCCTTCTCACTCTCTTTCCTCCCCCGTCTCTCCTCCCCCTGCCTTTCTCTCTCTACACACACACATACACATACACACTATTCACTCTAGTGGTGCTGATCCTGCTTCTTGGGTTGAATCCCGACTGGTAGAGGAAGCAGAGAGTGGTAAGACTGGGGACCTCAGTCTCTAACAACATCCATGTCTACACCACATAGCTATAGAGATTGCCATATATCAAATAAATGCATAAATTTTATCTAAATATTCTGTAGTGTGTCATAAAATTGACTAGTTAACAAAGACATATGTCTCTACCATCATTTTATGGCTGTGTTTACTTTTGCTAGGTAGAAACCATTATTTAAGTGACTTGGCTTATTTCCTGTATCAGGATTCTAAACAATGCTTTTGAACTATTCTGTGTGTATGGGTGTATGTTTGTCACGTTTAAACATAATTTTTTAACTAACTGCACTTGATATCCCCATTACCAAGCACTGAAAAAATAGAGTCAAATCAGAGATAAAAACTTTTATAATTTAATGTAATGTTACCTTCTAGGTTTTTTTTTTATTTGGTAAGACCATGTCTTTGGAAATCCAGTGCTCCTCATGTACGTGTTGTTGACTTTGTTAAATTTACTTAATTACATTTTAAGTGTGAATGCTTCGATGCATGCCAGTTATAAAATTGCACCATGGGTGCATTGTAAAAACATGAAACAGAAAGGCTCTGGACATTATGTGACAAAAATAATACATTTACCTCCCCAAAGAACTTTCTGCATTTAATCCAGAGTCCATGCCTTTTTAAAGAAAATTAAATGACCCCGTTTTTCTCTATTCATTCATCATTTATGCAATAATCCCACATGATTTAATGGCTTATTTTGAAGCAGAATGTGCAAAGCCCTCTGCAAATGAACACATTGTGAACTGGAGATAGGCTGGCTGGTAGGCTTTTGAAAATATAAACAGACCTGCACTCACTGAGCGAACTTCCACATTTCATCCTTAACTTCCTGGTCTTTCCGAGGGCAGGGTCATCTTCTGAATCCAGGGGTGTTTATGATTTGATAGGAGTCATCTTCTACATGTGAAAGATTTCTGCAAGTTGACATTTCGGAAGAGGACAGATAATAAAGGGGAATGGGAGCGGTGGGGGTGTTTCTTGTTCTCACAGCTGTGAGCACTGTTATTAGTGGAAGACAGTCTAAGAATATATTTTGTTTTTGACAAGCAATCTCTGACAAATGATGGCATATCAGCAGTTGGTGATATTTTGAAAAGAATGTCAGGTGCAGTAGAGGAAAGAATGACTAGTTTAGTGGATGGTTAAAACAATGCCTTGCATTTGATTCCTGAACACATTGGATTTCATCACACCAAAAAGCTGCATTTTGCCTCATTCTCGAAAAATGTTATCTCTATTTTGAGGCTGGGGAGGAGAAAAATAGTTTTGTGTTCATCTAGACTTCTACCTCTCCCACCTCCATTTGCAATTACAAGTAGAGCAGGAATATTTTAAATTCTCAATTGCTATTACTGATAGAAAGCCTGCATTTAGGACTCCCTTCGTCCCGATATGAATAGAATGTTCACCTTTTAGCTGTTTCATGTATGTAAAAATCCTTTATTTTTAAAACTACCCTAATATGAACAGTATTTTATTCCCTGCAAAAAAAAAGTAGATGAAAATTTTATGCTGATTCTAACATGTATGAAGGACAATGGACAAAACCAAAAGGGGTTAGGATCAGGGGTGGAAAGTGGGGATTGGCTGGGGTCCTGGGGGAGTGGTGGGAGGGAAAATGGGGGACAATTGTACTTGAACAACAACATAAAAATAATGAAGTAAATGAATGGATCCCAAAACTATGGTACATTTACACCATGGAATTCTATGCAGCAGAAAGAAAGAAGGAGCTCCTACCCTTTGCAACATCATGGATGGAACTGGAGAGCATTATGCTGAATGAAATAAGCCAGGTGGTGAAAGATAAATACCATATGATTTCACCTTTAACAGGAACCTAAACAACAAAACAAACAAGCAAGCAAAATATAACCAAAGACACTGAAATAGAGAACAGGCTGACAGAGACCAGAGGGGAAAAGGGAGGGAATTTCAGGGAAAAAGCAGAAGGATTCACAAGAACTAGTATAAAGGACACATGGACAACAACTAAGGGGGGATGGAAATGGGAGGGAGGTGGGGAGCAGTGGGGGGGCGACCTGCGATGGGAGTAGAAGACAGAAAACTGTACTTGAACAATAATTAAATTTAAAAACATAAAAAATGAAGTAAAAATAATAAACCAGACAACTGAATGTACAATGATTAAAGGAATTCTCACCTCGCTAGTTACTGTCTATGTCACGTAGGTAACGTAGGACGAATTGCCTGTGTGCACACTCACAGGTGAATCTTTGTGCGTGGGGAAGGTTTCTGTATGATGCAGACCCTAACAGGACCTCCCCAACTGGAGTTTTCTGTGGAGGCAGCAAATTAATGGGAAGCTCTTAGTGTATTGCCTGGCACATGGTGAGAGTGCACTAAATATAGGCTTCTATTGGGCTGTGTGTCCCAGTTGGAGTAGTAGATAGAGCATTTAATGCAAAGATGGGACTGCAGACTGTCATTATTGAAACTGATTTGATAAATCGATAGTAGCTGATACTATAAATGCATCCCTTAGGCATTGATGGTGCAATTTAAAAATGCAGTTAGTATAAAAGATCATTGTTTTGAAAGAATGACTCAATTCACCAGGTCATTTCCAGCACCAGGTTTCTCTAGGGAGGTATGTGACCTCAGGCGAGTCACTGAGATTTAGACCATCACCAATGTCTGAAAGTAGCATTTGAAGCTGGTACATTTGAACTAATTATAATTAGAGAAATTGAACTCAGAAATCACAGAGCTGATTGGTGGTAAAGTGTAAACTCTCTGTGTGGTGTTATTAAATGCTACTGATTAAGTACCATCAGCAGATGTATATTAGCAACCATTCAAAGCTGTCAATCAATGTCAACATCTATCAAACAAGATTGGATAGACACAATATGTGATGGACTTTTGACCTGTAATATCCTCTTTCTCTGTGAATCAAAATTAGGAATCATTCCAATCACTTAATCAATTCATTATGTTTTGCAGAATTGTGCATTGTAAATTGACAATTTACTTAACCAACTGAGAGTAAAGAAGCCCTGCTATCAGCCAGGGCTTCGGGAAGGTAGTTTCTTTGAGCTTCTGTGTTTTTGTGTCAAGAGCTGGGGTGAGACATAGCAGGGCTGTGATGTGGAAAGGGACCAATGTGACTTGACATTGTAAACCCCAGCCTCTCACACAGGGCAGCTGGTATGTGCATAGAAATATCAACACCCAACTTTTTTACATGCTACCCCATTGCTCCAGAGTTTGGGAGATAGTTGTTCTTTAGGATTCAAGAGTTTGTTTCCATTAACTGCATTGTAATATTACCTTTAATTTCCCTTCTTTACAATCAGCAAATGTTAGGGCTACATAGGGTCCAGTCACTCGCATTTGGTTGAGGAAATTAGGAGACAGAAGTGTCAAAAGCTAGTTAGGTGCCCAGTAGGAGGGCCATTCTAATTCTTTTGAACTGTTTTCTGATTTTGAATGAATGAGTGAATGGTATTTACTGAGTGTCGCCTTCTTACTATGTGTGGGTGCTTTAATACAGATCATCTGGAAACAAATTCCTCTACACTGTTTTCTAGTTTTGAGGTTATGTGATGCCTTGAGGTTTAATATTGCTGTCTTTCTTGAGAATTGATGCCTTTGTCACTATGAAATGTTCACATTAATCATCTGTAACAACTCTACTTAAAATCGGCTCTAACATTAGTACAAGTACAGAAGCCTTCTTTTTGCTGGGCTTCACATGCTATAACTTTATCCTTGTAGTTTTACTCTCTTTTCTAATGTTTTAGGAAAGTCTTATAAGTAACATAGTGAGGTGTTTTAAAAAAGTCTATCATTATACCATATGATGTCACCTATAAGTGGAACCTAATCAACAAAGCAAACAAATGAGCAAAAAAGAACCAGAGACTTGGACATAAAGAACAGACTGATAGTGATCAGAGGGGAGGGGGGATGGAGATCATGAAGGGGAAGGGGCAAGCCAAGGAACATGAATAGAGGACATACAGGCAGGAACAATGGGGGAGATTAACTGTGGGAATGGAGGTTCAGGGCAATGGGGAGAACAATGGCGGAAAAAGCAGGACAACCGTAACTTAACAACAATAAAAAACTATTGTTATAATCTTAAGACTTTTAATTTCAAAAATTAGTCTTATTATATGTAATGTGATTACAACTACCATCACACTCCATGATTTTTACTTTGATTGCCCATATGTTGTTAGTTCCTTTGTCTCTGTTTTCTTGTCCTCCTTTGGAATTTTGAACATTTTTAATATTTCATTTTTCTCTTTATTAACTTGCTTTTTATACCTCAATCACTCGTATGCACTCTTCTGTATATGAGTCTACGCTAAAGAGTCCCACGTACACCCTAGGCTTAATGAAGCCTAATATTAATTATCACTTGTACAGTTTCCTGACAGTGCTTGAATTTGAACTTGAGCACACATCAATTCTGTTTACCAATTTATTTCTGCCCTGTGTTATTATTGTTAGGATTTTTTAGTTCTTGTTTTATCTTATATCCCAAAGTGCATTTTTTTAGTGTTTCGTACAGACATGTTCTCTCTGAGGTAGCGTTGAGGTGGCATTATTTTTTCCTCACAAAAATATTCAATGATTCTGGCACTAGCCATTTGATTTATACTTCTTGTTCTAACTCCTTAAGGTAACAGCTTTCACCATTGATTTCCTACCTCTCTTTTTTCTATTACTTAACCTTTAGCTACAACTCCCTAATATTTTATGTTGTATTTTAGCTATTCTTTTAAAATATTTATATTTTCTTTTTGTCTGCTTGATGTCATAATGTTATTAATTTCTAATATTTTTGTCAGTGAGCATGTTCTATATGATTTCAGTCCTTTGAAATATACTGAGACATTTGTTACAGTCTGGCATATAACCCTGTTTAGGGAACACTTCCTGGGCAAAGAGAAAAGAAAAGTGAGTTATTTGATTGTTAGATGTAGTTTTCTATTAATCTTAACTAGGTCAAGTGAGTTGACTGGTTTTCAAGTACCCCCCTGTTGTTGATTTTTCCTTGGCTTGCTCTATCAGTCAAGAAGAGGATTGTTCAAATCTTCAGACTTGGTTATTGATTTCTCTATTTTGCTCTTAAACTCTGTCAAATTTTGCTGAGTGCACTCAGAGCTCTTTGGGAGAGTATATAAGCATTTAGAAGGGTGTCTTCTTGATACATGGATATTGGGTCATTATCAAACTCCCCTCTTGATGTTCTTCCTTTGAAGTCAACTTTAGTACAGCCATATCAGCTTTCTTGTTCTTGGTTTGCATCCTTTATCTTTTCATACTTGGTAGTGTCTTTCAATTGTTTTTTTTTTTAAATAGCGTGTAGTAGGATCATTTCAAAACTTAACTATCAAAAGTAGAGTGAGAGACATGTATTTACGTGGGTGGGGGGAAGTCTTCCTAAACTTAGACTAGCATCTGTGGCAGGGTTAACAGCTCTCCAGCCCAGTTTTCCTTTTGTAGGAGGGACACCGTAGGTCAAGACGTCCATATGTGTACATGTGCCCTGTACAAGCCCACACCAGTCAGTGCTAAGGAAGGCCAGGCATCTCACGGACTCATGCACAGACATTACTAATTGCTCCTAGAGCCCCTGTAACCAGCTAGCAGAGCCTAGTGAGAGAGGGGTGTGACGGTCACCCAAGGTCTTGGTTGTAGCCCAATTATAAATTAAACCAGATGAAGCAAAATACTGCGATATAGTGGGACTCTTAGTTTCCGTATTCACAATAGACAGCACAAAGATCCACATAGCATACAATTGCTGCTACACTTTTTGAAATTCTGTATAAACTCTAATATTCTGTCAATGTTAATGGCATTTGAAATACCCTGTCAAAACAATTGCAGCTGTGTTGTGTATAAAACATATAAAATGAGCTCCGCAAACTTGTCTTTTTTACTACATTATTTTTTCATTTTTCCCTTTTTCCCCCATGGATTACTTAAAAATAATTTTTATTTTTTAATTAAGATGCTAGGCATGAAGAACCTGAATAATTTAAGACTATTGTTCTTCTAAATACTTGCTAATGATATTCTTCTAGCATAGTTATTTTGTTATTACAGTTAGGGAAACTATGCTCTGCTATTTGGACTTGAAAATATTTCTGATTTTTTAAATGAACACACCACTTAGACGTACTGTACAGAGTTTTTCAGTGTACCAGGAAGGATTAAAAAATGTCATCCAAGGGTTATAGATAATTAAACTAACTAAATGTAAAATGTGTCATATGGGAGTGAAAATTACGCATGAATTTTGTTGAGCTGGAAATGTGTATTACTAAGTGACTTCAGATTTGTTCACTGTAAAACAAAAAGAATTACGGGAACATTATGTTGTCACCTCAGTCTGTTCCTTCTGCCTATGCTACTTTATCTTCCATATTCCGTTTGGTTCTTCAATTTGGCCCTTGAATAAATGAAAGATTATTTAAAATAAATAAATGTCAGCTTCAAAAAAATATCAAATACATTCATTATAATACTCCTGATGGGAAATTGGTACAAAGTGGTCACAGAAGTACTCATAGATCAGGTTTCCATCAAATGATAATAGAAATAAATTTTAGATGGACACACGTTTCAGGTCAGACAACGTAAGGATTGTTACCAGTGCCAAAGGAATGGTTTTACTTGCTTGTCTACAAAGCTGACCTTTCTCCACAGTGCCACTGTCTTCTCAGCTCCTCTGCTATTATTATAAGTGTGTTCCTCTGTCTAAAATTTTGATTATTGTTTTATTTCCATGGGTCATTAATTCTTTCTATTCTAGAGAAGATCCCTGTAGTCGAGTTCCTGAGGGACCTCTGCTTGTCACTTTCTCAGTTGTGTGCATTTTATATTTACCGTTGAGAATTTGAATAATGACGTATTCTCCAAGTGCTTGTAGGCTTGATTGCAATAGGCCTCTCAGGGGAATTCTGTGAGCTTTTACATCTACTGGAAAACTCCAATGAGAACATGTGTAACGAGGAATTTCTGGGACAAGAAATTACCGATTATCTATTTTTCAGAAGACATGGCACATTTGTAAATGCCTTTCTCTAAACACTCAGTGTCTTGAAGAGAGAAGCGAACATTTCCTAACCAATTTGTTGTTTTATCCAAGTTAATTGATCCAATATTTCAGTTATCTTTAACTATTTTATCTCTAAAATATCTTGACATCAAAATTGTTTCATGACATATATGAAGAATGACTCACCATGATCCTGTATGACTTGATTTAAACCATGCCATTGTATAAGACCACAACTAAAACATATTTCACAGTAGAACATGTCATCAAATTTCTAAGTCTTTCTGTTTGACTGAAATAAAATTCTTAAAATGTATGAAATTTTATCAAAGTTTCTTAAAAGGAAAACTCTTTATATTGTAGTTCCATAAAAATTAAAAAAAAAACTTTCTAGTCATGCTTTTGGCAAGAGGTTAACAGTCAAAATTTGTGGAATGAAAAAAGAAGACAATGATAAGTATGTGTTTTGCAGTCATAATGAAAATATATTTATGAAGAATTATACTATTGCACATAAATTATGCACTTCCATGATTAAAAATGGATTATTTTTCATCTTGGGTTGTGCTGAATTTCCAGCTGAGCTAGTGGAGGTTTTTTTTCCCCCTGAAAATAAATTTTTTACCAAGGGAAATTGCTGCAAAATCATAATTAAGTTCAACTTCTGTACCAGTTTTTCTTGAACCTTATTGTTCTCAGAAACCTAGGAGGAAGGAGACTCCCTGCATTTGTCAGGATGAGCTGGGAACTGCTTCAGCAAACATCACAGAATGCCAGCGGTCGGGCACAGCGGAGATGTAGTCTCTGTCACAGTACACAGGTCAGTGGGACCCCCACCCAGGCTTGGTGTACTTGGTGTCCTACATCTGACCTCTTTTGTGCTGGCTAACAGAGCTTCCTGGAGAACAGCCCTAGACACAGGCCCACTTAAATGAAAGGGTGCCAGGAAAAAGTATAAATGCGTGTGGGAGTGGATAAAATATTCAGAAAAGATGGAACTTAGGGAAGGGTTTTTATTCAGGTTATTTCCCAGAGATTTTTCCAGTATATAAAAGCCATTATTTTAATTTCCACCTCTCCCCCTACCAAGACTTTTCTCATCGATTTATGCAGTGCATATTATGGGCAGGAAACCAGGCTGAGCCCTGGTCTTATTTTCATTAACATCTGGATCCCAATTGAGGTTACAAGTACGGTATGAACAGATCACATCCGCAAAGACTGCTAGAGGTTTAACTGGCCCTTCAACAAACTGACAGCTAGAGTCTCGTATTTGCTACATTATTATAAATGACGGACTGCATTGCAAGATGATGCATCGGACCCCACAATAGAGTCTTTAACAACAAGCTTAAATACCACTGTCGAAGAGGAAAAAAGAGCTGGGAAAAAGAATAGCGTCTCTCTGATACACAGACTTTTCAGAAAGCTTGATTCTGACATTTCTGGTACAACAAGACAAAAGATGAACATGACTTTGCTCTGTAAAAACCAGAGTCCAGGAGAAATAAATGTCCATGGCTCCTGTTCCAATCTGAACCTCATTTTCCTCATTCTCTCAAACTGTTGTTCGCTGTACTGCAGGCTATAAAGGGATTTTCATCTGCTTCATCTTCTTGGCTTTTCCTGCTGTTTTTTAATTAAAGTTAAAAGAATTAAATGAACCAGGGAGGCTGGGGTTGCACCAGAATGAGAAAAGAGCAGACTGCCAGGCCCACTGAGGTGTGAGAGGTCACGGGCTGATTTCGGAATTATTATGCACAACGATTTTTTTTCCTGTCTAAAGATGAAACATTAATGTGTTTTAAAGCAGATTACAGAAATCTGAGTTCCAGGTCAGTTTCACGGAGTAAAATTATCTAGGAAAGGATATGCTTTTAAAAGTAGTTTCAGGCTATTTTAGACATTGTCCCCAATAATTGTGGTTATTTATGAATAATAAAATGTTCATTTTGCCATATATTTTGAGAATATTTATTTTCACTTAACATGGCAGTTTTTAGAATTTAAACAGATGTTTTCCTATTTATAAAACTAAGATATTTAGCCAGAGATTCTACCATGTGAAAACCATATTTTAAATATTTAGGGGTTTTGATTGGTTTAATGTGTATAGTAAAAAAAATAGACATACCTAACATATGTAGTAAAGAAAATAGACATACCTAACATGTGTAGTAAAACCCCCCCAGACATACCTAACATGTGTAGGAAAAAAAGACATACCTAACATGTGTAGAAAAAAATAGACATACCTAACATGTGTAGGAAAAAAAATACACACCTAACATGTGTAGTAAAAAAATAGACATACCTAACGTGTAGTAAAAAAAATAGAAAAAATAAATCTGAATAAAATGAAAAAATATTAATCCTGATTTTCAAAATGATTATGTATTCCAGCTTACTAAGAAATGGACATCGTTTTTAGTGAGGTGACAAAAAAAAATCTTTTTCTAATATCTAGTCCTTAAAATAGTTTCTAAAGCAGTTATCTATTCATGAAAGTGAATGCTGAAGTTTCCTGGGGTCAAATAAAGAAAACTCTTCTAAAAAATATGGAATATTTTATATAAAATATTTTATTTGTATATAAATATATTGATATATCTGTATATATGAAGGGATATATACATATATACACATATACATACATATACACATATACATGTACATATGTACTTGTGTGTGTGTGTACACACACACACACAAGTACATATATAAGTCCTTGACATTCTGACCTATCCTGACAGAACAGGAGAAATATTAAAGTAACAAGAAGAGAAAGACAACACAAACTTCTAATATCAGCTGAAGCAGACCTTCCACTCATCGGAACTTATTCACTCTATGCCTGGGGGGTTATTTGAGCTGCATGAACCTGCGTGTGAACACACGAGCAGGCAGCAGACAGACAGGGCAGATGCCGCCTTCCCCTGCGCTCTCTGGAACTGGAGAGCAGCTGTGAGGGTGGGGGCAGCCACTCTGGCACATGATTTATGCAAGGACCAAAATAGATGCTACTCTACACGAATTTTTTTTTTAAAGAAGGAAACTTTAGGAGTAAAATCTAAACCGCATTTGTAAGACCTGGCAAAAATCAAATTATATCCCTATAACAATGGAGTAGTCAATCATCATATATGAGAATTAAGGTTTTCCCCAGGCAATAAACCCTAAATTCCCAGAGTCAATTGAAATGTAAATCATCTAGCCATCATTTTAAATCTAATATATCTTCATTAACCTAAAAGTATAGCTTGCCAACGCAAAGTCCATCTCAATCATAATCCAGAATGGTGCTATTAATTCACAAATGACTTCTAAATTCCCGGATGTCAAGAGAATTAGAGCCTGACAGCTCTTCCGTTCTGTGTGGCAGGCTGCCTGTTACAGGGGAAAGAGAAACTGACAGAATCGGATTCTGTCCTCATCATTAGTTACTAGGGAAGTTTGGGGACAAAATGTCTCCACGTTGGCTGACCCTCGGTTCTCCTAACTCTTAAATGAGAATATTTATACTCGCTATTTCGTACATCTCCTATTCTTCTCTTTTAAACCTACGCTGGCCAGTCTTTCTTTTCTGTCTGTCTTGAGAACATGCACCATATCTGAGAGTTTCATTGCTTACCATCTCATTAGTTAGCTTGCCGTTACTGTACGTATATCAGCAGAAGACAGGAGAGTCTCTGAGTCAGAGAAGGAAGACAGTTGATTACTCGCAGCAACAGCAGGAGTCAGAGGGACATAGTCCTGTTTGTTATCCTTGTCCTCATCCCCCTGGATGGTGTGATAAGGGCTCGCTGCTGTGTCTACACACAGCAAGTGTTGGTGAGGATAGAGATAGGAGCAAGCCCTTGTGCGGGGATGATGTGAATGCAAAATGGTGCCACGGCTGTGGAAGCCAGTGTGCTGGCTCCTCAGAAAATGACGCCTAAAATTCCTCTGCGATCCAGCACTTCCCCCTGGGTATACAGTCGAGAAGGACTGAAAGTAGGTGCTTGGACAAATATTTGTACAGCAGCACTCACAGTAAACAAGTGCAAACAATCCAAATATTCATCACAGGCTACATGGACAGACACCACGTGGTACACACAGACCATGGGACATTATTCGGCCTTGAAAGGAAATGAAGTTTTGGTACATACTACAGCGTGGATCATCTTCTGAAATTTAGTTTGTTTGGTTTCTACACCTCTTAAGCACTCTAATTGGTTTTTGTGTGTCCTCAACTGTTTGATAAATGAAAACTGAAAGAGGGAAAGGAAAAAGGCGTATGACTTTGTCATACTTTTGTTGATAGCTCAGGAGGACCAGTCGGTCAGTCGAGACCAGCCACCACTAAGAGTGGTAGGCTTTGGCCTAGTTCACGGCTGTGAACATTGCCTGTGAGCCGATGGCTCTGAAACTAATCCCGCCCCACTTTGTAGAGGTGTATTTCCAGCCCAGCTGCCCCCAGATACTTTCAGACTGCAGACCAATCCTGCTGCTTGTCTGTGCAGTACACACCAGTCATTCCCCTTCCATTCTGAAAGTCAGAGCTTTCCTTTCATTGGCCGTGTGGAAGCAAATTGGGGTTCGCTCTTCATTCAAGCTGGAGATGAATGGCTCTCACAGGAGACAAGTGGCGACGTACCTGGAAGGATCAGCCCTCGGGCAAAAACCCATCATTAACACAGACTTTTAAAAATACCTTCAAGGTGCAGAATGGATATGACATTTCAGCCTTAATTTGCATAGCATCGATGGTCGTAAACTCAGTTTATCTAATTAAAATCTAGTTATTCAGAGCAGTTTTGTGATCCTGAGGAAGAGTCTAAAATCCATACATGTGCAGTGAGAATATAAACATCCTCTGTCATTCCATACGCACTGGTAATGAAAGCAGGGGTGGGCAGGTGCGGCGTCACCTGGTACAGAGAGGGCGAGTCCAGGGAAGGCAGGGCAATGCCCAGCCGCTGAGAGTTCCAGGTCCAGGCTTGGGCATGTGCCAGTGGGGTTGGGGGGGGGGTGTGCAGGCTGCGCTGACCCACAGGAGCAGCAGTGAAAGTGGCGTTGGGAATAATACTGTTGGTAGTTACTCTGTGCAAAACAGTATCTTGTGAATTACTTGCATTATTTTGTTGAATCCAGCAATCCATTGAGAAATTTATTACTACTGTCTGACAAATGAGCAAATAGTACGTAGGCTATTTAGAACCCCAGGCTATGGGAAAGAGGTCTGAAAACTCTAATTCTGGTTTCGCTCGTTCTGCTGGGGGCACTGTTTCATGTGAGAGGTTCTGACCCCCTGCTGACCCATCAGTGAATAAATACTTATTAGCCACCAAGTGAATATTTGTGGAGCTGAGCCTGTGCCAATTAGTACCCAGTCAAGCAACTGGCATGTGGCATGTATGCAGATGGGTCACAGCAGCCTGTCACTAGCTGTGTGCGTCAGAGATTTAAGCGAGTTTGACACTTGTGAGACAGATGGTGAAAAACACTATTATAAATATATATTCTGGGTTTTCTAAGCTGCCATAACAAGGTCTGTTTTTCTAGTGCAACAACTGGCATATCTTGCCTGTCATTCATCTTGACTTTAAAATATGTATAGGTATTATATGTAACCCTACCTTAATTTTCTGGTCACTCTTCAGGCTAGTTTAAGGATTCTTATAAAACTTATCTATTTGCAGAATAACCACCCGAGTAATTGATGTCTATTCTGACAACCTCACCATCAACCTGGCTAGACGCTGCAATACTGAGAAATCGATGGATTCTGTTCTGTCTCTAAAAGGGGAGACAAGGGTTTGGTGTGTTCAAACAGCATGTGTTTTGTGTCAGGAAAACTTAAAATCACCTCATGGCTCGGCCACTACCCAGCTGTGGAAATGTAAGCAGAGTACTAAAAGTCTTAGCATCTCAGCTCTGCACAGATTCAGAATAAACAATAATATCTACTAGCAGTACTTTTTCCTTTATTTTTATTGTTTACACTATTACGGGAGTCCCCATTCCCAACGCCGTGCCCCCCGCTTTGCCTGCCTGCACCTAGGCCCCTCCTTCCCTCAGGCCATCACCCCACTATTTTGTTCGCGTCCATGGGTCATCTATGTATGTTCTTTAGCTAATCTCTCCACCTTGTCTCATCCAGTCTCCCCACCCCCAGCTCCCCCCTGACAGCCATCAGCTTGTTGCATGTATCCCGGCCTCTGTCTCTGTTTTGTTAGCTTATTTTGTTCATTAGATTCCACATGTAAGCAAAATCATATGGTGTTTCTATTTCTGTGACTGGCTTATTTTGCTTAGCATAATGCTCTCCAGGCCCAACCTTGCTATCTCTATGCTTCAAATATAGTGTCTCCTGTAATGGTCTCAATGATTCTTTGAGATCGCTGTTCTTAATGTCCCCATTTTACAGATGAAAAAATTGTGGTTCAGAGTGTCTTAATATCACACTCAAGACTGTTGCAAGTTTAGCTGAGAAACAAGAATGCAAGCCCTGGGCCAAGGAAGAGAAAGCCAAATTCCCCAGCCTTCCATAGTTCTTTTTCCTTTTGCTGTCTACCCCAAGGTTTCAACCTAATGGGTTCTTCTTCAGAAGCCACCACATTTCTTGGAACTTTTGGCCTTTTTAACATGTGATTTAGAACGTCCAACAGAACCAACAATGTACCTGAGGCCCAGTAAGATAAGTCAAAAGAGAGAAAGACTATCAATGCTGTGATTTGCAAATTTCTGTGACCTTGAGTAGGCTTCCTGGAGGCTGTATGAGGTCTCTGCATTTCTCTCCCAAACAAGCTCTTTCTGTGGTTCCAGAGGTGCCATAGACTCTGGGGGAAAAAAGGTGACATGTACCTCCTAATTTCCTAAAAAGAAATAACCATCTTGAGTACATAGTAACTGGTAGAATTATTAAAAAAAAATAAAACATTGTACAATGGGAGAGCATTTGACAATGAATCAAAACATTTATGGGTGATTATTTTTAGAGAAATAGGTATTTTCTTTAGTACAATTATTTTATTCCTTGTTATGGAAGGGGAGGCTGTGCACTGGCGATGCTACTCTCTACACAGGATTCTGCCCCTGGTCACGGGCGGTTCCCAGAGCACGGGCCCTTGAGAATCTTTACCTAGGAAACAAAGCTATAAGAACATGGGAAGCTTTTGCAGTAGTCTCCATGCAAAAACAGTTATTACGTTTCTGTGTTATACGTACTATCAAGATATGGTTACCTCCTTGTTACTGATGAGGAACATGGCAATAGGGAGACTGAACAACCCACCACACTTCACGTATACCACAAGCATTAGATCGTGGATTTGAACTTGATGCTGACTCTCTTCAGAGCCTGACACTTAATAGCTTCTTCCTTCTGCAATTCTCAGTGAAATGCATGGCTATGTGATGAGTGGGGGTAGATATAATATAAGAGCATTAATGGTTGTAGATTAATTTTAATTGCAGAGGTCACATGCATTATAAAATGTACCTGATCATGTTAATTTACAGTGTTGGCTTAATCTACTTAAAACTTTTTGAAATAATGTGAGTTGCCTCACCATTTTACATAATAGACTTTTTTCCTTCTCTCTCCTCATCCTTTAAAGGGTAAGTAATGAACTAAGCCTGGGCATATAACATTATGTAATAATCAAATTAGATGGATTTGTTGCTTATGAAAAATTTAGCAAGAGTAAGTATGGTCAGTTTAATGCAACCAAATTGTGTTGCATTGAGTGTCAGAGAATTCTTTTTAAGCATCATCTGTTTTTATGAATTAACTCACCTGAGAAATCTGCCCACAGTGCTTTCCCTTGAACCCTAGGTGGCAGCAGAGGTACAATTATTATAACCAAGCACAATAGAGTGACAATTTGCTTATCAAAACCAGAAAACTTTTAAATTCTTGAAACCAAATGAAGGAATTACATTAGGTTAAAACTGATAAGTGATTTATTTGTGTACTAAAGTATGTCTCCCAATTATCCTTTCATCCCATTTATGGTATAGCAATTTTAACATATTTTTAATGTCAAGAAATTACTCCTCCATATAAACAGGAGTGAATGATATTCAATCCATTCACTGAACCAGACTTTTTACTTTTCCAAGTTGCTAGATTTGTGAGCACCTTTAAACTCTCTGGAGGAAAAAGGGAGATAAATAGGATGAGGCTGGGTGAGAAAATGTTTTGAGACCCCGTGAAGTAGGGAATGCCAACATTAATTCTGCCTCTCAGAGTCCTCGGAATAACCTGCAATTACAATTAGGAGATTAAAAGCATCAGCTCTAACAGGTGGACATCTTTAAAAGGTATTGTAAGATAGCTGCTCACTAATTACTCATTGATTGCTCCATCTCTTTAAGGCACTGTCAGATTTATGGCTAAAGAAATAGGGAAGAAGAGACAACTCATGACCATTAAGTACACATTCCAATCAGGTGACGTTGGCATTCTGGGTTGGTCTTGCTAGGAGATGACTATTTTCCTCCCATTCACTAAGCTGTGGTCTTCAGTCCTGCAAAAGCCTCTGACAGGCTCCAGTGCCGAAACTCAGGGGCAAATAGGGGCTGCAAAGAAAGATATGGGCCGGGCAAATATGGGGAAGTACCCTGCTGGTGGGGAAGGGGGAGGAACAGACAAGTAGGAGCAGCCACCAATCAGGATTCATAGAGACCAGCTTCAGCAAGGCAGGAGAAAGAGTCATACTGGGCTTGGATTTGGAGGGGTAGAAAGAAAATATCCCACGTAACCTGTGCATGGGGCTGCTAGGGCCACCATAACAGATGCCATAGACTGGGGGGCCGAAGCAACAAAAATATATTTTCTCATGGTTCTAGAGGATGAACGTCCAAGATAAAGGTCAGCACGTTTGGTTTCTCCTCAAGGCTGTCTTGTTGGCTTGTAGATGGCTGCCTCTCAGTGTCCCCATGTGGTCATCCCTCTGTGTCCAATTATCCTATCCTATGAGACCAGTCCTAATGGATTAGGGCCCACCCTAAGGACCCCATTTAACCAGAATTAACTCTGTAAAGACCCTATATCCAAATACAGTCATGGTCTATGACAGGGGGGTTAGGGCTTCAATATGTGACTTAGTGGATACACAATTCAACCCAAACAACCACCACCTAAGTGATCGCAGGAGAAAATCAACCATATTGAGAAAAGCATTGAATTCCTTGATTTCAATGATCAGTTCCAATGTGCCTTCCAATACCTGAAGTCTCAGGTGGGAGCAGGGCACTCTGTACCTTGAGTTAAACTGTATCCTCTGACCACTGTTAGATCCAAGCCAAGGTGGAACTTCTTTAATCCACTGCCCTTGTGTTCTCTGCATTCTCCCTTCTTCGAAAGCTGTTAGGAAAAGATTCGATAAATAGAATTTATACTCTGTAAACTGGTAAAGCTGAATGTGTGGCCTCATTTGCATTTCAACAGGGCACAAAGCCTTAACCAGGAATTTCCCAAACCCTGTTATAGGACTACTAATATTCTAAGAGATAGTAATCTATATTTCCTTTTCAAAGAGGGTTCTCTCAAAATGAAATACAATTAAAAGTATAAGCTATAGAAAGTTGAACAAATGCATACTTATTTTAGAGCGTATCAAAGCCCATATTTATATTTCAGGTTCTAATAGCACAAAAATCTTCCTAACCTTGCCTTAAACCAGATAAGCAAATAAAATTGAGAAACATCGGCCATCAGTAGGTTGGGGGAGGGGGATGAAATAGCGGCTCATCTTGGCCCAAGTTATACTGGAAATTTATGTAATCCCAGGAAAATTGTTGAAGGTTGGTAAACATGCACTGTGTTAGAGGCACAAAGACTTTTTTTTTTTTTGCTGTGTTAAAGAGTTACTTGATTGACAAAATTCTATACACAGCCGTGTGGATTTGAGTATTTTTGTGTGTACATGTACATTAAAGATTTATAATACATAGTCCAGCTTTCAGTTTTAGAACATACTTCTAGAACTCATTATTTTTTCTATGCAAGACAATTTTCAGAAAATTTTTATAAATGTCTCAAAAAGAGAAATTCTGGATCTTTTCTCTTTAGAGTAGGCATGTCTCAGCACACACCATCTGCTGTGTGTCCAATGCCTCAGTCTTCAAGCTGCGTATGTCTTAGCAGCTACTACCCTTCAGGATAAGTGAGCACCAGCTGACTCCCAGGGAGAAAGCACTGGGAGCCTTCTGTACGTCACCTAAACCAACCCATTCCACACCAGGTGTGAATGACCCGGATGTCGGAATGCTGCTCCCATAGGTGTGTTCCTCTCGTTAGCACTAGATATTGCAGGGCTCTGAACACAATGGTCCCCGTTTAGCTGTGGACACCTGAAGCGCTCTTCTGTGCCACATACAGGCTCTGCGGATTAGAGGGACTCCATGCTTGTAGCTTTGGGAGGCTCGATAGGAATCTATTATTAATCTCATTACCTAGCATCAAAGAGTTCTAGACTACTGCAGTTGACTAATTAATACACTGCTGAGAAAGTAATTTCCATGCCGCCAGCATGAAGACAGAATAATATTCATCTTTCCTGCTGACAAGGAGAATCTGCAAGAAATAGATTTTGCTATAAAACAGGGTTTATTATTTTCTACTTTCTGGAGAGATAGATAGAAGACAATAATTCTCTTTTAAATAAAGGTGAACATGTGTGTTCTCTAATGTTACCAAGTCAGAATATGGGAACTTGGAAAGAATTAGAGATCATTTACTTTGGTTTTATTTTGGCCATGTTTCATCCCTTCCCCTTCAAGTCAGAGATATTGGAGAAGAGGGTAGAGGGGCCCAGTGTTCTGGGCTCCTGTGGCATCTCCCCAGAACCTCCTTCTAGCGAGTCATCCCAGCACTGATTTTACACAGAGGTTCCACTTGACCTGATATTTGGATGAGACTTGTGCTGCCTATAAGTCTGATGGGCAGTGGCGATTCACAGAGCAGTGATTCTGGGGACTGGTCACCTGTGTGTAAGTCCCGTGCTCCACAGTTATCAGATAACACCTGTCTCTGTTAATTTCCCCATCTGTCAGACTGGCCTAAGAAGAGTGGCCCCTCCTTGGGCTTTCAAGGACAGTAAATAGGTTACTGCGTGGGAAGTGCTAAGAACAGTGGCTGTCACATGGGAAGGACCGTATAAACAGGACTTTTCAACCAGACAACAGATGAGGCCAGTAGAGCTTATAAATTGAGAAAACTACAAAGGGAGTTTACGGCTGACCTGCTGAGGTCCAAGGGCATGAAAGACATATTTATATTTACATGGCAAAGCAGCAGCTAAGGCGATAGCAGGACCTACATGTTTAATATTTATTGAAATGTATGTTACTCCTAGTTACCAAGCAGAGGTTCAAACATAGTTTGTGTAAAGGTAGTGAGGCTGACACCCATGTTTGAAAAACTGCTCCAAATGTTTAAATTGGTAAGTTTTTGTTCTTCAATGCTGAGGTTCCACTGTTTTCTAGTGCTGTTTTTTTTTTTTAAATAGAGGTGTGCATGGATTTCTAGACAGTGTGAGATAGATGGGGTGATCCTGTCCCCTGAGCCAGTTTTGGCCGATTGCCCCACCTTCTCTGCTCAGGGTCTCCCCCGTGAAGCAGAGCTTTAGCTGGGTGATAAGTGCATTAGAGCCAAGAACAATACTTGGGACAGATCAGCTGTTCAATAAATATTTCTTGAATAATCAAGTGAAAAAGGCAACTAAGCTCCTCTTTCTGTTCATCTCATCGAAAGCCCACCTTTTAGGTATCAATGCTTGATGTGGGAATGTTTGCCCGGCAGGACAGTCTGTGGGTGCTTCACCAAGTCACCGGGGCCTGGACCCCTGTGGGCCCTGAGCCAGCCTCTCTCAAGGGCTGTGAAGCCCAGTTCAGTCTGAATGCTTCTTGTTCTTTGCTAGAAGTTTCCCTGTCAGCCCCGGCCTGGGGGAGTTATTTCTGCTGAAAGGACGCACAGGCTGCTGTCTCATGAAGGCGCTTTTCAAGCTAGCAGCTCCCCTGCTACAGATCAAAACAGATCAGATCAGAGTCTCCTACTAATCACGTCTGACACTTTTGAGCCAGACTCTTCTGGTTGGCCTTGAAATTGGCCTTCAATTTCTATGTGTAGGTAACCAGTGCCTGGCATTTGGCATTTGTGATGCTAATTTGTCTCTTTGTTAGTACCCATGTGGCTCTTAATTGCTTGCTAATTCTCCTAGTTACCATGTTTTTGTACCTTGGCCCGGCCTTGGCCCATGCTGCCCATCACACCTGAATCTGCCCACTGTACCTTATGGCCGCTGGTAGCACCCAGGTCAAGTTTCTTCCCACTCCCTTATCAAATGTGGTCATGGCCTGCCTCCCTTCCCACCTGCGCAGACGCAGACACTGACACTCTCAACCTGGCAGGGTTTTATTTTTTCAAATTCTGGTGCTTTTTAATTCTGTTTTTCTGTTCAAGTTCGCATTGCTATTTCTCCTTTGCTTTGGGGGCTCCCATTCCCAATTACTTATTCCAAAAGGAACACTGTCATGTATTTTTTTCCATCTGAATCTTTTGCATCTCTTCCTGAGCCTCCAGGAGCATGGAAATATATGTAGGTTCTAGTCTGTGCCCTTTTTCAGAAAACCAAGCTCTGATATTACCCTCTGCACTGTTCTGTTTGACCATGGGTACATTTTTTTAAAATATACTTTTGTTCACTAAAATCTTTGTAAAAAATACAAGCATACAAAATGATGGTTTCCTAGAACACAGTTTTTTGATGTTTTAAATTACTTTTTTTTTTTTTTTTACAATTTTGAACTCAAAAACTTAATTACTGAGAAGACATCTTTAGGCATTTTTGTCTTGAGATCTAAACTTGTTTCTAAATATCTATGCTGGACAGAATATGTCTGTCTGAAATACTCAACAATCCCTTCTTACTGCCTGAAAGCATATGTATGTGTAAGAAATATCATAGCTTACCACATATATGTTGTATGAGTCTTTTGACTATATCAGTTTGATCACCATGAATCTGGTCCTACAGTGTCAAGTGGCTTGCAAAAAATCATTGTATAAATCAGTCTTCTTAAGCTATTTTTAAAGCAAATATTAAATTTCCTTCTTTTTACTCCTCTAACCCAGATTTTCAGTTTTTATTTTTAACTTTCTTTAGCAGGCTCTTCCTTACTGAAGAACCGTAATTAAAGAAAACCATTTAAAAAACTTCACAAGCTCTTGAATGTTCTGAGCAATTAGGCTAGGTAATTAGAAACATGATAAAAGAGAAGCTTGGGAAAAGGATTTAAACCCCTGTTGAACATTTTTATCAAAAAGTGAATAAAGAATAGAGAAAATTAAAAGCATAGTTAGTATCTTGTGGGCAAAGGATAAAGCCAATTATTCTGGAACATGCTTATTTATCTAGATTTAGTTATTCATAATAAGTAGAGAACTCAGATTTGTTGGAAGAAAAAGAAAGTTGTTGTTTTTTTCATCTTACTGGCCAAAAAATAATAATAATAACATGGCTACATGGGGAAAGGATTTTCTACCTTGTAATACTTTTCTGTTCAGTTCTTCAAAGGATAAGTTAGAGAGATATTCAGTATATTTCTGAAGTTAACTAGGTAAAATGATCTACTGTGCAAATCAAAAGATAAAGTTTAGGACAAGGGCAATGGACCTACTATGTTCAGGAACTAACCTGGGGACAGTCCACTGGCGGCATTGCACGCAAAGCCATCCAGAGCAGTTCCTTGAATTAACAGGGCGTTCCGACTGCATACGGTTTGGCAACTTGAACTAGTGCTGCAGAGGGGACATTTGCAAACTGAGACAAGCAGAAAAAAATCTGGGAAAATTAGTGAATGTAAAGACTACTCCCTGACCTGGAAGCTTCATGTGTAATCTTGAAAGAGCACAATAAAACCAAAACAAATAAGCTCTTGGTATTATGAAGAGAAGGAACACATTTTTCTGCCTATTTTTCTAAAGCGGTCTGATAGAGCTATAACGATGTGAGGTTTCTCATAAAATTTATCACTTGGACCATTTTCAAGGGTATAGTTCGGCGACATTGACTAGTCGCATTGTGTCACCACCATCCATCCATCCCCGAATGTGTGTCTACCTGTCTGTCCCAGCTGGAACACTGTGTCCATGAAATGGTCCCTCCCCATTCCGTCCCCACTTCCCTGAGGAAATCACATCAGTCCACCTTCTGCCTGTGTGACTCGGGGTCTCTGGTCAACTCATAAGAAGTTTTTAATGACTGGCTTACTTCACTTACCATAATGTCACCAAGGTCCCCATATGTCATAGCATGCATCCGGATGTCTTTCCTATTTAAGGCTGAACAAGGGTCCATGACACATACATACCACATTGTCTTTATCTATTCACCTCTCAGTGTATCAGTGAGTTGCCTCCTCCTCTCAGCGCTGATGAGTAATGTTGCCTTTCACATCAGTGTATGAATATCTGGCGGGGCACCTGGTTTTCCTTCTTTTGCATATGTACTCAAAATTGGAATGGCTGGATGGCATGATGATTCTTTATTTAACTTTTTGAGGGGCCATCATCCTGTCTTCCATAGCTGCTGCACCATCTCACATTTCTGTTAGCGATGCACAGTTTCTCCACATCTTTCCCAGCACTTGTTATTTTGAATGTTTTCAACGATAGCTATTCTAGTGGATGTGAAGTGGAATCTTATAATGGGTACACTTACAAACAACAGCAAATAATGGGCAAAAATAGACTAAAACCAAGGTTATGACACTTTCTCCATTCTTTCTCACCCTAAATTTTATGTTCTCACTTATTTCTGTAATTGGAATTCCAGAGGTCTCAATGGTCCTAAATCGGGGTCAAGATTGCACTCGACAAAGCAAGTTGTTAGTGGGGGTTAAACACAGCTGACCTGCGTAGGTCTGGTTTCAAAGCTGCGATCTGTCATGGGCATTGTGGAAATGAATTTTGAAAACACTCACATTTATAACATAAGATTTTTTTCTCAATAGGGGCCCTTTTAAATAAAATATCATAATTTTGACAGTTAATTACGAGCCAGAAGTATGCAGATTAAAATGACTTTGGACATCAGGAAAGCCTTTGGTATATTAAAGATGAAGGGATTCCTGCATGAGTCCTTCTGTTTCCCGAACAAATTAGTCAAAAGATAAATGACTTAATTTTGCACCTGCCCTGCCTCAGGCTTATTTTGAGTGTCTCAGGTGGTCTAATGGTCCTGGGCTATCACATGACTGATAATGGAGTTTTATTTGCCTCTTCACTACTCTTAGTGGTTTTGACATATACTTTAAAAGTACAGAGAACAAATGTTCTTCAGTTGTGTCAAAGACCACATTTTTTTTATTTCCTTGGAACTCAAAGTCATAAAACTTTTATTTTATGATTTCAGGTTCAAATGGCACGGTTTGTTTATCTCAATTATTTAAGAAAAGTAATCAGATTATGGTTTTTTTCCTGCTTTTTTGGTACTTTGACTCTTAGGAATGAAATTTTTCAAAACTGTATTTGCTCATATTACTTCATGTCAACACCTTATTTAAGCAATTGGATTTTGGTATTTTTGTTCCCTGGAGTTACATAATTTTAGAATATCTGGGAACAGTGAAAGGAACTAACCCAACTTAGTTTCTAATTTTGAAGAACTGAGCTCTCAAAAAAATGGACTCACTCAGAACGGGCTTCCTGGTTACCCCCAGGCTGGACGTAAACTGACTGGTCAGGTGGTGACGGATCTGCTACTTGCTTAACATCCAGTGTCCCTGCACAGCCGGGTGCATGGAAGACTCCACCTAAATCAGACAGTCGGGGAAATTACATTCAAGTGTCCATCTACATGTTATCATTCACCATTTTTGTTGGAAATCTTTCTAAAACCTCTTTGGTGTTCTTGCCCTTCTGAATTGCTATGCAAACATAAAAACAAACCAAAAAAGATCACCACGCTCATCCTGAATGCTGGTTATCATATTATGGAGGTTTCTGAAAACAAGGTTGTGGGGAGCATGTTTTTCTCAACTTTGCATCCTGCATCGTTGTAAGAGAGCACCGTCTGGCAGGTGTTCACGCACTGGGGCGTGGCCTCCATTCTTTGTGGCAGAGACCTGGAACACCAGGATGGCTAGCTTGGAAGCTCTGGCTTCTGAGTGAGCTATTTCTGAACTCATGATGGAGAAAACTTACTGCTGGTCTTTTTTTAACATCATTCCTGGGTCCAGCTCACATTTAGGACCCTGTGGAAATGGGGTTAAGATAGAAATGCCTTCTTTCTCTACTGGCTGTGGATCTTAATACTTCCCTATACATTGTCCACATCTATCCTACCTGCCACTTACGGTTTGAAAAAGCCTTTGCCTTGTCAATAGTTTTTAAAGTTTGAATTTATTGAGCTAACAAAATGAAATACACTCATTTAGAGTACTGCAAATAGTATGTAACATTACATTTTCCCTATAGGCAAATGTGTCTACACTTTTAAAATATAATGGAAACAATAGTTTTATTCATTTATGCACATTTTTTCCTCACTCCAGAAGGTGGGCCCAGCGATGTAAAACAAAACACAACACGAAGCCTTATGTGCAAGATGGAGACTCAGAAACACTCCGCACCTTGCGGATTTTTTTCCGTCCCTGGGTTTTCCCATTTTATTTCCACAAGCCTTTCTACAGAACTGCATCCCGAGATACACTCCTGTTCTTGAAACATATGGACGCAGATGGTCCTGAGAACGCTGCCTCACCACACGGTTCCTGACCTCAGGTGCAGGCTTTCCATCTGCTTCCTCCAAAGGACACAGGTCTTCCTGGCCTTGGGGACCTTGGGCAGGTTGGTTGCTCCACTTTCAGTGGCTGTGACTGTCCTGGGACTCCGCCTGCGATGGTGAATTATTAGACTGTGCACTACCAGTTAGCTCCCACATTTGGTGCGTGTCCTGTGATGTCCGCAGAGTGCACAAGCAAGTACCTCACCCTAAACTATTGGAAACGATACTATTTTCTATTTACATGATTCCAAGCTCCACGTAATATAGAAGCAGCAGTGTTATGCCAGAAAGGCCATGAGACCTACCTCACGTGTACTTACGGAGAGTGACAGGCTGGGGTGCGCCAAGTAGCCAAATCCATAGAGTTATGAATCCTAATTTTATGAAAATCACTCACTTAATATTCAGTTCTGACCAGGGCTCTGGAGCTCACTGTCTTAATCTTCATTGTGGTGGTGATATTAACTGAGAATTCATAAAAACCTCAGGGAAATAAATGATCCTCTGCACGAAAACTATTTAAATTACCCTCGTGCAATATTTTTAAAAGACAGAACTACAGTATGTTTTTATTTGTAACTTAATAACAATTTTTTTCAAATTTCAAAATAAGTGTATTGACCTACTCAGATTTTATATGTATACCAAACATATAGTAGTTAAGGAATTTCAATATTTAAGTGATTTTATTAAGAATACCATGAAATGTTTTCATTGCATATTTTTTATTTAAAAGTTACCCATAGTAAGATCAGGTTTTATAAATATAAAATATATTATCATTTCCATCAGCAAAGAGATAGTATTTGATTTCATAACTAAACACACCCAGTACGACTAAAATTTTGAGGGGCTGACTCTGTGTAGTAGGCACTCCCAATTCTCATCAAGCCAGGCTGGTGGGACCAGCCATTTGGGGCAGGGGAAGAGGTGGCTGACATGATGAAATGTATTCAGAAATAGGCTTATGGCAAGATTTTTAAAATGAGATCCTCTGCTTAAATATGCTGAAAGCATATTGTTTAATTTACACGTTTATTCATAATGTGCTGACCCCTGAATTCCATCCTCAGAGGGACATGAGGTTCACATAAATTAAGAACCTGTATTCTAAATTTATTTACTGAATCAAGCCAGTCCATAATAAAAATGGATTTTTTGGGCCATGCTGTTTCAATGCCCTACAGAATCGCCACTGTTTGCTTTCAGTTGTGCCGAGTACCAGTGTAAATAATAAGCATCGGAAGTAATTTAACACACAACACTGGTATGGGCTTTTCAGGGACGTTTTTCCTTCCGTCGTTCATCCATTTTAAAAATATTTGCTGGCCCTGGCTGGCATAGCTCAGTGGATTGAGTGCGGGCCTGGGAACCAAGCAACCATGGTTCGATTCCCAGTCAGGGCACATGCCTGGGTTGCAGGCCAGTTCCCAGCAGGGGGCGCACGAGAGGCAACCATACATTGATATTTCTCTCCCTCTCTCCTTCCCTTCCCCTCTAAAAGATAACTAAAATATTTTAAAAAAATATTTGCTGAGCACTTACTCTCTGCTAGGCAGTGTTAAAAGCCATAGTAGTATAGTTAGGGTGGCAGGGGTTGTTAAAAATCTGCTTTTATTGAACAGCTACCGTCTAATAGTTTTGAAGTACAGACAAAATGTGATAACAAAAATAGGCAGATGCCACACCCTTTTGGAGGATGGTAAGTGTGGGAAAAGTCAAGCTCAGAATGAACAAGAGGGGCGAGGGCAGGTGCGGTTCTGGAGCGGCCATGAACGTCTCCATGACCAGGTGCCCACGGTCACAGCGGGAAAGGAGGGGGAGGACTTTTGGGTAAGCTGAGCGCTTTTTCACTCAGTTTTACTCAAATTGATTAGATATCTATTGAGAACATAGGATATGTCACAAAAAAGTTAAATATTCAGAACACTAAAGCACCCCGTCTATGTTCTCAAAAATTATTTCTTAAGACACACACACGCACACACATATATATATATATATATATATGATAAATTATAGTGCTATATATTTGTTTTGGCTGATGGATATTACTTGGCTTTGGAGTTTGATGGAAAAGTACATTCATTATCCAAAAAACTGACAGCTCTCTCATAGTTTTAAACAGGCTCCCTCAAGCCTTATTTAATAAAAGCTTTCCTGTTGGTTCATCTAAGTGGTGCCCTTTGGTGAGTTCCAGCCTCTATCAGTTTAAGGAGCGCAACCCTTGGATTAATGGGTGGGCTGAGGCACTGCTGCCCGCCCGTAGTCAGGCCTGGAATCCCCATTAAAGTGGAGGTCAGAGAAGGGAATGGGAAAGCCAAGGTCAGCGAGGGCTGGTTTGAGCAGGGCCTGGGCTGGTGAGAGTCGGAGACTTTGTGCTCCGTTGGCAGATCTGGGAAGGAGACCAATCCACAGATCCTTGTATGCGATGCTTTGAGGCTCCTGAACCATGTGGCATCCGGGGAAATAGTCATCTCCGCCCAAATTTCGGAAAGTGTTTGCTCAGAATGTCGATCTCAAAAGTAAAACATCATGTTGGAAAATCCATGAAAACATAGGGAGTCCTTCTCCAAAGTCTCAGTAGTGATGTTTCAATCATACCTGAAGTGTCTTTCTGCCTCTATTATTAATATTTGAATAATGCACCTGCTTATTAATCCCTATTGAATCAATAAACCGCTGCAGAACTTTCTTGCTGCTCCCCATTACTTTCGAACCCCCACCATAACGCCATCCTGTGGAGCCCTCTAGGTTAATACTTCAAAGTGGTGCTCTCAGATGTCAATATTTTAAATCTATCAGAACTCCCAGTTGGTCTCTAAATAAAGTCCGAATTGCTTTTTTTTCCAAAAGCAAGAATTTGTACAGTTTGATCCGTGCACACAGGTACTCGTTCAATAAATATTTATCATGCCCTCACTGTATGCCAGGCTTTGTCTACATTCTCAGGATACAACTATAAATCAACACAGCCTTTTTAGCCTCATGAAATTCATATTGTAGTGGGAGGGGTAAAAAATAAAAGAAAAAATGCATAAATTGTATACATGCACATGTATACACAGAGGAGAAAAATGGAGCAAAACAAAGCAATCTCAGTCAAACTTGGGGGTTCTTTTTTGTAAAAGGTACTCAGTGAAGGCTTTACTGAGAGGGTAACTTCTGAGTGGGGCCCCTAGGAGGCAAGATATATACCTCAAACTATCTGAGGGTAGAACCATTTCAGGCAGAGTGAACACCAAACGAGGGTCCTGAAGAAACCCCACACTTGAGTGAGGATGAGAAAGGGCACATAAGCTAAGGGTTTTGATTCGGATGAAAACAGAGAGAGCCTATGAGAATTAGAAAGAAATGTGGCGTGCAGGTATATTGGAAGATGTGCTGAAACCGTGGAGGTTTCTTTCTGATCGTTTTTAACTTTTTAGGGAAATATGAGAAGGGTCTTCAGCTGAAAGTGAGGATGGATAAGAGAATTGGAGATTTGGGGACATTTCTTTTCATTCCTTTTCGTAATACACGCCATCGTACACATTATCTTGTTCTCTCTTCTACTGCAGTTGGTTTACTGCACTTTTAAGTTTTTTACCTAGGTCATTTTCTCTCTCCATGATGACATCCTCACACCTGTGCACGTTTGACATCCTCTCACACTTTCTTTCCTGTGTCTGCTCAGCATCAGTTCTTCTGTTCCTTTTGGCAACTGAGTTGCCCAACTTTGCTGCCCTTCCCAAAGGGACTAAGGAGTGTTGCGTATTTGACAGGAAAGGACATGAGCACTAAACAAGAATTAGAAATTTCAGTGATTCTAGGGATTTTCCTAAGGAGCCTCATTTCTCTTATCAATAATTAATTATAGTTTTGCTGAGCATCTCAACAGATATTGTGTATATTAGGTGCTACTGAGGTTGCTCACCTGGTGCGCATGTGCACACCATTATCTATTGTCTTGTGAGCTTTTTCTCTCTGAACCAGGCACTTTGCATTTCAGTGTAAAGGATCTACATGACAGGAAGTGGCTTCACTCCACCAACCACTTCCTGTTCTGTCACTTTGGTGTGACGATTTTAGGGATGCTATTGGAATAACCAGGCACTGAGTAACATTGAGATACAGTGCTACAGAACAGAATGTGTGATGTTCTTTTTTCTTTCTAAAAATTAAGTTAACGGTATGCATTTTAAAATTAAAAATTTGCACTCTGATTAATGTTCACAAAGTGAGCATCTAAATAATGTCTAGAAAAAAATAGACTAAGAGGACCTGCATTACCGAATCTGTCTTCTCAGTTGTGAATTCACTAACCCCTGGCCCTAAGTCATTGCCCACCAACATCCTACCACCACCTATGAAGTAAGTTTCCACAGATGTCACACCCGAGTCTGGTATATCTTATAGGTCTAAATTCTGTATGTAAACCTATGGAGAGTAAAAGAACTTGCTAAATGATGATACAGGAAAACACTCCAATAACACCCCCTCCAAAAAAAAATGATTTGTTCAAAAGAACACTTTGCCTGATCTCTACAATCGGAGTTGAAAGTAGACAAGGAAGCACTTGTTATAAATTAGAGTAGACATAAGAGAAATGACAGTAAATGGAATTCCTAGGTTTGTTTGGGTCCCAACTAGAACAGACCAGCTGTAAAAGACACTTCAGGTCAGTTGAAGAAGTTTGAATGTGGTTTGGGCATTTATGATATTCAGGAACTATTTTTGACTTGGTTGTGAAAATTATATGTGGCTATGTAGAAGAATATCTTTCTTTTGAGTTGCATACTGAAATGTTTAGGGGTGAAATGTTATCTGTAATATATTTTAAATGATTCCACAAAAAAATGGATGAATATGGCAAACTATAACCATTGTCCAATCTAGACAGGTTATAGGTATATAAGTGCTTATTTTATGAATTTCCCCCTTTTTCCATGATTGAAAAATTTTATATATAAAGTTAAAAAGACTCATCAAGGACACTCATCTATTACATAGGTAATATATCAATTGCCTGATGAGGAAAGTATAACTTAAGTAACTTCCCTAAACTGGCCTGCACTGTGTAATTGAACTTTCATATGTGTTTCAGTTAGGTATTTTCTTCTTCACCTGACTATACTTATACGTCTATTGTACTGATGTCGTTACCAATCTGACCTTTCTAGACTTTAATCCAAAATTTCTTACAAAGGATTTCACACTAATCGACATATTAGAATGTGTTTCAATTGCAGTATTACTGGAACCCACTTAATAGATTTTCCCCTCAAACTTCCATTTTCTTTTGCTCTTTAGAAAATCAATATGAAGTTAAGAAGAAACTATTAGCTAAAATTACAAGAGGCTAACTATTCCTCTTTTGTAGATGTATCTACTATATAATGGTGCTAAATAGACTTCTTATTTTTTAATTTCAAATTGGAAGTTTTTGAAAAGATTGCATTATATCTGAATCTTTTACTGTGTAGACACTTTTTGTGTTTAAAATGATATTTGAATGAAAAAAATTCCCCTTTAATACAAATATCTAACAAAGCATATGATTGAATATCAAAGAGGATTATAAATAAAACCAAAGCCTGATAAAGGTTGTCAGCTTTTTTGACGTGCTTTCAAAGGTCTAGCCCAGGAGATTACTGAACGATAAGTTAGTAGATTACTGCAATATTTTTATTTGAGAATCTAAGTAGTTTAGGGACTCTAGATGGTATAAATAGTAGTTGTTTAGTTGTTTTCTCAGAATAAAATTCTTAAAGCACAATCATATTTGGGGCTTTATTTTTATAATATCTGTGTGGCTTTAGCCTAAGCCAAACAAACTTTAATATAAGTGTGAAATTAACTATTTTTGAAAGTTCACTAGTTAATTCAGTATACACTATGCTTTCCTTTAAAAATATTACAAAGATTTTATATAGATCTGTAGCTCCCTTTGAACTAGAGAAATAAACTAATTTAAAACATAGTTAAGCCACCTGATATCTTAGATCATTTCAGCTCGGTTAGAACCAATTCAAACTCACAGAATAAGCACCATTTATTGACTTGTTTATTTAAAGATACACCCAGTTCCCTTGAAGGTTCAATGATCTTAATTGTACCCCCTGACTTTTATTCGGTTGCCTGTTAAGGAGAAGTCTCATTGACCTCCTGCTTGCTCTTTTCAGCAAGTGGTGATTTCAATTTCCTCTTTCTCTGGGAGAAAGTAGAAAATTGGTTTTCTACCTGTGTATCTAGAATCAGAAAAGAGGTCCTGCCACAAAGCCCACTTACCACGCTGTGTTTTAATTTTCTCTGGATCTTTCATTCAGACTGTGTATTCATGGATGTATTCAAATATAAAAATCAACTTTATTCCTATAATAAGTAACTTGACAAGTGATTGAATGATTAAAACACATGTGCCTTGAATATACCATCCCCAGTAGTAGAACCCAAGGCCACCATACTTTGTGATGGTTACTGAGCATCTGCCTGCATTATTTTCATAGACATCGGTTAATAAAGTTTGTTACAACAGTTTAAATTGTTCGTTAACAATTTATTTTTGTGTGTAGAATCATAAGATATGTACAATGACTACCTTTTTTTGTATTTAAAAATGCAATTTAGAAAATCACCATCGTCTTCTACACATGAAGCAATGGATGATTTTGGTAGAGTAGGTAATTCCATTCTCCATTCTGTTGCTACTGTTTGGTAGGTAGTCAGACTATCTGTTTAGTGCTATGGTGCATAATACACAGAAACAATGTCAAAGCCAACCTAGAGCAAGAAGAAGGTTAGTGCAGTAAGCTTTGTACAGATACATTGCTGACAACTGATAAGGAACCACAAGCTTAGAGTGTCCTTGCTAGAGCAGGTCACATGTAACTCTAGAAACTCTATGGTTTTATCCTGAATCCCCCACGGCGGCCAAGATCGAACTACACATACCATGGAAAATTGACATATAAAATATCTCAGAATTCTACACTGTTTAGCACCTGAGAATGGAATAAATAAAACGATGATGTATGTGAGGACTTTAGTTCCTTAGAGCTCTGGTGCTTCATGGCCATTCAAAAACAGAACAGTTTCCAGCAAGGCATTAATCCTCATTAACTGGCTTACTATCTAAAAATGAGAGGGGTGGGACGACCTGCTGAGATCCTTAAAATAAACAGTTGAAAACTTAGAATTCAAAGCTGTTTTTAGCCTTGCTTTGTCAAATGGCAAGGGACCAAAATGATGGAGAGGGACCCTGTCCTTTCAGAGTGAGGAAACAGACACTTTTTCTGTCCTGGGCAAAGTTCTGCCCAGATTTGTCAATTCATCACATGGCTTTCTTTTTACAGTGAGCGGGGTATAGATGCAGAGTTTAATGGATATAATTGACATCAAGGGAAATATAAGTAGTTGACATTACAATTTATACCTATCTTTTGAAATTAGTTATTTTAAATAGATCTAAGGGCTGGATGGGCTCTGGAGTTATTGGAAGAAAAGACAAGTGTTGAAACTTCTCATCTTGAGGAGCAGGGTCTAAATTTGGTTCTTTTTTTTAAAAATATTTTATTATTTATTTATCTTTAGAGGGGAAGGGGGGAAGGAGAGAGGGAGAGAAACATCAATGTATGGTTGCCTTTTTGTGCGTCCCCTGGTGGGAACTGGCCTGCAGGGAACCGGCCTGCAACCCAGGTATGTGCCCTGACTGGGAATCAAACCGTGATCGTGCAGTTCGCAGGCCCGCGCTCAGTCCACTGAGCTACAGCGGCCAGGGCTAAATTTGGTTCTTAAATGGTTTCTTTAAGCATTAGGAACTACCGTAAACTCTCTCTCTTGAGGTATTTCTGTTTTGACCTGGTAAAGCCGGGACATAGAACATGTGCCAAACTTGAAGATTCCTCTCTCTTACGTTGTCCAGGTAATTCTTGGATCCTGATTTGTTTAGTTGTGATATGAAATAGTCAGGATATCTGTACCTAGGAAGACTCGATCAATTTAAATTCCCTTCCCTTAGAGAAAACTCAAACTATATTTGTTCTAGTTTTTTTCCATTCTGTGAAAGAAAGCAGCTGTTGTATAAATACACTTTCTGAGGACATTTCTACGGATGGCTTAGGTTTTTCTAATTATGTTTAAACTGAAACTGGAACCTTCCTAGGCAGCGTAAGATAAATATTTTCTGTATAAATTGTGTAATCAAATACCTTTGCAGCTCAATTCTTGCCTGAAGACATTTCTCTTTATTTAGTGGACAAGTTTTGCATTGCCATAATTAATTTTTTGTGCATGTTTACTTTTTAAATTAAGTAGTTAATTGAAAAGAAAATGCATATGATACACAAATAGCGAACTCATTCTGAGAGATACGAAGGTAGATTCATTCATTCAATTTATCATTCATTTATTTGTGGATATGCTCATCTAGTCAATAACATATGAATAATAACATGAACAGTATACAGATGCTCAGTAAGTGCCAGGTGCTGTCCTAGGTGCTGGTCTTACAATGTTGAACTAAAATGATGTGGTCTTAGATCTCATGGGTTTAGGAGCTTTGATGCATGAACAAAGGTGAATGAGTTAAAATACTAAATATACTACTTTATATGAAAATATTAAGGAACAACATTTTAAAATAGAATATGGCAAATGATGGAGAATTTCATCTATTGTGTTATAAAATATTGTTTTGAATGTTATATAACCAAAGCATAGTCTATTTGTTAGTTAACTTAGCTTTTGATGGACTAACCAGATTAGAGGCCAAGAGTAATGGGAAATTTAAGTACCAAGTTTCCAGCTGCCAATTCTGTCAAGAATCCAGATGGTGTTTTTGGAAGAACACATTTACAGTAATTTGGCCTCATTTAATTCCATCATTAGTGAAGAGAACTTTATAATTTGAGTGGATAGTGTTATCCTAAGAGTTTTAATATATTGATTTCTACCACATGGAAGCTATACAAAACATGACTATTATATTTAATATGAAATAACTTTCTAAGAAAAGTTAACACTTAAGTTAGTTCCTGAAATGGGATCACTACTTTCTCTGAAAATCATTGGGTTTTGTGAAGGCAAATGTTTTGTCTCATTGATATTTTTTGATATTTTTTGCTATATTATCCATATTGTTATTTGCTGTATTGACTTTCTAGTCCCAGAAACATGATAGCACTAAATCAGTGCAGTTTGGGCTGAATATAGCACAGTTCTCTTGTGATGCTCTCTCAGCAGTGCACCTTGACCCCCTTGTCTGTTCTCTTTGAAGTGCACGCAGCCCTGAGGGAGAGCCAGCTCTCCTTAATATAGGAACCAGTCACCCCTCTTAGTCTGCCTGAGTGTCCAGAACGTTCTTCATAATGTCCAGAGACGCCTATGAAGCTCTAGCTTCCTGTTTTTATGTATTCACTGTTTCTTTGATGACTTTATAAAAGGATTCCAGACTCTATAAACTTTTTATATTCACTGTGATACTTTTTTCTCTGTGCATTGCATTGCCAGTTGAAAAGATTAGATTATCCATTATGGATCTAAACAGTTCTCCAAGAAGTATGTAAATTTTTTCCAAAGAGGCCATGGCTGAGCCATGGTGAACCCAGCCTCTGCAGGAGGGCTTGGTAGGGTAGTCACAAGTGATGACTTTTGTCAGTGTGGGTCCTGAACCCTGCCCCAGTTCCCCCGGAAGCAGATGCAGTGATGGAGGTAATCTGCCTGCACTTCATCAGGTAGGGAGAATTTCTGGAATTAATGCTGGGGTAGCAAACAGCAAGAAGCCAGAGTGAGCAAAGCGAGATGTTGTCTGCTATGAAATATTGATGAACATGTTGGCCAGCCCCATCAAGAGCTTTGGAAATTGGAGGACCTTCCAGAGTCGGACCCAGTTGGGGTCGAGTCCCTGAGGTTATACTCCAGTGTTTTGCTGGTCATTGGATGTGACTAGACTCTTTCCAGATGGCTGACAGCTGAGGCCTTTTCTACCATCAGCCGGTCAGTCCCAGGGGAGATAGGGGTGATGCATGGCAGGGTCCATTCCAAACACTCCTGACCAATATCATCCAGTGAAAGATTTCTCACAACCACTCAAGGACTGAGCATGCAGTAGTGCTCAGAGAATGAGGAGAAATTGTTGAATCAGTATTGTTTCACTGATTTATTTCATACACACACTCACATATGAACATGCATACAAATAGGTTTGCATAATTGTATAGATCATACAGGGTGGGCAAAAGTAGGTTTACACTTGCGAGTGTACAAAACAGTTCATTCTTGTATTATCATTTATTACTTATTGTGTTACTTTCTATACCAGCAACTTTATTTAAAACTATTTTTGCCCCAGTTGTATATATATAAAACAGTCTCTTTATGATATAGTTTAACTGTCAAAATTGTAATTCTTATATTTGCATATGTATTGAAGAAATATAGGTATGATATTATAAAAGAGTGGTGAGTATTGACCTAATACGATATATTTTTTAAAATACTTATTGAGTAAATGAATGAAGAAGATGCTAAATGACACTGCATGTTCTCAGTTATGCTTGTATCTAGCTTTGGACTATGGTATTTTTGTACTTAATCCTCTCATTCTTCTACCAGTTTACAAAGTCTGTGTTGGAAGAGATTGTGGATTTCTCATGACCTCAGTAATTCCTATCGTCAATTACATACTCAGATGCACTAGAACTTTGTAGGCTTGGATGAATAGCACATTTTTAAGTTGCTTCAAGAATTTCATTATCTGTCCTGTGAAACTTTCAAATATGTATACGTCTCTTTGTTATGCACTTTTTCTTTAAAAATATCTTCTAAAATCATACTAAATTTACCAGGCAGAAATCCTGCGACATTTCTATGGTATCCACCCTTAAAAGTGACATGCAAGACACCCTGCTGATTTCACAATGTGACCCAATAATCCTTCTATCTGATATCTAGACCACTGTGGGTCTCAATTAGTTCCAATTTAATGACAGTCATTCTTAATAACATGACCTGATTTAGAGAGGAATGAGCTGTACTGAGACTTCCAATTCACTTAAGATTAGCCAGCACATAAAGCAGATGGTCACACTTCCACTCAGTTCAAACCTGGTCCAGAAATCAAATAATGTCTGTGAGGTAGAAGATCTCTATGCTTTAGTTTACTGCATACCTTAATATCTTTTCCTTACTTAATATCTTAAGTACAAATTCAAGATAAATATATATTTTCTATTGCCATTGACATTCAGTATATATTAGTTTCAGGTATACTGCATAGTGGTTAGACATTTATATAACTTACAAAGTGTTCCCCCCAATAAGGTTAGTACCCACCTGGCGCCATACCTATTTGTTAACTACGATATTTTCAACTATATTCCCATGCTGTATGTAATTTATATCCCTGTGAAAGATTTTTTCAAAATATGGAAGATTACTCATGCAGCTATTATTAAAATATCACCCTTTTGATTTGTATATAAATGTATGTAAATTTATTTTACGTATAATGTAACATATATATATATATATGGCTTGTTGAAGAATTTTATTCTTAATTTATAATGTAAACTAAAAACTGATCGTTTTTAGAATATGAAACATACACATATTTGATATGTTGCTTTCCTTAGTGATCTTTTAAAATTAGTAGTTAACTCTGGCTGGTGTGGCTCAGTGGATTGAGCACTGGCCTGAAAACTAAAGGGTTGCCAGTTCGATTCCCAGTCAGGGCACATGCCTGTATTGTGGGCCATGTTCCCAGTAGGGGGCACGTGGGAGGCAACCACACATTGGTGTTTCTCTCCTTCTCTTTCTCCCTTCCTTCCCCTCTCTCTGAAAATAAATAAATAAATACTTTAATAAAGAAAAAAAAACTTGTCTAAAACAAACCAGTACTCAATATATAGGAGTGAGCAAAAGTAGGTTTACAGTTGTGAGTACACAAAATAGTTTATTCTATTCTTAATTTAGTAATTGTTGTATTATTTATTACTATTAACCTACATTTTTCCAGTCATGTAAATAATAAAATTTTGTTATGAATGGAATGAATGATGGTAGCTCATTTTGGTCAACATTAACTAAGATTTATATTTAATTAAATATAAACCATTTAATGTAAACAGTAGAATGTTATATTTATACAGGCAAGGAAATTTATCTTTTTATTGGTATGCCTTTAGCATTTAGCATAGTGCTGGTTTATTCGTAGGCTCAATAAATATTTATCAATTAAAATAATAGCTGCATATTTTAAGTAACATTTACTGACTATGTTAACATAAAATCTTTGTATACTTTTCAATAAGGGAAATTTTACTGAATAACATCTGGCTCACAGGTGTGGATAAAAGTGGGTAGATTAGGTATAGATATTCTTTTCCAAAACTTACCATTTATTTTTAGTCAAAATATAAAGCCAAAAAAAAGATCTTTTCAAAATAAATTTATGTAAATTATGGCACAAAGAAGTGCACTCCTTTGCTGGGTTTAAACTACGTTGGAAAATAAGTAGATTTGCCTTTGCATCCTTTAAAGGCACGGTGTTTCTTTTGCATTTAAACTGTTATGTTGTATATTAAAGGACATAACATAATGTCATTGGCCATGTTCTTCATAATTCTTCTAAAATGTACTAAATGATATTCTATCTGCATCATTAGGTTACTGCACAACACTGTCCTTTGAGAATATGGTTTTGCTATCATTTCTAGTTGTAATTACTTCTCACTGTACCGGCGTGGGCTTATTGAAATGACTTGATGTGTGAAGGTTGAGAAGACAGTGCTTCCCATCAGTGCGAACGGCTGTGGCTTGATGGCATTAGTGTGCTTATTTCACAGAAGCTCACCCTTACAAGGTGCCGTCTGCCTGAGCACAGCTTTCCAGCCCTCACCGGAATTTATGGTGTCTCTGTGAAAGTCTAAAGTTAGAAATTGCCAGTAACTCAAGCTTTCTCAGCCTTGGCCCTTTTGACATTTTGGATAAGACTGTTCTTTGCTTTGGGCAGGGTGCTGTACACTGGGCCATGGTGAGTGATGTATCTCTATGTACCAGATGGCAGTAGCATCCTCCACCTGAGTAATAAACATGAAAAACGTCTGCAAACATCGCCACCTGTCCTGAGGGGTCCAAAGTCACCCTGGTTGGAAAATCCTGTGTGACTGTTTGCTGGATGTGCGCGCATGTGCAAAATAGTATTTTATGGCAAACTCAACACTAAGAATGATATGTTAAATGCCATTCCATCTACAGAGAGCATTGGGGGTACCAGCCAGGGGAAGAAGGCACCTTGCCAGGGGCTGTCACGGAGGTGGAGCTTCCCGTGGTCTACCAAGCATCTCCCTAGTCCTCCTTCTCCCCGTGTACCAATGGGTCCGAGAGGAACACAGTCAGAAAGGCGATTCCTTCACCTTTGGGGATATTGAGTTGGTCGTGAACGGCTTGCCCAGCTCAGGAACTGCTGAGGGGAACTCTAGGTGACTTTTTGAGGTGGGCACAGGTGCGCTAGAGAGAGTCCGTGTTAGATCACTGTGTCAGTAGACAGGTGGCCCACCTGTCACCTGTCATTTTGGAGTTTTCAATTTCTTACTCTTATACATAGTAAGTGTTTGAAGATTGTTTTCTGATGCTTTTGTTTATTTGTCTGTGGTGGGGCTGTGTTTGTGTGCATTTTCACTGCATTTGTGCCAACACCAAAGAGTGAAATTGCTGGATCAGAGGGTGCAGTGCATGTTTGACTTTGGAAGAGGCTGTCAGAGCTTTTCGGAGAAGGCATAAAAGTCCACTTAATGTTTTGCCCCAGATTAGCCACAAAGAGAAGATAGCGACTTCATCATGTTAGGGTTTCTCTCTTTCTCCTTTCTGGCCCCAAACACTGGACCTTGGGCACTCGTGCCTCAGTTTTTCCATGGCATCTCATGTTCTCCCTCCCTGCTGCCCATGTCCCCTTAGCTGGCATACTGCAGGTAAATGAAGGCCCAGGGCCCTCAGAATGGCCCCAGAAAACAGACTCACCCAATTCTTAGTGGCGCTGCTTTTCTCTGACCTTGGCTCTGTCTCTCCCCTGGTTCCCTAAACTTGACCTATTGATCCCAGAACTTCTGACAGAGGCTGTAGCTTGGGGGCCAGTATAATCTAGCCCCTCCAGATTTTTATATCAGGCCCTTGTAGGCATGGCTCTATTTAGTTTGTCTAACAAATGCCCACTGCCATTTTCCTTTTGAAGTTATTGCTAGTACTATTTGCAATTTCCCTTTTATTTGGGCTCTGCTTGCTTAAATTTATCATACGTACAAATTCTTTACCTTTTTAAACAATGGAGTCTAGCAGACATTTTCAGAATTAGTGAGACATTTCAGTGCTCAAGGACTTTCAAGACACAGGATTTTAATCTCCCATTGTTTGGTTTCATATTGTGCCCAGGATTAAATAACACAGTACCATACTAAATTAAGCTTTAAATGCATTGAAGATATTTGCAAAATAATATCTGTGGAGAATGAGAAAAGGAGGATTGAGCTGAAAATCAGAAAGAAGAAAACAGAGTAACTTGTAGACAGCAAGACCCAGAAACTTTGAGGTAGAAGTAATAAAGCCCCCCCACCCCAAGTTTGTGGAAATCACTAGAAGGCATCCCAAAGGACAGAGGAACCTCAAGTGAATGGAGATGAAATTTCCAATGATTCTATGAGGGAATATCCTAATCCCTGTGTTGTAATGAAGACAGTGAATCTCACGGGAGGTAATGATTTCCCTAAGATCCCCAGCTAAGAGTGCTGGGAGCAGCATCCTCATTGAGCGAGCCTGACTGCACCAATTGTGCCATCTGCTACCGCGTACATGGATGGAGGGACTGAAAGCAAAAGAGACCATGTGAGGACATTCGTGTCTCTTAACTTCATACTGCTCTGTGTGTGTGTGTGTGTGTGTGTACGTGTGCATGCGTAACTATTTCTGAGGACTAGCCCTTATGGGCATTACAATAGTCAAGTTGCAATGGTTTGGTATGCCCATACCTTTTAAAATAATTATTATAAAAACTAAGAAGAAAAAAAGATGAACTTCAAACAGTTTTGACAGAGGCCGCTTTGGCATGGGCTGTACGGCTGTACTACTACTGGGGGTGCTTTAACAAGTAATTGTATTCAATTATTTAATTGAAATATCATGCAAGACTGGTGAATGAATTTCCTTTACATAGGTACCTCATAGCTGTATTATATATTTTATGTCTGGGACAATTGTAAAATCCCGTGAAGCATTTATCTTTAACACTGTTAGATATTTTGGCAAATATTATATAGCCATTTTAGTAAGGAAGAATTTTAAAGATATGCATTTCCCCCCAAATAAACTGATATTGATATGCTTGTAAAAAGCAGAACTTTTGAACACCATTTGAGCAATTAAATGAAATGACATGTTAATTCAGGAGAAAAACTTGTGTAAAAGTGAACTGTTGTATGGAGAATAATTAAATTGCAATTTCAAAAGGTTAATGTAGCCATTTACTTGTCCTGACTTTTAAATTTGGATAATAGTGCATATTTTTGCAATATGGCAAACCAGTCCTTGAGTTATTGTCCAATATATATGGAAACAACAGTACATCTGTGTCAAGGTTTTTTATGTTGCCCTGCAAGAACTTATTTGATACTAGTTGTTTTTATATATTGTATGTGGAATTGTACTAGTCTGTAGGTCTTCATAGTTTAAAGCAATTCTCAGTGCAATAATTATAAAAGTTGACTGATAGGCATTTTTGCAAAAGAGTTAACAGTGAATTCATGCTTTATAATCCTACCACAAATATTTCATTTTTCTAGTTTACCATTGTAAAAGTCCCACTTTATTTGGGCCCCATTCAATTTCCTAGGGAAATTTTGTTCATATCTTTTAGTATATTTACATATTCTTCTCTTTCTGAATTGTCAATTAATAGTGTTAATCAGGTTCCTGGAAAACTGAACTATATATATTTTTTAAATTTTCAAATGATAAAATATGTCAGGAAATTATGTAGTTGAGAATGGTAAAGTCCTTTTAGTTAATTTTATACAGAACACTTCTAAAAGGTAGTCATATGTGTTGCATAAGTACAATAGGATTTGTAAATTAATTTGCATTTGAATACCTCTTGCTAAAAATGGAGAGTATTTTTTGAAAGTGGAGAATTGGTTACATTACTTTTATAAGGGATGCATTTAGAATGTTATTCTTAAAGCATCAGTCTGATGAAATGCACTAGACAATACAGCATTCTTTCTGAGAATTCTAAAATATTATCGGAGAGCATTTTAAGTAACTGATATTAAGTGTATCAGTGACCAATCTATATGGCAATTTCATGTCTTAAATTTTGAATATAATGCCTAATGATGGTTACAGTGGGGAAAAAAATCATAAATGGATTCACAAGATCCAAAATTTCTTCACAGTGTGCCAAGAGTTGCTTCTTTTATGTTGTTTATTTTTGGTACATTAAGCATCATAAATGCTAGATGTTTTCACTTAAGCGTTTGTAGGGAGGCAGAAGGGAAAGTGTGGGAGTCGTTGATAGGAGTCTCATCAGCACTGGGTGGTAATGGGACTTCAGCAGGAACAGCAGAAGAAATGTGAGGGTCAGGGACTCTTTTTTTTTTTTTCCCCCATCTCTATCTTTTCAGCCCACAGTACCTTACCTGATGTAGAAAAGCAAGCACTAAAACATGGAAGATGAAGCAGAATTTAAAAATTAAAATACACAAAAAGATGCACTTCCAAAACAAAAGCACTCAGAAAATAAATTAGACCCCGAATACTCAGAGTTTAACATTCATGAAGATGCTCGATTGGCATTAATCTGGACTGTTTTGTTATTATTTACTCCTTCTGTATTTCTTCTCTAGACAGAAAGATTATCTCTCAAAGATATTGCAGTTACTTCTTTTCTTTGGCAGATGGTACTAAACAAGTATTGAGGCATTTATGTTTTATATATACATGTATAATTTTACTTTATTTCTGTATGATTATCTTCAGGACATTTAAATTATTCTTTGGACTTTTTTTTTTTGTTCATGAACTTTCAGTTATCTATGCAGAAAAGAGGTGTCCATGACTCACATGTTTCTCCACAGTTAACAGAAATGCAATGAAATCTTCTTACTTGATTTTAAGGTAGTTTTGTAAATTACAATAGGATGCGATGGTGAATGTGTTAATGATGTTACAGAAACCTGAGGAAGTCACATAAGCTTAATTTCACAATGGAATGCAATGAAATAGATCGATATTTAAGAGAGAATTATTGACTTTATTGTGTTTCCTAACTTACTTTTGCAATGCACAACACATTCAATAGACACAGAGAACACTTACTAATGTAGAATAACTTTGTGATCTTTTTAAATCGATGACTTCTATTTCTTTCATCAACTAACATTTAACTATAGATTTTTTTGCTTACAAATTGACTTTTTTTGGTGTGCTGTCAATGATATACCATTTTTCTAATTATGGTGATACTTTTACACACATAGAGGCTTGAGTTATGGAATAGGACTTAAGAGATAGAGAATAAGGAGCAATTGAAGTGTGAGTGTTTTAGTTAAGTGGTTAATGAGGTTTATAAACTATTAAACATTCTGTGGAGTAAAGAGGTTCCAAATCTCTAGTCTAACATATTTATATTGTAATTTATAGTGGTTAGTGAAATTTTCTAAGTAATTTTGAGCAAATTGATGACAAGAACTGTGTATTTTTTTTAAAGATTTTATTTATTTTTAGAGAAAGAGGAAGGGAGGGAGAAAGAGAGGGAGAGAAACATCAATGTGTGGTTGTCTCTCATGTGCCCCCTACTGGGGACCTGGTCCGCAACCCGGGCATGTGCCCTGACTGGGAATCCAGCCAGTGAGCATTCAGTTCCCATACCATTGCTCACTCCACTGAGCCACACCAGCCAGGGCAGAACTGTATTAGTTATACACATTATAATATTTTAATATTAAAAATCAATCTGTGATTGGTTTTGGCCATTTCCTTTTTGGCATATGATGCAATCCTTTACTTTTCTAATTAAATATCATGCAAAAACATAGGTAGGTGTTCAGTTACACAGACATGCAACCTGTATTACGAGTATTTTTAATTTTTTGTATATTATGATGGTTTCACATCCTAAAAATCCTTTTTGATGGAGGAGGGACTGACCCTCCCTGACCTGGCCAATGCTTAGGATTCGCTGAGTGCCCAGCCAGGGGTGTGTGTCTGATGCACAAATGAACCAACCCAGAGCCTGGACCCCCCATCTGGGTGATGCACACAGGAGGCAATGCTCCTCCACGTTAATTATCACAGGGCCAGGGGCCAGACAGTTGGGACCATGACGAGAGCCCAGTGCTTGCCCAGATCACTCCAGCTGGCCAATCCTAGACTGCTGACCTGCCTGTCCTGTAGAAACCCATGAGAAGCCGTAGCCCAAGCTCTCCCCTCCGTTCTGCCTTCTTCCTCTTGACCACCTAATGGTTCCCTTATGTGTCCCTGCAGAGCAGGCTGTGCCTCTTGGCTCTAGGCACTGTGGGTATAATGAGCTTTGTTTCATCCGAGTCTCTCCATATCCTCTCATGCTGGCTACATAAAAAAACACGAAACATTGTACACACTTTTCTTTTGTTGTAATTTAGATGGAGGGGCAGGGTGAAAGCATTTATCTCATAAAAGAAAGCCATCCATTTGGACAACCTTCGAATCCAAAAGCAGAGTTATTACAGGAACGATCCTTTAACTTTCTAGAACTGGACTGGGACCATAGTATCATGAAACTGAAGACCCAACAGTCCATACTCTTTTCTAATTTCCAAGTCAGGGTGCCAGATAATTAACAGCAACAACTACAATCAACAAAGGAACCGTGATTACAAATAGCTCCCAACGATATAACTCTGAAAAAGCACCAATTCTTCTACTCATAACTTAATCATCTGGATTACTACTAAAAGAAAAAAATCAAATCCTCAGCCACATGATGGAGCTCATGTGGAAATGAGAAATCTGCTATCAACTGGCAACATGAAGAAATTAGGCAAAATAATTGTGGTCCTCTTACTAAATTTTAGTGGCTCCCACATTCATTTTGGAATAGATAGCCAGAAAAGAACATGTTTTCATACTCGAATATATTGAAAAATTATCTTCTATGGAACGTTCTGAAGCATGTGAGCTATGGCTTGACATTACAGGTGTGGCTTAATTAATAAACATAGATAAATACATAAGCCCTTAAAAACATCAATTTCTGTAGAGCATTGTTCCTCAGACAGTTGTGTTCATAAGAACTATCAGAAGGGCTTAGATAAAACACACAGGTCTCATCCTCCCCCTTACAGACTAATTCAGTAGTCTTGTATGGAGTCCAAGTAAGTGTTTTCTGAACAAAGTCCAAGACAGTGCCAATGATGTTGGGGCAGTGGTACTTGCACTGGGTGCTTAAAATTTACCCCTTATTAGTTGTTTCAAAGCTATTTTAATGTCATGTTGCACTATAGATTGTGAATCCTGAGAGAGAACTTATGGGCATTCATCATTCTGTTACAGATCCAGCTTAGAGAGGCTCTAAGTATTAACAAAAGATGAAGCCAAAGGTCTGAAGTGGTTGAAATGTTAAGCTGCCATCCACCCACATGTTTAACGTATGTTATTGGACACCTACTAAAGGTTTGTCCTTGTCAATGGGTGCCGTACAGTGAACTCTGACTTACACTCTGTAGTCAAACTCTGTGCTTGCGTGAGCTCACATTTTTAAAAGGGAATTTAAAACTGAAACAAACATGCAAATCAGCATATATATTTCATTTCTCAGAAGTTCTAGGAAAAAAAACAGCGTGCCGTGAGAGAGTATCGGGGGTGCATGGGCGAGGTAAGGAAGTTCAGGAAATCTTCTCTTACTAAGCTCCACACTTAATGTTAAATTCACATGTGGAGTAGAAGTTAGCAGAAAATGAGGGAAAACTGGACCAGGAATAGAGTATCAGGTTCAAACAGGACCTTGTTAACTCCAAAATGAATCTTTCTGGAATACTCAATGCCTGCTATTTGACATATGAGTATATCCAGTAGCTCTTGGGTATCATTTTATACACTGGTGTCTGTCACTGAAAAGCACCTGTTTTCAGAAACTCCCATCCCTTCTCTTCTTCTTTCCCTTAAATATTCTTAAGGTGTCAGCTCCTGACTGGCTCATTTTCTCTCCCACAGGCCATGGGGTAGCACATTGTGGTTAAGACTTCAGGCTTTGGAATTACACTGCTGTGTTCCCAAGAAGGTTCATGTAGCAGGAAAACTCAGTTCAGTTGTCTGACTAACTCTTCATCTTAAATTTGTTACTTACAAAATGGAATTTTGTGAAGTACTAAGCACACTCTAGTGCAGAAATCCCTACGTAAGTCTTAATTATTATTACTATTTTTTAATGAAAACCCAATATGGAAACATATTTGTGTATATAATTCCTTATAGTAATGAAAATTTTCTGAAATACTCTAGTTGATTACAAATGCAGGTGATAATTTCCCTTGGGAAAATAATTGTTGGAAACATTAATTATATATTAAGGTAAAAAACTTAATGTCTGTCATTAATCTCAATTAAATCCAGTGCAGGTCAACTATCGATGTCTTCAAAGAGAAATAGGATGGAGAAGTCCTGGTGTTTGAAAGCTGTAGTTTATTACCACAAAGCATTATTTAAACAGACAATAGAAAATTGTAACAAGCAGGTGTCTATAGAAACAACTGCACCTTATATTAAACATAGACAAAACCTTTTAACAGTTCAAAATCAAATGAAAGCTAAACCTGCTGTTCTATTCACCTGAGAGGGAATTTATCAGAACATAGGAGAAAATAACATCATGATATAAAAGAAGGCACAGCACTGGGGAGAAGAAAGTAAAATTACTTAATCATCTTTGAAGTTTAGACATTTAAGTTTTTCAAGTACCTCCTATGGTATCATTTATGAATAAATGTCACTCACTGAACTACCTCAAGAGCTGGCCTCATTATAAATTATTACTTTATAATGGAGATAATGAAACTAGAGGTACTTACTGTGTTTCAACACAATGTTCTAACATCACATTCTAAGCCTTGTAAAAGCAAAGTTTTCATCAGATTTACAAAGGAAATTTCACCCCATTTGTAATGCTATAAAAAGCAATATGATCCCATTCCTAATACATCTTCATCATTCATATTTAAACCACAAATGTCCAGATGTGAAACAATGATTACTTTTCTTATGAATATTGCTCACCACTAACAAAATTCACCTGTGTTATTATAAACAAGCAATGTAATATGAACTGAGATAAGGTCTGATAAAGTGAAATGATATCAGAATTACAATGATATATTTATATTAAATTTGAGCTTTAATTTTTGATGCCTATGAATTACCTCTTCACAGATGTGTTATAGAATATGTCTGCCTCCAGTAGATTCTTTAACTCTACATGTTTTTGGCATCTGAGTACCTAGGGGAAGGACAGACCTTTCTCTTTGCTCACTTGTTGCTCTACTCTGTGTTACAGTTATGTGCTGGGTGTAGCAGGTGTGGCTTAGGCAAACGCATGGCTTGTGTTAGGCTAACAGCTATCAAAACAGCCCTCAAATCTGAGACTGAACCTATTGGAGGCTTTTATTTGTATAGTTCATATAACAGTCCATTCTAGTGGGTGACAATGACTTTAGTAGCCCAGTTCCTTCTAACTTGTGACTCCACTGTGCCCTGGATGCCAGGGATCTCTGCTGGATATTCAGCATCTCACTGGGGACTCAGGAGAAAGGGTGTAGAGGACCACATGGAAGGATTTCATGGGCCAAGTTTGGAAGTGGCAAACACTACGTCCATCTTCATCCTGCTACATGAAACTCAGCCACACATCCATACTGAACAGCAAGGGAGGCAGGCGATATAGACTAGTTGTGCAGTAACCTCCGCTGGGGTCTGACAAAGAGCTACTCGATCTCTGCTAACATCACCTAGACAGACCAGCCCTTTGGAGCCTTTCTGCTAATACGCCTTGAAAGTTTAATCAAAACCTATTATGCTGTCTCAATAAAAAGGACCTGCAGATAATTACTTTTTTAATCTATCCTTTTAGACACTGCTGTGAATTATCCTATTTTCAAGCTCCCATTTCTGAACAGACAAAGGGCCTCATGCTAAATATCTACCATCTTCTCTTTGACCCTCAGCCATAGGGGTCTTCTGAAACCAAAATCTCAAATCCAGCTCTGGACGTCATCGGGAGCTCTCTTGACAGCCGTTGAGGCCACCATGACCAGAGCAGTCAGTATTTTAATGTACTTTTCTCAAAATGTGATGTCCCACCTATGTCTAATAGGCTCTGATTTATTCTTCTCTGTCACCACAGAGAAAGCATTTGGATTAAAGGGTACAGAGCTATTTGCGTTACTCGGTAATTCTTAAGTAACAATCACTTCAATTATTTCTTTAAGACTGTGCACCCTGCAGGGCAGTTCTCAGACGTATGAGGGATGATGTTCTGTGTGGTTCTGGTTGCTCACATCTGACATTACATTCAAGAAGCAGAGATGCAAATCCCTCCATCTCCCTTCCCACATCTCTGCCCCGAAATATACCGCAATAAATATGTTGTCACCACTTACAGATTTGAATAAAACTCATGGCATCTCAAGGGGCCATCAAAAGGGGAAAGTAATTCGATCTTAGCTATAGTTCATTCATTCATTCATCAGAAGGTTTTCCAACAGTTAAGTCTGGCCAGACACTGTTCAGACCAGTTGGAGCCAAGGTCTTTGTCCTCTCGGAGCCAACGATCCAGGAGGAGTCAGAGAACCAACAATAAAGCGACTTAGAAGGTGATCAGTACAATCTTAAAAAATATAAAACAGGATAAGGGAGATCCAAAGAGCTGGCAGTAGAGTCGGTGCAGTTTTGAAGAATGGAGTAAGGACAGGCTTCAATGAGGAGCAACTAAGAAAAGACTTTGTCGGGTGGTTGGAGCAGAATCTTTGAAGGAAGAGCAAAGGATAGAATAGAACGGAGGCCAGGAGGTCATTGGATCAGCTCATTAGTACAGTGTAAGAATCTTGGCTTCTAGCCTCAGTGAAATGGGGAGCTGGTGCAAAATGTTGAGCAGAAGAGTAATGTGTATGAAAATGCATGTATGTGTGTTCACACGATGCATGCAGTCGATACGTCCATCTGCTGGGTAAGAAACCTGCTTCTCTCTGAGCTATAGCCGCAGCCCTTCTCCTTTCTTGTCTTTCACTCGGATTCCAGAAGGTGTTGGAGGTCTGGTGGGCTAGAATTCATCTCCATCTCTTTGTCCTGACAAGTGCCATTTTCTGATTTCTTCTGCTCACAACCCCTGGGGTGCTGCCTATCATCCAGCCCCTGGCTGTGATTCCCTTCTTTGCAACCCATCGGAATCAAGGACATTGATGGCTGACATCACTGAAACACCGACCTGTCCAGGCAGCCTTGCCATTTTAATTTTTTTTTAAAGTTCTATGGAAGATATGACACCTGAGCTGCCCATGTAGTGGTGTTCAATGGCCCTAGACTTGAAATGACGCAATTGCTCTGGCCGGTTCGGGACACCAGATTGTTTGCAGTCACAATGGGAATAGACCTCAGGCAGAATCCTGGACATTGGATGTCTGACCACAGGCGACACTGACCCGAGTGGGGTTTCAGGGTCCCAGGAACTGCCGTGTCAGTGCCATACTCTGTCCCAATGGTGCGTTCTCATGTACCGCACCTTTCAGGAAAACGTGTTTTCTCAGGTGAGGACTCGTAGAGCGTGTGAGTGAGAACAGGGGCAGGTGACTGCATGAATGGGACCAGAGATGGCACAGAGATGAGGACACTCAGCACAGAACTGATCACTGTCAATTCTGTACTCTACCCGTTAACATCCTTTCCCTCACCCCTCCCTCCATCTCTCTGTCTCTCTCTCACACACACTCAAACTCACACTCACTCACACACACTCCTCATGTTCAAACAACATAACTATTTCAGCAAGGAAAGCTCATGGGTGAGAAACTTCTGTGTATCTTCTAAAATTTAATATTTTGACACAGAATATGTTGACAGTTCTATAGAGCTGTATGTATAGCGACACAGACTGTTCAAGTATTAATACGCATATGTCAGAGTTATGAAAACATACTGTAAGATATAAAGCATCCTCAGAATCTTTTGAGAAATTTGCCTGAAATTTGGTGTGACACAGACTGACCCAGGCTAGTGTTCCAGTCCCAACCCAGGACTGAAAGCCAGTGCAATCTAAAGTGGACTTGAAATTCTGCGTTGAGTTTACAGGGTGGCTATTATTTTGTCTTCTGTTTGGGAAGATAAGGAGGACACATAAACTTATCTGCAGGAAGCAGGGTGCTCACTTTGCAATTCCTTCTCGCGGCCCTCGGTGTGGTCATGGAGCCAGGAAGCAGTTGCGTGGAACACAGATGAAGCTTCGCTCCCTGGTACCAATGCATCCATTTAAGCATGTTCTGCAGGAGGCCACTGGATGATAAAACTCTCATTCTCTCTACTATAAACATCAAACTTTTATTTTTTATTTAGCTCTTGATAGGATAATCTGAAAAATTCAACGGTGACATAGGGATTGCTATTAAAATGTTTAACTTTTTGAAAAAGTGTACTATGAATCTGGAGCTGATGTATCGTGAAAAGTGAATTCAAGGTCAAAACATGGAGTGAACCAAGAGAAGGGAGTGAGGAGAAATCAAAAGTTAATTTTAATGTGCAGTGAGACCAATTTAAACTATAAATATAGAAATCCAGTAGCTGTCTTTCAAACAGTGTTTAAGCAAATTCTATTTAAATCCATAAAATACTGGAAAAAACCCACAAAATCTAAATGAAAAAATATTTTGCATTTTGTGAGGCTAGGAGGTAGCTCTTATCATAGTTCATTCCCCTCCGATGACTCCAAGGTAGACTGTTCCAGCCCAGGGGTGCACCGATTGGTTTGACTTTTAGAAGTTAACATCCGGGCACAAGACCAAAAGTGGAGGGAAAAAAACTGACACTGAAGAAAGTTCTCAAACAAAATCAGAGGGGAAAATAGAACATGAGTTGCTGTATCTGTAGTTTTTGAAAAAGAAAAACTTCTTCAGTAGATAAAACACGAATACGAAAGACAGAGATAGCTATTAAAAATTAATGTTTTAAGACTCACCCTGTATTTATTTCCCAGGCTTTGTCTTCCACATATTTTAGATCAAAGGTTCACATTATCCAGATAGGATTTAGTGTGCCATTGTGTATATAGCAGATGACAGAGAAAAACTGACAAAATAATTGTTCAAAGAACTTTATTGCCCAATATATAAAGTATATAAGACACATTCAGTAAATGCATCAGAATGCAAAAATGTGCTTATATGTATGCTGCAAAAATTAAAATTGAAAACATCAGATCTTTACAGATGGCATTCAGATAAGTATATAGAGAAAAATCAAAGAAAATGGAAATTATATAAATTATACATATTTATGTATGTTATATAGGCGTGTTTATATGATTTATGTACATACATATACATGTATGTTTATATACATTAGAATAGATAAATACATGCATGTTTATATACATATATGTATATGTAGAAATATGCCTTACTTTAATGGCCTTCATGGTTTCTCTGTGAGCTAGTTAATTCAAGCTTTATTGTGATTATACTGCTGATAAGGCTAGAACCAGTAAGTGTTCTTGTTTGGCTACGTTTGACTACATACATATTTAGTACCCTTCTTTTCTCGTCTTCCTTTTTTTTAGAACCTGGCATTTGCATATGTATTAAATATCTTATTGTTTTGAATAGATAGCACAAACACATGATACAAAATTCAGAAGAGACAGAAGGATGCAGAGTGAGACGGATGCCTCACTCCCACCCGGGCTTCTGGTTCTCCGTGCCGGAGGCAGCTTGCACTCTAGTGGCTCTCCTGTCCTGTTAGACTGATGTATATGTATGCACACACATTTGTCTATTTACAGAAACCAAAGCACACTGGGCATACGTTGTTCTGTCCTTGGCTTTATAAATACTCCAGATTCATTTCCATGTACCATCAAAGAGAGCACTTTCCTTCTTCTTCATGGCTGTGGGATACACCACCATTTATGGAATCGAGCCTCCTATTATGAACATTTAGGCAACATCGGACTGTTTGGGCTTTCAAACTCTCCCCCTGCAATTTCATTTCTCTAAAGAGTGAGCCTTTATATCTAGCCCATGTGTATGTGCCCACGTGTGAAGCTGGAAAGAGAAATAGCTGTTTCGTGCACTTCAATATAGTGCTGGGGCTTTTGCCTTATCCTCCCTACCACTTCTGTGGTCATGTTTTCAGCCTGCTGCAGGGCGAACATTATCTCTCCCCAACCTTATCTTTTCTTCCTACATTCTAGTTTTAGTGTCCTTTGTCCTATGAAATCACTTTCCAATCTTCTGTATCTGCCTTTTAAAAAAGCTTTTGAAAAGTTTTATCTACTCTTTTCTACATCTATATTAATTAATATCTTTTTAATTTTCATTGCAATATCCATGGCTGTTGGGCAAGAGAAAACAAACGATACATGCATGTTTAGTCTTTCAAAGATATAATTAAATAAAGTAAATCTTTCAAAGTATTCTCTTGAACCGGGAGGGGCATTTTTGTTTTTGTTTCGGAGGCCGAAGTCATGCCTTGAGTGAGGCAGACACACGCAATTGGGGAAGAATGATTTCTCTAAGTATTTCTAGGAATATGTACTCAATGCAAGCCTTCCTTCCCATATGCTGTCATATTTATAGATAGAAGCACAAACGCCATACATTTGAAAAAGCAGATGGCAGCTCTCCCCTCATTCCTAAGATGAAATAGGGAACACCAGAGTTCCCTCGTGCAAACACGCCTCAGCATTTTGTTTTAAAACATGGAGTTTTGAAGTGCATGTGAGCTCGCCCCCGCCTTTTTTGGAATGTCTGTTCTCTTTCTTAGAGCCACATTGATGAGAATAAAAAATGCAATCGATTCAGTAACCTGATTTTTGAAGTGAAAAGTGAAAAGCTAAATAATATTAGCATAAACATTTGCCACAGTTCCCTAGGAGAATTCTGATGGCTGCCTCAACTCTCCGTGTGAAATTATTCTTTCACAGCATTTGTAATTGTTTCTGTCAGGAAAACGGAAACCTTACAGATATTTACAAATGTGCCTCGGAGAGCACATAGCCTTGGAGATTTGTGTAATGTACCCTTGGAAATGGAAATTCTACTGATAGTTCATAAACTAACCCATGGACTCGTGGGAGCTAACTTCTGGAGGCAGTATTTGTCCTTGGCAAAATCTGTTTTGTTACCACTTTATTTATAAAAGGCAGCAATGACAGCAAAAGCAGCCAAGATGGTTCGACGGTAACCAGGTACTTTTATTAGAAAATTAGATGCAGATTTTGAAGTTAAGATGCCGTATTTACAATCGCTCTTTTTAACACCAGAGTTAGAAATGCGCTGTGAGTCCATCTAGATCCCTGTATAAACGCAGCGCTGTTACAGGACAACTTGGATCTTCATTCTGTGAAGGACTCAGCTTTAATGACATGAGTGAAACTGATGTAAAAGCTTTCTACGTGACATCTTTATTTTTTCTATGAAGTAAGTCTGTGGAGTCGTGACAAATTCCACTTTCAATTTGATTCGCAGAAAGTGATCCTACTAAAAATTACTGAATTAGACTTTTCGCCATTTGAGCTGTAAGAAATGGGACAGTGAGAAAATTAGGAGAATGAGAGAAGGATCTCTAGAGAAAAGAATAGATGTTAAATATATATATATATATATAATATATATATTAAGATTCTAAAGCTCTGGTGTTTATCATGTTTTCTGAAATCAACTCCCTAAAATGCAGGTGTTATTCTGTACTTTCTTCTCTACTTCCCGGGGATTCAATATCTAAATATGCATGACTGCAAGATGACAGTTAGGACTGGCTCGAGAGAAAGGGGCAAGTGTTGGCCCACTGTAAACAGTAGGAAAACTGAGAAACAGAGGTACTGGTGACAATAATGAAGGAGGGTGTGACAGACACAGGGACATTGGCCTCCTGACAACAAAATCAGCTGAGTTAAAGAAAGCTGCTCATTATTCTCTAAAACAATCAAAATCCAGCTTAAGAAGATTGAGCCTCACAGACTTTTATCACAGGCATTTATGTTAGGCTCTTTGAGTCGTAATCTGTGTTTTAGGATTTCAGTTACCTTGCAAGGAAAGATTACAGCTGGCAAAGAGAGATTTTAGAGCAATACATAGTTTATCAAAGGTTGCTTTCCTTTTCCTCAAGACTCTAGGACATATAGTCTGGGTCATAGAAAGGGCCAGAAAGACTTCTGAATACGTATTTGGCCCTCCCCAAAGATGAGCAATAAAAGCCAAACTATGGGATGGATACTTTCTCCTCCAAACGTCTGAGGCCATGGGCTTCTCCTTCAGGATATCTCCTCTTCTGAATATGAGTGTTCAGTGAAGCATCGTTGTGAACAGATAAACCTTGTTTTTATGGATTCCCATTGTGTTTTTCATTCCGCAAAACAACGAATAGATTCAAACTTCATTATGAGGAGCCAACCCTAGGAGCAGCTAATTTGACTATAAGGATCCAAAATGCAACAAAATTTTTTGGTGTGGAATATGTGAAACACTACATGATATTAATTATTAAGGAAGGGTTTAATTTTTAATTATCACTATTTTAGAAAGAAACAGTTTAATTCAAAAACAAGTGTATTGCTTCAAAAGACAGTGATTTGGATCTTTTTCTACCTAAGTCACTTTAAGCTTCTTATTCCCACTGTGACAAATGAAAGAGCTGGCTCTTCATTTCTGAGGTACATAACCTCTCTTCTTCCCTTATAACCCCAATGGAATGTAAGGCAAGTACAAAGCAGAGTCACGTTAAAAAATGTTCTCTATTTGCCAGAGTCCAAGAGAAAAATGACTCTGGATGTAACTGCAGTTTTTCATTTGTGTGGTTCAAAGCAAAAATAGATACATGATGGATAGATGGATGGATGGATGGATGGATGGGAAAACAACATGTGAATATATTCATAACTCAGTGTGTGTTTAATATGAAGAATATATTCAGGGGACTTTAACCTCTGCAGCGTTGCTTCTAATGAAGACACAAAAGATCGGGAAGAAACAACTCTATCGTGTAAATAGAGTTGCCCTACCCCCACCCCCCATCTTGGCATTTAGGCTGTTTCCTTGTTATCCTACAAGTGGTCCTGCCTGCAGAGGCCTGTGTACTTGTACTTCACCCTGGGTCTCCTTTTACAGCAGCCTCAATTCCATCTGCCTGCAGCTTCCATCTTCAGAACAGCTGCTCACAACCACTTACCATGATCCATTTACCAGGTACAAAGTAAAAGGGCATCCTTCTGCTCATTTCCCCACGATCTGCAGACTACAGAGAAATACACCATTTATGCAAATAGGTGCTGGTCTCTAGCAAAACTTTTGTTTCCTTTTTATTGTCAAGGGGGTTGGGGGTGAGGGGAATTGAAATTTCCATTGGAAATGAATGGGTACCGCTGTGGAAGGAAAACAAGAATGAAACTTTCTGAATATAATTATTTTATTGGTTTACAAGTCAACGGATTGCAATTATTTCTCATACGTCTGCTGCTCTACTGTCCATTCTTCCTGATCACTTCATTGCTCAGTAAAAAAACACGTGCGAAATTCCTAACTTGATCTTCTTCAAACTTATTGTCTAAACTTCAGTTAAAAATGATGATTTAAGAAAACAGTAAAATAATTTTTATCCTTGGCAGAAACTAGTTTTACTATGAGTGTGTCATGCAGTGGTTTAATTTCTATTGGTTTCTGATGATCTTTTTCTCTCTGTTTTTTTTTGTGCTAGTATTCACAAAGGATTAAGCACACATTCAACAGCAGCTTCATTTTTCTGGCTGGAAAGTTTGTGATGACAGTCATTTATTTTGGACTGAACACTTATTCAAATTATTTTCAAATGGCACCTTTGGGCTACAGTAAGCCCCTGACTTTGGGATGTTTGTTATGCAAATCGGTAACTGTAAAACAATGAATCATCTCATAGATCAGAAACAAAACACCTTTAGGCATGAATTTTGTTTTGACAAAGAAGGCTTTTAACATAATCTGTAAGAAAATTAAAATAATAATGTAATCACATTCAAGATGGAAAATAAGTCCTCAAGCTTGATATATTACTCATTCTTAACGGCTAGATCAAATATTGCCATGAAGGAGGACTTTTGGGAATTATTTTTCTGAGGGTGCTTTATATTTATTTTGTTGTTCCAAAGCTTTTTTCCCTGTATTTTCTTCAGACATTTAACCTACCATTCTTTTCATTGTATTTGTTTTATATGTGTGTGTTCTCATTCCCGTACTCATTTTCAGTTAAACGAGGGTAAGGTCTCCTATGGTCTCATCATCATTCTTCCTTGTAACAAAGTGTGTGGCACAGGAAATGCCTGGGCCGTGTGTCCTCCGTGGAAATCGAGTTTTTATTCTTGATGTGAGGTCTTCTTCTGGTCTCATGACTCATCATTTAGAACTTATCCTTTGACAAAAATGTATTTCTATTGGAATACCTGAGATTGAAGCTGCCTTTCCCACACTTTACTTGAATAAATGTTGAAACCGTAATATAAACAAAAAACATACAGCCGGGAGCATGTCGTGAATGCCTTGTTTACCCAACTTTCATACCAGGTGTGCTCATGGCTACTGTATTGTTCCCTTTTGGTCCTCTCTGCTGCCCAAGGGGGGAGAGGTTTACTGACCTCTGTGTACCCAAATCTGTAAGCATCCTAACCTAAGTGTCTGTGTCTGCCTTAAACATGAGTTCATCCTGATGTCTCCAACTTTAACCCCTGACCACAACTATCCACACAGAGCCCCACACAAAAAGGTAAGAACTTTGGTTCACATTCTCTGCCATCAGTTTACTTATCTTTCAATTTCAGTGCGTGTGTGTATATACACACATCCATGTATCTATATCAGTATCCAAATGGTTCACCCGTATGCCCTTGGGACCCTTTATCAACCAGACTAAAGTGCTTATTATGTTCAGTACCTTTTGCTTTTAGCTTACAGGCTCAATTCACTTCCAAGATCACAGAGGTTAGCTCTTGTCTCCCCCTCCTTCTGTGAGGTTGCTGCATGCATTTGTAATACAGTTAAATTCTCCTGTCAAAGTCTATATTCTTTCCTGGGATTCCCTGAACTCTTAAATGACTCTTTTAAATTTGCATACATTAAGTTTCGCTCTCTGTGCTATAAATTTCCGTGTGCCTGACAGATGCATAGTGTCATATGTCGCCATTCCGCAGTCATCGAGAGTAGTTTCACTGGCCTAAAAATCCCCTGTGCCTTCCCTCCTCATCCTTCCCTCCACCCCCCACTGCCCTGCTGAGCACTGGTATTTTTACCACCTCCAGAGTTTTGGCTCTCCCTGCAAGTTGTATCATTGAAATGTACACTAGGTAGACTTTTAGACAGGCCTCTGTGTTGTGCTGCACACATAAGCTTTCTCCCTCTCTTTTTGTGCTTGATAGTTCCTTTAAAACATTTAAATGAATAGATGCTGTTTGTTTTTGAGCAGCTCACAGAAAAACAGAGCAGAAAGTACAGAGAGTTCCCAGGTGCCTCCATGGCACACCTGCACGTGCATACCCGCTATAATGAATGACCCCACGTTGGTACATTTTTATTAACCAAAGTCTACAGTTCATGTCAGGGTTCAGTCTCTGTGTGGTGCAGGCGTATGGCTCAGGATGGACACTTACTGTCCATCCACATTGCAGTCCTGGAGAGGAGAGTGTCCCGGCCTACCCAGGCGCTGGCTTCACCTGTTCTGCCCCGTCCCCCAGATGGAATTTGTCGATGACCATTGGAGAAAGCCAGGAAGTAGACCAGGATCTGTTCGATGTCCTTCCTCCAGAAACACTCTCCTGAGTCCCGCCAGACACTGGGCCTCTCCAGGAAACTGCTGTGGATGCTCTTTGGTCATCAAACAGGAAGTGAAAGGTGTACCCTCGATGGGGCCATCCATCACGCAGCTCTTGACATTCTTATGATCTTTTGTCACCAATGACACTAGTGACACCAGTGTCACTGCGTGAAGGTCCTGCCACCAGAAACCTACCTTGAACCTAGCATCTGTGCACCTGCTGGACAGAGTATAGGTCCCACATCCACCATTTCTTTGCTAGGGAGTCTGAGAATTCAAATTCTGGTTTTGATCAGGAAGAGACAGGGCTCATGGAAATGTCCCCAGGGCTGGAAATGCTACTCAAGAGGTGATTGACAATAGAACAGCTTTCCATGGCAGTAACCAGGGGTGACTCTGAGACTCTCTCTTCTTGTCCTGTGTACCCATTTTGGTGTTGGAGTCACCTCAGCTTTCGTTCCAATCCGGGGGCAGCCTCTCACCCCGGTCCAGCTGTGTGTTCACTCTCATCCAGACTCCCAGCTTCAGCAGAGAGAGGAAGCTTTCTGCCTTCCTCTTCTTGTGAGCAGACCCATTACAGACCCAGGAGTGCGAGCAAATGAGCAGTTAACAAGTGTGAGAGGAAGTTCCATTCACTGAGATTCCAGACTCTAAGTTACAAGTGAGAGTTGGGTATATTTGGGTTTTAAAAATCGCCTGCCCTTTAAAAAGGATTCCTCCTGCAGCTTGAGGCCAGAATTGATGCTCCGAGAAGAGCAACAAGGAAGACCCCGGCTCCAGGGGGCCAGCGTGGGGCTCGACTCTCTGTGGCAGAGCCCCTGACACTCCTCTTGCTAAAGGAAGAGATCAGGAAGCCCAGCGGGCAGCCGAGGCAACAACGCCAGCTGCCAAGGAGAACATGTCATTTTCCCTGCTCTCCAGCATGTGATTTCTGAATGAGGGATTGTTGAAAAATACAGGCAGTGGGCCCCAGTCCACAGAGGTATAGCCTGGTAGGCCTGGGTTAGCGCTCAGGTACCTATGATTCATAAACCAAAAAATAAGTAAACATTCCACACCATTTGGAAGCATGTTTTTAAAAAAAAATACTGCTTCAGTGGAAGAAAAGTTACCTTTCTTTGTGGAGCTAAGAATGGGAAGGCTGAGATTCTATATTTGGTTCCCACCCACCGTGGAAGACAAAAGCGGGAGTGATTAGCGTGCGTGCCTTCAGCTGTAATCTCAGAAGAAGTGTATGCTGGGGGCTGGGGGTGGATATAAGCAATGGTCCTTAAGAATTAGAGCCCAGCTTCTTCAACAGTCTGGCAACCAAAATACTTAAATGCACATAAGAATATCTTAACTGGGAGCATAAAAATATCTTAGAACACAATGAGAAGACTGTAATATTTTTATTGCCGCACATATGTGTTTCTTTAGTGAAATTCTACTTGTTAATATTATTCCTTTTGAAGGTAGTTAATTACCTGAAGGATAAAACTTTACAGAGAAAAGGGAACCTTTGTGTATCTTTTCAGAAGATAATTGATTTATGGTGTGTCTTGTTTACCCATATGAAATACACACTTGCTGCTATTTTGAAGGCGAATGATTCTGAAAACTAAGATGAGGAAACAGGCCTATTCATGTGCAAAATCTGAGTATCACACCAAGTTAGTATTTGATATTTTATCACTACTGTCTCTGATTATCTCCTCTGAGGTTCTAAATGTACATTCTAAATTAAACAATAACCAGGCAGACACTGCACTTCACATACCGCCTTATAGCGGCTCTTTTGGAAGTTTAAAGAGAATCAGAAAATCTTCTTTCTACTGGTATGCATTCAGATGTTACAAATTTGAGGCTCAAAGATCCTGAAAAAACTTGATAGGGTTTGAAAACCGGATAACGGAGACTGTGGAAGGCACCGATCTTAACTCCTGTGTATTGAGGGCAGAGTTAAGTTGATTAGCTATCTGGGTTTGATTTGGGGGCTCCGTTTTCGGTTGACCCCTTTTGTTCAGTGAGTGTGGAAGAGGCTGTTGAGTTTTTAATCTCACATATTCTATCACAGTCTCCATTCGAGATGTAATCACTCAACTGTCAAATCTGTTTTGAAAAGGAATTTGGAGAGAGGACACAGCAATTCATTCTTTACCTCTCTGAAATGCTCTCGTGCAAACCGCACTCCTGGCACACACAGGGGACAGTGTCCTACAATCCCTGATAGCGTTAGTTTGCTAACCTTATCCATTAAAGAGGTTCTTCACACTGGGCTTCATCACATTACCTCATCTCGGGTAGTATTGCCCTCCTTGAGGGAAAGGAAAAATCACTTGCTTAGAGAGATGCCAAGAAAGTCCTCTCTGTGAAGGGCAAGCGTGTACTCTGGTGTCTTGGGGGGGTAGCCGAGCAGCGCGGTGCCATCCATCAACTCCTGGACACAACACACAAACACATACATTTCACCGAATGTGAAGTGCACGGTAATGGACCCAATCAGAACAAGGGTAGGTGCTTGTCCTGAAGATTGAATGGCAGAGATTTTCATCCAACTCTGTAACTGGAGCAGTGAGCAGTCTGAATGGGCAAGGCCATGGAGAGTGACTTCAGGGAGAAGGCACAAAAGCTAGACAATTCTAAGTTGTGATTTGCACAGGTAACAAAGGCAAATTCAGCATGTGAAACATTAACTATTGTGGGGATGCTTAGGAAAGTGTCTGGAAGCAGCCTCCAGGCTTGAACAAAAGTGAGCTTGTGTTTTAGGGCCCTGGAATCTTCTGAGGTCTGCCGTTCCCCCTGGGGGAGGGAGATGTCCTCCCCTCAAGTGACCCAAATGGGTGAATCCACCTACCTGACACCAGACAGAGGAGGCAGACAGCAGTTACTAATCCCATCCCCTCACAGCATGCCACACAGGGTCACCGGGGTCCGAATCAGCAATGGAGTTCAGGACACGGGGTGTGGGAGGCAGGCTTTAGGGTAACACAAGCATCTGGTGGCCCTGGTTTCTCAGGCTTGTTTGAATCGCTCTGTGGACTGGCAGGGCACTTACCCACCTGCTACTCAAGCATGAGCAGGGTCTCTGCCTGGACCCCACCATGAGGAGTCCAGGCACAGTTCTGACTAAGGCTACGTTGGGCCAGGGGGTCTTATCTAAGGAGGCAGAGAGGAAGGGAAGAGGGTTCTTTGGCCATTTGAAGCCCTTCTGACTTTCCTGGATGTCAAGGTAGCACTTGATACTGAGTCTTATTCTCAGTTCCTTTTCCTTTGGATAAATTTAAAAAGTGAAGACGCTAAGCAGAAAGGAAAGAAGGAGAAGGAGGAGAGAAGGGAAGGGAAAAGAAAAGGAAAGGGAAGAAAAGAAAAGAGAAAGGAAAAGAAAACCAGATCCAGCAGCGTGGTGATTTCGGGAGGGAAAGGGGCTGGGAGAGTTACAACAGAAGAGAGTAAAGAGGGGTAAATGGTGAGCATGACAGGAAATGTGACTGGGGTGGTGAACACACAAGACAATATGCAGATGATGTGTGATAGAGTCCTACGTGTGAAACTTACATAATTTACTAACCAATATCACCCCCATAACAATTAAAAAATTGTCTTAAACAATAAGTATTCACTATTGGCCAAAGTAGTTGAAACACCCTTAGGTAAGGTAAGGGGCATGGATCAGTCAGGTGGTGCAGTATTTTCCAATCTGTTGTCCCTGGTACCCTGTCTTCATTCTTTGACTTGCCCTTGGGAGCAGAAACCATGGCAATTAGACGCCTTGCACACACTTAGTCTGAAAGAAAGAATTTTCTGGGCCATAGGACCTTTGACCTAAGCCTTGACCTTACTGGGCCAACTCACCCTGAGTGAATGCAGCTGAAGCAGTCACGTTGGGCTCACAGATTTAGATTGAGAGGCATTTTGGACATCATCCCTAGCAGCACCTGGAACCCAGGGGTAGCATCAAAATGAGGTCAGATAGGATGGAGCGTGATGAAAACTGTAACATCGTAGTAATGGTAAAAAACTTGATGAGAATTATACCAGTTTTTCAGGGGTCATCTCCCTCTGTGAACATGTCAGTACAACTCTCTGTGCATTGCTCGTGGAATAAAATTTATCCCCCCATAGGTTGGGGAAAAGAAATTTGTTATGATGCTTTAAATGGCCAGTGTTATACAAAGACAACTTTCTGTTTTTTGAAAATATATTGTTCAAATGGAAAAAAACCCTTATAGGAATTACATTTTATTGTTGTTTTTGTTCTGCTAAAATAATATAATCTAATTTAAAACAATGTATGGATATAGGAATCAGTGAACAATAAAGTAAATATCACAGTAAGAAATACACAGATCAATTCATCAATATAACGGTACATTTTGTTTCCATCTTTTCTTGGTGTTAATATAATTATAAAAGTAAAAAAATATTTTTGACCTCACACTATTGCAATATATTTTCTCCTCAAACTGTGCTTTCTTCACTTACAATATGAAGTCATGAGCATTTTATGTTGCATTAAATATTCATACAAAGCGTGTTGAACTGGTGGATGCCTCAGTTAATTGGTCTTAATTGGTTTTCCATTGCACAGCTAACCACTCTTCTATTGTTCTGTCTCCTTTTCACCGGGAATAATACAGCAGTGGCTATCATTCTGTGTAGACCTTTGTTCATGTGCTTGATTTTTTATCTCATTTCTTTATAAATACCATTCCCATTTCAAGACTCTATGTTCCCAGCTTGACTGCTAATTCGTTGCTTGACTGAATTCCACCTTAATAAGAAATGATTGAAGACAAGGGTGTGGGTGGAGAAGGGAGATAAATGGCATAAATGGTCATGGAAAAAAATGCAATTAAAAAGAAAAAAGGAGAGAGAAGGAATGCAACCACTCTATTTTCACCTCTTTGGCTTTTGATGTCTAACAGTTTAGCGATTCTAACACCCACCTTGTGGACACAGGAAATGCTGTTTTGAAAATGTTTATAATTTTCTGTGCTTCCGAGGCTAAACACTGGAGTCAGAAACCTCACAAAAGTCAAGTATGGATTGGAAGGGATAGCGAGTGGGGGGGGGGGGCAATGGAGGGGAATGTGCTGATGCTCCATGGTCCCCTGGAATCTTGTAGCTTTAAGTTGAGTGTCACAGTTCAAACCAGCATTTGGTTTTTATATTTCTACAGTCTTATTATACACAACAATCTGGAAAATACGTTGTTTTTGGAGCATGGGCATCATCTATAAGAATACAAGCTTTAAAAACTTTTTTAAGTTTTATGAGAACTTTTTTAAAGAAAGCTTTTATTTATTTATTTCTATTTAGAGGAGAAGGGAGGGAGAAAGAGAAGGAGAGAAACATCCATGTGTGGTTGTCTCTCATATACCCTGCACTGGTGACCTGGCCCACAACTCAGGTGTGTGCCCTGATGGGGAATTGAACCAGCAACCCTTTGTTTCACAGGCTGGCGCTCAATCCACTGAACCATACCAGCCAGGGTGGAATTTGCTTCTTTTTAAAAATAATACATAGAAAGATGAATAGTTTTTGATAGACAAAACAGAAATACAAAATGGGAGAAATCATTGTTACTTTCATGAAATGACATTATCATCAGTAACATTCGTATTTATATGCCTTAAAAGAACCCTGAACATTCCAGTGCAATTATTTACAGGTGAGATTTAACATTCCACTCACCCTATGCTTTGGGACAAAGCAGCAGAGTTGTATTCTTCTGCCTCTTTCAGTATCAACACAGACTGACAGCATAAATAAAAATACTTTGTTAAATTTCAAGACAACGTTCAATACCTGTTGTCATTTTGAATGGCAAACCCCTTTATCTTAAAAGTTCATACAGTGAGGGTTGAAAACAAGCCTGGTGACCAACTGTGTATCTGTCAATTAGAAGAAAGATACCCTGAACATATATGAAAAAATAATGGTTGTATCTGTGTCCAGTATGAAAACCCACCTGCCTGGATTGCTTTTTTCCCCCCTCATCTCCTGTCCTTCTATCTGAACAAGGCAGGTGCTTCTAATTACATGCTGCAGTGCGCAAGGTCCTTCTTCCTCCCCGATACCAAGCTTTAATGAATTTCATTATTCTTTTTTAATTTACATACTCCTGCAGAATAAAGATTCCCAAGTCATTAACTAATTTGATATGTCTGAAATACCAATTCAATTGTCTGGTCCCCTGAGATTTTCAAATATCTTGTTCAAACACCTCTTAACTTAGTTTCTTAATTAGATACACCATGATGGATGGGTTTTTATATTTTGGTCTCAGAGGGACAGAGGATCAGCCTCATTTTTATTACAATTTAAGAGACGTGGATCAAAAGTCATTTAAAACAATCAAGTCACAGTTTCAGAAGAAATATCCAGAATCGGTGCTTCATTTTTACAGATATGCAGTAATGTAAAAAATGTTAAGAATGCTGACCAAATTCTGATAGTAAATAGTAAAGGTTTGCTGGATGAGATTTTAAAATGTGTTTGGTTATAAGGAAAAATTCTAGCTTACAAAGATATCAGGTTTATAAAGAAAAGAATTAAGTCATCAAGGGGTATAATAAAAAATTGTGAAAATTTTCGAATTTCAGAGACCTTATTTTTCTCCTCATCTCCACACAGGCTAAAAAGCATATCATTGGTTTTCTATATCATCGCATCTATTTTGACATTTACTTTTATGTAAATGAATATAAAATGATATGCCCATGTTAAAAGCACAAGACGTAAAAAAAGTTATATATGTGTTTTGTGAAAAGTTGTCTATATTTTATAAAGGTATTATATGTGTGACGGTCCTGCTATTATAATGATATAGATGAATATTATAATTCTGTTTTATGAATGTCATTTTAGAAAATCTGATTTAAACTTCTCCGGAATTTTTCTTTGCATCGAAAAAAGTTTAATTTATCTTGGTGAATAAATTTGGTTCTCTCTAGTTACCGAGAGGAAAACAAGAGGCCTATATCCATAGTGTCACTTTCTACAAACCAATGAGTGAAGTGCACTTGAATGTTATAGCAGTGATCATTTCAGAGGAATTTTAGAAATAGGAATTTGTCATATTGTCATTTTGTAAGGTCCTAGCAAAGAGCAGGCACTTCATAATGATGTGCTAAATGAAAGACTTCTGAAGTATATTCTTATCATCAAGATATCCATTAAATTGGGTGTATTTCTAGTGGTGGTAAAGGGATGCGTGAATATTTTAAAAACCAGAATGATTGAAAACACAAAAGCAATTAAGCACTCTGATTTGCCCATGCATTTTTATTTTCTGTAACAACCTTTAAACAATTTTTATAGGAAGCATTACTTTCTATGGAACTCCTATATGAAATGATTTGTGTTAGATGACATTGCGAGCAAAAATGATGCCTTTTAAAATATAGCCAATAGACAGTTTCTCTTGTTTCAAGCGACTGAGATTTAAAATTTCCGGGAATGGCTGATGAGAATCTTTTCTATGCAGCCGGCTGATGAGGCAGCGGAAAGGTCCCCCTGGGGTGAGGCCTTTCGGGTCAGCCTCCCTCCTCTCATTAACCTTTAGACAATAATTGCAACTTCGGGACTTCCATTCCTTTATCTGTAATCTAGAAGACTGGGCAGAGCCTTTTCCTCAGTGAAATTGCATGATTTTGAAATTGTACTTTTGTAGTTTTGATATCACAGCTATTTTTATAGTAATTATATGTGCACTGGATGTGTATATGTACAAAGTAGAAACCCATGTACACTGTACACTAAATATATACATATGTAGAATCAGTGTATAAGGACTAGACACATTATATATATTCGAGATCATCGTATCCTCTTTATAACTGGCTCCTCTGTCATTATAACACTTTCCTCTTTTACTGTGGTAATTGTTTTTGTTCTAAATTCTACCAGGCCTGATTTTAATGTACTGTCTCTGGGCATCTTATGAATAATGTTGACATAATGTATCTCTTTTATCCTTTAAGATATCTTAAACAATGTGTTCATCTTACAAGTAGCTTTTGTGTAGAAAAATTACTCTTTTCCCCCTCATTGTGACAATTTCTGATTTGCTCCCTGAGTTTAAACCATTTATATGCAATACCCTTATCACCATCATTGAGCTGAAATATATTATCTGCTTTATGTTCTAGTTTTGCTTTTGTTCTTTGCTGCGGTTTCTGTTCTTTTTCTGCCTGTATTTGAGTTAATACTTTTAATATGCAGTTTTATCACTACTATTAGTTAGTAATTATATCTTTTTTCTTTTTGTCACTGCGCTTATATTTACAAAGTGTATCTTTTTAAAAACACATTTCAAATGAGTATAAAAATATAAATCAAAGACAAATAGTGCGATCTAAGCTTGATTTAACAATTAGGAAAGTTTCATTTATAAATCGCTCCTATTTACACTGTATTAGTTCTGAGGAAGATTTGTCGAATATTCTTGAATTATTACTCACCTTAGGAATTCAGAGGCCTTGAAGTGCACATTTGAACAAACTGGAAATTAGTTCAGCACTAAATACTCATTCTACTTAAATGATTTTATTAACAGGTGAACTTATTTTAATACTTCTAATTTTTATCAGATTAATTTTTTAAAGTGGCATTTTTCCACAGGTCTCTCCCAAACAACATTCATTTTATTTTAAGTAAAACTCCACAAAATTGTTCAGTAAATGTCTGACAACTTTCTCTGGGGCTGACAAAGAGGTAAGGGCTGGAACAAACATCAGAAACTATTTTGGACCCTGAACTCCACTGATTCCCGACCAAACCTGTGCTCAGGTGTGTCTAATTGAAAGCCAGAAGAGCAGAGCTGAGTGACAGAAAGACCAAGAATAGCCCACCTGAATTAAACTGGAACGCAGGCGGGTGACATGACGAGTCGGGATTAGAAGGCAGAATGAATGCTAGGCAAAGACTTTGCAGCCTTGTCGAGGATGTCCCTGAAATATTCTCTGTGGGACTGGTGGCAGTAGCCAGCCTCGTCCTAATGGAAGAGCAATGCATAAAAGCCATTAAAAAAAAGAAGAGGAGGAAGAAGAACAAAAGGCACAATTTAGCAGAAGATCTATGCTCAGTATGTAAAACCCAAGGAAAAATGTGGTCCTAACCACACGCTTCAAAAGGCAGCACATCAATCTGTGAATGAGGGGGAAAAGCAAATAATTCAGAGAGTAGTTTCTATCAATAGATGAAACAAATTCACAAGAAAAAAGAACTTCTTTTGCTCCTATTTCCATACGGAGTACAGTGGGGGAGAAACTTTAAAAAAATGGAATGCTTTTATCATTTATATACTAATAAGAAGCATTACCTCTAGCTGCTTAGGTCTTCATATTTTATTAAAAGGTATATTTTTATATTGAGCTAGGAGACAATATGTGTGAAATATTAATCAGATAGGTTTCTTCCTTTAGATGTGGATTAAACAAAACAAAAAGTAGGCTAACCTATATAGACTATCAAATCATTTATATAAATATTGGGTGTTTTTTTATGGGCATCATTAGTGACTTTATTTGTTATCTGGTAAAATATATCAGCCTCTAGGCAAGTGAAAAATGGATGCCTGTTGGGGACGGGTAGTGGAGGCTGCTTTCCAATGTAGCTGAATTGATTGTATACATCGTAAGAATCACTGGGCTGTGTGTGTGTTTTTCTTGGATGCAGCTCTTAGAAACTTTGTTTTCCATGACCTTGTGAATAATATTGACATAAGGTATCTTTTTTATCCTTTAAAATATTGCAAACAATGTGTTCAATATTGTTGACATATGGACATATATAAAATGTGTCCTTTACGAGAAGGGAATAACCCCCCTTTTGCAAGAGTCTGTGGTAGAACAAAGGAGACACCTCAGTGGTCATTCCCACCCAGTCAGTGGCCTGGCCCAGGGGCTGCAGACCAGGCCACAGGGACGGACTCAGGGTCCAGCCTTCCATAGGGACGGTCAGCCTAGATACAGAGGCACCGCTTGCTTTCAGACCAGGCTGGGGCCACAGGTAGGGAAGCATCAATTTGAGGAGTGGGCACAGTCCATTCACCTGGAAATTTCTAACTGGGCCACAGGCTTCTTGGCAGCAGCCTGCTCATTTATTTCCAGCTGCTCCCATTTCTGTATGAGTGGGGAGCAGGCATGGCCTCCCGTGGGTGGTCATAGCTGATGTGCCCCCACCCCCGCAGAAGTTCCTGGCCTAGCACCCACCATTCTAGGCCTGCTGAGTGAGGCCTCTCGTTTTGCAAGGGTCCAGTGCCTACCAGCACAATGGTGGGTGCAAAAAAATTGGCAGGGGGTACAAGCCCTGGGAGGTTGATGGGCTCTTCTGCCAGAAACCGTGGGCGGTCTTGGCTGCCTGAAGCCCTCGTGGGTCTGCTCGGTGGAGGCTGCAGAAAGTTTTAACTTAAATTATTTTGGTTTTATTCTGCTCTATTTATAAGCTAGCCTAAACCTCAGCGAAATACGAATAACTTCTGATTTCATATTATCACTGTAGCAGAGCTTCTACCCTCAACCCTGAGAATCACACAGTTCTTCCTTCAAGAGATGTTACAGTTTTGTTAGTAGCTAAACAGGGCTCCTAGTACCACCAATTTCTTATTGTTCCCACAGCATTTGCAGAGCTGGGGGAAAGGGTCATTTACAGATGTATTTGAAAAATAAGAATAATCTAATAAGTACAGAAATGAAGATGCAGTTTATATACAAATTAACATAATGATGCATACATCCATATGTAATTAAATAAATGCAAGTCAGAGTAGCATTATGCAATTTGGTAACCATTTACAAATATTAATAATTTCTGGTTCAGCCTTTGCGAAACAAAATTATTAGAATAAATAAAATACATGGAAGTTAAAATTTCATATTTCCTGAGCCATTGGCTTCACAGCTAGGAATATCTACTATTCATATACTGAAAGAAATGTTCAAAATATGTTCAGCAGTTATTAACCAAAAGCTTAAAATGATCTAATTATTTGATGAAATTCTATGCAAATATTCCACGTAGTTATTGCAAATAATTAATTAGAAGATTATAAAAGTAATACAAAATATTTCAGTGAAATAAGAAATGCATCTTTATTTCCTATTACAATTTTTTCCAAAGATGTTCAGAATGAGGATAAAAAAACACATGTGGATAATAATGTTTCTGTTCAATATTTTTTTCATTAATTCGCTCTTACAAGATGGAGAATAAAATTTAAGATTGAGAATTTTTTTAATTCACTCACATCACTTGCTAATTACTGTTTTAACAGATATGTATTTCAGACACTAAACTAGATAACTGCTTATTAAAGAAAAATTGAGCCTTCTGTTTATTTTAGCTGAAATTTTTATAGTTTCCCATCTAGCACAATGGTACTGATGTAAAAATTAAAGCACAAAAAGGCAATCTTCCCTAGAATAATTGAATAAGAACCACTCCTTCTGGGTACATATCAAGCAACCAGAGATTCTGGGCACATGTAGCCATGTGACAATATGCGCGTTTGTCAGTGGAGGTCAAAGCTATATTGTTGTTCCCCTGGCCCTTTGGCCAGCCCCATTATGGAAGGGATGCCCTGGCAACCTTACTCAGGAAAGTTAAAACTCGGAAAATACATTGCTGAAAATAGAAATGTACGATGGGTCAAAAACCAAGCTCTGTGTACTGAGTAAAACAAAGCAGCAAGAAGAGTTTATTGCAAGGATTTTGACGGGCAAACCAGGAACGTGAAGCCTATGGGAGCAATGAGTTCCCACTTGCTTGCAGACTAAGGCACTTTATGGGATAAACGCAGAGGTTATTTGGCTCTTCAGCTGATTGGTTGCCCAGGGGTCTTTGTTCTTATTTGGATCAGAGAAGTTGAGTCAGGGGAACAAGGAAGTTTAGACGTGGTATCTGAGGATTGGCTGGTGACCTCTGCTGATTTCTGAGAACGCCGTAAATTCCTGTAAAGTGACAGTATATTCCTGTAAAGTCAGGTTAAGTTTCCTTTAGGTACCTGCATCGACTGTTTCCATTTTGTCTCTGACGTAAGTGACTCCATTTTAGTTTGGTTCTACAGATAGAACTAATTTAATTTTCTATTTTCTCTATAACCTAATTTGTACATGTTGAAATGGACAAATGCATCTGTATGGCAACTGAAAACTCATTAGGAAATCTTCTGGACCACTTAGAGTCTTAAAATCTTTTTTGCTCTTACTTGCAGATGGGCCTGTGGAGAAAAAGATCTCCATCATAAAAATCAACAGATACTTTCCTGATGTTTAACAGAAGGTAAGCCATTCTTCATTTGAGATTGTGACCACAGCAGAGTATAGTATGCTGTTATGGACAGCTCATTTATAGCTCAAGAGCAAACTGAGGGTGTAGAATGTACATTCTACAAACTTTGGGATAGTTGTAATGCAGCCAGAATCAGACAAGAACTTCGACTATCCTTTTGCAATTTTGAACACGAACTGCTGGGGAAGCATATTTTGGGGTAAAAATGACTCTCAACCCTATTTCCTTCTCTTCTGTTGCTTTATTCCATGGGACCTGAATTTGATACTTGGACAAGTTTAGTTGGGTGTGGAGAAAATAAGTGTTAGCAAATCTGGGACCATATGCCTGATGTTCTGCAAAGAATCCACAAAGCATTCAGTATGAAGCAAGGAGAGAGTTGATTTCTTGTGGTAGCCAAATGGGAGAATGGGAGAAACCCCAATGCACCTCCCTGAATACAGGTTGTAGCAAAATTTTAAGAGTAAGATGAGGAGGGGTTAACCATATTCATCGATTCTGATACATAGGGACTGAACTGATAGTCTTGGAACTATGCCAGCCAAGGTAAGGAACCTGCAAGAGGCCAGGGAGAAACAGAGTCATTTCATTCTGGCAGAGTTTGGTCAGTCATTTCTGTGCCTTTCTTTGGTCTGGGCACTGGATCTTCCTTATTAACAATGTCCTACTTTTTAATGGACTCCAAGTCTGTTACTTGAATTCTGTGAATCTTGGTTCCATGGTGCTCAGGAGGTCAGCTTGGGTCACCTGGCTGCTCACTTCAGGGACTCAGGTGAGCCAGATGAGCTTCAGCTCATGCAAGCAGCTCAGCTCAGCACTAGAGAACTCTTTTTTCTGGAGGGTGCTGACCACAACTTCGTTCGCAGGCAACTTCATAAGAAGGGCTGAAAATCACCTCCTTTAAACAGTGTTTAACTTTGCTGATTTCTTTTCCACATTCTTTAGATAAGTTTTCTACAGGCTTTTATAACAAAAAACCTTTTCTTCTATGTTATTTTGATTAAAGGTTACTAATACCATTGAAGAATTGAAAAGTCAGTAACAGCCAGAGGTAAACTGAATACGATGCCACACTAACTTATGCTCCTTTGGTATCAGGATTATTTTGAGCTGAATATTTTTAAGAAACAGTAGACATAGGAAGAGCACTAGGAATGAGTAAGATGCCTTTTGTAAGAAACATAGGCATTTGTAAGGAAAATCCCTATTTTGTAAGGGTGTCTCCCGCTCTGTCCCAGGAACCGGGGGATGATTCAGACTTTCTAGAAACACTTCATCAGTGCAGAGCCAAGGACTTAAATCTGCTTCACAACCATACCCTGGGTACTGTGCTTTTCTGACAGCCTCCTTCAATCCCTATTGTTGTCTTTATTTCTATTTTTGGGGTTATTACGGTAATGGCTTGCACTCTTTCAGGATCACTCAGATTCCCTGGGTGTCTGCTTGTGTATAGGAGGTATCCACACCAGGACACTGCTGGTTTGCTCTTGGTGACCTGCCCTTTATCATGGGGGTGTCTTAGCCAAAGGCATAGGCAGGTAATGAGAAATTATTTCCCTCTCCTATACAGCACTAGGTCAAAAAGATTGCTTAAAAAGAGAAGGAAATCAGCCACTTTTGTTTCATCAGTAAAGAGATCTTATTTCAGAAATCATGTTTTGCATGTATATCTGTAATCAGCATTTTTTTAAACCTGTAGTCTTTAATGAACCTATGATAATGAACCTATCTAGTGATCTAAGCTGCCAGAAGAAGTAAATGGTAAACAAGCTTCCTTGGCTGGCTTGTTTCTTTGACAACTTATTCAGAGGTTTGGCATTTTGCCTTTGTTTTAGATTTATTTTTCTAGCTATTGAATGCTTTGAATTTTGGCACTCTTCATTATTTTTAAATAACATTCACAAACAATTTATCCAATGGCACTTATGTTACATTTTTCATTCTTTTACAATTAATATATATAAGATCAATATTTGAAAATAGTCTTAAGGGTATCTCTTTATAAAATGGTGCTGTTTATATACTAAAAGTCTGTAAAACTAAATTTCATGAGATGACAGAGGCTGATGCAACACTAATTAGAATTTAAATTTTTAAAAGAAAATTGAGTAACTACAGTTCAACACAAAAGGAGAAGTGAGTTGAATTTAAAGGAACCAAAGACTTTGATAATTCTGTGTGCTAATCCAATTTTCTAGATGGGAAAAAGCTTCAAACGCACAGCTGATAAAGACTTTGGATTAAAAACTACCCATAATCTGTAAGTGTACATGCATAAAAATATTAATAAAGAAACCAAAGTAAGAATATCTTCATTTTAAAATATCTTTCTTTACTAAAGTTATAATATGCCTGAAAAATGAGTAGTTCCTTTCTTGTTTTGTTTTTTTAAAGAGTATCTTCCCTAAATTTAAAAGTTCTAGACTTTCAAATTTTATTTAGGAAGCAGTAATTTAAACACACACATACACACAAGCACTTGAAGTATCAAAATAAAATAAAAATCTACTGCATGCCTATAATAAAAAAGGAACTCTTACCCTATTTAACAGCATGGATGGACCTGAAGAGTATTATACTAAGCAAAATAAGCCAGTCAGAGAAGGACAAATACCATATGATCTTACCCATACGTGGAATCTAATGAACAGAATAAACCAATGAGCACAATGAAACCAGACACATGGCCAAATGGAACGGACCGGCAGATCTCAGAGTTAGGGGGACCGGAAGAGATTAACCAAATAACATGTGTACATATATGTACAGCTCATGGACACAGACAACATCGCGGTGAAGGTGGGGGGTGGGGGGATGGGGGTAAAGCAGGGGGGAAATGGGAGTCATCTGTAATAAGGTCAATAATAAAAAATAGTTCTAACTTACTCTTGTATAGTCTCACTTAAAAATAAATTTAAATCTAAAATGAACACTCATTAAGCACTTAACGTGTTCTAAATAATCATAGTAATTGACTCACATGGTAAATTTCCTAACATGGCTACTACTACAACATTCATATTAAAAATGAGGAATCTTAGGTAAAAGGAGGTTAAGGAATTTCCTAGGATTACATAGTAAACAAATGGCCCCATCCAAAACCTCGAGAGATGGTATTCCAGCCACCATGCTATTCTGTTGTAACCATTGTCTAGTATTACTTGTTGGTATAGTACAGCAGGGATTTTTTTGCACACAGGCATGTATTGACAAAAACATCTTTGACATGAATTTCCCATTTTCATTTTAATCAACTATTAAACATTGCATACTGCCACAAGGCAAACTGCTGAAACTCTTCAAATTTGTGTTTCATTATTTCCCAATAGAATCAGCTACAGCAGGTCCTCAAATATCATCATTGCTTTCAAGGTCGTTTTGTTGTAACGGTGATGAGATGCCATAGGGACCTAACCCTTATTTGTATGAGTTAGTCTGTGGTGAAACTGCTGTCGCACATCTTCCACTCCAAATCACAGAACCCATCGACCATGTTAAGGGAGACCTTCCTGTGTGTAAGAAACCCAAAAACAAAAAAGCACTGGCTAAATTTCCCTGTGTATTGTTATGGAGTCTTTCCATATGTTGCTGTGGACTCGAATAGCACAGACGAATGTCGAATTTTTGGTGACCTCGTGGGAGGAAGAAAGAAAATGTCTTCGCTTTTCTGGCAGCGTATGTAGGTGATGGAAACACATTCTGAACACGTGGGCTTTATGGGTCTTTGGTGGTGCGGACCCCCGTGTGCAAGGGAGCCTGAACCTCCCTAGAGGAATAAACCTATGGTAATAAATATTTTCTTTCCCTCCCTACCACTTGATGACCTCCCATTATATGATTCAGTGTTTTCTCATATTTTGTCCCATCTAGGGACATTGTCTCTGAGCTCCTATGTGGGACACACAGTTTCTGGGGGGGGGGTGGTCATTTTTGGTCTAAAGTATTACTTGGAATACTTTACCTAAAGCTAGCTCTAAAGCTAATATTTTTACACTTGTGGCAGAATTTTGATATGAATTTTTTTATTTGTTCCTTTTGATGCTCTTATAAACACTTTCAATGAAGAAAACTAAGAGGTTAGGTCATGGCTAAGTGCCTCAATGTTAGTAACTACATAGAAAACAACCAAGGCTTTGACAGTTTCTAACCTCTGACCTCTCTGCCCAGTGCTCTGGGGGTCCCAGGACGAAGCTGAGAGGACTCAGTTGAAAACTGAGTTGCTACCATACGCTATGTCTGGTGGTATTAACACGGAAAAGGTACAGGGTCCAGCGGAATAAGGCTTGCTTGAGTGTGGTTGTAGGGTAATCACATGGGTGTAATAATTTACAGTTTTAATTTGAACATTGCACCTAGAATGTCATATGGTGTGCTTGAGTGTGATATTGTTATGTTACACAATTACATGCTTATGATTTTGTACTAAAACATTTTGTAAGAAAATGGGGCGTTATTTGTGCCAGACCCTGTGTGTGCCATTGCCGGCCATGTACTTAGGAGTCTTCGTATTCACCTGCACTTCCCATAGAGAGCACAGCCCAAGCCAGTGTACAGTCATGATACAAGTGGCCTTCAGGGTCATGAAAGGGTTCCCAGCCCCAAATATTTTCATTAAGGGTGCTCTGCCGGCACTGAAATTAAAGTCATTGTTTGCAGGGTTGAAGATTTGTATGTCTTTGAGAGCTTCCCATGTCCCCATGTGTTCAAAACACATCACTAATTGTTGAGCAAACAGCTAGGACTTCAGTATGTGTGATGGGAGATGGACACCTAGTGGATTATAGAGGACTCCAGGAAAATGGAAGACAAGGCATGGCTTAGTTCGGAGGAGGGCAGGGGATAGAGCCCCAGTTTTCACACTTTTACTTAGTGCTGGATTAGGTGCCAGTCTTACCTCCTCTCTGACTATTTATTCTCAGCAGAGAATAATATCAGTCACTTTTAGAGACTTACATACTTCCTTCACTCTCTAACTCACGATCAGTACCAGAGGTTTTTCTGAATTATTTCTCTTGTGAGATTGGCCTCTATTCCTACTGGTGCCTTACTTCACAGCCTTACTGCTACAAGGACTGAGCAGGTCAATGTCCAGCGACTTTGTTAGGCTTCTCAGTCAGTCTTTATGTGCATCCAAGTTTTCACATGAATTGACTCATGGACCCCATTATATATTCATTTAAAGGACACTTCCTTTGATCCAGTCTGTGTCTTATAGTACAGAATGAATGAATAATGTCCTCCTCATCATATCCAAATACATTTAGAAGGGGAGGGAGCTTTACCCCATAAAATGGTAAAGCTCTCTGTCTTCTAAACTGCTTCGTGACCCCCAACTGAGAGGCATGTTTCTTTGGTGGCACTAATTGTTTCCTCCAATGACATCTGTCAGAAACGCTTTCACCTACCATATCAGTAGGCAACAAGAGTCAGCTGATCTAATCAAGAACTTTAATCCCTGATGCTAATGACTGAAGCAGCCCCCATATATTAACTACTAGTCCTAGACACTGTTGGGTTTATCCTAGACACACAGCATTTTCAAGTTCAACAGCTAAACTCATTCGTAGCCATGTACCCACACTGGATACACGGAGGAGATCATGAGACTCCGAGTGCCTTTATTAGATGACTTGGTGTCATTACAAGAGCCCAGGTGTCGATGACCAGTTCTTTGGCCATTCAAATAAGTTAAATTTACAGCTCATAGATCAGGTGGTTGGAAACCCAAAGTGTCTTCTATGGAGAGTTCAGATACCATGATGTTTCGGAGGGGACATTGAAGATGAGGAAGATGTTTTTTGACTACAAGAATCTTTAAGATCATACTATCAAGACAGCTCTTCCTCCCTCCCTCCAAACATCAGGAGAAAGGTGTGATGTTAATTGAATTAGTTTCTCCCCCTCTGAGAGACTTTACCAGGTGCATAGGATACTGTCCTCATTTGGGTTCATGAATTTATTTAATTTGCATAATATCTGAATGCAATTACCTTAAGAGTAGCATTGAGATAGAAGACTCCAACCTTCTGACTATAGAGTAAACCATTGCATTTCCTGACCCTGCCTATCTGGGGTCAGGAACTGAATAGGGTACAGGAAAACGAGTCTTTGAGTCTCCTAAATAGAAAAAGGAATTTGAATTTCAATGTAGACTTGGCATTTAACTAGTTATTCTTTTTTAAATAGCAAATATGGACTCTGACATTAAAATGAAAAGTCTGCACATACAATATTATTTACACTACAGCAAAATGTTTTGTTGTTGAGCATTACAAATTCAGATTTCCTGGCTTCCTTTAGAGTATGTACTGATCAAATACTTTTACACCGAATGCCACTTAAAAGAAGCCAGCATTTGAATCTTTGTGTGTTCTCCTAGCTGCTAAAGGAAATCCAGCAGCAAAGCAAAGCTGTGACCTTGAAAGGGACCCTTTGCCGTCATAAAATCAGAGTTATTTTTTCTTTGGTGGAAAGATTGCAGCAGATGTCAAATCAGATGCATTTTTTCTGCAAATATCTTTTAAAATAACTTTCAAACACTTTTTTTTAAATTAAAAAAAGGACCTACTTTAGACTTTTAAAATTTATGCCCAGAGTAGCAAAGGTAAGAGTTCAGAACATAATTAACTTAAAACACAGCCCAGAAGGTATCCGACTCATCACGCTTTAATGAGTTGCTGAAAGTAGATGATCTTTGCAAAAATGAAACAGAATACTGATGACGGTGGCCCTGATAAACCCTGAGTGGGAACCCTGTGAACAGCGTGTCATTAGAGGGGGTTTAAATGTCACCGAATAGACAGAACAACAAACAGGGGGGCGATTTAATTTTCTTGCCTTGGCAGTGTGGAAGAAAGGCGTGAGTCAACAAGATTTTTATACCTAAGCAGGGAAACAGTTTCTTCATGTCACATACATTAAGACACATGAAATATTCAGTGTTAGCTTAGGGAAAACCAGGGCACGTCCCATCCACAGAGTGGGAGTTTGTACTGAAGAACCTAGAAGTAAGGAGAAAACGTGGTGCTTACACGCGGTCGCATATTTAATGTGGCGCCGTCGGTTCTACATTCACATCCCGCTGTCAGTCATTCTTTGCATATTTCCTTGGATGGAAAATATAGTCACACGCTCGAGACCATCTTACAACCTTGAGGACACCCGTGTCTCGGGCAGAGTTAAATGCTGGCACTAGGACCTGTGAGATCTTTAGCATATTATGTTTAAAAAATATGGTGTTTCTTTGGTTTTTTTGTGTGTGTGTGCGTGTGTGTATATATATACACACACACACATATATATATACCTATACATATCCATATATATATTCATACATATGTCATATATCTATGGGAAGTTTAGAAGTAGAAGATAAAGGAAAGTAATGGGAGGAAGAATGTAGACAAAATGAAAACTATGAAAATTGTCAATTGTCAATGTTTCTAATATTCTTGCTTAGCAATCTGGATATTATTTTGCTTCAGACATGAGGGAATAGGCCCTCTGAGGGGAGTCATGGGAAAGTGGCTCATGAGCCTGCCTGAACATCTGTTTGGGATGGAGAGGCTGAGCCCTCTCCATGGAAAGGGAAAAGTAAAGAAAGACCAAAATTCATTAATTATGAAACTGATGGAAATTTTGGTCTGTATTCCTCTGACAGCTGGGGAGGGGGATTCTAAGCGGAAGAGACGATTTTAGTATTCCCTAACAAGGGTGTTCACAAACAAGGGAACACAGACTTTTATTCCCATGCATTGTTTGTCTTTGATGGAGCACCGCTGACACCCAGGAGGATTTGTGATTATTACAACAGGCGTCAAATTATTGTCAGGTCTTTTCAACTCAATGTAGAGAAAATTATATCTATGGATGTAAATACTCATTTCTACCACTGGCAATGTTAAATCATAACAGAAACAAAAAAAACCCAGTATATTGAATTCATAGTCATATTTTCATCAGGAATGTTGAATCACTACTGTTTACCAAAGTGCCTGAAGTACATAGAAGACCACGTGGAAGGTTTAGTTTGGCTACCCATAGAGCAGTGGCACAAGCAAATCAATGTTAAATTGTGACCAAATGTGACATGATTACAGGGAAGGAAGTCAATTTCTAGACCATTCTAGAAATTTCTAGACAAGCAAAGAGCATAGAAGAATTTACGGAGTGGTGGACATTGGTACCATATTAGTGTTTGAATAGGAGTTGGATTCAAACCGAGGCCGGAGGTAAACATCTTAAACTTTTGTGGCAGGATGGAGACATTGATTTCGGTCTGAAGTAGTAGGGAGGAGACACAGTTCTGGGGAGAAGATGAAGTGTGGATATCTGAACAGCAGTGAGTGGTGTGTGGTTATGTAAATGGGGGTCAACTAGGAATGAATGACGACCACCGGCAGGTGGGTATGCTTTGCACTCCATCCTGGGTGAGACTGTGAGGTACGTGGTGTGGTGATAGCCAGATGACAGCAGCAAAAAGAATAGTGGTTTCTCCCAAATGCCCATGGTGTGTCAGCGGTGGTAGGAATGAGGGGAATCTTGGGGTATCCTCCCTCATCTCCTGCTATGTAAAAGTCCTCCGTGTGGGCATCCTATGAGACATAGACAGGGATTCTGTCAGTGAGTCTTTTTGCGGGGAATATGGGCAACCATTAGCCCAGTGGGATGCTTTCAGGAGGAATTAGTAGCCATCCGGCGCAGCAGAGTAGGACTGAAGAGAGGCATCCAGAGAGGCTTACGTTTGCTTGTTCATGGATCAGGTCAGCGAGCAAAGTGAAGGTTCTAACTGGATTTTCCTGACTTCCTGTTTGGAAATATTTTTTACATAGTTCATTTTAAGATTGATAAAAGTTCTAAGATTCTGAACTCCCAAAAGAGAATGGTAATCATGGTAAGACTAAGCTAAAGTATCAGTTTATTATCTTCTCTGCTGCTTTTCTACTCAGATTAGGTTCTATATTTTCTCCCTCCCCTCCCTCCCTCCCTCCCTCCCTCCCTCCCTCCCTCCCTCCCTCCCTCCCTCCCTCCCTCCCTCCCTTCCTCCCTTCCTTCCTTCCTTCCTTCCTTCCTTCCTTCCTTCCTTCCTTCCTTCCTTCCTTCCTTCCTTCCTTCCTTCTTTCCTTCCTTCTTTCCTTCCTGATTCTTCTAGCCTGAACCATTCTCTTTTTCAGGTCTCCTGTGGTCTAATCTGTAGGTACTGTCTTAACATCATCATCAGATAATTATGTGCCTGAAAGTGCTCTCCTCCAAGTTGTATTATATGTTTTATATGCCGTAATGATTAAAGCAGCTCTGAGCACATCGTAACTATGCAGTACAGACTTGCCTCATCTAACATTTAAAGGGTCTTACTTAGAACATCAGGCTGATGACTGAGTGGCTGTAGGTTATGTTAAGGGTGTTTTAACATGTTCCTTATTCTGAGAACAACTCTTCTCATCCCAGAAGTGTCTGGCAAAGCCCTGTTGAGTTTTCTTTTTCTGTTCCATAAAATTGACTATGTCCCATATTTATACAAGATAATAAACCAGTAAATTTAAATGATTTGATCAGTCTGCTAAAATATTTGAAAACCTACCTGAGTCATACAGCTTTCAGTAGCTGTCATAACATTAGCACAGGGATAATTAATTGTCATTTTAATATTACTGGTTATTAACAAGGGCATGTGAAATTGAAGTAAGGAACACATAGGAAAAATTAAAGCTACATAGTTTTGAATAGACACAGTCACAGAAACGTTGATTAAAATGATGAGTGTTCTACAGGACAAGTGAACCAGTGTGCATGGCCTGAGATCGATTCAGCAGGTGGATCAGATTTAATGGAATAAATGCACATTGACTCATGTGCTAGACATTCTTTTAGTCATTGGGGTACAGCAGAGAACAAGACAGGAGCGATCCCAGCTTCCGTGAATCTTACAGTTTAGTGAGACTTCATTTATAACTATACAGATATATAAACATATGAAGATTAAATTCTATTATAAACATTCCACAATGTAAATGTATAAATGTGTATTTATACACATCTATTTTTTACCTTCCATAATGAATATTAACTTGGGTGATCTGGGTATTCACAATTCCAGTGTGATATTCTCTTTCTTGTCCTTCTATACCGGTATTAGTTCTTCACTTTAAGGACCTAAAAACATTGAGAGTTTGCAAATTATGTGGCTGCCGTGGCTATTATTAGCTGTGGGTATCACTCAGAGGAAACTATTTAATTAACTTGTGGATAAATTGATAGGTCCACAGAGTTTTATGCCCCATAACTATTTGGGAATCTGTCCTTCATTGTCCTTAAATCTCACTTTCAATGTTTAAAATTTGGTCTTTGTCTTTTTATAAAAATCATACATTTTTAGCCTTGCTCACTAAAGAATTATCATAAATACGAGAATGTTTGTTGTAGAAAAATAGCAAATGGTGCAAAAGCTCTTGTATTAATTTCATACAGAAATAGATTCATTATGGCACCTTTGGTGCCCATGTTTGTTACATTTGATAAAGCACATAAATTTGGGCAGAGGTAACAATAAAGGCTCAAAACCAGCACTTTGACTCATTTTAATCTGCCTTTTAGATGGCTTAGTGATAAAATGTTCCATTACTTGAATCATTTGCTTACCATTTTTTAAACTTCTGAATCAATTTATCCAATTCTGGAATTGACCTTCGGGTTGGTTAACACCCATAGACACTTTTGTTGGATGTAAGTTCCATGTCCAGCTGAAGTTCGCATGTGCCATCTGCTAGTCACACCTCTTCAACTTGGAGAGTGCAGGTCCTCTTACTAAGCAAAGGAAAGGCCCCCTTCCCTTTCCTGGCAAGGGTCTCCCCATTCACATATACTGCTCCAAATTATCCTACATGTGTGAGATGCCTTTTTTGCAATTCCTCTGGTGGTATTTTAAAACCAATGATTTTCTGACATTTCCACCATGGAGAGGAATCTGTACACACCTCTGTGCAGAGGTGTCTCCTTCAGGGTGGGTGGTTTTGTGATGACTTAAAGCAATCGAGTGTGGCAGTTTTAACGTAAAGATTAAAAAGCAAAACACTAGTTGACATTTTGGTTGAAATAACCCACATTCACAACCCTCACTACAGCATTGAATGTCTCTAGGATATCCTAGGAATCAAGGGATTCCACTTCTATGGGTTTCTCTTTCATTTTTTAAAGACCCTTTCATTGACATTTCAGACATGTGGGAAATAGCAGAAAGCACCCATATACAGTCTGACAAAAACTTGAGCATCTTTGTGAGTATCTGGTGGTCAGCCAGTTAGAAATAGACAGTTGTCGGCTGCCAGATGTATCAGCGCTGTCCTTTCTCTACTGTTTAGCCCTCCTTCCTGACAGAAGTACTGCATGCTAATACTGATGAGTGTAATTTCCTTTTTTTTTTCAATAGTTTCACTGCTTTTCTGTGTTTCCCCCTAAACAACGAGGTTTAATTTCATCTGTTTTGAAGGATTATACAAGTAGATTGTACTCTATGCATCCGTAATGCCAACATTATGTTGCAAAAATTCACCCATGTCATTGCACAGAGTGATAATTTATTTGTTTTCATGGCTGGGTACCAAATATTATTATGACTGTATATCACAATTTACTTCATCATTATATTTTGAGGTCTGTGATGTAGTTCTGTTTCTGCTTCTAATTTTTTTTAACAAGCTGAGGTATTTAAAATTTGTGAGATATTTTTCCTAATGTTTCCAAACAGAACTACATATTTGCCTTGGGCTAAAACACAGAGTATAAAATACTGCAGAAAAAAAGAAAAACATTTCTCTGTTTAGAGAAATCTTCCTATGCAGTTGGAATTAAAACTCTGAGAAGCCCTGAGAAAAAATATATTTATATTTAAAATAATATGTGCTATTTCTACAAGTGTAATAATGTATAGCATGGCGAACTAGTTCTATTTCTTCACTGACATTTTTACTGTTATTTTTTCTTATAAATTACCTTAATTGTTTAGTTACATTGAAGAATAGTATAGGTAGCTAAGTTACAGTGGACTCCAAGATGTATCATTTTAATATATGAAAAATAGGATTAGAAGAAATTCAAAGTCTACAGGAGAATAGCAAACAAGGATGCTAAGTGGAGAATTTGGGGTGGGAATCAAAGCCTAAATTTTGACTGCAAAGGAAAAGTGGGAGTTGCTCAGCTGAACAAACTGGCAGACAGAGCAGTTGCCATTCTAGTAAATATCAAAGAATGATCGTCAGAGATTTTAGCACCTTTATTCCACTTTTATCAGATTTCAAAGTTATTTCCATCTATTGAGGTCAACACATAATTATTTAAAAACTTATTCCAAGTTTTATTAGCTTATACTTCTTTTTCCAGTATTTCTGTTGATTTTCATTTTCAAACATAGGTATTAGTCAATTTGCGTTTGGTAGACTGAGTTTACAATGTAGGATGTCCTCATTTTGTAACTGGAAAGATGGGTCTAAAACAAGCCAATAAAAATCCTTTCCTTGAGGACAGTAAGAGGCTAATGAATCTTAATATCATACTTTGTAAATACACTGAAGTCTTGAAAAATTAAGTAACCCTATTAAAGCAATTAAGAAGTTTGTCTACTGTATCAGTGGTCCATAGGGCTGCAGATAGGCAGAGCCTCAATGTGCCATTTGTTAGCTCTGTAATGAGTATGAGCTTTTTGAGCTCTGGTTTTGTGATCTTTAAATGGAGGGTAATAATTGCCTTACAGGTTATTTGGTGGATTAGGGAGAATATGTGCAATATATCTTGGCATGTGTCCTTTCTAGTAGGCAGTCAAAATAGTATAGATGATATTATATAATGAATTAAGCCACATATGATTGGATGATAATATAATCGCTATTGCCATATATTGTTATATAGTTCATATAATTCTTATTTTGTCAACATGCAAAGTAAGACATCTTCTATGGCATGCAGTAGCACTTCTCAAAATGTCTCTGATGTTAAATATTTTTTTCCTATTCTTCTCTTACTATGGTTTGGTAGCAATGTTCTCACGGTCAGTAACTAAAATGCTTCTGTTATTGTGTTCATTGATTAGTGAATGGAGCATCCGTGTGTGCAACTTACCACTCCACACTCATTCATTTATTAGAATCCCAACAGAGGGGATCAGAGAATCATAGACTTGAAAGTTGTTTTGTCTTCTGTGCAAAAGAGAAATACTTTTTAAGGCATTCCCGAGGCATGGACCTCTAATATCCACTTCATTACTGCTAGGAAGTAAGAGGTACTTGGCCTAATTTGCCCGTTTTCTGGAAAGTTCTCATTAACAGAAAAAAATATTTATTAGATTGAATAGAAATTCAACCGTAACTGCCGTCCATTAGTCATAGTTCTGCTCAATGCAGAAGCATAAAACAGATTTACATCTTCCTTCACATTACAGATAAGAACAGAGTTATTCTGTGCCTGAAAGTCAAGTTCAAATTCTTTCACAGGCTCTACACTTTAATCTACTGATCGGCTACTTTTGCCCTGAACATCACACTTGAGCAACAGCAAGTGACAAGCTGGTTCTTGCCTCTCTGTCTATACCTGCTGTTCCCAAGGGCTGCTGGGAAGAATTTAAAGCCTGTACTACCTCAACTGTGCCCCAAACGACAACTTCATGATCTCCTTGGGGTACATCTAATATGACATCATTTTTCCCCTGATAAAATCCTATTTATAATGAATGATTCAGGTCTCCTGACCTATGACACTGAAGTGTTCCAAACAGAAACCTCCACTCCATTAATTAGTGTTAAGAAGAATATTCTGGAAGAATGAGGTAATGCAGGCAGACCTGAATACAGAGAGGGTTGCAAAAAGTCTGGGGCAAAATGTGCTGTCTGAGGGGAGCAGGTTCATGTGCTGGGCTAAGAAAAAGAATTCAAAGGCAGCCAGAGGGCCTTTGCCATGGGTAAGAAAAAGCAAAACAAAGAAGCATGTATTAAGTATTTGGGGGAGGTGTAAAAACTCACTATTTAGCAATTTGCTAGGTAGCATCTAAGGATCCTTAATTCGTTTCAAAAGATGAGTGGCTGAATTTGATATTTATCATATATACATATTACTTACATTAAATTACTCCTGTACTCCTAAATATATGGCATTTACAGTGTTAGTATAAATGGTTTGCAAGCTGCAGGAGCCATTTAAAAAATTGACAATATTTGTCCATTTAAGGCCACTAGGAAATTAACTTTGGTGAAAAGATTAGATTTGTAACTTTCTGCAGCAAGGTGGAGAAAGCACCATGAGAAAGTAAGTTGAATATTAGTAAGAATAGAAATTTTCTACAGGGTTTGGCTTACACGGAATAGCTCTAAAGTGGGATTCCAGGAAAGTGGGAGTGAACTCTGCGTTGAGTATCAGATGAGATACAGTTATTAAGAAAATAGAATGAAGATTGTGTCCCATTATCAGTATTCTCGTTTTGAAAAGAAATATCATAGGCTGATACCTAGCAGAGCTGACACAGATTTGAGATGTTACATCCTGGGGAATTAAATATATAAAATGTGCTGAAAATGTGCTGCCCAGGGCTTGGTGCCTGGGCTGAAAACTGAGGCTGCCTTTCTGGTTCCAAGCAACTCATGTGGCCCCGATATGTTAGCCACTAAGGACATGTTTTACTCTCTGCTAAGATTTTCATACCCACGTCTCTGACAATCTTTGATTTTAGAATATTGGATCTTTAAGCAGCTTTTCCTTCATGTTGATAACCAAAACCCATTTTTAGAGATTTACCAGTTAGTTCTGATTGAAGTAAAGTCATTCAAATACACTAGAATTTGCATGTTTACACCATCATATTATTTTTATACTTTCAGCCATTATTCTTATTAGAAAAATAAAACTACTGAATGGAAGTGAAGAAAAAGTGCCAAGTTTTCATTCTCAGAAAACAGTTTGAACAACCTTCAGGACAGAGATTGCTTTAAAAGGCTGTGTGTTATTTTTGCTTAATTGATTAATGACTTGAAATTTTTGCTTCAGGGACTTTTGAAGATTAATTTAAAGTATAATACTGCTATTGATTAAAATAATAATTGCTCTGTTATTAAAGGTTGTCTTTCTCCTTCAAATGAACTTGTACTCTTTCTGAAAAATTAAAAAAAAAGTGCCAGATCACCAACATCTGAAGTAAGAGTCAGAAAGAAATGTAACTTCATTGTATTAAAAGGTGTCATTTTAGCATCATGAATCCTTACTTTTCAAGGGGGAGGCAATAACTAATGGGTAACATTGTGATAACCCATGAAAAGTTAGGGGACCCTGAGAATGCAGGTACAGAATGTCTTTCCTCCTACACACCCATGCAAACATTGACATTGTTTTGGACGAACGCAATGCCAGCATCAATAGACTTTGAATAGGGCAGTTTTAGGTAAAGAGGGGATGTCACATGTTAATATTTCAGGTGTCCACCTGGAGAGCTTTCTGCATTGAAGCCTTTTGGACTCACAGAACATGAACAAATAGATCAATACATGATTGCTCAGATGCTGACACATTGGTCACAGTTCTTATTTTAAAATAGGGACCTTAAGAACAGACAAAATGTACTGCGAGAATGGAAAATGCTATTTCTGTGGTACAGCATGCACCAAACGATGCTGTAAAATTGGCTCATTATAAAGGAATACTTAACCTTAATGAGATACAGGCAGGAGATGTGTTATAAAACAGCCTGCGATGCATTGGAATTTGGAAACAAGGCAGACTTGCCCCGCAGGTGTCCGATGAAGTATAGTTACGGAGACCTTGTCCTAAGGTGATTCCATCAATAAGGCAACGAGTTAGCGAGCATCTGGGGGCTCATGATAGTGTGATGCATCACAGACTTTTCAATTCCATTAGCTAAGGACGGAAAAAAAAAGGGATGATGAATGCCCCATTAACAAAAGCACAATTACGAAATAAACGTGTATGAAATTGTTTGAGTTTTCAGTGCGACAATTGTGGGGATTTACGTCTGGGCTGCCATACTGTATGTGACCGTCGTGCCGAAAATCGTTTAGCTCCCATCTCTTCATGCCTCTTCTTTTTATGGTTGTCACTCCTTATACGCTCAGTATCCTGGCAGGTCTCTGATGTCTTAAAGCATGTATGTTTCAAATATTTTTTTCCAGCTCTTCTAGAGTTTCTTTTACATAAGTTAGTCCCTGATAGCCAAAAATTAAAGTACCTTCTAATGGGTTTTAAATACTGAGCAGATGCTCGTATCTCGTGTAAATAAAATAAGTGGAAAAGAACGTCGAAGTCAGTTACCATTGGCCAAGATAGAAACATTGGCAACATTCTCTAGGTTGGATAAACAATCACAGACATTCACTGTCATAATATTTGAGAACTATAAACTGTAATTTAAGCACTGTAGTAATACCCATCAGATTGTGAAATACTCACCTATGTTTTCTCTTCCAAAAATGTATCTTAATTAGGCTCTCTAAAAAATGTGCTATGTGATCTGAGCATAAACTGCAGCACTGCTTAGTTGCCTATTTTTACAAACTATCTGATTGTCCATTACTTGTAGATTAGTGAATTGATTTTTTTAAATTGTGAACTCAGGCGAGAGAATACTATGCAGCTATTAAAAAGGTGCAATTGAAATATTGAGATATGGTTGTGGATAAAAAGAACATTCCTCAAACATATTATAGTCTTCATATTATAATAAGTAAAAGGGACAATTTTAATTGAATGTGCCATTGTTTGTGGCTATAATGGTGTGTCAGTCTATGAGCGTGCATGTCTGTTAAGTGTGCGCCCAAGACAGTGGTGGCCTTGTGGACAAGGCTGGGGCAGGGATCTGGAAATCTGGGAGTTAGGGATGACGTATTCTCTCTGTCCTGTGTTATTTACCTTCACATACTGCTCTCGGGATTTGCTGCTAGTTTACGATTCAGATTTTTTCAATTAAACTAGGATAATTATCTCCTAATAGTGAAGTGGATTCAGTCTAATCAATAGGCTTATTGAGTTGACCAAGGAATTAACTATTGATTTTTTTGTCTCTATTAGCCTCTTTAATTCAATGTTAAAACTGTGTGATAATATATAAGATCAATGATTTGTAGATTCACTTCTTCCTGGACCTTCATATCTAAGTGAAGATGACCTACATGTCAGTTGTCATGCACATTGAGCAAGGCCGTTGCCTTATTGAAAGATTAATTAAATTATTTCCTGACTTTTGAATAAATAATGATTAAAATTTTATTTCCTTCTAGTAGATTAGTGTGACCATGTATTTCCTCTGATTTGCTAATAATAAGTTCCCATAAATCCTCATAAAATTATTCAGGGGGTGGATCCTTGTTTACTTCCTCAAGAACACATTTTTGTACCATTTTTAATGTAGGTAATATGCTAGCCCATGGCTACATGGAGACTTGCAAGTTCAGAAAGCCTGCAAATTGATTGTAGCCATCTGAAGTACTAGTGAGGAGATCGGTATGTATTGTATTAATCTGAAATCAAAATCAGTTGGTTTAACTAGGGGTTTGGATCAAAAATTTGGATCCAGAATTTTATATAAAACCAAATATCTTCATGACTAATATTTAAGACATAGAGCCCCTGGGGTCCTTTGTGTGGCAAATTATTTTACTAAACAACCCAAGGGTGTCTAAGTCTGCCCCGAGTGACCAAGTTCCTCCCTAACAGCCACTTCTAATAAAATTTTACTAGGCACGGCATAGATAATCTAGAGTCAAACTTAAAGATTCCCAGAAAATAGATTTGTACTTCCTCATGCTAGCCCAGAATCTGTGCAGAAAATTTAAACATTATGAAATATAATTGGCAGCATCTTTACAGTAAAAAAAAAGATGCCCATTTATTCCTTGGACTTTGCCTTCTGTGCTACCAGTTAATGGGAAACCAGCATTGATATCATTAGGAAGGCTGAGTTTATCATCTCTGAGGTAGCAGAGGGGAAATCCAATCCCACAGAGAGTGATTCTTTATGCGATCCTTAGTCCATTCCAATGCAGAATAAGGCAGTCCCTTAATTTATACAGCTAGTTGATTTCTCTTTAAAATGCTGATTCTGAGACAGTGGCAGGAAGTAGAGACAAAGGGTACATATCAGCCATTGCATGAAGGAAGATATTTTAAAACCTAAAATAATAAATCTAAATATTTTATAGCACTTGTGCATATCAAGTATATATACTTATACTTACTATATAGCCACCTCCCACCCCTGCTATAAGTTTTGTGAAGAGAGACACAGGGTTTAGGGCCATTTGCCTAGAACAGAGGAAGCCCTTCATAACTGTAACAGAATGGTCCTCAACCAGGAAAGATGATTGATCAGCAAGGATATCCACAGTAGCTCCTCTGTGATATTGGAATGTGGGTCTCAGTATAACTACTCAGCCAGCTCTGGAAAAATGGCAAAAACACAGACAAGACAGAGGAAGGCTGCCATGTGAGCACATCCCCTTATTAATCAGGCAGGGATTAGGAAATATGTACGATATACCTCTCTGCCTCCTGAGAGTGTTCATTGATATTCTGGAGGGATATTTCCTGTGCATGATGTGGCCGTTACTCCATCCAGAAGTTATTTCTATAATGTGAGCACGTTTTTACTGTGAACTTTATCATGTCTTGTACACAAGCATCCTTTCCCAACACCTGTTCATGGACACTGTCACAATGATCATAATTTAGTTGGTTGTGCTGGCAGTGCATGGGCTGTGTGTGTGTGTGTGTGTGTGTGTTTTCTACAAGAGTAAAAATAGGCAAAGTGTACAGGTTAGCTCTTTGCCCAAAAAGCCCAATCACTGAAAATGAATAAATATTAGCCCAGCAGAATCCACATTTAAATAGCATCCATATTTTACCATAGATTAGTAAAGAACAAACATGTACTGTTTGCTTTCATGTATGTTAAAGAATGTTCTGCCCATGTATCTAATGTGCTTCATGACATGCACATTCCCAGGCCCCGATCCATATACAGTCATCTGAATCTCAAATGAACGTTACAGTATGATTTTAGTAAACTGCAAAATGGAGATATATCATTGTACCATAAATAATATTGTCTTCTGATTTGTTACATTTTATCAGGGAAACTTCAAAGAACCCATTTAAAGGGCTTCCCAGCAAAGTCAGCGGTATCCTGGGACTATCACAGATACCCCGCCCCGCAAAAAAAATCATCATCAAATCGCAGTTAATCAACTAGTAACAAAAACAAGGACGAATATTTGGCAAACACAATTAATAATGGCCTAAAGTCCCAATTTGATGGAATTGTGCAAAGAGAAATTCAAGCAGATGCAAAGATATCTATTCCCTTTGAGACTATCTGGATTCAAACAAATTTTTCTTCATTTGATAATGTCTAATTTTAGTAATTAATGAATCTGACTCTTGGGAACGTTCCTTCTGTCTAACTTAAAGAGAGTCAGCTAATAAGTAATTAGTCCATCTAAATGCCTTGCAGGGTGTAATCCCTCAGTTCCTTCTAGATTCTCTTCACTCTGTTTGCATTACTAATTGTTTTAGTTTAAGCTGGTTTTCATTTTGTGAACTGTTTCACAATGAAAGATAAGTATATGTGAGTAAATACTTCTTTTAATATAATTTCTCTTGCCAAAGGACACTTTTAACTTTTCAGAAGACAGCATTTTCTTTTTCAGTTTTCAAATCAAGAAACTGCCTAGTTTCAGTGTTCTAGAAGTTGATTCCCCATTTACGTGCCCAGTTAGAGTTTGACTTCCCAGGCGAGCTCCATAGGTGCCCTCCGCATCCCCTCCCCGCACGGTGCCTCCGCTGTGGAGCGTGAGTGCAAAGCGAAGTCTCCTCCTGCCTCAGGCCCAACCCCTCCTGTGCCCTGACTTTGGCAGAGACTTTTTGAGATGAATTCATGCTCCTCTCTCCTTCCTCTTCAACCTCTTTCTCCCTGCAGGGTGGGGCGAAGGTAGGTAGGTTTACAGCTGTTCGAGTGGAAAATAATACAGTGATTAATAAATGATAACACAAGACTAAACTGTTTCGCATCCTCACCACTGGACACCTGCTTTTGTCCACCCTTGTGTTCGATTTTACCAGCTGCATAAAAAACTCAAAGCATCGTGAGAAAGAGAGTTCCGTGTTCAACTGGGGTGGGGGAGGCACCCCCGCCATCTGATGAAAGTGCTAACACAAAGCTTTTGTTTTCTTCTCTTCTCCCTCTCCACCCCTCAAGGATATTTGCTATTTAACGTTGTTTTGAGCAAAGAATAATTAAAATTTTACATTATTAGTACAATATTTTCCCATTTATTTTTACATGCAATGCTAGGTTTCACGGCATCTAGAGCATTTAATTTGCAGGAGGAGGCACCCGAATTACATAATTCTTATTTCATAGCTTGTCTTCAGACTGGCTGCTTGTGCTCCCGCCGACTTGGGCTAGACTCGAGAGGGGAGAAAGGCAGAGAAGTGAGGCTCCTGCAGAGGTGGAGCCTGTCCGGAAAGGGATCCTTGTGCATGCAACACCCAGGGGCGAGGGCCAACCATCCCGGTCATGTGGGTGCCCAGCTCCAGGCCAGGGGCTCTTCCTTGCGCAGCGGGGCCAGCCTCCCCCACCCCCACCCCAGCTCTCAGCAGCCTTTGACTCACTTTTTCAGAGCCAGGAAGGATCTCCTGTTCTCACCAGTCCAGGCGTGAAGATCCCTGGGGGGTGCCTGCAATGCTCAAAGGCCCTTAGTTTTATGCATTTTCTAAAGTTTTATCGAATTTGGGGTGACGTTGGTTAATAATAAAGTTACATGGGTGTCAAGGGTGTAATTCTATAACACAACCTTCCGTTCCCATTTACCCCTGCTTTACCCTCTTCTCTCTCCCCCACCCCCCTTCCCTCTGGTCATCTCCATTCTGTTGCACGTGTCCATGAGATTCTCTCTTTTTTTTAATCCCTTCACCTTTTCCTACCCAGCCCCCAGCCCCACTCCTCTCTGAGGGCTGTCAGTCTGTTCTCTGTATCTGCGCCTCTGTCTCTATGTTGCTTGTTAGTTTGTTTCTTGGAGCCAAGAGGACGCTGGTGGCAGCAAACCTGGGCTGCACAGGAAGGGCCCCCTTCCCTTCCACCCTGCCCGCTTCCCCCCTGGGGGCAGGGCCAGGGGCTTGCCCAGCGGTGGGACAGCAGGCAGCCAAGCCCTGCCTGGGTGGTAAGGAGCCACCAGGTCCCCCAGACCTCTGTCAGATGCCTTTGTTGCATCTGGTTTCTCCCACAGACCACAAGATCAAAGATAAAATTAATAATAACTTCAAGTTGGCACTAGGAGAACCGTGACCTGCTGAGTGGGGGCCTCATGTGACCGTGGGGGTCCCATGGCACAGGCTCTGTTGGTACTTAACTTTACTCACAGTTCTCTGGTTTTGGGGGGGGAAGCCTTCCGTATCACTCACCCCACAGCCACCATCCACTGACCACCTCCCCAAACCCAAATGTCAAAAAAGTGCTAATATTCCTTTCCTTTCATTTTCAAACTGTACCGTCTCTTCATCTTAATCCGATCCAGTGTGGGTTTGGTCTGCGAAACGGCTGTCTCCAGGCCAACAATAATCTCAGTCTACCCGCACACTGGGTAATGACGGTGCAGTCAGCGACGGGCCCGATACTCGGGGCCTTATAATCTGATATAGATGACTCCATCTTTTATTTACGTCTAATTTAGCCAACCTGTAATGTGAGTTTTTTCCGTGACACAAAACCTTGATCTGTTCCCCATCAAACACGCTGTTTTAAAAGCAACTTCTTCAAGTTTAGTTGCCCCATAAAGTTTGTTTGGCTAACCCTACTTTTTTTTTTCTTTTCTTGGAGCAAAATATTGCTCCACTGATCAAAGTCATATGATACCGGTCCGTTTTGCTTACTGAATTAGGGTGCGATGCACCCATACGTCCCTGTGCAGCGATTGCGCCATCAGGCTAGTGCGAACGGAGTTCCGCATCCTGCAGACGAGGGCTGGTAGCAACTGCTGGGGAGGCAGGTAAAGAATCGTCAATAACGCAACTCTTCATGTACTTGACCTCTGCCCATCACTTCTCTAAGACTGGCATTTCGATCCTAACAGCCATCTCACACCACTAACCTGCATACAGTAAACCTAATGAGGCTGTCAAATGGCAGCTTGCTTATTTTGTGTGTTTGGTGTCTAAAAACCAAAGCATTTTCGGTCTTATTTGAAAAGAGAGTTAATGTCTGTCCTTACTGTTATCTCATTAGTTGCTGAATTTAGCTCATGGAAACACACACACAGGCACGTATAACACATACTACATCAGGTGGCAGGGTAGCATTCGATTTGAATTGTTTTCCAGCAGCTAAGACGAAAGGCTGTCTCTGTGGCGAGGCTGAACAACATGAAAAAGATTAGAAACACTCTTCCCAATGACTTATCAAGTACTCAAACCTTGTAGAGATAGCTAATTAAACCAGGCAGTTTAAACTGTAGAAATCCTTTGTTTTTGCAGCACAATTACTTTATAATTACTTTAGTTGTTTGCTAATTTTTTTCTCAAATACTTACTTATTTATACTGATTATGAATTCCCAGGCATAATTCAATTTCAGGGCATAAATCAACGCAGACTTATTTACATTATATATTGAATTAGAAACGTGACGGCAAACACATGCCCTTAACGACCCTTAGCTCTCTAGCTGGGACAAACGAAATGGGACAAATGAAATGACCTGGTAAGGACACATTCCTGAGTCTCTTCTGACCACCCCTGGCAAATACGGGCCCCTTACCTCACCGCACCCAAGTATCCTCCATAGCTGGTAACATCGCCTTTACTTCTTCACTCAGACTTGAGCAAAATACATCCAGGGGTAGAAATGGGTTTAATTAATCCAGCAGGGCCTCTGCTCTTGTCTTCTGTCTTTGAATACATCATATTCGCTGATCCCACAAAGGTGGAGCATTAACCCCCAAACTGCGTGTGAAGCATCAGGAAGGAACACAGCCACAGGCGGGATAGATAGGAATGGCCATGGGGCACACATAATCATTGGAAGGAGAAAGGTGCTTTACAATTTAAGCAAATGAATCAAATAAGTACTGATGACAGCATCTTTCAAGAAGGGAGGGGTCACATGAGGGGTCAGAGAATGAGGGAAGCAGAGCAAGGCTACCGTTTCAGGGGGAGCTGGCAGAGAGCTGGCCCCGAGGCTGGGCGCTGGGAGGCCGGCCTCCCTGAACACAGAAGGGCCAGGCCCACTTAAGGAAGACGGGCCATGGGCACGTCCACAGGCCAGAAAGGGGTTCAATACGGTGCGAGCCCTGAGAGCCAGCACAGGAAATAGTGGAGCAGTAATAGGCTTTAGTTCTTGTGAGCCTTCATATGTATTTTAGATTTTCACAAGAAATAGAGATGTTTTCTATTTAAAAAAAACCCATGAAGTGGTCTGGTTTCTGTGTTTACACGTGTCATTCTGGTTGTGAAACAGAGAAGGCAGAGGGCTGAGAAATCAGAACAGAAGGGTCCTGGAAGAGGTGTTGGCACTTATTTGTTAAAGGGAAAGATGATGTGGTTGGACAGCTTAGTGGCGTTGTAAGAAGGAGGACAGGCATTGAGTATGTATTTTGAGAGTTCCTGGGGTTGCTCCATAACGCACTAGGGAAAGGTGGGGAATAAAGGTTTCAATTTGGCATTTGAGACCCTGCCTCACAGGGGTTCTGTGTTAAAGTTTCAATGAACACTAAGTATCAAGAGATCCGCTCCTCGTTAGGGTTGGTACCGTCCTTTCCACTGTGAAACCTTCCTGTATCTCCTTCAGAGCTTTCATTTCACACTTACTTTATTTTTCAGTCAGTTTCCACACTCTGTAGTTTCTTGGGATTGCCCGTGAATGGAGTCGTATTTTTTTTCAGGGAAGATTCTGCAGGGTTGTTCTACTGTTATATTTATGTGCGTATCATATTCAACACCAGGTCATGCTAAGTAAAATATATTGATTTTGGGAATGCAAGCCCGAAGCTATTTAAGAAGGCATGAATCATACTGATCATTATGTGTAGTTACATTATCTACCTGACCAGCCTCGTTGTAAGTCCCCTGCTTGTCTCTGCATCATCCTGTTCACTGGTGTGCACATCAGCTATAGAGTCAGTCCAGGTTGGCTCATTCATGAGGTCTCCCCTCAATCCGTTTTTCTTCTCTATTTCCTCTGTCACTGGCCTGTATCAGATCCTAATTATCAATGGCTCAGGATCCTAAAGTAACCTCATAAATGCTCTTCCTGCATTTTCTTTCAACAGGTCGTGTTTTTCCTTTCTAGAATTAAACTCTTAAAGCAATGACCCTGTCAGTGATTTTGACACAAAACAAACAAACAAAATCATTACAATAGCATAACATGCCCTCCGCGGCGATGCCCCCTCGTGGCAGATGTCCTTTCTAAATGCAGCATCTCACAAAATCCCACACCGTGCACTCTGGCACACCAAATGTCAACTGCTTTCTGGTCGCAGGCCTCATCTGCTCACTCTGACGACTGCGTTTCACATCACCATTTCTCAGAACGACCTCTCCTGCACTTCCATACTGGGTGTATCTGCTTCCTTCCAGAAAACTCTTACTGGCTATCCCCCATTTCAGTGGATTTGCCACCTGCCTCACCCTCATTATATGAACAGACCACGTCTCAGCCATAACCTCCTTAGAGATGCTTTTAGAGCAGAGTCTAGGGTTCTATTTTCATTGTCTATTCTCTGACCCTGCCTTGTTTGTTTTTATAGAATTGATCAGTAACTTACCTTATATATTCATTTGTCTACCTGATTTATTACCTTCCTTATGGGGAAATAACTAAGAGAGCATGGGCTTTGCTATACTGGGCTTTATTCTCATTCATTTCTGAGAATTGCTATAGAAGAAGAACCGTACATAAATGTATTATTATACAACCGAGTCAATATTTAGGATGCTGCTATGTCAAAAAACTAGCTAGAGTCCTGACTGGAGTGGTTCAGTAGGTTGGGTGTCCTCCCATAAACCGAAAGTTCCCTGGTTCAATTTCTGATCAGGGAGCGTGCCTGGGTTGCAGGCCAGGTCTGTGCTTGGGTGCGTATGAGAGGCAACTTACTGATGTTTCTCTCCCCCTCTTCCTCCCTCCCTTCCTCTCTCTCAAAAAATAAATAAATAAAATATTTAAAAACAACTAGCTAGCATTTAACAAGCAGCTATTATCTTAATAGAATATGGACAGCTAGTGATGCTATTGCCAGCCTTTAAGCAATAGCTGTTTGAAAGCAACTTCATACAGATGTTTAAATTTAACCAACTTACACTGAGCTATCTGTCAGTCATTGTAGGAGGTAGAAAAATGAAAAAGCCCGCTTCTGCTCTGTTCCAGATCACAGGAGTGAAAGAAATAAACAAGTACAAAGCCAGACACTTGTTCTTGTTTCACTAAAATATGATCATTCCTTTTACTGACTCATTATGCATGGTAGCACCCATTTTTCAGAGGAAAATATAACTTTATTTACCAGAGAAATTAAAAACTAAAATCTAAATGATATTAAAAATATATATATATGTACATATAATAAGGTTCCAAGCAGTGCTGTCAGAGTAATTCACCATGCAGTGAATTTAGCAATAAAATATACACAGTCTAGAGCACTGAGTGTCAGCTAGGGAAATTTAAAAGTCTTTTTTTTTTTTTAATCGAATAAATGCTTAAGCCTAAAAGGAGGCAAAATAATTCTTTTGAAGCCAGTTTGAGAAAATTTTGGGGATACATCACTGCACAACTGGGTTGGTGGTAGAAAACAACATTCTTTAACATGCTCAGATGTACTTCACAATGACTCCGTGGGTTGTACAACCTACTGCATTTCCTTCCCAATTATTTTTGAAGGTTCCTGACAGATATTTCCTAGGAAGGAGTGGCAGACTTTCTCCTTTGTTTTGTTCTACTTTTATTCTGCTATAAGAAGCAAATGGCAAAGCTATGATTTGGGTAACGGAAGCTCAATTAGTACAATTTATGGTATGGCTTCCTTTAATCTATCAAGAAATATAGGTTATGTGGTATTTCCATAAAAGATGTAAATTTGGTTATGATGTTAAAAAATTGGGTCTTGGCAATTGTATGAAGGGGTTAACAATTGCTGAAGCCCCACTGTGTGTAACATTAAATGCCTTTGTAAACTGCCCCAAGTATTGTAAAAATACCCATCTAAGTGTTTTGGTCATGTAATGTTAAATTTTTGACCATGGATAAAAACACACAACAAGTTAGTTGAATATGACTACTATGAATAATCACTATATAAAACTCTCCTTCAGTGACAGAATATTTGGATTCACAATTACATTCCATGTTACAGATTGTTCTTCAGATGCAAACTATGAAATACCAATTTGAAGAGTTAATTTTTCAGATGTGACTTATGATAGATGATTATTCCATTTGAGACGATAAAATCTTTTGAACATTTTTATTACTGTGTAGCCGCCATAGTTGTTGGTAAGCTTATGCAATGGGATGGAAATAAAGAGGCAACTGGTCATTTATTACTGCAAGGGAATACATTTTATATACCACCTTACAGGCAATCAGCTCATACGCTTAACCTTGATTTGGTTTCAGCTCTGAAAAACCCCAACATCCATTTCTTATGACCAGGAAACTCGAATTTAATTTGTTCCCTGTTTTCTCCTCCTCCCTGACCATTTGGCTTGTGTCCATAGGTGACCTTGGCCATAACCATCCACTGTTTCAGGAGCCCACGATCTAAACCAGCACCTCACTCTTAACTAATTCTCCCTTTGTTCTTTGCACCTTCTGAAATCCAGGTCACGTACTCAATTTGTTTTATGAAACCACCAACCTAAAATTCTATAATTACATATCAGTTCATTTCAGATTATGTAACACTTAAAAATATAGTAAACAGAAGACAAGAAGTTCGGTCCTCTAGAGTGTGATTCTTTATTTATGTTTACTGATCTATAAGGATATTTCAGAGTAATAATTTTATTTTTTATTATTAAATATATTCTGGAGATGATAAAGTGACTTTTGAGAGGTGGCATTATTAGTAATTTACTATTTTTTGAACTTAAAATTTTTTTCAAGTTTATATAATTAAACACATTATTTATTATTATTTTTTAAAGTCTCTTTGCCTGACTGGTGTAGTTCAGTGGATTGAGCACAGGCCTGAAAAGCAAAGGGTGACCAGTTTGATTTCCAGTCAGGGCACATGCCTGGGTTGAGGGCCAGGTCCCCAGTGGGGGCCATGTGAGAGGCAACCACACATTGGTGTTTCTCTCCTTCTCTTTCCCATTCTTGAAAAATAAATAAAATCTTGTAAAAAGTACTAAAATATAAAGCTTTAAAAAATATAAATAAATAAATAAAAGTCTTTTTTTAGCAGTCTTCAAATTTAGGCTTAAATGAAGCAGCGGGCTCAAGATTTACTAAACAAAGAAAATAGAAGTTGCTAGTTAAAATAATTCAAGTGTCATGGAACATGAAAGGCTTCCATTCTTAAAGATCCTACTTTTAAAATCTCACACATTTCCTCAAGTATGTACAAATTTAAGTTATTTTCATGGTGGAAGCCAACTTTATCACTTGTAAAACATCTAAAAAGAGAGACCATTTTTTTCAGAAGCAAAATATTGTATTTCTGGTACACACACACACAGCAAAAAAAGACAAAAATAGTGATTTTGCCAGGTGGAATTTCAGATTGTTCCCAGGGTAAATAATAAATGCCTAATCAATAGCTGGCAGAGGGCCATTCTGTCACCTTGTTCACATCTGGACACTGCAGAGATAATGCTGCTCATCAAAGCAGTCACCGATTACAAATTAGGCACAATAGATGTATTGGCAGATGCAGTCTAGTGGGCTAACCGGAGATAGATAGGTGACGCTTAATTTTAAAATATAGAAAATAACATTTACTTTTATAAAATGAACAAACCATGTAGTTAGAACTTGTTCTTTTCCCCTCAACTCTAGTTAATGTTTCTTTTCTCAATCTTTATTATTTTCAGTAGAAGAGAAGACTAGAAAATAGAATAGAATATTTTACATTCTAATGATAGGAGTTGAAAGCAAAACTAGTAAAACTTATGATTAGTTTTAAATGGAAACTAAATAAGTGCACTTCTTATTTTTAAAAGGGTTAATTTTTGCTATAGATGCCTAGATTTTTGTTCATAATATCGAGATTTTTTTAACCACATGTTAATTTTGTTAACCATCACTAAAGATTCTAGAAACAGTGGTTTTACAAATATGCATTTATAACATGGAATAATTGGATTGTATGAATTGCGATCTTTGCTTTTGTTGAGGTAAATGTGCTTTTCCATTGATAAGAGTGACATATGGCTTCAGGAAAATTACAGGGGTGCTGTCATATAGAAGATGTGAAATGACTAGAAAACATCAATTATAGGCACCAGTGCAGTAAATTAGCTTATACACCTTGCTAGTCTTAGGCAAAGAACATTTGCTCTTTGCATTTCTATCAGAGATTAAAGCAGAAATGTGGTATATCCCCTTCTACTTTGATTGGTAGGCATTTATGTTTTAATTTAGTATATCATTTTTAAGATTTCAACAATGGAGACTTTTGATATATCAATTTTTACTATTGATAGCTGTTACATTAGCTCCTTTTTCTGAATAATATGTTTGGATCAGTTAAAATTACATTGACAAAATATTGATAACCGTTGTGCAGTTCCATGTGTCATAGCATCAGTACCTTATCTGTACTACACTGGGACTGTTTCCAGTCATTAACCAACCATACACGTTTCTTGAAAAAGCCGATCACAGTAGATTTTCTCCTAAAGCAGTGAGCGTGCCAATATTTCAATGCAAATCAGTGTGCCATTGTTAAATTCTATACTCAGGCACCACTAAATTACTTTTGACTCAAAATTAAACACTTGTTCTAGGCATTTGAACTCCTTGGCCTTAATAGAAAGCCAATTTTTCATGCATATTTGAATGCTCAGAACTGGCTTTGTAAGTCGAGTCTGGCATCCAGCCATTCCCAGGCTTGTCAGAGATAGCCTGCGCAATGGTTAAAAATATTTTAGTAACCATTAGCATCTTATGGCACTTGATGGCCACTCTGATTATGAAAAGATTTCCCACTAACATATAAAAAACATTTAGTCATTAGTTATTTGGACTCTAAGAAGAAAAAAAGCATTGTACAGACGAAAGTCACATAGGTGACACTCAGAGGTCTGTTCAACACACTGGGTCCTGACTCGCGCTCAGAATTTCCCAATTGAGTTAAAGAATTAGGTCATATAAAAAAAAAGTAGCCCAAATGAGAATCATACCCCAAACTGACAGCCTAATGTAAAAATGGCAAATGAGACACACACGGCCAACAAACAGGGGAGTGAGGATTACCGGCCAGCGTGCCTGGACCAAGCAGAGGTTTTCCCAGCTGCAGGCTGCTGCCTCCACACAAGGAGAAGTTCTTAGATGATGAGGGGTGCAGGGTGGTGGTGGTGGGGGGACCGGGGCCCGGAAAGCTGGGCAGGCGAGCTTCTGTTTCTGGCTGTGGGCAGCGAGGTGCTACTGAAATGTCCAGATAAATGGTAGTCGGTTATTTTATCACCCTGTTTATTGAATTACAAATGCTTTAGCCTGTCATGCCTAGGTGTAGCGGGTATCGATGATGACATAAGTGATCAAATAGTTTGTGTTAATGTGGATGAAAGGAGACATGCCACCTGATACAAATACTCAATCTTATACTGGGTCCCGAACCAGCAGAAAAAGAAGAAAGAGAAGTGAGTTATGAAGGACATTAATTAATGGGTCGATTGGCATGGCAGGTTAGATAAAACTCTTCTACCAATATTAAATGTGCTGAACTTGGTAACTGTGTAATGGGCAAGGCCCTGAGCTTCTTCGGATCAATCTTTTCTCTCCTCATTTGAAATGATAGCGCCTCCCAGGGTTTGGGAAGAGGGTAAAACCACCTCTCTGTCCAGAGCGTTCTGAGAACTGTGGGGGTTTATTAATATCTGCCGCATACACAGCACCGCGGTGTGGAAAGTGTGTAAGAGCACAATGTTCTGGAGACCACTTGTTAACGCCCAGTTGTTGACACACACATGCCAACTCTAGTCTGTTTTTCATCCCTCCACTGTTAGAGTCGGATAGCAATTAGAGATACCATGCCTGTTATTACATACACTGACAAGGTCTCTGAAATCAATTTCCTAAAATTAAAGTCAACGGATAAAATAAAAATGAACCCCAATTCAGATAAAAATAAAAACACTACTAATGTGAAACACTTTTACATATTCTTTCAAAAAGAAACATTCTAGCATATGGCACTTCTCCTATAAACATGTGTTTTAATTTTCTTCAGGAAATAGTTAGCTCATGTAATTTTGAATAAATACTTAGCGGGCTCACACCTGCTTAGGAGAAATGGAGTAATGTCCACAAATGTTGCCCATGCTCAGAGCCACAGTCATGTTTGAAAACTCCAGTTGCTTACATTAATTAAGTCACTTAGTCCTCCCCCAAATCCTCAGAGGTCAGCGTTATTAGCATATTCATTAGGCTAATTATATACATTCATAATGACCAAGTCAGGCTTTGAAAGCATGCAGCAGGGTCCCCCAGAAGGGTTCTTAACTACTACACCATACCACCTCTGAGTGGGTTCATCTTAATTCCATTCGTCTGATGGAAAAAGCAGACATGGACTGCAATTGAAAATTTAATCTCTAGCCACCACATGGAGCCTTTTATTTCCTGGGGCACCATTGGTTCCCAAACACGAGCCCCTTTTCTGTGACCCAGGCCTCTGCTTCCCTAGCTGTTCATGTTCGTCCGTCACCCTAAGGGCAGGCTAATGCCATTAGTCCAGAGGGTTCCCTTTTGTGTTTGCTGTTGACGCTTCTCTCAGAGTCTCTAAGGGCCTTTAAGGTGGTCCATAGTCTTCTCACTGGAATGAGAAAAATAATTTTTCTTCTTATCATTTCGTCTTTGAGTGATGAGCCACAAAGCATGCGGTCTCACATCCTCAAATTCTTAAATATTCGAGCGAGATAGTTTCTTACAGTGTTCTCTTCTGGGCTCTCCAAGCTTATCATACATGCCCCTGGTGGTGTGGAAGCAGCCAAAGCACCAAACAGGAAGCACAAACTCTGACCTTGAACCATCCTAACAGGACACTGCACTTCTGCCACCATTTCACTGAGTTAAATGACTGCCAGGAAATGCTGTCCCTCACTCCTCCCTCTGAAAACATATTGAGAAATGCCACCCCCGTCAACCAGTCTCTGGTTGACGGGAAATCCCAACAATGAATAAATTCCGATTCTTTAAGAACCAAAGACAGTGTGTGGTGGTAAGAAGCCCACTTGGGTGCTTGAAATGTTCAGTTTTTTCCCATCGTGTCAGCATGAAAGCCATGTTGACACGGTGTCAAGTGTCCAGGGGTTCGTGCCGTGGTTCCAATTCTCGTTCTGGAAATACAGTATGACTACCAAAGTGACAGTCTGACTCCCCAGGGGTCGATACCATGGCAGTTATAAAATGTAGCTCTTTTTCAGTCACTGTGCATGACACTGAAGTCAGACCCAAGGCTGCGTTGCGTCTGAAAAATGACCAGCGTCTTTCTGACAGGGGTTCTGTGTTGTCGGGGTTCTGGGGGACATTAGAAACCGGCTTTCAAAGTGATGGATTTGGGGTTATTGATGCATACTTAATAACTTGTATTTAACATCCCGAAAAACAAACAGGAAAAAAAAACAACAAAAAACGAGGTACAATTGCGTAGCACTTACCCCGTCTCTGGCTGTGCTCCAAGCACACTTATAAACTCATGAATTTCAAGAACCATTGTATGACACAGCCACCATTTCTTTTCCCTGTTTTCTAACAGGTGATAAGGCAAAGACATAAAGGACCTCATCCAGGGTCCTGTGGCTTTTGGGACTGGGGGACATGCTGCCTGGTCCCCATGTAAAAATGAGTAGGTTCTCACTCCATCGCTGGCTCTTTTCCTGTGCTTGGAAATTTGGGCAAAACAACGTTTTCTTGAAACCAAACATTTGCAGAATCATTAATTCTGAAAATACGGATAATCGCCTTTATCGGGTCTTTTTTTTCACAAACTGTTTTTGAAACAAGGACTTAATCATACATAAAGCTTGATCATCTGCCAGTCTTTTATATTTACACAGTCGCCCAATAAGCTAAACCACCTCATGCTGTGCTGTAATGGAATATAGCATTTCCAGAAGTCGTACACATTATTTTAGGCGTATATTATTTGTTTACAATGACTGGCTGAACGTGCTTAAATCCTCCAAATTATTGATTGAAATTATGGAGTGCATTGAGGTTTGCTTAGACATTACATGGATTATAGAACAATGCTACCAAATATCTAATCTGTTAAAAACTAATACTTCCTATTATGAACAGCTATGCAAAAATAGATGCAGTGCATTCAATGCTGAATACTTTGAAATTCAATGAGTACAATTTCATTAGAACTTTGTACCATTAATGCTGAAGAAAATGAGGTGGAGGAAGAGAAGATAAAATCATCTCAAAGCATTAAACTTCCTATGTTAGCAGAAATGTGTTTTTTTAAAGATTTTATTTGTTTGTTTGTTTATTTATTTGTGAAAGGGGAGGGGAAGGAGAAAGGGAAGGAGGCAACCACATTAGTGTGTGGTTGCCTCTCACACGCCCCGAAGTGGGGACCTGGCCTGCAACTCAGGTATGTGCCCTGACTGGGAATCAAACCAGTGATGCTCTGGTTCATAAGCCTGCACTCAATCCACTGAGCCACACCAGCCAGGCACAGAGACATGTTTTGATCCATGGGTTATCACTCATGGGTGGCAGGCAAGTTTCTTGTTTTGTTCATAAAGTTTTATTGAAACAGCCCATTTTTAATTGCTTTCTACAGCAGCTCAAAGTTCCGTAGTATTTGCCATCCATGCACCCTTTTATAGAAGAAAATTGCGAAGTGCTATGGGGCATAGCTAAATATGTAAAATATAATACTCAGGTTCATACCAAGAAGTGGAGGTTGTGGAGCCAGCACTTTGAGACAGGCATGATTTATTAAGCTTTCCCGAGAAAGTCAGGACATTATAAAAGTCAAGGTTCTTTATTTTCCCTATGGTGAGCGTAGAATTTCGTCAGAGGAAAGAGTCCTTTAGAGCTGGTGTTGTCTTAGAATATAGATCCCGATCAAGGAAGTCTTCGCCAGACAGGAATAATTTCAACTCCTGAGTAACTAGAACATTCATTCTCTCCCACAGTCCAGGACTCTGATATTAAAAAGATAACTAATCCCAGTAATCAAGCTTCAGAGCCTTCACATTTTCATGCTGATGAAAAGCTGACTAAATAAGAATGGAAGTCTTCAGTTCACTGTATCAATTAGCTAATGAAGTATTTTTCCAAATGTGTACCCGATAAAATGTCTTAGAGCCCTCATTTTTATATTTCAATTTCTTATGAATAAACTTGTAATACTTCCTATCTTTAAAAAAATAATGCGTAAATGTATGAAACCTATTCTAAATTTTCTTTCAATTAAAAAATGTGTACTAGTGACCTTTCTTTATCTACATATTAAAGAGACTATTGAGTGTTTTTTCTTACACAGGTACCTCTGCATTTTTTGAGCAACACATAGGGACTTTTGCAAGGTAATTAAATTGTCACTGTGTATACAAAAGTATAAACTAAAACTAAATAATAACATATAAATACATTTTAAAATTTATTGTATCAGTAGAAATCACTCTGGAAAATAGTAAAAGGAGAAAAATATAAATAATTTGTATTTTTAGTACTTTAGCAAGCTATATATCTTACTAACGTATTGGTAAAGAGTTTTATTGTGAGACACACTTTAGTGTCTCCTTAAAATAATTTTGGGAAATAATTTACAGCTTTCTTATTTCAGTATATTTTTTTGAAGTAGTTTGCAGCTGAGTCATCCATCAGTAAGTAATACTGTTACCTCGTTGTGAGTGTCATATTCGGTTAAAGGAAATGACACATCAGCCTGGCTCTGTACTGTTGCAGAATTTCATGTGCCTTTATCCTCGTTCTCACATATTCTTATACATTTTAAGGCAAGCTAGTCTCTAACCTTCTTTTTCCATAATTTAGCATTTAATTACTCATTTATCATTGTTCGTAGTTCATATCATTTATCCTTTTATATGAAACTTAAGTCATTTTATGCAAAGCCAGAAAAACCCAAAAATATAGTGTAAAATAAACACCCTTTTGAAACTTGAATTTCTAACTGTGATGTACTGATAGGAACTATATATCTCTGTCTTTCATAAACAACTAGAAAACTGGACAAAATTATGTAAATTAATTATTATTAAACGTTAATAAGCCAGTAGGAGTCCTAAAGTTTTTCAATTAATCCAAAAGGAGGCATGAAAAGAGGAAAACAAGAAACCAAAAATGTAGAAGGAAGAGCCAATCAGCAAGATGGGAAACTTGAATTTAATTTATTTTCCTATGACACTAAAAATAAATGATCAGACACCTCACTTAAAAGGAACAGATAGAATGTATATTAAAAATAAGAAAGAACAAAGTATCTGCTGTCTACAGGAAGTCCATGTTAAATAAAAGATACATACAGATTAAAAATAAAAGGGGAAAAATTATATTTATTGTGCATCAACCTGGGCCAGGTTAGAAAATAGATACTGTACAACTATTTGAACAAGGAAAGTGTGATACATGAAATAATGTTTAAAATGGGGATTTGGAGCCATGAGGGACTGGCTAGTAAGAAGTACAGAGAACTCTGGGAAATATAGCAATAGCAGGTAGAAACAGATGCTTTTCTCCCATGGGCCCTCCAGAGCCCTTACTCATGGTGCCCTCTCTCCAGAGCTTAATCCCAGATCTAGTAGGAAGGTGCCCAGCTGGCAGAATCTGCTGGAAATCCGACCAAGGAATCTTGCTGGAAATCCATCTTCTAGGGCAAGGGTTGGGACACTGTTCTAAAAAACGCACACAGGAAATACCCATTCGGCGTGCGCACCATGGCCCTCCAGCAATTGCTCGGGGTGTCAGAAACTGTTCACAGAGTGAAGTCTCGGTTGGCGGTGCTCCGCAACGGGCAGCCTGGAGGGGTGAGGGGGTGTGGGGGGAAGGGCTGGCCCCTCAGAGCCCTGCGCCCCTGCGGGACCTGGGAAATGGGGAGGCTGTGCGTGCTGCAGAAATCGCAGACTTTCCCAGGGTTTTTTGTTAAAAAAAAAATCCCCATTAGGATTTTCATATGTAAGAATTTAATAGTATTTTCATTTATGTAATATATTTATCTTTCGTGGCTTATGTTTATCAAAATTACCAATAATTTTTTGAAACGGCCCCTTCTTATTTTCTGATTTTATTTTAAAATATATGTTTTCTTGTCACGACTCTAATTATATTCTTTTTTAAGTGTAGTTTTACCTGGTTATTGCCAGACTATGAGCACATTAAGTACTGGATACAAATAATTGTTTTACCCTCTCCATTCAGTTTTACTTCACAGTTTTATCTTTTTATCATTGCCAAGGCTTCCGATCATAGAATTGCCATTTCTTATGTTGTTCCAGATATAGAGTGGCCTTTGAAAATATATATGTTAGGTAAAGGAGTTGGTCTAAACGTGCTCACTAAAACTTTAAGGGAAATTAACATTAAGTGATAGTCATAAAATATTAATTGTTTATGCTAATATTGGTAAATATTTTGTTAAAAATACTGTTTTAGAAGCATTATTTATACTTTATATATACTAATACTTCATTATTTAAAAAGTCTATAAAATTTATTATTTAATAAATCCAAAATTATTATCTAATAAGTCCAAAATTATTTGGAAAATAACCCTTTGAATAGTAAATTAGCATTGTAAGTAAACATACAATCTTTATATTTAAAATTCAACTGTGTAATTTTCAATCTTCTTCATTTAAAAAAAATGAAAGGTTGCTTCCTAAGGTCATAAGGTACACTTCAGACTTCAATGAAGCAAATATTAAATTGATTCATTATTCTCTCAGTGATGAACGAAAGGCACAATGTCTCCACTCAGCATCTATCGTGTTTTCTGTTAGTCACAGCCTTTCAGAGTTGGTTTCTTCAAGATTTATATTCCGCTCCTTTGCAATCATAATCATCAAAGAGAGTGTAATGGGACACCATCAATTTAATTTAAATTTTCAAAAGTGCCAAGTTGATGGATCTTTTGAAGTACCGTGGGGATCATGAAGGTAAACATCCTTTTCAGCGTTATTAGTTTAATTTCGGTGGTACAGGAGATCCTGTGAGAGTATTATGAACACTGAATCCTACATAAAATTTTATATGCCAGTTTGCTAAGTAGAACATATGCTTGAAAGACTAAAATTTAATCAGCATAGTTCATGAAGGAAAATCAAGGTGTCAATATAATAATTTCAGAAGAGGTGTTTAGACTGCTTTGATTTTTAAATTTAAAATATTTTTGTACTTATTTTTATTATTCTTTTTAGCTTTTACAATGTGAAGGTGTTGGCTAGTATATGCGGTAGGCTATTGGATGAATTCTACTATGTGATGATTAACTGGTCAAACTTCTTGGTAATCAGACATTGGCACCAGACTTGAGCTTGTTTCTCAGCCTGTTTCTGAAACCACGAACATCCCCCGTGACAGAAGTTTTATATGAGCAACAGCTTAGGTAGGTCACTGACAAGCACGTTCATTAGAAATTATTAGCCGCTTACTTATACAATGCGTAGAAGCACACCACGTAGTTCGATGTTTTTAGATTGCTCAGGGAAAAATGAAAATGGGTCTCCTATATGGTTTCAATTTTCTAGAAGTAGGTAACAAAAAATGATGCAGGAAAAATATTCTTAAAATTGTTCATTTTGACTGAGGTAGTTAAATGTCATGAAGGTACGGTAGTTATTCTGAAAGATAAAGCCCGAACCCTTTGTGTCACACAAGAATCTATAGGAGCCGGTGGGTGGATTGAGGATGTGAAAGAGAGTTTCTCTCCTTTGATCTATAGGAGAAATGTCACGTGCAGTGTATATAATGTCTCTGGAGACCTGCTGCTGGTTTAACCAGACGCCCTGCCCTTCTGATGCAGCCTTAGCTCCTTATCAAGCTCTCTGCTCAGGAGTCTCAACTGCATAATAAACTCTGTGATTGCAAACCCCCCTCCTTACTTTCTTGAGACCTTCTGGTCAAGGTTCTGTAATATATCTGAACCATAAAAATGAATCTCTTTTTTCCCCCCAGCTTTTCATGCTCCCTGCTTTTACAAATCTTGTTGGTATAGTCACAGGCTACATGAAGGATAACTGTCAAAAAATTCTGGTTGACTTGAAATATGTTATTGAACTTCTCATTCTAAGGTAATTCACAATGGCGCTTGCTCACACCTCTGAAATATTCTGTGGTTATTGATCCACTTTTGTGTTCAGCGGGTCAGATTCAGTTTATCTTGCAAAAAGGTGGAGTTTTTAAGTTACTAAAGGTTGCTCTTTTTTCCTATTAAATGCATATTTTATTGTGAGGTGAAATAAGACCTCAGTGTAACACACTGGGCACATAGAAAATGCTCAGTCAAATGTTAATTTTTTTTAGTTAAAAAAATTTTTATTGTTGTTCAATATGGTTGTCTTCATTTTCCCGCCACCATGTACCCCTTCTGAGGTATACATCAGATATAAGGTGGAGTTAGGATCTGAAATCCAAAAGGCCACGCCCTCAGAGAATTCTACCAGTAGGCACGTTCACACACGGAGGCATTACAATCTGAAGTAGTCTTGTGAAAGAATGCCAGTGTGGAACTAATTGGTGTGATAACTTTACTTTTGCAGTGTGTTTGTGGTGTTGTTGAGAATGGACTTGCTTCCCAAGTGAATGGATTACTTTTTGAAGTCAGGCAGCTGCTTCTACCTCCATTGTCATTTGATCTACATTCAAAGACTTCTACATTCTTTATCCTTACTGGATAAAGAGAGGGACCACTTCTTTGGGACTCTTGCTAGATATCAAAGCAGGACATTGAGTGTTTTGAGGTCAACTAACCCTACTCATAAGTTTAGTGTCTCAACTATGGAACATTTTAAGTGAGCTGTTAATTTATTGATTTAGATAAAATTATCCATTTTATGTTGCATGATAGATATCATGTACTTAGGTAAGATTATAAATATACTTAATAACTTTAAAAAGTTTTTAATTAAATCATGCAAGTGGTAGAATTAAGGCTCACAGTCCTACATCAGTCAAGTTGATGTTTAGGGTACTGCTTTTCCCGTCTAGTAGATAAGACTTATTTGGGGAAAAAAAGCTACTTAATATTCTTACATGAACACAGTTTTTCCCATCTACCACTTTGATATTTCTTTTAGCCCTGGCAAATGTAGAGAAAAATAAATTGCAAAGTTTTGTATAAAGTCTTGCAAAGGAAGGAAAAACATGCTAAATTATAATCCATAACTATCATGACCTTATTTTCAGATCATTGTAAACAGACTGAAAGTACATTTGGTGCACAGCATAAAATGAGTAGCCCTATGAGTACCAGAACAAGCAGAGTGATTTAACTAAACAGTACAAAAAGCAATTCTACTGGAAAACTCAGTGCGGTATCTTATGATGGAGCAAAATACATGTTACTTTTGGACCTGCAGTGTTCACTATGAAAATTAGCATCACTTGTTCAAAGCCTTATAATCTACCTGGTTGAGGTAAGATGACTCACTGAAAGCCAATTTCCAGTAAAAACTCTGCTGCCAAAGACTAAAATGATACCTGTTGACATAGGACATAGTTATGGAACAAAGACTGGAGAAACTTATTTTGAATAAAATACTGCACTGTCCTTGAACTGTGTAAGTAGAACTACCGGCAACTTTCAGGTTTGCAAATGATGAGAGTATGTCAGAACTTATTCTTTCAATTGACTTCAATTTTCCAAAAGAGAGCTGGCCACAGGCAGGGCTTTGTCAAAGTCTACAGATTGCTGGTCAAATGTCGCAAAAATACCACTTCCCTTGCTTTCTAGAACCGATTGCATTTTGCACTGGAGCTGCATGGTCACTGATGGGATTGGAGGTTGGAGAGCCACTTAAATGTGTCCCTTCAATGCAACTCAGGTTTTTCTGTTGAAACTGTCTCTCTCCTCCCTCTCCTCCTTCTCTTCCTCTTCTCCCTCTCCTCCTCCCCTGTCCTCCCCCTCCCTTCCCTCAACCTTCTTCTCTTCCTCCTCTTCTTCTTCTCTCTCTTTCTGTCTCTGTAAAATTAGTCTTATTTTTGTATTTCTTGGTTCTATAACTGCTCCATGCTCGGTCCTTCAGGATTTCTTCTCAACACACTTTCTCTCACCTGTCCCCAAGCACTAGCTTTCTGGTACCTTCCTTCTGGCTCCTTCTGATGATCTGACTCCTCTTCTTGAATGGCAAGGGCTCATCCTTGCTTCTTTTTTTGCCCACATAAGGCAAAAAATGATCTCTCAGCATAGGCGATGCTCACAGCGTGTGTGTGGGAGGACCAACCATTCCTTTTCCCTCAGGGTTTTTCTGGCTGGTCTAATAATCAAATAGACAGGAGACAGATTAGCAAGTGACAATAACCCCATTAAACACACACCGACATCTGGGAGTCCTGGGTGTATGAGAGAGTCAGAGACTCCACAAGCAGGAAAGATTCAGAGATAGAAAAAGGAGTTCCAGCATGTAACACATTCCAAATGAGGGATGTGGCAGTGAGCCTTTGGGGCTTTAAAGGGTCGTCATAAGATAGGAAGAGCAGACCTTTATTTTCGTAGGAGTTTGCCCTGCCCTGTGCATAGGTCAAAAGAGCATTTCCTGTTCCAGGTCACAGAGGGGCCCAATCACATGATCTGTCATTTTTAATTTCTTACAGCCACTCAACTCTGTTTTGACTCGCTAATGAAATTTACTTTTTTTTTTTTTTGTAGAAAGTACGAGAAACCAGCTACCCCATTTTATCCTCAAATCTGAAAAACTCCCAGATCTTTCCAGTGCACTCTCCCTATAATTTCTGGCCCCCAATCCAGAGTTTCAACAGGAAATCCCCTGATGACTTGTCCATCCACTCTTTATCCTTCCAGTGTTCCTAGTGATGAGGCAAATGAAAAATATATCTGTATCTATCTATCTATCAATCTGTTGATCTATCTATGTATTTATCCATCCATCCATCCATCCATCCATCCATCCATCCATCCATCCATCCATCCATCCATCTCTCTCTACTTCCCCATCTACCTGCCTGCCTGCCTACCTTACATGACTCTTCATGGTGAATATTCACCAGGGGTCAGATCAGGTCCCTTTTCTTGCCGCACAATGACCTGCTGCGGTCATGGCTCAGCATGTCAAGTCCCAGCGTACCCGGGCCATTGTCAATCCAAGCCCTGCTGTTATTTCATGCAATCATTCATTGAAATTTCCTGGCAGTTATTTGGGTTTGGTTCACTAGCCAACAAATAAATCAAAATGTTCCATGTTCTGATCTTCTAGGATTGGTTACGAATAGCTGAGCCTGTGATAGTCATTATCTGTTACATTTATGATGTTTCTAAATTGCGTTTCTCCTTTCTCACGTTCTGTAACGAGTTTTGTATTGTCTTAGGAATGGCTTCTTCGGCAAATTGCATCATATTAGATCTCTAATTCTTCCTAACTGGAGAGCTTTTGGCTTGGCCCAGTGTGAGGATGGGAGAGGGATTTGAATCTAGTTAACTGTCTCACTGGCTTGGTATGAAGACTGTCCAGGCTGAAAGCATTTTTTTTGTGTTGGTTGTTTTCAATGTTGTTTTGTAACTTAGTTTGTAATAATATTTGATGTGTAACATTATTACATGTATCCTAGCCCTGTATTTTACTAATCAATTTAGCCATTACTTTTTAAATAAATTTATTGATATTGGAGTATCTCTTTGCCACACAATCATTTCAGTTATTTGCACTGAGAACATCAGATAAAGCATTATATCTGAGGGAAAGAAAGAGCTTTAAAAAAAAAAGAGGGCAATATAGGGGAAAAACACATCTAAATTAAGAGATAGCAATATGGTCATTGTAAGTTCAAGTTTCTAAAAGCTAACAGGAGCCTAGATTTCTTTTACAAAATAATTGCTCGTATTACTCTTTATTTCATTTGACTCCGTATTTATATGAACTTGTAAAATGGTATTTTTTATAATGTCAACCTTTAGTATTACCTTTTTGTTACTATTACTGTTGTATTTTATAAAGCATTTTGCCTGTTTTTCCGAAGTCAGTTTTTTTCTGGGAGATGCAACTAGCGAAGATACCCTTTCTCTGAAAGTACTATAGCCTCTTATATCATTTCCTGTCTGAGCTGTTGGTAAACTAACTTTCCTTTTCACGGGATTACTTTGCATTAGAACAACTGTGTTTCTGTGACCATCGGTGATGGTTTTTAAAGATGCTTCTAAGAAGCAAGTCACAAGGGAACTTGATTATTTTTATTCAAATTAAAAGAAGTTATACCGAAATGTTTGAAAACTGTTTTAAGCAAAAGTGGAATGAAAAAGTTCCTGGAACTCAAGGATGACTTATTTTGAGCACATAGTTTATGGAGAATCGAAGCTAGTGTTCTTTATAAAAATCGCGGATGCCATCTGAGACACTAAAGATCAGATGCGGTAGACACTCCAGGTGGGGACCGGTACAGTTGATGGTGGAGAGTGAATGTTGTGTTTTATGGTCTCTGGCAAGAGTAGAACAACAACAAAAAAAATTCAAGGTACACCCTGCCAAGCCTAACTTTTAATAATAGCTTGTTTTGCTCAAGTGGCAAATTTCACTTCAAACAGAAAGTCTTGCTGGATTTTACAATAAGTTCAAGGTATTTAACCTACAGAGTTCCAATGAGAAGTTAAAGCTCATTCTCTATTGAAAGAAACATGGTGGAAAGATGGAGACAACTGTATTTGAACATTAGTAAAAATGATTAAAAAGAAAAAAAGAAACAGGAAGAAAAGGGAGGAAGGAAGGGAGGGAGAGAGGGAGGGAGGAAGGGCTTCTAATCTCCTGAAAAATAAAATCCTTGGCTTGACCTCCAAAGCTCCCATGAACTTGCCCATACATTGAAGATATTTTCTACTTCCCCTTTTCTATTCATGATTTTGCTAAACAGGGATATTGTGTTCTTGTTCATAATTTACATGTATTTCTTGTGGGCCTGGAACACTGTCCATCCGCCAGTCCTCTTGGTAAATGGTTTGTCTTGGTTTATTGTCTTGTCTTGGTTTAGTCTCATAGTTTCTCAGGATAAAAACCTTGAGGACACTAGTCTTTTTTTTAATAATCCATATCCTATCCATCAAAAAACATCCCATCAGATCTGCCTACGAAATACATTTGGACTTCAAACATTCTCTTTCTTTCTGTACTGTCACTGACACTTCAGGGTCCCGTCCATTATCCTGTCTCCCAGGTTTTACTGCAGCAGCCGCCCCATACTCCTTGCTCTTCTGCCCCAAGGGCTGATTTCCTTAGAGCCCTCGTGTGACTTGTTTAAACTGTGTTAGATCATGTTATATTCTGGCAAAGTCATCTACTGTCTTTCCATGTCCAAGACTATAGAAGCCCAGCTCTTGACCATGGGCTACAAGACTTTGCACTTGGGGGGACTCTCTGCCCGAACTTGTTCCTCCTAGATATCAGCTTGTTTTCTTTCATGATTCTTTTTAGATTTCTGTGTACGTGCTACCTTGTCAGAGAGCCCCTGCCTTAGCTTCCCTATCGAACACCTACATACCCTCCCCTGTCATCCTTAAAAGAGATGTTTCTGACCACATTCAGTGAATGGGTTCTTTTGTTACTCTTTTGCTTTCACTGTGTGTGTGTGTGGTGGTGGTGGGGGGCAGTGGCCTATTATTTATGTTATTAAATATCTTATCACATTCTTTGCTTCAAAATTTTTTTCCTATTTTCCTCCTCTAAAACCTAGATGCATGTTATGGTCTGGTGAGTCTTACCGTCCAAAAAATTCAGTATATATAACATGTACATATTGTATATATAATTATCAATAGTAATCAATATATTAATTATAATGTATAATTATATTAATATAATATATTATATATAAATTATGTACATATTATATAAAATATAACATAAACTATATAAATATATTTTATATGAACTATAAAGTAATTTATATGTATAAATATATTTTATATAAAATAAATATATTTACAAATATAAATATGAAATATATTTATATATAAATATATTTGTGTATGTATATATATATATAGATATTTATCAAAGGAAATCTAAGGAGCTTCCTTATTTTCTTAGTCTCCTTAGATATAATTTAAAGTGTGTAGGTCTGCACTAGAACTATAGAGCCAGTATTTTTATGCATGGCACGTTTTGAGCATACTAATGAAAAATTATTGAAATATGCAATTTAGTAACTGTAATTGTAAAGACTAATAACCTAAGAATCTAACCAGATTAAAAATCAATTTAGTGAGACTGTGTTACATTTCCTTCATTTCCTAATGGTTTTTCGGTGTACACTTTAGTTAATGGATAGGTATGCCAAGTAACAATTTCTCACGCAATGGTTATTTTGTTGACAATATGAAAATGCTTTCCTATTGCCTGTGGAACAATTTCATAATGAAACCACGCTGACTTTCCTGAGTTATGCAGACAAAATGAACTTCTGTAACAGGTGACATTGCAATTGCTCCTGCCTTTTAAATTGCTTTTTCAAATGTTAAAAAAGGAATAACCGGCCCCAAATGGAGTCATTTGCCCTTAGGACAGCAAATCAAGACCTAGCTGCGGTTTCAACATCTTTCAGGAATGTGACCCTTAAACAGTCAACCTGCGAATTTCAAATTAGCACCAGTGAGATAATCTGCTTGGCCAGACCTCTCTACCTTTCTCTTTCCCCCATAGAAGATGCCCCAGCCTGAGCCGGAAGCACTTCCTTCTTTTCCTTTGCTAATAATTTCTTCACTCCACCAGCCTCCTACTTATAAAAACCCTCTTTTGTGTACAATTCCTGGGAACACTTCTCTGCTTTTGAGATAGGAGGCTGCCCCATTCATGAATTCCTCAATAAAACCAAACAGATCTTCGGATGTACTCCTCTGAATTTTTGTTCTTTAACAGAAATTACTGAGGAAACCTTAGCAACGAAAAGAGATCAGGATGTAGTGTTTCACTGATACAGATATTAGTAACAGTGAACTAACATTGACTACCTAAAGTTAATTATATTGACTTTGTTGAGAATAGAATAAACTTTTAAAATCTTTAGCGTTTTTTTTGTTTTTTAATTTAAAATCAGGAGGGTGTTATCACTCTTTGCCCCCTCTATGTGGTGGGCAGTTTGCACACACACCAAGCACACAAATAAATCACATTGAGATACTTATCACTTAATTTCACCAGTGAGGAAAGGATGACTCAGAGGCATTAAACATCTTACCTAAGGCTACTGGATTTTTTATCGTTAAAAGCATTTTTATTGGTAAAAATACATGTATGACTTCTGGCATATAACTTGGGGAATTGACAATTTGATTGACATCTCATCTTATCTATGAGGACAAGTCTTCTCAGAATTAAAACAATAGAAAAATATGAATTAAATCTGAGTGTTACGTCATTCAAACAGTAATCTGTTTATTCTCACATTCCTGAACTAATTGAGATAAAGAAAACAGCATGCCCATGCCAGTAAGAGACGCATGTCCAATGAAAGTTACGCTTAATGTCAATATCATTTAACAAAATTGGTAATACATGTGTTGTTTTGATCAATTGCACATGGACAGTAGTTTTTTGAAGATTCATGTATGTATGTATGTATGTATGTATGTATTTTTAGAGAGTGGGGAAGGGAAGAAGAATGAGAGGGAGAAAAGCATCAATGTGAAGTTGCCTCTCGGCTGCCCCCACCTGGGGGCCTGGCCTGCAACCCACACCTGGCCCTGACCAGGAATGGAGGCACTGATCCTTTGGTTTGCAGGCCAGTGCTCAGTCCACTGAGCCACAGCAGCCAGGGACAGTAATTCTAATAATAACTATCTGCATTACTGGCTAGACCCTTTGGTTATAGGAGATTTTTAAATCTTATAATATGTAGATATGAATTTTTTTAGAAATTTGAGTATAGTTGGTATACAGTATACCAGCTATGTATATAACTTGCGACGTGATCACCTGTCACTGTGCAAACGTACCATAATGCTTTTGACTATGTTTCCCCTTCACTTTCCACCACCAGGCTCTCGGGCCACCATCAGTTTGATCTCTATTTGCATGTCTCTGTTTTTGCTTTGTTTGTTAATTATTTTCTTTTTTGAGATTCCACATGGAAGGGAGAACATACAATATTTGCCTTTCTCTGTCTGACTTATTTCACCTAGCATCACATTCTCTAAGTCCATGCATGTTGTTGCAAATGGCAGGAGCTCACCTTTTGATTGCCGAGTAATGTTCCATTATGAGTAATACATCTTTATCCATTCATCTCTTGATGGACAGTGAGGTTGCTTCCATATCTTGCCTATTGTCTATAATGCTGCAGTAGAGATAGGGGTGGGTGAATCTTTTCAAATTAGTGTTTTCATTTTCTTCAGATAAATACCCAGAAATGGGGTTTCTGGGTTGTACAGTAGAGTTATTTGCCATTTTTGAGGAGTCTCCATACTTCAGCACACAGTGGTGGCATCAACGTGCACATCTCCCCAAAGCGCAGATGGGTTCCCTGTCTCTGAATCCTTGCCAGCACCTGGTATGTGTGTTACTGTGTTGGTTTGGTGGTGACGTCTTGTCAGAATGCAGCGGCTCTTTCTGGATGTTTGCTCCCACGTGGTATGTTAGGGGTTCGGCAGTGCTTGCTCGCCAGCTTCCCCATCATCTAAACCTTGTTTATCTGAATGTTTCAGTTGTTCCCCAAGATTTTCCATGAGTGGCTGTGTCCTTCTGCAGTTATAGGCAGGCATTATGTAGATGTTCTTCCCACCTTTCACTTACTGTGGTTGATCCCAGCCACTTTGAACATGATTGCACCTAAAATGTCCATCACAGTCCCTCCTTCTAGACTATACATAGAATTCACATCATTTCCCTATCCTTTTATTTGAAAAATAGCTTACTTTTGTTGTTCAAACTATAGCAATTATTTTTGTGCCTTCTTTTCTATAATCTAGTTGCTTCACCTGCCATCTGTGTGTCCTCATAAATACATTTGCAAGGTAATTGAAAGCATTTGGCCTCATATAAATTTTGGCTTATGGTTTCTAGTTTTGTTGTGGATGTAACATTCACCTGAGTATTTCTTCAGAATGGCTCTGAACGATTTCCAGATATTTTATTCACTTATGCCCACAATTGATGAAATGCTGTTAAATTTAGAGAGGATAATTGCAAAAATGTGTAGGGAGTCACAATTTTTACTTCTGTCAAACTAATGAAAAAGATTGGAAATTTTAAAGAAAACAGAGTTGAAAGCTGCATATAGAGATTATATATAGAGGGAAAAAAATAAAATAAAACAATTTCTGAAATGGAAAGGCTTTGTAAAAATGACAAATGCTGTATTTGCATTGACAGAATTAACTTAAATAAATTAAGTATATTCTAAATATATTAAAGAATTTGAGAAAATATTTAAAATTCGGTATAATGATTTTAGAAAAAAAGCATCAGAGTTGTTTCCTTCAAGTGATTTTTCACGATGCTCATTAAGTCATTTTCCCTAGCACTTATCACACGTAATCTCTAGCAAATGGCTTTCAGAAATTGCATTGAGATATTATTTTCTTAATGTACCTTTCCCGGGAATTGTGTTTCTATAAAAAGGAATATGTTTTAGCTACTATACCTGTAACATATTGACAGAAATTTTTAATAATCACATTTTATCATGAACTTTTGAAAAAACCTTGTATTTTTTCTCATAAACAGGAAAACATTGATTTTAAATTATTTTGTCCATGAATATCTATCAGCAAAAGCTATTTAAATTCATAAAAAATAGTTAGAAAATTATATTTCAATGAAAGCAATTTCCATTCTCGTTTACATAGAAATACAGAGATCTAAAACCACAAAGTATATTTTCCTGTGATAAAAAACTATGTAATATTCTATGTACCACATTATTTCTATAACTATAAGAAAATACTTGCCAAACAAAAATCGATACTAGTATTTGATTAGTCATCAGTAACTGCCAGTAAGAAAATAATGATTCCATTTTCTTTAGCAAAACTTTGCTTCATTTTGTGTATACCTCTGTGGGCTCCAGAGGCTTGTTGAACATAATTATGCCATTCTGCCAAAATATTCTGACAACATACTCCAGAACATTTTTCAAAAGATTTTTAGTATTGAAAGTTTAATGGCTTATTTAAGAACTCTTAATGAGATTTTCTTCTTTCTTTGAGAAAGAAAAGGAACGAACTAACATTTCATTCATCTCCCCTTAGTGATCTCAAGATCAATGGGTATAGAAATTAAGCTGAGAAAAAATTTTAATAAACTCTTGACTGTGTTTACAGCTGGATATTTTAAATGTTGAAAACAAAAGCTACTAAAATGCCCAAATGTATAGCATCCAGTCTGTTATTTAACTCGAACCTAAAGAAGTAAAATGCATATTCAATTCACTGATGTTGCCTTTATTGCTGTTTGTCATAGGTGCACCTAAATCTAATGATAGTGATTTTAATACTTTAATACATTATATATTCCTCATAGCATACAGGATGATAACATCATGGAAAAGAATAATTAGGACATTGCAAGGGAAACATATAAACATCACTTAATATGAGCAAAAGTAAATATCCCAGTGAGACATTAAAAAAAAATTAAACCTGGAAAATCAAGGAAGAAAGACAATATGGAGAAGAATAAAGAAAGAACACATGCTATGGAAATGTATAAATCAAGTGTAGGGATAAATAAGTTATCAAGGTAAAACAATGATGTAGCCCGCTTTCCAATGTATGACTTGGTTGAAGTGAATATGGTTTCAGGGATATGGGCAAGGGCAGAAATACCAACATCATACTTAGTGCACCAGCCTTTCTAAGTAATATATGGAAACCAGGTAGAAAGTTTTATTTGTTCTGTGCAAGATAGTTCTGCAATGTACTTATCACATTATATGAGGGGGGACACCCCCCAGATGAAAACAGGATTATCTTCTGGAGGATGGGTCCTTGCAGTACAGGCTTCCCTGGCTAGGTGAGTGTTCTGGGAACCCATCTGTATCAGTGCACTAGCTGGTGTTGTTGTGAGAGGCTGTGTTCGGCTTCAGTGAAAATGTTTTGAAGACTCATTCCACACATTTGCTCATTTCATGATGGGTGATTTACCCGCACACCTACCCACATCACACTGAATGTTTAGCAGTTTTTGTCCAAAAAAATGGGGCATGACCTCCATGCCCCACGCTTCCTATTCACCAGATCTCACCTCGAAAAATTATTGTTTGTTTTCTTGGATGAAATAAGTCCTCAGAAGGAAACATTTTGCTGATATGCAGGAGGTGAAACAAAAAATGGCAGAAGCACTAAAAGGCATCAAAATCAATGAGGTCACAAACTGTTCTGAGCAGTGGAATAAATGCCCTGGTAGGTGTATTGCGTCATATGGAGAGTACTTTGAAGATGACTGAAGTTTAAACTTCTAAGAATAAATGCACATTTTTTATAAATAAATTTTGGTTTTGGGGCAGTCCCCACTTATATTAAGGGTTCACTTTCCTTACTGAACTGTAAGTAACCTGACATATGAGAGAGCCAATGCCTTAATTATACTCACTTCCAATGCCTTTTACAGATTTAGGCACCTAGTAGGGCTTCAAATATAATTTTTTTAAATTAATGAAAAGGAAAAAACCCTAAGAGGGAAGCTATATGGCTATACTTTTTATCGTTGTAATATTTGATCATATTAGTATTCTTGCCATGCAGAAATTTTTCAGATAATGGGAAAGAGCAGAAGATTCAGTAATTCATGTATCTGGCGATTGTTCATATGGTGCTTTATTACCTCTCCTGCATAGCTAGAGGTAAAATAGCAACAAGAAACTTGGCTTCAGAGAACTTGAAATACAATCCAGTGCCATCTTTCCTGCTAATGTTTTCGACAATCCACAAGAAGACCATTAACTTGTTCGCTGTTCTTTTTACCTCCAAAATTCTGTGTTTCTGTAAAAGATTCAAAAAATCTTCAGGGCAATGTAGATTTTCATATTTTCTATGATTATTTGCTTCTGTGATTATTTCTATGACTTTTCTTCAGTCGAAAGCAGTTATTAAATTCAAACTCCAGTAATACTAATAAAGTGCAAAGAGACAATAAGTCATTTAGCACATATGTGTGTTAATAAGTCACCAGTGTCTGGTCCAATGAACAGCAAATAGAAAGCCTGTGTCTGTGCATCTCCAATGCTCTTTTGGACTCACCAGGAGACTCCTGGACTGTGGCTCACGGAAACCATAAGGCTTGAGAGAACTGCAGGTGACCAATGAAAGAGTCACAAACAAATCACGATTCGAATACGCACGCTTCAGCCATTGCTGTCATTTATCTAAAACGCAAGAGCTTTTCTCAAGAAATGAAATTCTCCAACACTCCATGCACACTGAGGGTCTGTTCAACCCCTAAAGAAAGTTCCAGGTTCTCACATCACTCTTATTACTTTGTTTCTCACCATCAAGGTGGGGATTACAGGCCGTATTGGGTCAACATCCAACCTACTGGGCCACATTAGTGAAGGTTGGAAGTGTCATGAGAAAAGATGGTCCCATCAACCCAAGTTCGGCTAATCCCTTTAGTTGTTTGTGAATCTAGGATCAAAACTGGTGGTTGTCCTGACCAGTGTGGCTCAGTTGTTGGGTCATCATCCCAGAAAGCAAAAGATAACATCAATTCAATTTCCAGTCAGGGCACATGCTTGGGTTGTGGGTTTGGTCCCCAATAGGGGTGCAGTAGGGGCACCTCCAAAATGCAAACGACTGATGTTTTTCTCTGACACTGATGTCTTGCTCCCTCCCTTCCCCCTCTCTAAAAATAAATAAATAAAATCTTTAAAAAAAATGACTGGTGGTTGATATTGACAAGGATTTGTCAGTGAGGTAAGGTTTGGGGACTACTTGTCAGGCGAATCCTTTTCTAGAGACCGATAATGAATTGCAGGGATCTCCAGCACATTTATACTCTGTAGGGGGGCCCACAGGAAATTATTAGGATCTCATATTATTGACATTAACTTCACTGATGAGAGTCAGAAAGACTCATACAGGGCCGTGGAGCAATGTGTTTCAATTTAATTCCCTTGTCATTTTTCAGTATATTGTTTTAAGTTATTTGCTTAGTGGCTGCCCTGGAGGTTGAATTGACCATCTTAATTTATAACAATCAAGTTTGGATCAATGTTCATTTCATTTCAATTGTATATAAATCTTTGCTGGTATGGAACTCTATTCCATTCCTCATTCTTTGTCCAGCTATTGTCATTCAATTATCTCTTTAACCACTGTGTGCCCATCAACACAGATTGATCCTGCTCAGGTTATGCATTTTTTAAAATCTTAGAAAAAATATGAACGGCATCAGACAAATGTATTTATACTGTGTTTTATGCATCATCTTTGCAAAGATGCATCTCACATCTTTGGTGTGATTTCTTTCTCCATGTGTATGTCCTTGGGGAAAATGTTTTCCTCACTGAGTGATCCTTGGTGCTCAAGATCGTCTTTCAAGTGGGAGTTTTCCAGAGAACCTTGGACAAGTCCAATGGTGACGATTTTCTGGGCTCGGGGCTCTCTGATTGTCATCACTTCCTCCCCTCTGACAGTGAGCATCAGGGAGACTGATTTAGACAAGGTTGAGTTTACTTTGCTTTATTAGGTCCAAGTGTGGGTTTGCTTGTTATAGCCAGAGCAAACACACAAGGAAAGACTCGGGGGAGAGAGGGGTGCGGGGGAGCTCAGAGAGACAGTGCCAGGATTGGTTCGTGAGTAGATTGGGGTTTGTGTTAGGTGATTCAAAGAACATACAGAAGTGGAATTTCTTTGCCCTGAAATGCATGCTATTGAAAAAACAATGGCAATTATATTATCGTTTTACTTTTATTAAAAGTTATATTTTATGTTATTTTATTTAGGATGTACAAAGGAAGAACAAGCATTGAGATAGAGAACTGGCAAGAGAGAATTAGCCATTTCGTTTCCTGGTAGATTATGGTGGTCATTGTTTCTGAGAGCTGTCTTGGTCTTGTCTCTCCCAGTTACAGTGACTTTATGTCAATGTTCTGTGAAGTCATTTATGGTCATCAGAGACATATAATGGCCAATGCCCAGCAGTGGGCTGGAAGGGCTGCTTTTTCTCTTTTGCACCTCTATTCAAATATCTGGTGTGGGCTTTCTTTTGCTGAATGGATTCTGACCAAACCAGCAGGTTTCATCAATATTCATATTTATTTAAAAAATGAAATTACTTTATAATATATGCTTTCTGTTAGCCAGAATGTATTCTTTCTCAAGCCACCATTGCGTTGGGATAATGAAAATCATGAAATGGGCAGAGAGAGGAAGAGAAACTAAAATGTCACATTTCAGTGAGTCAAAAGTCTGCAAGATGCTACAATAAGTTGAAAGTAGAAGATAGGGCAAGTTTTTGACAGTCATTTAAACTTCCGAAATCTATATGCAGGTGAGGAACAATAGGGAAATATTTCTAGGCACAAAATCTAATTAGCAAGACAGAATGAGTGAACCGAAAGGGATGAGCTATTTTGAGAGGCCGCCTGTTGTCCTGAGATTGGCGATGTTGGGAAGCAGCACCCTCTCACTCATACTCCCCTCCACCTTCTTTTCTCCTCTCTCGGACGGTGTGTGTGGCCCTTCCTGTGTGTGGCTGCCTATTCCACCTTTGCCGGCGGTATAACAGCTCCCTCTAATCTCTAGGTCCTGGGTTTATAAAATACGTCTTTTTTTATATACTATAATTTACCCAGTCTCTAAAACTCATCCCCCTATTATCTTGGCTTTATTTTAGTTTTGTGAACATGTACTGATAAACTCATTTTAGAAACCTCTGAATAATCCTTCATTCTTTCTTTCTTCCCAGCCCTTTCCGTTGGGTCCCTGAACAGTTACAGAATCGTTATCCTATCTACATGCCATTGTCACTGCCTGAATGCAACACTATAGCATTTCTAGCTTTTGTTACGAATTACATCCGTGGTTTTTTTTTTTTTAATCTACATCAAAAATACAATACAGCAAATTCTTTGTATCACGTGCTACGGAATCTCAAGTCGAATCTTAATATTTGTCCATGATTATGCCAGAGCGAACCTCGACAAAACACTGCATTTGCCCTTGAACCCCACTGTAGGCCTCCCCTCACCTCATTCCTGTCTGCCACCTGTTCTCCCAGCCATAGTTCTCAGGCCAACCTCTCCTATAAATGCCACCTGGGAGTTCTAAGCTCCCGTCCTATCACCCTCTGTCTCAGAATAACATTTGTCGTAGACTGAGCTCTCACCAAAGGGATCCAACCAAGTCAAATTCCCAGATTCAAAACTCCTCAGTGACTCCCTGATTCCTGGAGTGTGATGTCCGAGTCCTTTGTTACGGACCTGGTCAGATTTGTAGCATTCTCCCTTGGTTTTCATTATAATTCTTGCTCCATGTGTTTTGTAAAATGCAGTTTAAAAGGAAGCAGTGAGAAGTAGCCTGGAGGTTGTAACCACAGGGATTAGTGACTGCGCTGTCACCCCCACGCTCTGTGACAGGGAGCAGTGCGTTTAACTTCTCTGTGTTTCAGTGTCCTGTTTGTAAAATACGGCAATTCAACAGTAGCTATCGCACGGTGTGAACACATACACAGCGAGTGTTACTGAAAAAAATGTTGAAATTATTTACCCAAACATTTCAGCAATAAAATGTTTGAAACTTTAGTCTGCATTTTTTACCTAGAGATAGAACTAACATTTATAAAGTGTAATACTTATTAGATTATCTAATTTGACTTTCTCACCTTTTAAAATTTATGTATCCTTTCTACCAATGAATGGATGAAGTAACTTTGGCTTAAACACTAAGTTCACTCATTCACATAATCTGCCAACAGGTATTTACTGAGTGTCTATTTTGTGTTTATTGACTGTCCATTGAGGGTCTATTTTGTGTTTAAATATTACAGGGAGCATGGATACAAGTGTGGATAGGTCGGGCATACAAGGAATCCCAATTAGTCATTTGTGGGGTCCTATCAAGTTCATGCAGGGCGCACACAATATTTGGTCCTAGTGCAGTTTGGCCTTAAGACAAGATGGCCAGGCAAAGAATGACACTAACTAGAAAGACAGATTTTTAACAATATTTTTTCCAGTGTGAGAATTACAAAAACAAGGGCAATGTGTAAACATTATAATTAAAACTAGCAGTCAACTCTGGAATTAGCTGGTGCCCGAAAAGCTGTACACTCTTTGATCCTTTTGGTCATCTCCAAATCATCTGGATCTTTCCCAGAAGCGACTGCTGACTTTGTTCTGTGCTTTGCGTATGCCTGCCAGCACCCTAAGCTTCCTTCCCTTCAGATTTGGAGAACCCAGTGGCCTCCTGATGGACACTCTTTCTTATCTCCACCTTGCAGTTCATCCTGAACTGTGACTCCCAAGGGCAGATCGACTATGCCATTTCCATGCTTCACGCTGCTCCTTGGCTCTTTATTTCATGCCCAGTGCAGTCCAAGCTTCTCAGCTTAAATTCAAGGCATGTCCTTAAATCAGTCTCTTGGTGCCTACCACTCACTGCTTGGAACGTATGCATGATTTTTGTTCAGGTCCCTTCCCATCTAGTCCCTTACTCGTTACTTCTTCCTCTGCTCAGCTGGTCTCATGGGAAAGGCTTTCTTCCTCCTCTTCCAGGGGTGTCTAACCCGCAGCCCACGGGCCACGTGCTGCCCAGGTTGGCTATGAATGCATTCGGCCCAACACAAAATCGTAAATTTACTTAGAACTTTTTTTTGCTCATCAGTTTTCATTAGGGTTTGTGTATTCAGTGTGTGGCCCAAGGCAACTTGACTTCTACCAGTGTGGCCCAGAGACAGCAAAAGGTTGGATGTCCTTGATTGTCTTAGCCAGATAGTATACAACTAACGTGGCTCATGAAGTTATTCTTTTTTTGATGAAGTATTTCTTAACAACTTAAATCATAATGCTTCTTTTGACTTAACAATTCACAGACTGTTAGAACCCAAAGTAGCAGCAGAAGTTTTGCCCCAACTCTCCATGTTGACCTGCGAAAACTGAGGACTGTGATCAGACCTCTCATCTGTGAGAGATGACATCAGCCCTGGTTGTAGCATTTGCAGGTCTGATATTTCACTGCCATCCCGGTTCTCCATTCATTGAGTGTATGTTTTTATATTTTTATTTGATTATTGCAGTGTTGGTAGATTTGGGTTTTTTTTTCTCTCCAGAAGGTTTGCAAACTACTTGAGAGTGGTCATTATGGCATTGGAATTCTTTAAATGTACCCTAAAATGATCTGTTTGCTTAAATATAGTGTGCAGAGTTTTTCAATTGATAATTTATCTGGTGTGATTTTACAGAAATTGCTATTAGACTTGTTTACATTCAACAAAATAAAAATAATCAAATGATATAAGTTGCAGATATACCCACAGATACACATTTTATCAACTTCCCTAGAAAGAATGATGGTAGTATGGAACATTGTTTTTTAAAAAAGTTTTGTTTTTTTTAGATTTAAGGGATATATGACTATTACTGAAGGCCATTTAAAAACGAATATAGATATATGTGTCCCTTGGATTTAGTTGCCTTGCACGGTATAACTCACCTGAAATACAAAGTATCAGAACACAGTACTATTAAAAGTTCATTGGAATGCTTCTACATTTGAATAGATTTTACCTTGATAGATAAATAATACTTATTTAGAAGTACTTATATATACACATTTTCATATATTGCTGAAAAAGTTAGCATTGACCTGTGAATTAAAATCTCATAAAGAAAACAGAAAGGGAAATTTTCAACAAAATAAATGTTTTCAAAAGATCACGTATCATAGACAAATAATCCAGCCATGATTATATTCATAATTTACATATTTGTTTTATAAGAAGATTAAAACCCCTCCCTATAATTTCTTGTTTCCCTGCTTCCTTGTAAAGTGGAAACAAGAAAATGCTGGATATGTCATTGAATCGGGTCTCCTTTTTTTCAGGAGTTATTGAAACTGAGGTTAAATAAGTAATTTAATTGAAAATGCACACATCGCAATATAACATAGAAGGTTCTTGGTTTGAATGCCACTCTTGGCCATGCATTAAAAAGCACTACTTTAAGCCCGTGGAACACGCTCCTATAGTATTCCTAAGCAGCCATTTTTTAGGAGGATTTGGGCCTGCTGTGCCACTGATGATAAGGACGTTCATTGTTCTGGCTTCCATCCTTGGCTTGACCTATTCATCTGGAATGAGCTCATCCTGGAGGGCGTGTTTCTTCAGGCATAAGATGATCCACACAGGGACAGAAGGAGGGTCTACCACCTCACATGCAAAAAACTGATATGAGAACCCTGGTAGACTGTCCCTGTGAGTGTAAATGAAGCTTCAGATCATGCTTTCCCCTAAAATCAAGACATCCAATTTAAGAACTGGTGTCATCATCGATAATACACTGAGCACCACAAATTGATGTTACATAGAATGTGACCTAGTTACCTCTACGTGATGTGCAACTGTTGCCAAGGCTCTGACTCAGTGATAAAATTATCCAGGAAAATATAGCATTGAAAAAAAAATAAAGGCAAGAAATGATAATTGTGATGTTAATGATTGCTGTATTGTTTAGGGCTTGCTCTTGTGATTCACATTAAATGTGAATTCTAAGTATAAAATAGTTTCTTTGGTAAATATCTTAGCCAAAGTTCAAGTTAACTTTTCTGCTGTGTCAGCCTATCTTGCTAAAAGCACTATGGTCACCTGTTATCTGGAGTGAAGCTTCCACAAGCTAAGGATTTTCTCCATTCATAGCAGG